>NC_050575.1:381794668-382394668 GCF_011100635.1 Trichosurus vulpecula | reverse complement strand
TACACTTTCAGTATATTCAATTTAAAGAGGAATTTTATACTAGCTCTTCCACCTCTGTGGACAATGACATGTTCGCCTCAGCATGGCCTGGTAGATGAGGCCAGGAAGACCCCTGGCACGTATTAGCTGTGGCACCCTGAGCAAATCACAAAACTTCTAAGTGCTCTAGGCAATTCTTTAAGATTATGCCTTTTAAAGCAGGTGCCAACCTGCACTGGGCGGGAGCTTCCTTATCTGAGAGTTCTCTATAGCGATAAAATCATTGGTCAGGTCTCTATCCCTCTTCTCTTTGTGGCAACAAAAGAGACAAAACAGGGAAGGATTTATTCATCGCCTCTGCAGTTTAGGAGTTATACACAAATGAAAAAGCAACGTAATTCAATTGTTTTCCTCCCTCAGAGTAATATAAGCCATTTGATTTATTTTTTTAATTGACAAGGGAAACTCAGAACTTCAGTGGGTCCTCATATCAATATGCTTATTCCCAATAGAATAGACTGCAATTTATCCACACCTTATCTTGTCAAAGCATGGCCTCATCCTACCATAAGTCCTCCATGAGGGTACACCCAATGTTCTGGAGTTCTTCTTGTAGGTTATTTGAAATTATATGGTTATTAATGAAGTACCTGGGCTATCCATTTCTCATTCTTGGCTCTCTACATGATGCATCCACTTCCTTTTCTGATTATTTATTTTTTGGATATGTTTTAGACCACTGCTGTGGCATACAAGTCATTGCTGGTAATGGCTTCCAGCCTATTTGGACACAACATTTATCTCTCCATCGCTTTTTGGGTTAACCCACAAGTTTGCTTCTTTGAAGAATGCGGCATTCCATGAGTTATAGTCATATTGTATCAACAGAAGAATGTTGTTGCTAAAAAGATGAGTTGTCATTCCAAAGAGAAACCAGCCTGGGAGCACAGACCATCCTGCAGGCATGCAGTTCTGCCTATCTTAGTGAGCAGTCTGTCTATAGTGGCTAATGCTCATAGATCAACTCAATGGCCTGGCCATCCAACAGGAAACAGAATATTTTATTCAATATTTGCAACAACGATGTGAACAAATACTTTTAAAAATTACCCTATTCCATATATATATTCAATTAAGGGATAAAAGAGAGAAATAAAAAAGATAATAAAGAGAAAAGAAAGAAAGGGGAAATAAAAGGATAGAAAAAAACTAATGAGACAGAGGGGAAAGACAAAGAAAGCCATATGGAGGACAAGAGGGGAAGGATAAAGAGAGGAAAAGGTGAAGATTCTGTAGTCTCTGAGATAAGTTGAATGGAGACAAGCTGCTGTACTCACACCCTCCCATTCAGTGGGTTGTGGGATTTGATTACTCAATGTTGACAGCTTGGCACCTGCTCTCATCCTTGAACAGGCTGGGCTCTGAAGGAGTTGGCCAGTCTCAGAAAGGGGCTGGGAAAGAATTCCAGCTTGAGCAATAGCACCCTCCTCCCTTTCCCACATCCCTGTAGCAGAGATGAAATAGAGGTCCCAGCCTTTGCTACATTCAAAAATACTCAAATGGATCTGTGATCTCCTCTGTGTGGATGGATGTTCCTTTCAGTAGGGCAAATACAGCTGCTCATTCTGGGCTACTGTTGCCCACATCCTATCCTAAATTTGTCATAGGGAGTCTATCCAACGTGTTGGTGAACGTTCTCCATTTCTTCTGACACCAAGAGATTACCAGTGGAACACACGGACTGTGCATCAGTTATCCCGAATATATACCATGTGACCAATCTATCTTTCTTTTCAATCATGTATTTCTTTGATACTCTACTTCACTGTGGATCTTCTTTGTAGGGCTTAGTTTGTTATGTGTTGCTGCCTGCCCACACCCACCATGTGAATCTCCATTGCCCTCTGAACGATACTGATTTTCAATAGTATGGAATTAAAAATCAAGATAGTATTTCATAGTTTACAGCCCTGTTACAAGAAGAGCAGAATATTGGTATTTTTAAAAGGTCTTTTGTTTCAGGGAGAAGTTTAGGATCATTAAAGGGACTCTGAAATTTCTCAAAGGAAATCTTAAACTATATTTGAAAAATAGAACTAAATTAAAAACAATCCTACAAACTACAGAAATATCTTTGACACTCCTGATGTATAGTATTTGTCCTGTCTTGTCTTGATTACTTAAAAAAATTTAACCACAATCATATTAGCATGGCATCCTGCCACTTTATTAGACTTCAAAGTAGACTATTCTAAATATTATTCCTCCAGCTGGAGGAATTATCTACCCACAACGGGCAGATAATCTGTTGGACATAATCTGTCTGGCTAAACCTCCAGTGAGAAAGTATCATTGCCGTAGATTAAATTATCTTTTATTTTCTTAACCTTTTTTTGACATTATTCCTGATTAATTGATTTCAATTTTGCATCCCCAACCCAACCCCTAAAGCACTGCCTTGCACATAGTAGGTACTTGATAAATGCTTGCTGAATTCTTATTGGAGCCATAACTAGGAATACTTTTTACCTGGAACAAAAATAGAGAGGAAGGGGAATGAGAAGGGGAAGAAAAAAGGAAGAATCATTTATTAAGTGCCCACTATGTGCCAGACACTTTACTCTAAAGGGCTTTACAAATATTCTCTCATTTGAGCCTCACAACAACCCTGGGAGGTGCTATTATGATCCCCACTTTACAGCTGAAGAAATTGAGGTTAAGTGACTTGCCTAGGGTAACACAGCTTCTAAGGATTTGAAGCCACATTTGAACTCAGTTCTTCCTGACACCAGGCCCAAGACTTTATCTCTTTTACCACCTAGTTGCCTCTTAACTAAATTTCCCTGCATATGTTTTTGGGGAGGGGGTTCCGCAGAAGGAAAATAAGATCAAAATGATCATGTCTGTGCACTTATGGATTAAAGAACTTTTTTCAAAAAATTCCCCCCAGGCTGGGAACTCCGAATCTAATCCAAACCCCAGCCCCATTTTTGTAGGGAAATGAGACCCAGAGAGGAGAGAATATTTTGCCCAAGATCACTGTCTATGTGCCCCATCCTCTTATTAAACACTTTCTTCTCTAATCTTCCTTCAGAGCTTTGAAAATCACTTTCCTATCCAGGGGCTCTCCCTCCCGGCCAGGCTTCTTAAATCCCGGCTAAGCACCCCCAGTTCCTTCAAGAGATCCTTGATGGCGTTAATGAAGGATTCTTCACCATCCTCAGTGACTTCCCTGGATGTTCTCTAGGTTATCAATGTCCTTTCTAAAATATGAGAACTGAATACAGTATTCTAGGTGTAGACTGAACAGTCAGAATTGTTAGGCCCTTTGGAACACACAACGTCAGTTAGCAGGGTCCTTAGAGTACATCTATGGTACGCTTATCACCATCACCCTCATGACTACCACCACCACCACTACCACCACCACCATCATCATCATCATCACCACCACCACCACCATCACCACCACCACCATCATCATCATCACCACCACCACCACCACCATCATCATCATCATCATCATCATCATCTCTAGCATTTCCACAGCACTAAAGAGCTTTGTAAAGTGCTTTACAAATGGAGGTAGTTATTATTATTCCCATTTTACAGATGAGGAAACTAAGGTAGATAGGTTCGGCAACTTGCCCAGGGTCACATAGCTAGAGTATCAAGCAGAATTTGAACTCAGGCCCTCCTGATGCCAAATCTAAGGCTCTATCCACTGTACCACCCAGCTGCCTACTAACACTTTCATTTAAAAGAGGCCTGGAGAAGGGAAAGGATTTGCTTATGTTATTCTATCACGTCTTACCTCTCCTACTAGACTAGAAGCTGCAGGAGAATAGAACTTGGTCTGATTAGCAGCCCTCCACAGGCGTGTACTTAATTCTGGGCATATAATTCAATTCAACTTATGCACATTTATTAAGTGACTACTGTGAGCAAAGCACTGGACTCGGTGCTGCAGGAGACAGAAATTTTAGGTAAGACACAGCCCCTTCCTTTAGGGAGCTCATGGCCTATTTGGAGGTGGGGGTGGGGATGGTAAGATATACAGACAAGCATAGTACAAAATAAAACAGGATAAGTGTACTGGAGAAATGCAAGCAAAATTACTGAGACAAAGCAGGTAAGGCTTCCTGGAAAAGGTGACATTTTAAAGGTTGGTTGGGAATTCAATAACAATTTAATTCTGTCTTCCTGGCTCTCTTTCCCTTTTTCACTCCCTTCCCATCTCTTCTCTGGTCTTTAATTGGTGGAAAATAGAAAAGCCAATTTTTAAATTACTTGTTGAATGAATTGTGGAAGGTTCCAAGCCTGGAGTCAGGAAGACTCATCTTCATCTGGTCTCAGACACTTACTAGCTGTGTGACCCTGGGCAAGTTACTTCACCCTGTTTGCCTCAGTTTCTTCATCTGTAAAAATGAGCTGGAGAAGGGAATGGCAAATCATTCCAGCAATCTTTGCCAAGAAAACCCCAAATGAAGATTCAGACATGACTAAAAACAACTGAACATTGTATATGTTTGGTTTTAAAAAAGATCATGAAAAGAAAACTTTCAATCAATTTGTGTGGGGAAGGGAAAACAGGACATTCCAGGTATGAAGAACAGTGTAAGCAAAAGCAGAGAGGTTAAAAAAATTTAAGTATAGGAGGCCACGAGGGACTGATCATAGAGTGTAGAGAGGTAAAGTAGTGTGAGATAAGACAGGGAAAAAAGGATCATATCAGACTGGAGAGCCTTGAGTGCCAAGCAAAGTTTTGAACTTGACACTAGGGTCCAAGGAAGGGTTCTGAGGAAAGAACTGAATCAATTGGAGGGAGAAGAGAACAGAATCACCTGTTAATAAACCATTACAATTGTGTAAGATGGGAATAATGAAGGCTTGACCTAGGAATGAAAAGGACTACTCAGATACAGTCATTGAAATCAATGTTGAATGAAAAAATGAATGAATGAGCATAATTATGTGTTAATTTGTGGTAAAGAGTCCTATAGAAAGGAGTTCAAGAGAAAGGGAGATTAGTGAAGTCCAAAAAGACCAAGAATGATTTCATTGGGGGAGATGGAATTTCAGCTAGACTTTGAAAGATAGGTAGGATTTGGAAAGATGAAGGAGAAAGAAGGTAAGTATCAATTTAATGGAAAGTTTCTTCTGTGACTTTTGTGATACATACACACAAACACACACATATATGACCATGTGAAATATATGCATACATATGTCACAAAAATCACAGAGGAAACTTTCACATACATATGTGTGTGTATGTATTTATGTCTGCATGTAACCAACTTCTACCTGAGCCTGGAGATGTTTTTGTGCTAGGTAAACCAGAGTCCTAATTGCTAAAGAGAGCTGAGCAAGACGCCTTCAACCTGCAGAAGGGACTTACTGAGTTGGTTCCAGAGACATTCTAGGAAGATGTGTGTGGCAAGAGATGCTACAGATACATAAGGAAAAGTGGATCCTCCACATGTCGCTTATTTCCAGCTTGCTTTCCTACAGACTTGTGGGAGAGGACTTCCCCTTGAGTGAGATCCAGCCTTCTTTCCTTGGTTGAGCTGAGATCTTATCTTGCTCCCAGATGAAAAGCTCATTCACTTTTGTGTATTTTGTCTATTCTGATCTGTATAACTTCTCTTACTTCTATTTACTGTTTTGCTTGAATAAGTGGGTTTACTCATTATTGGGCTTTTTGTCATGGTCTTTGTATAATTAGCGTTTTGTGGGAAGAAGGTAAACTGGCCGGAATAAACCAAGCACTACCTCCTCCTTAAGAATGATCAGGGAAGGGGTTGTGTTCTGAACTCCTAGACTACCAATACTGGAGAAGGGTAATATACCATCCCCTTTTCTGAGACTGAAGGAAAGAAAGTCCAGTCTTGGCTGCCCTCCTAGGGATTACCTTCTCTCTACTCTTCCCAGCTAACACACTGCCAGTACAGACATTGACCTTGACACTCCTACTCTTCATATCTATCAATGCTACCTGTGAAATATAAATAGAGTCAGAGAGAACCTTATAGAGAAAATTTTGCCTCATATTTTACTGAAAAAAATTGAAGTCATTTGCTGAGAGCTCCCTCTTCTCCTTGTCCCACACCCCCAAGATTCCTTCTCTACTATCTCACTCACCCTAGT
The DNA here is from genome assembly GCF_011100635.1 of Trichosurus vulpecula. NCBI lineage: Eukaryota > Metazoa > Chordata > Mammalia > Diprotodontia > Phalangeridae > Trichosurus > Trichosurus vulpecula. The sequence continues at coordinate 382,388,539 of NC_050575.1, read as the reverse complement.
CTCACATAACAAGATGGCCCTTCTTGCCAAGGCAAACCACTCCACATGCCCAAGTGATCCCATGCCATCTTGTCCTCTCCAGTAGATTGCCCCTTCCATCATACCCACTCTCTCACCTTCAGTTTCTCATTGTCTGCTGACTACTACCCTACTATCTACAAGTATGCCCATGTCTCCCTCCTTCTCAAAGACTATTCACTTGACTAATCCATCCCTACTGGTTATCATCCTGCATGTTTCTCTTTTGTGGCAAAACTCCTAGAGAAGATTGTCTATGATCCTTGACTGTTTCACTCCTTTCAGTCTGGCTTTTGATGTCATTCAACTGAAACTGCTCTTTCTTAGTTGCCAAATCTAATGACAATCTTCATCCTTCTTGACCTTCCTGCAGCATTGAACTCTGTCAATTAGCTTCTAGTAACCTCTCTCCAATCCTGCCTCCATACTGCAGCCAAAATAATCTTATAAGACACGTATGACTCATATTCCCCTGCTCAAATGCCTCTGGCATAAAATGCAAACTCCTCAGCCTCAGATATTGACATCCTCTACCACTGAATGCCAGCCTACTTTTATTGCTGTTGTTTCGTTTAGTCATTTTTTAGTCGTGTTTGACTCTTCATGACTCCATTTAGGGTTTAGTTGGCAAAGATACTGGAGTGGTTTGCCATTTTTCTTCTCCGGCTCACTTTACAGATAAGGTAACTGAGGCAAACAGACCTGATGCTTTCTTCTCTCTGCTGACACTGCTCTGGCCTGATCTTCCTCCTGTCTTCAGACTTCTTTTCCGGATCTTCATCCGGGTCATATCCCCTAACCTTGGGTTCCCACAGGGCTTTGTCCTGGGCTCTCTTCCTTCTCCCTCTGTATTATTTCACTTGGTAATCTCATCAGCTCCCATGATTTCAATGATCATCTCTATTTTGATGATTCTCAGATCTACTCATCCAGACCTAACCTCTTTCCCAACCTCCAGACTCACATCTTTAACTACCTATTAGACATCTCAAACTTGGTATATCTAAAACTGAACTCATGATCTTTCCTCACATTCTTCCCCTTCAGAACTTCCCCAGTAATGTGGAAGACACTACCATTGCCCAGTCATCTAGGCTCCCAACCCAGGTGTCATCCTGTCCGTACCTAAGTACCGTAGAGTACCATAGAAGTATCATACCTAAGTGCCCCTTCATAGCCAATCTGTCATCAATGAAAAAATGAACAAATGAACATAAGTAGGTGTTAATTTGTCATAAAGACTGAGTGCTATAGGAGTTCAAGTGAAAGGGAGATTAGAGAAATCTGGAAGGACCAAGAAAGGCTTCATAGGGGAGATAGAGGGGAGCCTGTCTTACCTCACACCTGAACTATGTCAATAGCCTTCTGGTTGATCCTGTGGCCCTGTCTCTTTTTATTTTAGTCTGTCTCCCACTCAGCTAACAAATGAATCTTCCTAAAGCACAGGTCTGATCCTGTAACCCCTCCAGTGGCTCCCAATTACCTCTAGGATCAATAGAAAAATATCTTGGCATTCAAAGCTCTTCACAACCTGTAATCTTTTTGACACTGCCGACTTTTTGACACTTTTGACACCTTACCCATCCCATGTGCTCTGTGATCCAGTGACACTGTTTTCTTTACTGTTCCTTGAACAAGATGCTCCATCTCTCTGTTCTGGTCATTTTCACTGACTGTCCCCCATTCTTGAAATTCTCTCCTTTCCCACCTCTGCCACCTGGCTTCCTTCAAGTCCCAGCTAAAATCTCCTCTTCTGTGAGAACCATTTCCTGATTGCCCCAAATGCTAGAGGTTCCTTCCCTGTACTGGTTAATTCCAACATATCCTGTTTGCATATAGCTGTTTTCATGTTGTCTCTCCCTCTAGACTGTAAGATCCTTGAGAGCAAGAACTGTTTCTTGCCTTTCTTTGTATCCCCAATGCTTAGCACAGTGTTAAGTACCTAGTAGGAACTTAATAATTGCTCAGTGAATGGTGGACTGACTATATACCCACTTTGGAGCTGGCTTATAATGTTAGAATGAGACTATTCATCTGCTATATTACAGGGATGGTGTGAACATTAACTTATATTATTTTGCCTTCCTATTCTTACCTCCCTGACCTCATCCCCATGTACCTGTCCCCATTCTTCAAGTTTCAGCTCAAGTTGCCTCTCCTCTACAAAGCCTTCTACGACCATAATGATCTTTATCTCCTTTGAACTCATAAAACAATTCCCACTTATACTTGTGGGATTTAATAATGGAATCATATATTATTTTGTGATAACTTTTATTTCCAAAATGCAATTTACCACCTTTACTCCTGTCTTTATCCCTCTAACCAACTTTCCTCTTTCCATGGAGGGCACCACCATCTTCCCAGTTATCTAGGCTCAAAACCTTGCAATTGTCTTTGACTCTTCTTTTTATCACCCCCCGCACAGCCAATCATGTGTTAAATCCTGTCCATTCTTCCTCCACAATAACTCTTATACTCATGCCATTCTCTCCCTGCACAATCCTGCCACCAGAGGTGCCTCTGCTTCTAGTAACTTCTCTCCAATCCTGCCTCCACACAGCAGCCAAAGCAGTCTTCCTAAGACACAGATAACTCAAATTCCCTTGATCAAATGCCTCTGGGACAAAATGCAAACTCTTCAGCCTCAGATGTCTACATCCCTCTACAATCAAATGCCAACCTACCTTTGTTGTTGTTGTTTTGTTCAGTCATTTTTTAGTCATGTCTTGACTCTTCATGACCCCATTTGGGGTTTTCTTAAAAAGATACTAGAGTGGTTTGCCATTTCCTTCTCCAGCTCATTTGATAGATGGGAAAACTGAGGCAAACAGGGTGAAGTGACTTGCCCAGGGTCACCCAGCTAGGAAGTGTCTGAGGCCAGATTTGAACTGAGGAAGATGAATCTTCCTGACTCCAGGCCCAGCCCTCTATCTAGGTGCTTCGTAGCTGCTCTCAACCTACTCCTCATCACAAATTCTACATTCCAACCAGCCTGGACATTAGCTGTTCCCCAGATTTAAGAATCACTGTCTTGCCATCATGCATTCCCATAAGCTGCCCCCAAATCTGGAATGCATACCCTCCTCATCTCTGCTTTTCTGAATCTTCATTTTCCTTGAAGGCTAAAGCATCATCTTCTCTGTGAAGCCTAGCTTACTGCCACTCCCCAACCACCCTGCCTCAGCTAAAAGTGACTTATCCCTCTCCATGTTTTCCTAACACCCTTTACTCTCTCCTGAGTCTCTCCTTAGCCTCTATCACTTCCTGTTTTGTATTCTATTGATCTGCCTACATGTGGCATCTATGCCTACCTGTTCCCATCCCAGTAGAATATAAGATTCTTGAGGTCAGGCATGGCATCATTTTAATATCTGCATCCACAATGCTTATCAGTGCCTTGTACCAAGTAGGGCACATAATAAATGCTTAGTGAAATATTGCTCTTTGCCCTTGAACATTTACGTATTTTGTAATGGTTTTCCTTTTCATGTGCTTATAAATATTTCTTTTTAAAAATTACCTGTTTTTTATATTACCTATTACCCAATATACTCTCCACTCCTCCTTCTAGAGAACTATACCTTTCGACAGGAAATATAGAGAAAAAAACCTCTGCAGTCTAACTAGCCAATCCATTAACCAAATCTAACATTATATGCAATTTCCACATCAAGAGTCCCCTGGCTCTGCACAGAAGGAAGAGAGGAACAATATCATATTTCATCTTTGGGGCCATCTGGACATAATAATTTCACATATCTGCTCACATCTTGTCTCCCCAGCTGCATTTTAAGTTCCTGGAAGGAAAGGACCATGAATAGCACATTTATGTGCCCCATTTGGTCCTGACCACAATAAAGATGATCAATCATTGGACACTGATTTAAGTCTGCAAATCATTTCTGAGATCCTAAGGGGAAGGCATTACAGTTATTCATTATAGCCATCTAATGATTATTCGGAATTAGGGAAAACTTCAAATAATTTTCCAGAATCACAGATGATCAAAAAATCTCCATATTTGGGCTCTACTCCACTGAATACAAATTTCCTTTTACAAGTCAAATCAACAAGCATTTATTAAGTACTCACTGTATGCCAGGCACTGAGCTGCCATTTGTAAATGTTAAATGGAGACATCAAAAGCAGCCAAATCCTAGTGTGGCTTGTCAGTTTAAGAATTGGTCAAAAAGAGAGGCCACCAGAGATGAGGGATCTATTCTGGAGGATACTCCTTACCTTTTCCCCCCACAATCTTCTAGGGTTGAATGGGGTGGGGAGGAGGATTTCTCTTTTCTCCGCCCCATCCCCAGCCTTGGCGTTTTAAAGGAGAGCAACCAATCCAGTAGGAGACTCCATGGCTCGAAGAGGGTAGGCCCATGGAGCCTCAAGCCTGAGTCTAGCAGAGCTGGCCTAGGAAAGGAGAACAAGCTTGGTGCCTGGTAGAGGGGCCTTGCTCCAAAAGGCTACAGGGGCCGAGAGGCTTAATAATAGGGGGAGTGATAATTATCACCAAATGATGAGAAATGCTTTTGTTTGGAATTTCAGTCTAGCTTTGGGAAACAACAGAATGCAGTAATGGAAATTTCACACCTTGGTTCTACTCTTCCGTAACTCTATGATCTTGGTAGCTCATTTCTCCTTCTCTCTCAGTTTTCACTTGGACTTAAAAGATCTGCTTTAGAATGATTCCTTCCTGCTTTAAAATTATATAATGTGAAGACTAATTATGGCAAAACAGCAGTGGCTCACACTCAGGCCCACAGGCTGTCCTAACTCCTTCCTTTGACCCACCGCAACTGCTTTATCAATCTTACTGGCTAAGAATTTCTCACGTCTCCAGTTTTTGAAAACTCTGACATCTAGTTTGGTGAAAGGGGAAGAGCTGCTGGCCTTTGGAGTGAGAGGATCTGGGTTCAAATCCCTGGCTTTGCTACTTAGAATCTGTGCAACATTGGGCAAGTCAATTAATTTCTCCAAACCTCACCTTTCTCATCTGTAAAATGAAAGGTTTATGCTCTGTGATCTCTTAAATCCTTTCCAGCTCTAAATTCTGTGATTCCCTAAGCACTTAATCTCTCTGGGCCTCACTTTCTTCATCTTTAAATGAAAGATCTGAACATGATCATCTCTTGCCAACTCTAAATCTTATGACCCTAAGTTGGTTTGCCTTTCTGGGCCCCAGTTTCCTCCCCTGTAAAATGGGGATGATAATATCTACATAGTCCACTACAGAGACTTGTGGAAAGAATGTATTATAAACCTTAAAGCACTTAGCAAACATGAGATATTACTACTATTAAATTAGGTCTTTGCAGGCTGGCTTGGGAACCTAATTATCCTGTATAATATTGTTTCAATGGCAAATGATTTCCAAATTCCAAACAATGGATGACCTTATAAATGACCCTTTGGAACACAGCTTGTTCATAACCAGGGAACTGCCTGTATTTCCTCATGGAGTTCTCAGTCCATTATCTGATTCAAACCATTAACTAAGTATCCATTATGTAAAAATTCTTATGCCAAGGGCCATGCAGTCTATATACCTGGTACAGTATAAAGTGTGTTGGAATTGGAATCGGAGGACCTGTGTTCAAATCCTGACTCTGTTACTTACTAGCTATGGGTCTTGGGTAAAATCCTTTAGTTTCCTCATCTGTAAAATGAGGCAGTTGGACTTGATGGTCTCTCAGGTCCCATCCGGCTCTATGAGCTCATGATAGACAAACAGGTGTGGTGGCCATTAGGTTCATTTTACATAAGGGAAAGCTGAGGTACAGGGGAGGAAGCCTGGGTAACTTTCTCAGGACACACCCTGAATCATCAGAGAAGGTCGAATTCCTGGCTCGTTATTCCAATCTTGAGCAGTTGTCAGGGTGCTACTACTGACTGGTCCAATTTTTGGTCCCTTCTTTCTCTAGATTTGTTCCTTTTCTTCTACGAAGTGTCAAGAGTGGGTTTCTCTGAAAGGCCTGCATGGGCTAACAAAGGGGACCTAAGAGACAAAGGATAAGGTAAACAAGTCAACTTCATCTTCTCGTCATTGTGACTGTCACCAAGGGAAACCCTCCTTCTTGTCTTGAAGTTTACCGTTATGTGAATGCCTCTACTCCAATCCTCAAATCCTCAATCCCAAACTAAGCAGACCAGGAGCTGAGAGGTCAGAATATCAGAGTTGTACAGGCCTTAAGAACACAGAATGTCAAAATGGAAATTCAACAAACACGTTATGCCGGGCACTGGGGATTCAAAAACAAACCAAAAAATGAACCCTCCTAAAGGAACTTCTAGACCCTAGAACATAGAATGCTGGCATTGGAAGGATATTAAAAGAGCCTCATTTTAAGGATGAAAAAACAGGCTCAGAGGGATGAAATTACTTGCCCCAGGTCACATAGTAAGGTCAGGGTTAGAACCCAGGTCTCCTGACCCATAGGTCAAAACTTTTCCCGCTATACTGTTGTTCTTGTAAAGACAGTCTGACTTTTCATGACCCTGTTTGGAGTTTTCTTGGCAAAAACACTGGAGCGTTTTGCCATTTCCTCCTCCAACTCATTTGACAAATGAGGAAACACAGGCAAACAGGGTTAAGTGACTTGCCCAGGGTCATAACAGCCACTAAGTGTCTGAGGCTGGATTTGAACTGGATTTGAGGCTGGCTCTTCTTGACTCCAGGCCTGGCACTCCATCCACTGTGCCACCTCCCAACATACTACCATTGCCTAAAAAGACAAAACATTGCAGCTCCTTGAGTTTTTCCAACTTTCTGTGGGTGCCATCTTTCTTCCCTTCTACCTAAATTTTGAGGAAAAACAACTTTTAACATGATTTTCTTTACACACACACACACAGACACAAACGATTATGTTGTGTTCATTCTTTATGCCAATCTCATTATTAAAGCAAGGGAGCTGGAGGTAGGATGCCTTGATTTTAGGACTCTACCACTGGCTGGTCACATCTGTCTTTCTTCTATATACTAAAAAACACCTCTTTGACCAATCAAATATATGTATAACTGTTTTTCAAAGACTTTCGAATATACAAGTTGATTTGATCTTCGGCATATGAGGGAGGCAAGGCAGGGATTGTTATTCTCATTTCATAAATGAGAAAACAGAATCTTATAGAGATCTAAATGATCTGCACAAGTTTACAAGACTAGAGATAAGATGCAAACCCAAGTCCCCAGAATACAAATCCCATCATTCTATTCTGTGCATCAAAAATCAGGACAGCTGGGTCCTAATCCTCATTCTGCCACTAACTGGCTATATGGCCTCTGGGCCTCACTCATCTGTAAAATAAGGACTGACTGATCTCTCACATCCTTTCCAGCTCTAATAGTTGATGATTTTATGAATCTCACCATAAATAAGTATCTGACCCAAAAAAGTTAGAAACAGTCTCTCTTTGCATAATTCATTTTATAAAATTAGAGGGTAAATTAAAACGGCATGTCTTCACACTGAGATCCATGTTGACACTCAGTGTCCCCTTTAACATTCAGTTGCATGTAGACTCTTTGAAAGCCAGAACAGTCTCACTTTTGTGCTTGTATCCTCAGCACCTCAAACCAGTTCTCGGCACATAGGATTTAATAAATCTTGTTGATAGATGAATACCTACCCATTTGTGGTATATTAAATATTTTTATATATGTTCAAATGTTAAACAATTGTCAAAACAAGTCAAAAACATTTTGAACAACTCTATGGGGAAAATTACACTAAATATATGAAACATTATAAATTACGTAAATTATAAATTATATAAAAATATAAAATATTACCACGTTTTCCAGGTTCTCACTCTACTTCTCAAACAAGAGACCCTTAACTTGGTTTTTCAGGGAAAACATAATTGCCAAGTTGCATTTGTTCCTCCATCACAAATAATCTTAAGAGTTGGAAGGGGTTCATTATCAAATGAGATACTTTTTGTAAAGTATTTAGCACAGTGACCTGAGTTCAAATTCAACCTTAGACACCTACTAGCTTTGGGACCCTTGGCAAATCACTTAGCCTTCTTTGCCTCTGTAAAAGCGGATGCAGAAGGAAATGGCAAACAGCTTGAGGACTGTTGCCAAGAAAATCCCAAATGGAGTCAAAAATGTCACACACACATGATTGAAAATGACCCAACAATGACTGGCACATAGTAGGCACTTAATAAAGGCTATTCCCTTCCTTTGTCCTTCCCCACTTCAGAGATCATGGAGTGCAACCCCCTACCTTAGTATAGGCATCCCCTCTACAGCATTCCTGGCAGCAGTTAGGAGAAACTTAGTAGAAATGAAGTCCTCTTGCATGGATCAAGGTAAGTCAAGAAATATATATACATATATATATATATATATATATATGTGTGTGTGTGTGTGTGTGTATGTATATATGTATATATATGTATATATGTATATGTACATATACATATACAAACATATATATATATATTTTAAACACTTAATAGATACCAGGCACTGTGCTAAGCTCTGGGTATATAAAGAAAGACCAAAAAACCCCAATCCCTGATCTCAAAGAGCTCACAATCTAATGGGTGAGATAACATGAAAACAACTATGTATAAACAAGACAAATTGGAGACAGGAAAAATTGGAGATAATCAGTAGAGGGAAGGATTCAGAGGGATCAGTTACTTGCTTTCTGCAGGTCAAATTTTAGCTGGGATTTGAAGGATGCCAGGGATCTAGAGTGAACCCCTCTTACTGATTTCGGCTGCTGATACTTCCGTGTAATCACAGTATTAATAACCAGAACTTAAACATTTTCTTTCTTTGTTAATGTTTGTCTAAACTGATTATTTCTCAAAGTAGACAGAGTTCATTTAAATCAAGCAATTGCTCTTCTCCAGTTTCTTTCATCTACTGGACTGTGGGGTCCATGGCGGGGTGGGGGACTTTTATTTACTTCTGTTCTTTGCTCAGCGTCTGCATAGTTCCCTAACACCTAGTAGGGGCCGAATAAATGTTTCATTGATGTGAGTAACATTTCGTGTTGTATTACAGTTTTTGTGTATTTGTCTTACCTCCGTTAGGAGCCTGTAAGTTTCATAAGGATTGGGATGGTTTTTGTATTTCTTGCCTTAGCCCAGTGCCTGGTATGTAAAAAGTGCTTAACGAAGTTTCTAAAAATAATGTGGGTTTAATCACTCTTACCTCGAAGGGCTGCTGTGCAGAAAGGACTTGTCAAAACTAAAAGTGGTTTTGATTCAACCCCTTCACATCGTATGGTGAAGACGCGCCCAAAGAATCACCCAGAAAAAGCCTTGCATTGGCTTACAATGTGAACAGGTGGAGGGAGTGCACCACAGATGAGATCAGGAATGCGTTGAAGTATTTAATCAATAAATGTTTACTTTGAAGTCTCCATTGCCTATTTTATTTTGAATCCTGCTTTATTTCAAAATCCTTAGAGTGAGGAAACTGGGTGAAATCCTGCGGCTGTTGGTTAACAGCCTCACCTTGTGTTTGGTTTGGGGCTTCCCAAGGGTTCCTGGGTCGCAGGCCCTGAGCCGGTTCAGCTGGCAGCTCCTTCGTGCCCGTGCCCGTGTCCGGGAACGCGCGCGATCTCCTGCCCCCGCCTCATCCCCGACAAGCGCCGGCTGGGCTCCGGAGCGCCGGCACGCACCGCGGCTGCCCAGGTTCGCTCACCTGCAGAAGGGCTGCCCTGCCCGCCCCAGGGACTTCAGACACCTATCGCCACACACCCACGGAGCCCCTCCAAGAGACCGCCGCTCGTGTACGGGCACTGCCCGGCTTACAGCCTCCTTTTCCGCCGTGGTCCCCTTTAGGAGACACGGAGGATGGCACCAGGCGGGCCGTCGGAGTTCTGGGCTAAGCCGCGCCGCGGTAGGGATCGCAGGGGCCAGCCACTTTGCCGCCGGTCCCCCGGGGGTCCCCATCCCTTCTTCCCGCCCGCCGAGAAGCCTCCACTCACCACCAGCCCCTCTAGCTCAGCATCCTCCACTGGCTCGTACTGGCGTGTCAAGCTGAGAAGGGAAAGTTTCTGCAGGAGTTTGGAGAAGCGTCTCTCCACCATCTCGACCCTGGGGGGTGGGCGCCGCGGCTCGCGCCGGCTCCCTCCTCGGCTGCTGCTGGGGACTGAGCGCGGCAGCCCCGCCGGCTCTCTCGCTCGCTTGGGCCGGCTAGGCTGCGGCTGGAATTGCTTCTCTGGCGTGCTGGGGGCAGGGCGCACGCGCCCGAGCGAGTCTAAGAGGCTGAGCCTAGGTTACCTGGTGCCGCTGTGCCGCCAGGTGATGCCCCGCCCCCCGGGGGTGGGGGCGGAGCCAGCGAGTCCCATCTCCCTACCGGGGCGGCGGCGTGCGCCTCCTCTCTGGCCGAGCTGGCTTCTGCGGAGCAGTCCCCAACAGCTGCGTAGTGGGACGCGCTCGGACCGCAAACCCCACTGCAGGAGAGGAGGGGGAGGGGAAGCCCGGGTGTGCAACCGGCTCTGGGGTGCAGACGCCGCCTCCCTTCCTCCTTGCTCCCCTGGGGCACGCTCTGAGGATTCCCGGAGGGCAATCCCTGGAGGGAAGGAGGAAAAGTGCTGGGGGAAGGGGGACCTGCTGCCCTCGGGGCCTAGCTCTGGCAGCCCGGGAGGGAAATGAGGAGCTCCTGACCTCTCTCCTTCATATGATTCTAGAGCGCTTTGGGATCTATAAGTCAAAGAATGTGGAACTGGAAGGGATCTTAGCGATTACCCCTTCATTCATTGTTGTTCATTCATGTCCGACTCTCCGTGACCCCATTCGAGCTTTTCTTGGCAAAGATACTGGAGTGGTTTGCCATTTCTTTCTCCAGCTTATTTTACATTCATTTTCTGTTAGATTGTGAGCTCCCTGAGGATAGGGACTGTCTTTTGCCTTTGTATCCCCAACACATAGCACTGTGCCTCTCAGTATACAGTAAGCATTTAATAAATGCTTAGGGCAGTTAGATAGTGAAGTGAGGAGAGCGCAGGGCCTAAAGTCAGACTTATCTTCCTGAGTTCGAATCTGGCCTCAGACACTTCCTAGCTGGGTGACCCTGGGCAAGTCACTTAATCCTGTTTGCCTCTGTTTCCTCATTTGTAAAATAAGCTGGACAAGGAAATGGCAAAACCACTCCGGTATCTTTGCCTAATGGGGTCACAAAGAGTCAGACACAACTACTGAACAACAAAATAAATGCTTATTGACTGACTGGCACTCAGACAGGAGAAGCGGCCTGCCTCATTGCAGTAGTGGAATGTGGTGTAGTGGAACGGAGGCAGAAATCTGAACCAGAAGAAACCTGCAGGACAATATCGAGGCTGACTAACAATATGACCCAGGGAAAGCCTCAGTTCTATAACTTGTCTGGACCTTAGTACCCATCTCACAAAGTGGTTCAGAGTATCAAACATGGAAAGAGCTTTGTCTCTTAACCTTAACATCCATCCAAATGTTAGCATTTTCCTAGGATTCCTAACCTGGAGCCGGAGAACATTTAAAAAAAATTGTTTTTATGACTGCATTTCAACATAACTGGCTTCCTTTGTGATCCTACATGTTCTATTTTATGCATTTAAAAGAAGGATTCTGAGAAGGGGTCCTTAGACCTCACCAAACTGCCGAAGGGGTCCAGGACGTAGAAAAGGTTAGGAAGCCTGGCAGATTCACAAACTGCAGTCTGTGGAAGAGCTGGTGTTGACATCTAGGTTCTCTGGATACAAATCCAGCTAGGTGGCACAGGGCTATATAGAGTGCTGGGCCTGGAGTCAGGAAGACCTGAGTTCAAATTCAGCCTCACATACTTACATACCTCACATACCTACATGGCCCTGGGCAAGTCACTTAACCTGTTTCCTCAAGTGTTAAGTGGGGATAATGATAGCTCTTGACTCCCAGGGTTGTCTTGACTGGAGGATCAAATGAGATGATATTGAAAAGCACTTAGGATAGTAATAAGCTTAATAAATGTTTTTTTTTCTTCCCTCAGTCCCTTTTCCCACTCCACCAGAGCCTTCCTAGGTAGTAAAGGTATGTCATTTGTGAGTAGGTCCTTTATCTTTTAAATCCTTACTTTCCCCATCTAAAAAAAAAACAACCCAAACTCTTGCTGTCTTGCTACCTGCCTCACAGGCAGGGTTTTCTGAGGGAAATGATTTATTAACATTGTAGCACTATAGAAATTTGAGCTATCATTTTACAGATGGGGAAATCAAGGCACCTAGAGGTGAAATGTCATGCCCCACTCCCTTCCTTCTGTTATATAACTAGAAGGGGCAGAGACAGTGGGATCTCAAGCCAAGTCCAGGAGTTTTAGGGCCAAGCTGTCTTTCCACTAGACTGAGCAGAAGCTTGGGGGCCTCCACCCATCCCAGTAGAAAGAGACCTGCTTGTCCTCTGGCAACTGCACTGTGTGCACAGTTAATAGTGCTTTTCCTGGTAGAAACCTTCTGCAAACAGCACCCTGGCATCTGGGCCCTGGGCCCAGCCGGAGGCCAGTGGGTGAGGGTAAGTCAAGCAGACACCTATAACCTAATACATGTGGAGCAATGACTGTGACCAGGGATAAGACCTATTAAATGCCTAAGCTAATATAGGCTGTGGAGTATGTGTAAAAGAGATTTGGAGGGTTGTTGATTTTTGGTCCTTGTGAAATAGAGATTTAATCCAAGTCGGCAGCATTGAGCTAGACTCTTGGAACAGAAACCAAACAGACAATGTGGTATCAACTTGAAAGCAATAAGAACCAAAAGACTAGGATTCTACATGATAACAAACATTTTAGGATTTAGAACAAGAAAGGACCTATTCATCTATTTTGAAGATCACCTATTTCAAATTCTTACTTAAAGTGAAACTGAGGTCCAGAGGGAAAGTGAATTGACCAAATTTGGAGGCAGGTTCTCTGGTTCCACATCCGTTGCTTAATACTCTTATTTTATAGATAAAGAAACTGAGGCCCATGGGGGGAAGAGACTTCTCAAGGTAAGTGGCAAAGTCAGGATTCAAACCCAGGTGTTCTGACTACAAATCCAGTTATCTTTCTTCTATGTGTACTGCTTTAAGGAAGGCACATAGAACTCTGAGTTGCTTCTTAGATGCTTGTATTCTCATCTAATTGAATGAAAGGTCTCCCCCAACTCCAACCCCCTACTCCCTCAGCAGTGATCTGAAGCTTTAAATGCCAACTCAGCCAACCAATAAGTATTTACTGAGGGCCTGTTATGTGCTCAGTATTGTGCTAGCTGCTATGCGGAATACCAGAGAGTTAGAGAACACAATTTCTGCCCTCTGGAATGAAAGAATAGCAGATTCTCAGAGTTGCGAGGGATAACCTATGGCCGAAGGAGAATCCTACCTATAACGTCCCTCACAAATGGTCATTCAGCCTCCATTTAAAGCCCTTCAGTAATGAGGAGCTCACTACCTCCTAAAGAACCCCATTCCACTTTGGATCAGCCCTAAGTGTTAGGAAGTTTTTTATTTCAACCCTGATCTGCTCCACTCTACCTGAATCTAATCCCTCTTCCATAAGACAGCCCAAATACCTGAAGATAGCTAGCGTCTCGCCTCTTTTTCATTCCCTTGTATTCTCCAGCCTAAATTGCCCCAGTTCCTGTAACCAACCCTCAAGCATGATCTCCAAGTTTCCATCCGTCCTAGTCATTCTCCTCTGAAATGTTCCATTTGATCAATATCCTTCCTACCCATACTTGAACACAATACATCCAGCCTGGCCATGGCAGGTGATAGTATGACTATTGCCTCCCTTTTGCAGGATGCTACACTGTTACGGGCCGAGTTACAGCCGAGCCCTGCCCTCCTCGGACCTCCACGCCCAGGGGCCTGCTGAGATAAACTCAGGGCTCTGGGATATGGGTGGAGCCAGGAGGAGGGGTCTCGCCTTTGTTGCCTCCCTAGCAATTCCAGGTCTTTGCTAGGACCTGCATGAGCACATGGAACTTCCGGTTCTTTGTCGGGACTGCCTGCCCTCAGGAAGCTTCAGGTTAGCTCGGGAAGAGAAGGGGAGGAGAGTAGGCGGAACCAGGGCGGCCCTAATGCCTACGTAACCAAAGATATAAAAATGCTGCTTGCTGAAATAATAAACGGAGTCATTCACCACCTTCGGCTCCCACCTCATACATTGTCCGCGAGATCAGGCCCTTTGCTAGGCAAAGTTGGTTGTTGAAGTGGAGGCTACACTACAACACTACACCTTTCAGTGCAACCTAGGATCAAATAGGAAGCTTTGTGATCTAGTTGGAGAGACAAACCAAGATAAATGAAGCAATTAAAGAGCAATAACCAAAAGGACATATGGTAATTAAGTGCCAAATGATATGTTGAAGACGGGAAGGAAAAGAGACATATATCCCCACCTGCTATTTGTTCTATGAAAATATGATCTTAAAAATAGCTGACATCTACAAAGCTTTTGAAGGTTTTCAAAGGGGTTTGTGTGTATTGTTTGTACACCCTAACCCTGTGGAGTGCTATTACTGCTCCTATTTTAGGGGTGGAGAAACTGAGGCTCACAGAGGTGGTGTGACTTCCCGAGAAGCATATAGACACAGCTATCGTCTGAGGCAGTAACTGAACCCAGGTCTTCCTAATGCTATGTACAGTGATCTATATGCGACACTACATGGCTTCTAGTGTTTCATCTTAGATGAAGCAAAGATGACTGGAGTGGTTTGCTATTTCCTTCTCCAGTGGATTAAGGCAAATAGAGGTTAAGAGACTTGCCCAGGATCATATAGCTAGTAAGTATCTAAGGCTGAATTTGAACTCAGATCTTCCTGACCCCAAACCTGGAACTCTACCCACTGAGCCATCTAGCTGCTTCCTAGGTGCCATATTAGGGCAGTTAAGTTGCTTAATGGATAGAGTGCTGGGCCTGGAATCAAGAAGACTCATCTTCCTGAGTTCAAATGTGGTCTCAGACACTTAGTAGCTATGTGACCCTGGACAAGTCCTTTAATCAGGTTTGCTTCAGTTTCCTCATTGGTAATAACACCAATAAAGCTACCATATTTTCTTAGAAAACCACAAATTAGCCTTGTCTATGTTGTATTTTATTTTGTTAAACATTTCCCAATTACATTTTAATCTGGTTTAGAGTACTCAAGAGCTTTATGGCATCATGAGTTTGAAACCTCTGATAGTCCAATCTCCTCATTTTACAGGTGGGAGGCGTACAGTTGTTAAGCTGCAATCTGTGCCCAAAGAAATGCAGATAGCAGAAGAGAGATCTGAATCCAGAATTTCGTTTTCTTAATTCGGTGTTCTTTTCACCATGTCCTATTGCCTTTTGAGGCAACCTTATGTTGTGTATGTCTGTAAGGTAGGAATTCATAAAATGAGATAATCTCTAGACTTTGGGGAAAGCTTCATGGAAGAAGAAAGATAAGTTGGGGCTTAAAGAGCTTTGAACTTTGACATTAAACATCTGGACTTGAGTTGCAGCTTTGCCACTTAATAGCTCTGTCAATTTGGACAAATAATTTCCTCTCCGGAGCCTCATGTTCCTTAATTGTAAAACAAGGGAGCTGGACTGGATTACATATATAGCCCTCCCCACTTTAAGTATACTGTGAGACTATGATCTTTAAGTCCCTTTCTGTTATTCTGTAGACAGAAAGGATTTGAAATTGGGAGAATGATGAGGGGTAGGGCAACATCATGAACAAAGGCAAAAAGGTGGAAATGAACATGCTATGTTATGGGGATGGCCAGGGAGGAAGTAAGTCTAAATAAGTGTGAGGAAATACATCAGGGAAGCAGAAATTGAAGTGCACCATGTATGATGGATCCAGATTTTTGAGAGGACTTTAGAAACTAGACAAAAGAGCCTAGAGTATGCCTTTTGTGTAGGGGGAAACTGTTGTTCATCCTTCATTTTCAAAGAGGACCAATGGCATCACAGGGTGATGTCTTGACTTGCAAGTGAAATGGATTTAAGTAAGGCAGAGCGGCAAAAATTGTCAGCCTCACTCTCTCTTCCAGTGAGGTCCAGTGGCAAGACAAAAGTCGAGATGATTCGGCTTGGGATGAAATGGATGACCTTGGTGCAGTCAATATCTGGCCAAGCTCCTGCCTTCATGGCCATTGGGATAAATTGTTCTCATCTGCCCATTCTGCCAGGGGAAATCTTCACGTGCTTGGGGGTAGACATTCTCCTAACTCCCAGGCAGGTTTGAGGCCTGTCAGTTACCCTCAATCTGTTTTAGCCCATCTGCCAAGACAATTTTACTGGGGTGTGTCCTCTGCACAAGCTACAGATTCTTTGAACCACAGGGGAGAGTTGGGTGACAGGTGGGCACCAAAGGTGGATGAGCAGCCCTGAAAAGGGCTAGGCATTAGCCAGCCTTCACACCAGAGGTGCTAGTCCTCCCTGAACACCCCATATACCCCAGGGAGAGGCTAAAGGCTGGGAAAACATTCAGAAAGCTGCTGTAGTCATCAAAGTATGGTGAGGACTGTTTCAACAATCTGGCTAGTAGCTGCTGTGGGAGTGTAAAACCAACAACAACCAGCTCTCAGAATACTGCAAGCCCAGGTTCTTTTGATCTGCTTTAACAAGGAAAGCAACGTTAAGGGGTTGACAATCTTACTTTAATCCAGCATACAAATACCATTCACTTAGTTCAGGGGAAAAAGCCAGCGCCCTGAACTACAGAGCAAATACAAACAAATTACAAACATCAACAGAGAGACCAAATATAATTCATAGTTACCAACAACTGAGTTCAGCCAGGGAGCTCATAACAACAGCTGGCCCAGAGTCACATGCACCACCACTGCTGTGGGTCAGAGCTCCGAAAAAGGAAAGCCAACCCCTGGTTTTATATCTTTTTCAGGGTCAAGGGTGAGTCACACGTGTGACTCACCCACGTGACCTAAAATTGGCACAAAAAATGCAACTTAAACCCACGTGGTCTAAAAGCCTCTGATGTCACAAACATGTCACTCAAACCCATGTAAACTAGGCTTTCCCTTGAGGCAAGGAGGTCATCAAGGACTCCTAATTTAGTCAAAGAAATAAAGGCCAAACTCTTCAAGGGCACGTGGTTAAGTTAAGTGCTAAGAGCCCATTTTGATTGCCAATACTAGGGCCTGGACTAAGTTGGTAGTAGTGAGAATGGAATAGAAGGGAAGACACAAAGAAACATTTTAAAAGAACAGATGAGATGATTTGGCAACAATTTGAATCAAAGAAATGAAGGAGATGGAAGAATCAAAGGTGACTTCACAGTTTCTAGACTAGAAGGATTTAGAAGCACCAATCAAAATGAGATAGTTGAGAAACAGAGCTAGGTTTTAAATTTCATTTTGAGCATAACAAATTTCTAGGGTGTTCTGAGGTTTAAAAAGTGCTTTCTTCATTTAAAAAAAACCTGCAAGGTAACTAGTACAAGTATTATTGTTTCCATTTCACAGTTGGGGAAACTGAGGCTCAAAGAGGAAAAGCAATTCAGTGATGGGCAAATAACTAGGCAGTGTCAGAGCTGCTGAACCAAGCCTGGAGACTTTAGGCCTGGCACTCTTTTCACCATCCCACACTGACTCTATCACTTTGTAGTGATGATAAATCATCCAAATGGAACTATCCAGAAGGCGGTTGGAGATATGAGACTAGAGAAGTCATCAGGGCTTAAATACAAATATATACCAATCTGGGAACCATCCACATAGAAGAGAGAGTTGAATCTATGAAAATGGATGAAGTCACAGAGGCAGTGATTACAGAGAGAAACTAAGACAAGGGCCCAGGATAGAATCTTGAGAGGAACCCACATCAAAAAGTCTTAGGAGAAGGAAGAGCCAGAAAGGGATTGAAAGAAGGAGCAGTCAGAGAGGTGGGAGGTCACCTAAGATTTCAGGATCCCCAAAGCTAAAGGATATGAGAGTTTTAGGTCATAAATGATCAATGACACCGAATGCCACAGAGACAGTTAGTGTAAAGAAAAGGCTGCTGGATTCAAAAAGTAGATTGTGACAGAGAAGATATCTATCTCTCTAGGCCATCGATGAGTGTATATTTTAATCTCTCCAACTAAACTATAAGAGTATTGAGGAGAGAGATTCATTTTCCTTATCTTTAAAATAGAGAGATGGACTAGTTAGCAGATTATCTGTACTACCCCTCCAAGCTCTGACATTTTATGATCTAAAGTCCCCTCCTAACATTTATGGATTCTGTTTCTTTTGTATCTTCTTTCCTAGTCCTGAATACAGAGTTCCACACAGAGCAAGTTATTTGATAAATTGTTGCTGAGTGATGGAATTACAATTATGATACCTTATACCCGGATCGTGCCTTTTAACTCTTTCAAAGCACTTTCCCGTCTCATATCATTTTACCTCAACAATAACCCAGTGACAGACAGAAGGCATTATGATTCCTCGTTGACAGATGAGGAACCCGTTGTCCAGGAGAGTGGCAGGATTGTTTGAGGTCACAAACTGAGCAAATGGCTGTGCCAAGGCTGGAACTTGGCTCTCCTGACTCCACGACTGGGTTCCATTGGTCCCTTTCACAGTTATTCCTTTTAGAGTTCGGCACCGAAAGATTCTCTGCCTTGATTTCATCAGTTTCTACAGTCAGATCAACCCGAAGTGCCACAGGGCATTAACTAACCCAAGCTCTTCCCGGTACTCCTGAAATACCTGCTAGTCCCATATTATACAAAGGCAGCAACACCTCCTTGTGTGTGTTGCCTTCTTATTCACTCTTGGTATGAAAATGGTGTTATTTCATCACACACAAATTATCTCCAGCTGGTGAGCACTGTTGGGAAGCCTCATTAGAATGCTGCAGAACCTGAAATTTGGTAAGGAGTAAATTTCACCCACAAGTTTTAAGGCCAACAATCCTGTTCATAAAGGGTGTAGCCTAATCCAGTACTGTTTCCTAATTCTAAGAGGTTTGATATTAGAATGAGTTTTTGGAGACCCTAAAATAAGATTTAGATTTCAATTTTTCTGTGTGAGTTACCACTCATGTAATGACAGGCAAGTTATTCTCTCTCTCTCTCTCTTTCTCTCTCTCTCTCTCTCTCTCTCTCTCTCTCTCTCTCTCTCTCTCTCTCTATCTCCCTCTCCCTCTCCTTCTCCCTCTCTCTCTCTCTCAATCTCTCTCTCCCCCCTTCCCCCCCTTCTCTGTCTACTTCTCTCTGTATGTTTCCTTCTGTCTCTCTGTGTGTCACTGTCTTTCTATGTATCTGTCTCTCTCTGTCTCTCTGTCTCAAGGTTTCTTTTGATGAAACCTATAGAATCTTTTGTTTTTCTAAACTGTCTGAAAACTAGGATTACCTCACTTGTCTAATAATCTCCTAGAGGAGTCTACTGAATATATGCAAACCTGGAAGGAACAATTGGTACATTTACCTAAATTCCAAGCCATATCAACTATGACCTGTTTTAGGGTTTTTTTCTGTTGCATTTTCTTTTGAGCATCTACTACATGTGAAGCACTATGGGAATGTCTGCTGTATTCAGGGCACTATGGGAGTACAGAGACATAGAAAACATGATCCCACTCCTCTGAGCTGGAGGGATCTGAGAATGTCAAAGATGGACAAAATCATATATATCATCTGGTCCAACCTCATTTCAAAAATTGGTAGCTGAGACCCAGAGAGGACATGGTATGGTAAAATTTTTTTAAAAAAAAGGAAAAAGAAAAAGAAAAGAATGTTGGAAGGGGAGTCAGAAGAACTGAGTGTGAATCCCAGCTTCCCTACCTTCCAGCTGTGTGACCCTGGGCCTGTCCCTTAACTTTTCTGGACCTTGTTTTGTCACCTTCTAATGAGGAGGTTGGACTAGATGTCCTCAAAGGTTGCTTGCAGCTTGATATCTTTGATCCTAAAGGGATTAAGAAGAACTTTCATTTCTATAGATTTTTAGGCTTGCAAAACACTTTCTTTGCAGTTAATTACCACCCTCTGAACTAGGGAGAGAAAACATTATTATAATCATTTTACAGATGAGGAAACGTTCAAAAAGTGAAGTAGCCTGCCGAACATCACATAGTAAATAACAGAGCCACAATCTGAGCCCAGATGCGGGCCGGCTGGTTGGCTCACTGGGTAGAGTACTGGGACTGGAGTCATGTCAGTTCAGATCTGGCCTCAGACACTTAACAGTTGTGTGACTCTGGGCATACTACTTTACTTCAATTTCCTCCATTTACCAGCCCCCTCCATCCTAACATCATCTATTCTCTTCTCAATTTATCAGCCTCTCCCATAATCACTCTTCTCCCTGGGTCTAAAAGATGCCTTTGTGACAACACCTGTAACTGTTGTTTCCTCACCTGTAAAATGGGGGTAAATTATTATTTGCCTCCCAGGGTTGTTCTGAGGATTGACTGAGGTAATATTTGTAACGTGTTTGGCACGTAGTTGTTGTCCTTTGTTCTCAAAGAGGATTAATGACATCAGGAAGGTGATATCTTGACTTACAAGTGAATTGGATTGAAGCGAGGCAGGGCTATGCAAAGTCACCAGCTTCGCTTTCCCCTCCAGAGCCATCTGGGTCCAGTGGCCAGATATAGATCAGGACGACTGGAGATGGCCCAGGATGCAGTGGGAGACCTTGGCCTTTTTAAGCTAAGGTCTTTCCCAGGTCTCAGTTTGAGACAACATTTACTCATTGATTAAGGCTAGGTAAGAAATCAAGCAAAAATGCCCTCTTTTACCTAGTCAGAGAAAAAAATCAATGGGGGGGGTGGGGGGAGACACTCCGGTTTCTGGCCAAAACAGAAACAACTGCTATTTACATTCACTCTGAGCCATCGAAACCCAAATAATGACCTAGTGAGGCTTCGGCTGGGACCTATTGTTGGCTAATCAGTGAGAGTCAGAATAATTTGGGTTTAAGGCATGATTTTTTTTAAAATGATAGAATAAATAAGTAGGGAAGAGAGAAAAAAAGAAATCTAGCCTGTAAACCCCAAGATATTTTGCAAAGTTTTAGTAATCTAAATTTATGTTCCTTTGAGCAAAGTACCCACAGGTAAGGGTATGATTCCCTATGTGGACAGGAGAGAAGAGAGAGAAAGGAAGGAAGGAAGGAAGACAGGAAGGAAGGAAGGGAGGAAGGAAGGAAGGAAGGAAAGAAGGAAGGAGCGAGCAACATTGCCCAATTAGAACTGGCCATTTGCGTCCCCAGTGGGACAACTACTCACAGACTGTTGTTTGTCCTTCATTGTCAAAGAGGACCAATGGCCTCAGGAAGGTGAAGTCTTGACTTGCAAGTGAATTGATTTAAGTGAGTCAGGGCTGTGCAAAGTAACCACCCTCAGTCTCTCCACTGGAATCATCTGGGTCCAGTGGCAAGATATAGAACAGGACAACTGGAAATGGCCTCCCTGGCACATAGTTGATGCTTAATAAATGCTTGCTTTTTTCTAGCTCCTTGTACAGCAAGAAACTGTATATTAAGTATAAGGCACCCTTAGAAAGGCACCAAGAGGATCTTTTCAGACTGGGAATCAGCAGCTTACAGACTATTGGGACAAGTGGGTGTTTTCAGAAAGGCATCTTTCAGATCCATGGAGTCAAGGTAAGATGGAAGGGGGTGCTAACTAAGCATAGTAGATGGGATGGAAGAACATCTCCATGTCTGTATGGTTCTGACCACAACTTATTTTCTTCTGTTAGTTTTCTTTTAAATGCCTTCATATTTTAATACTTGGTTGGATCCTTGATCTCAGTAATATAGCCAATCCTTCCACCAACGCAGATCTGAACCTTACCATGCCTTCGAGTCCCTGTCTTTCCATAAATCTTCCATAACTTGTCTATTCAGCTGGAAGTCTTCCTTGGGTTTTTCTAATACCATATGGATCAAAGGGGAGACAACAGGTCTAGTCTCTGCTGTGGAGACACTGCTGGACACAGTGTCAAGGATACCTGGGAGGGGTGGGTTCCCAGCTCTCCTACTTACTGCAATCACCTAACCTCTCAGAACCTCAGTTTCCTCATTTGTAAAAAGGGGCTAATGATACTATGGTACTTTCCAGGGTTGTTGTGAGACTTAAAGGAGCTGCTATAGTATATACATATACTATATATATATATATAGTATTGTATATATACATATATGTGTGTGTATATATGTGTAATTATGTAAGTGTATGTGTATATACACACATATATACTCACACACATATATAATACACGCATATATGTGTATATATGTGTATGTATATGTGTATATACATTTATGTATGTATGTGTATATGTATGTGTGTGTATATATATGTGTGTGTGTATATATACACATATATATACACACACACATACATATGGTTAAGCACTTTGCAAGTGTTCAAGGGCTATATAAATGTCAGATGTTAATCCTCATTCTTGCTACTTCACTAAGCAACCTATATTTCCAGTCACCCCTCTTGCTTTCTTGTTACTTTTCACAGGCAAATAATTCTTAGTAATAGGTTGTAGCTTTCAATGCCTTCTATGTCATTCAAGATTTTATCAACCCATCAAATTGATAACTAATTCCCCAATAAATTTATTTTAAGTCACTTGACCCTCTTGACCCTCAATTTTCCTATCTGCAAAATGAAAAGTTTGGACTAAACAATCATGAAATCATTCAGCTGAATGTTTGAGGAAACCTATGACTCTTCTTAACTTCTCTACCTGTTCATAAAATTTTAGAATTGGATAGGCCCTTTTAGAAGGAGTTCTGAGGTATGTGGGATATTGTGTTTGACTTGGAGTCAGGAAGACATGCGTTCAAATCCAGCCCTGGCTATGTGATCCTAGGTAAGTCATTTGACCTTTCTGTGCCTCAGTTTCCTTCTCTATAAAGTAGGGATAATAGCACCTATCCTCTACCCAAGGTGATTGTGATGATCAGGGAGATATTATTTGTAAATGCCTTTGCAAACTTTAAAGTGCTGTATAAATTTTAACTATTGTTGTTAACATCGTAACATTTAGTCTAATGTATGAAGTCTCATGTGCAGAGAATGAAACCAAAGCTAAGAGATAAGAATTAACTACCTCAGGGTGAATTAGTTAGTGGCAGAGATAGTATTAGGACCCAAATTTCTTCACTTCCAGGCTACTGGACTTTTTTCCATTATATAATACTTGCTGAATTTAGTTCCTTCTTCCAGGACTCAGATACCACCTTTTCTAAGAAGCTTTATCTGATTTCTTAAAGTATGGATGACCTATCCTTCCCTAGACCTTTCATACTGCATTATATGGGCTTCTCCTTCCCTAGATCTCTCATACCACTCTATATATGGAACTCTCCTTCCCTAGATCTTTCATATCTTGCTATATGGACCTCTCCTATGTACTTACCTTGTCCTAACTTCCAGAGTCACATCTAGAAATTCTTTCAGATTTGTAATTTAGTAAAATTGTGACGGCAGATCTAATAAAGGGTGGAATGGAGAGAGGAGAGATTTGAGGCAGGGACACCAATTAGGAGGCAATTGAACCAGCGGAAAAAGTATTTACCAAGCATATCAATGTGCCAAGTACTGTGTTAAGCATTGGGGGTGCAAAATGAGACAGTCCTTGCCCTTGGGAAGTTTCCATTCTAATAGAAGGAGATAATATTTGTGGGCAAGTGGTAACCACAAAAGTACATTTTGGTCAGGGAAGCTACAAAGATGGTGGCTTGAGTTAAAGGTAGGTTGAGTTGATGGCAATTGATTGACACATCCTATTGTAATAGCAAGAGGTGACAAGGGCTTGAGCTAGGGCTATGTCCATGTCAATGGCAAATCGGGGATAAAATATGTGAGCTGTTATGGAGGTAAAAATGACTTGGCAACTAAGTAGAAATGTGTGGATAAGGGACAATGAGTTTAAAATAATACAAAGGCAGTCAACCATTGTGACTGAAAGCCTGGCAGTGCCCTCAACAGGAATAGGACATTCAGAAGAAGGGTAGCTGGAGGATGGGAGAGAAAGAGAAGATAAGTTCTGTTTTAGTCATATTGAGTTTAAGTTTCCCATGGGATATCTAGTTTGGAATGCCCAATAGAGAGCTGGTAATGGACACCAGACCTCTAATGGAAAGAGTAGGGATATATACATATATTTCAGAGTTAATTGCATAGAGATGCTCATGTAACAAAGTCTCCCCTCATCTCCCCTCTCTGTACCTTTCCACTGACTGTCCACCAAGGCTAGAATGAATTCCAATCTCATCACTGCCTTTTAGAATCTCATTTCCTTGAGATGAATAGATTCTTGGATAAACTAGATATGATAGACACCTAGAGAGAATTGAATGGGAATAGAAAGAAATATACTTTTTTCTCAGGGGCACATGGCACGTTTACAAAAATTGACCTTAGGGCACAAAACCTTATAATCATACGCAGTAAAGCAGATATGTTAAATGCATCCTTTCCAAGTCATAACACAATAAAAATAACATTTAGTAAAGAACCATGGAAATAAAGATTAAAAATCGATCAGAGACTAACTTATTATTAAAGAATAACAAATCACAGAAACAATAAATAATTTTATTAAAGAGAATGATAATAATAGACAATATACCAAAACTCATGGGATACAGCAAAAGCAGTAATCAGAGAATCTCATTTCCTTCAAAACTCTGTTCAAATTCTATCTTGTTATGAAGTCTTTCCTGATTCCCTCAGGCACTAATGTCCTTGGCTGCCTCCTTCAATTTGCTTTGTATTCATTTGTATATTTGTATATGTACGTGTTGCCTTTCCCTAGAGAATGTAAGCTCCTGGAGGGCTGGGAGTGTTTCCTTTTTGTCTTTGTGTCCCCAGCACCCAACATTGTGCCTAGAACACAGTAGGTACTTAGTAAATGCTTATTTGGTTGGTTCCTTCACTAAAGTACAAGGAGCTGCTCATCTCTAACTTAGCACCCATCTGTATAGCAGAACACTAAGAGTGGGAATAGCTGAACTTCTCCGTCTAGCAAGGCTGGTCCTCCAATGACTGATGCTTGGCCCATCACAGGCACTAGTATACTATTTGACAACCTAATGTCCATGCTATGCTGAGATTTGAAGGAAGATTTTAGTGGAGAGGGGCAAAAAAAGGAACAAAACCTAGGAAATCCTTAGAGGGGAAAGAGAGAGAGAGAGCGAGAGAGAGAGAGCGAGAGAGAGAGAGCGAGAGAGAGAGAGAGAGAGAAAGAGAGAGAGAGCGCGCTGAAGGGGACACAGAGCAAGGAATTATTCTGTTAAAGTATATATAATATTCATATATAAATGTGTGTATATACATTAATATATATATATATTTCTTTAATCACACTAATGAAATCTGTTTGCTTATAATAATAGCTAGCATTTAGATATCACTACATCCCCCTGGTGTAGTAAGAGAACATTGGATTTAGAGCAAGAAGACCAGGGTTCAAGGCCCAGCCCCATTAATTACTCCCTTTGTCTTAAGCTCCAACAAGCATTTCTTTAGCACATACTGTCTATGCTTCTCTTCCCCTACTGCAGCCTCAGTTTCCTCACCTTAAAAAAGAGAGGATTAGACTAGATGATCTCTAAGATTCTTTATTATTCTAAATTTGATGATCTCTGAACTTGAAGCCTTAGTCCCTGGAGGGAAGAGAATTACACAGTTAAGATCTCTTTTCAGAGGAAGTTCAAGTGGAAAGTGGGATGTGCTAGGAGGTCTGATTCTTAGCTCTGGGTGGGTCCCTCCACACCTAATAATAATCTCTCACCTTTCTAGAATGATTGATAACTTACAAACTACTTCATCACAACTCTGAGCTTGGTAATTCAAACATTTTGTTGTTGTTATTGTTGAGTAATTTCAGTCATATCTGATTCTTTGTGAGCGCATTTGAGGTGTTCTTTGCAAAGATACTGGAGTGGTTTGCCATTTCCTTCTCCAGCTCGTTTTACAGATGAGGAACTGAGGCAAACGGGCTTAAAGAACTTGCCCAGGATAACACAGCTAGAAAGTATCTGAGGCAGGATTTGAACTTAGGTCTTCCTGAATCCAGGGCTGGCATTCTATACACTGCAACACTTAGCTGCCCAACTTGAGCATTATTATCCCCATTTTAGAGAATAAGAATCTCAGTTCAGAGGTTACATGACCTGCCCACAGTTGCCCACCTGTTTAGCAGCAGAACCAAGACTATAACCAAGGGCTTCTGAATCTGAATTTGATTATTTCAGGACTTAAATCCCTTAACATAGTCACTGAGGGAAGGGGATTATCCACCTAAAATGTCAATGGTCCATTTTAATCCTTCTCTGAGGTAAGTTGGCTTAAAATATCAGGATATCAGACCCAAAATAACAAAATTAATCCCTGTATGAGTCGGCTTCCTTTGCACAGGAGAATGGTTCTCAGATCTCAGATCATATGACATGTTTAATGATATTAAGCACCTATTATATACTACTTGCTAGGTGGGCTAGGTTCTGGGGATTGCTCAACATGGCCATCTAACAAGGAAAACAGCTAAGAGTACTTCCTTCTGGCACTGATTCAAGAATATTCACATGAGATAAGGGCTTATTATCCCCATTTCATAGATGAAGAAACCAAAGTGCCCCCAGGGCTCAGTCCTGGACCTGCTTCTCTTCTTCCTCACTAGGATTTCACTTGGTGATCTCATCAGCTCCTATGGATTCAATGATCATTTTTATGCCGATGATTCTCTAGCCCTAAACTCTCCACTGATCTCCAGTCTTTCATAACCAATGCTCATTGGACACCTCAGACTAGATGTCCTCTGGGTGTCTTAAACTCAGCATGTCCAAAACTGAACTCATTCATTCCCCCGCAAATCCTCCCTTCTTCCTGTCTTTCCTATTACTGTTGAGGGTACTGTCCCAGTCTCCCAGACTCATGACATAGGTGTGATCTTCAACTCCTCGTTCTTTCTCACTCCCCGTTTCCCATCTATTGCAAAGGCAATAATATCTATTGAATATGGTCCCTTCTCATCCGTCGACGCTATCACCACCCTGGCACAGGTGATGAACCCCTGCCTGGACTATTGAAGTAGCCTGCTAGTTGTTCTCCCATAAATCTCTCCCGGCCACAGACCATCCTCCACTCAGCTCTTAAAGGCATCTTCATAAATAGGTTTAATCATGTCACCTTTGTACTCAACAAATCCCAGTCATTTCCCATCATCTCCAGAGTCAAATATAAAATCCTTGAGTGTTCAAAGCCCTTCCTAACCAGGACCTGTCCCCACCTTTCCAGCCTTCTTACATCGTACTCCTATTCCCCTTGACCCCTACCAAGTACTCTTA
This sequence comes from Trichosurus vulpecula, assembly GCF_011100635.1. Classification (NCBI taxonomy): domain Eukaryota; kingdom Metazoa; phylum Chordata; class Mammalia; order Diprotodontia; family Phalangeridae; genus Trichosurus; species Trichosurus vulpecula. Next base: position 382,361,251 of record NC_050575.1, on the reverse strand, counting down.
CAATCCAGTGATATTGACCCTTCAGTTCCTCAGACAAGACATTCTGTCTCCAGAAAGTGGACCTTTTTAGCAGCTGTCCCCCATGCCTGGAATGCTCTCCCTCTTCAGCCCTGCCTCCTGGCTTCTCTGGCCTCCTTCAAGTCCCAGATAAAATCACACCATCTACAGGAAGACTTTCACTAATCTTTCTTAATTGTAGTACCTTCCCTCTTGAGTATTTTCAATGTATCTTCTTTTTTTCTATTTTTTTTATTTTTAGTTTAAAATATTTGGTTCCACATAATTTTGAGTCCCAGATTTTCCTCCCTCCCTCCCCACCTCCCTCCCCAAGACAGCATGGAATCCTTCAATGTATCTTCTGTGTGGTTCCTTTGTATATAGTTATTTGCATGCTGTCTCTCTCTTTAGACTATGAGTTTCTTGAGAGCAGAGTATTTTTTTTGCTTTTCTTTGTATCTCCAGCACTTATCACATGTTCTGGCGCATAGTAGGTTTTTAATAAATGTTTACTGACTGACTGAGGTCCATGGGGACATTCATTTTAGAGCATTGGACTGGAAATAAACAAATTTATGTTCTGATGCTGGCTCTAACACTAACCAGCTCTGTGATGCCTAACAAAGCTCCTCAATTTCTTCATCTGTAAAATAAGCATAACAATTCTTATAGAACTGTTTTATAGGATTGATTTTGTTTTGTTTTGTTTTAAACAGTGTTTTATTTTTTCTCCATTACATGTCAAGACTATGTTTTTAGCATTCATTCTTACAAGATTTTGAGTTCCAAATTTTTCTTCCTCCTTTCCTCCCCTCCCCTCTTCTGAAAGTTGTAGGCAACTTGGTATAGGTTATACATGTGCTATCATGTAAAACATATTTCCATATTAGTCACAGTTGTGAAAGAAGAAACAGATAAAAAGAAAAATACCACAAAAAAAGAATAAAGTAAGTGAAAAAAGTATGCTTCAATCTGCATTCAGAGGCCATCAGTTCTTTATCTGGATATGGACAGCATTTTCCTTCATGAGTCCTTTGTACTAGTCTTGGATCATTGTGTTGCTGAGAAGAACTGAGTCATTCATACTGATTATCACACAATGCTACTGATACTGTATACAATGTCTTCCTGGTTTTGCTCATTTCACTTTGCATCAGTTCATACAAGTGTTTCCAAGTTTTTCTGAAATTTGCGTGCTCATTGTTTCTTATTGCATAATAGTATTCCATTACATTCATATACCACAACTTGTTCAGCCATTCCCCAATTGATAGGCATCCCCTCAATTTCCAATATTTTGACTCCATGAAAAGGGCTGCTATAAGTATTTTTGTACATGTAGGTCCTCTTCTCTTTTTTATGATTTCTTTGGGATTCAGACCTAGTAGTGGTATTGCTGGATCAAAGGGTATGCACAATTTGGTTGCCCTTTGAGTATAATTCCAAATTGCTCTCCAGAATTGTTGGATCAGTTCACACCTCCACCTACAGTGAATTAGCATATACATTCCACATCCTCTCCAACATTTATTTTTCTTTTTTCTTGTCATATTAGCCATTCTGAAAGGTGGTAGGTGGTACCTCAGAGTTGTTTTAATTTGCATTTCTCTAATCAAAAGTAATTTAAAGCATTTCTTCCTATGCCTATAGACAGCTTTGATTTCTTCATCAGAAAACACCCTGTTCATAACATTTGACTATTTATCAATTGGGGAATGAAGTGTATTCTTATAAACTTCTCTCAGTTCTCTATATATTTGAGAAATAAGGCCTTTATCAGAGACACTTGCTGCAAAGATATTTTGTTTCTCAGCTTTCTGCTTTCCTTCTAATCTTGGTTGCATTGGTTTTGTTTGTGCAAAAGCTTTTTAATTTAATATAATCAACATTATCTAATTCATATTTCTTAATGTTCTCTGTCTATTTGGATGCTATACCACTTGGTACATATATGTTTAGTATTGATATTACTTCATTGTCTATGGCACCTTTTAGCAAGATGTAGTTACCTTCCTTACCTCTTTTAATTAGATCTTTTTGCTTTTCCTTTGTCTGAGATCAGGATTGCTACCCCTGCTTTTTTTTACTTCAACTGAACTGAATAGATTCTGCTCTAGCCCCTTACCTCTCTCTCTCTCTCTGTCTCTCTCTCTTTGTCTCTCTCTCTCTCTCTCTCTCTGTCTCTGTCTCTGTCTCTCTCTCTCTCTCTCTCTCTCTCTGTCTGCTTGAAGTGTGTTTCTTATAAAAAACATATTGTAGGATTCTGTTTTTTAATTCATTCTGCTATCTGCTTCCATTTTATGGAAGTGTTCATCCAAGTGTTCATCCCATTCACATTCAGTTACGATTACTAGCTGTGTATTTCCCTCCATCCTATTTTTCCTCCTGTTTCTATCTCTCTCCTTTCACCCTGTCCCTCCTAAACAGTGTTTTGCTTCTGTCTACCATCTCCCCTGTCTGGCCTCTCTTCTATCAGTCCCTCCCACCACCCTTTCCTTAATCTCCTCCCCTCCTACTTCCCTTTCAGGTAAGACAGATTTCTATGTTCAACTGATTGTGTATACTATTCAATCTTTGAGCCAATACTGATGAGAATAAGGATCAAGCAATGCCCATCGCCTACCCTCCTGTCTTCCCCTACACTGTAATAGGTCTTTATTACCTCTTTATGTGAGATGATTTTCCCCATTCTACCTCTTCCTTCCTTCTGCACCTCTTTCTCATCCTTTAATTTTTTATGTCATTCCCTCAAATTCATCTTATACCTGTGTCATCTGTCTATGTATATTCCTTCTATCTGTACCGTTAGTGAAAAAATTTTTAAGATTTATAAGTATCATCTTCCTGTGTAGGGACGTAAACAGCCTAGTTCTATTGAATCCCTTATATTTTCTTTTCCCTTTTTATCTGTTTATGCTTCTCTTGGGTCTTGATATTGGAGGTCAAATTTTTGGTTTAGTTCTGGTCTTCTCCTTATGATGGCTTGAAATCCTTCTATTTCATTGAATGACCATTTTTTCCCCTTGATGTACTATGCTTAATTTTGCTGGTTAAATGATTCTTGGTTGTACTCCTAGCTCCTTTTCTCTCTAGAATATCATGTTCCATGACCTCTGATCCTTTAACGTAGCTGCTGCCAAGTCTTGTGTCATTCTAATTGTGACTCCCTGATATTTTAATTGTTTCTTTCTGGCTTCTTTCTAGTATTTTCTTCCTTGATTTGATAGTTCTGAAATTTGATTATAATGTTCCTTGGGGTTTTTATTTTGTGATCTCTTTCCTGAGGTGATAAATGGATTCTTTCCATTCCTATTTTGCCCTCAGGTTCCAGGACATCAGGATAGTTTTCCTTGATAATTTCTTGAAAGATGTTGTCCAGATCCTCCTTTTGATTATGGCTTTCAGGCAGTCTGATATTGTCTCTCTTGGATCTATTTTCCATGTTGGTTGTTTGTTCCATGAGGTATTTTACATTTTTTCATTTTAAAAAAAATGTGCTTAATTCATGATGTCTCAAGTCACTAGCCTCCACTTGCTCAATTTTAACTTTCAAGGCATTGTTTTCCTCAATTAGCTTTTGTATTTTCTTTTCCTTTTGGCCAATTGTACTTGTTAAGGAGTTGTTTTCTTCATTAGATTTTTGTATCTCCTTTTCCATTTGAACAATTGTAATATTTAAGCAGTTTTCCAAGCTGTTAAGTCATTTTTTTCATAATTCTCTCACATCACTCTCATTTTCTTTCCCAATTTTTCTTATATCTCTCATATGATGTTTAAGCTCCTTTTTGAGCTCTTTTGTTTTTTTGAGGGGGGAGGACAGGGAAATTGGGGTTAAGTGACTTGCCTAAGGTCACACAGCTAGTAAGTGTGTCAAGTGTCTGAGGTCGGATTTGAACTCAGGTCCTCCTGACTCCAGGGCCGGTGCTTTACTCACTGCACCACTTAGCTGCCCCTTTTGGAGCTCTTCTGTGAGTTCTTTCTGGGCTTGAGACCACTTCCTGTTTTTCTTTGGGGGTTTTGCCCATAGCTATTTTGACATTGTGGTCTTCTTCTGAGTTTGTGTCTTGGCCTTCCCTATCACCATAATAGCTTTCTATGCTTAGATTCTTTTTTGTTGTTGTTGTTTTTTGCTCTTTTTTGGCCTTTTCTTTTAAACTTGATCTCTGCTCCTGGGGTGGAAGGGGCATTATCCCAGACTTCTAAACAGTCAAGACCTGCTGCCCCTAGCACCAGAAGCCTAAGACAGTACCCCTTCCACCCTAGGAACAGATCTTTCTTGCAAATCTTCCAAGTTTCCATCTTTTTGCTGGTTCTGCTGCTCCCAGATTTGTTTGGGGGCATTATTTTATGGTTGTTTGGAGGTGTGTATAAGAGAGTTACAGTGATTTACGGCTTACACCTCCATCTTGACTCTGGAAGTCTTTGTGGGGTTGTTATCAAAAGCATGCAAAGTATAGGACACCATGGTGTGGGAGACAGGGCAGGTTGATCTACCCTCTCTTTTAGCAGCATGATGAAATGAGAGTCAGAGTTCCTAAGTTCAAATACCATCATTCCTATTAACTACCTGGGTGGCCTTGGGCTCAACCCTTCCCCATCCTGGGCCTCAGTTTCTATAAGATTGATTTGGGTTATCTGATCACTAAGCTTCCTTCTAACCAAATCCTAGGATTCCTTCCCCTTCAGCAGGACTCCAAACTTTCCTTTAAGCTTGGAACCCAAGGTGATTTAAAAAAATTCTTAAAACAACCTTGTAAATTGCACTGAAGGCAAAGCCCTACCTTAGATTATAGGCAGGGGTGTTGCACTCTTGTCTCATTATCCCTGTTCAACCTGTTCTAATAAACTTCAGCTATATTCAGAATGAACCCGAAACCTACACTTACTGATAACAGGAAGACAGCATGGGAGGGGAACACTGATAAGGAATATATAATGCACCTTTGTGCCATAGAAAAGAATATTTTTTGTGTCATAATCTAGGGGTTTAATGGGCTTTAAGCACCATAAGAGTCAGGAGTGTGATATGTGCTCTTAGACTACGTGCAGAGAGACAGATCTTTCAGGAATAAGAAGGGAAAAGTCCCTCTGCCAAGCCTCCCACTGCATTTAGGGCCATCTCTAGTCATCCTGATCTATATATTGTGACTGGATCCAGATGGCCCTGGAGGAGAAAGTGAGGCTGGTGACTTTGCCCAGCCCTCCCTCACTTAAATTCAATTCACTCACATGTCATGGTCCTTCTCAAGAACAAAGGTAAACAACAACAACCCTTGTCAAACCCCATATAAAATACAGTGTTCAGTTCTGAGTGCCATATCTTAGGAAGGCTGGAGCATATCCAGAAGTGAGGACCTTGAAATCATGCCATATGAGGAACAGCTGGACGTACTGGAGCCGCTTAGCCCAGAGACAAGAGACTTGGCAGGAAGGGGAAACATTTGATTCAATTCAACAAATATTCACTAAGTAACCAGTAGGTGCAGGGTGCTATGTTAGTTAGGCACAGGGCATACAATGACAAAGATAAAAATGTCAATACCACCAAGGAGCTTATATGAAGACTGAATGAGATAATATCTATAAATGCCAGCTATTATCGTTATTCTCCTGTAGGGATATAAACATATATGCATATAAGCATACATACATAAGACAATACAGAGTAGAAAGGAGAAAGAACTACCAACTAAGGCAATCAGGGTAGGTTTCATAGAAAGGTAGAACCTGAGCTGTGTCTGGAAGGAAGATAAGTATTCTCTCACTCTTTAAATGAAGAGTTCTAAACTGAAGCATTTTAGGAATGGGAGACACTTGTGCAAATGTACAGTGGTGGGAGATGCGATATTGAATTCAGATAACAGGTAGTAATCCAGTTTGAGAGGAGAATGGAGTTTATGAAGGGAGTAATATGAAATAAGGCTAAAAAGGAAAGTTAGAGCCTGACTATGGAATGACTTAAATGTCAGATAGAGGAATTGGTATTTTATTCTAGAAGCAAAGAGTAGCCATAGGCTTTTGAGCAAGACAGTAGCATGGTCAGACCTGTCTTTTTTTATTTTGTTATTTTTTTTATTTTTAGTTTACAATACTCGGTTCTACATAATTTTGAGTTCCAGATTTTCTTCCCTCCCTGCCCCCCTCCCCAAGATGGCATGGAATTCCATATAACTTCCATGTATAACTTCGCATTGAATTAATTTACACACTAGTCAAGTTATGGAGAAGAATTATGACCAATGGAATGAATCATGAGAAAGAAGGAACAGAACCAAAAAAAAAAAACAACCCAAAAACAAAAACTAAAGAGATAAAAAGAAAAAAAAAGTGGGGGGGGGGGGGAAAGGCTAGCATGAAGTGTGCCTCAATCTGCATTCATCCTTCATAGTTCTTTCTCTGGATGTAGATAGCATTCTCCATCATGAGTCTTTGTACCTTGTGTTGCTAAGATGAGCAAAGTCTGTCAGGGTTGGTCCTCACAGAATCCATATATCTGTGGTTGTGTATAATGTTCTCCTGGCTCTGCTCCGCTCACTCAGCATTATGTCATGTAGGTTTTTCCAGGTTGTTATGAAGTCCGTATCATCCCCATTTCTTATAGCAAAATAGTAATCCATTACCTTCATATACCACAGCTTGTTCAGCCATTCCCCAATTGATGGGCATCCCTTTGATTTCCAATTCTTAGCTACCACAAAAAGAGCTGCTATAAATATTTTTGTACATATGGGTCCTTTTCCCACTTGTGTGGTCTCTTTGGGAATGTTATTTTATTAAGAATGTTATTTTGAGAGGCAAGTAGGTGGTGTAGTAAATAGAGCACTGGCCTGAAGTCAACATGACCTGAGCTCAAATCCAGCCTCAGACACTTGCTACCTTATCACCCTGGGCAAGTCACTTAACCCAGATTCTCTCCAAAACAAAATTATTATTTTGGGAGTGATGTAAAGGATTCTCTGGAGAGCAGAGAGAATGGAGACAAGAAGACCAATTATGAAGCTGTAATAATAGCACAGGTGGAGGGTGATGATGGCCTGAACTACTGGCTGTGGTGTGGGTGGAAAGAAGGGCATAGATTCAAAAGATGTTTGGGAGGTAAAACTGGCAAGACATGACGGCTATGTTCAAGTATTTAAAGAACTGGCATGTGGCAGAGGTGTCAGACTTTGCACAGGCAGGGCTAATGTCAATACATGTTAGTTCAGGTTTGATGTTGGGACAGAACGAGGCACTTTCAGCCTCACAAAAGGAGGTTTACTTTACCCTAACACAGCAAAGATATGTAACAAAGGAGTGACAATTTAGCTTCTCTGGACTCACCATCACCTCCTCCTCCCCATAAGGAAACTCATCTAGTTAGTAGGGCAGGGCATGGTGACTCACATAGTCTTCAGAAATTCACCAAGTCAGAAGGACACCAAACTCTCAAGGGTGGGATTTTTTATGTCTTTAGGTGACCAGGAAGCTCTTTCAAGGGAGGCTGAGGCTATCAAGTTCCAAAGAAAGCTTTGTTGCCTCATAGGGAAAACTAATCTCTTTTGCAGGGAAGTGGGGTCCCATCACACACTTATTTTTCTTGGGACCAGAGGTCCAAAGTAGGTAGAGGCAAACGATAGAAGTTGCTGATGTGAATTCTAGGTTTGATGCAAGTAAGAGCTTCCTAACAATGACTAGTTCCCCAAAATAGAATGGGCTATTTTATTGGGATAGATGGTCTTGTTTTTAGGCAGAAGATGGGTCACCATTTAGCAGAGATATGGTAAAGGAAATTGAACTTCTGGGATCTCTTCCAACTCTATGAGTCTGGGCTGTGATGCGAGAGGTCCCTCTCTTACCTCTCCCCTGAACTCCATTTCTGCATTTCCAGCTTTTGTTGTTGTTCAGTCATTTCAGTCATGTCTGACTCTTTGTGACCCCATTTGGGGTTTTCTTTGCAAAGATACTGGAGTGAGTTGCATTTCCTTCTCCAGTTCATTTTACAAATGAAGAAACTGCCTCAAGTTCAACATTTTCCACCTTCAAAATCAAAGAACATTTTCCATCCTCCCATCTTCATAGATTCTGTTGATGGTAACACCTTTCTCCCATTTATCTAAGCTCAAAATCTAGCCTTTGACTCTTCGTTTCAGAGTTGCCCCCAATACCTGGTGTCCCTCCACATTTCTTAAATCTGTTTCCTTCTCTCTACTCATTCTCTCAAACTGTAAGAATTTATTAAGTGCCTCATATCTATCAGGTACTTTAACAGCCACAGGAGATACACATTTAATGAAACAATCCCTACTCAACATATAGCCATTGTGTTAGTCTCTTAACTGATTTTTCACTGTTCCTTTCCCACTATAATCCCTTCTCCATACAGCTGATAAAACCAGGTTTGACTGTATTATGCCTCTGCTCAAATACCTTCAAAGAATTCCCATGGCCTCCAGGATAATACCAAACTCATTGGTCTGGCTTTTAAGGCCATCCACAATCCCAAGCCCAACTACCTTTCCAGCTGTGGTTCACGTTATTCCTTATGACCCAATCTCTATTCTAGAAAAGGTATACTATTAGCTTTTTCCTAAATTGCATCTGAAGTCTCCTCTCTCTGTGCATCCATGTAAGGCATTCCCCTGCCTACTTGCCTCCTTATCTCTGACTTTCAGAAGCCATATCTTACTAATAACTTGCTAGTTACTAGTAACAAATAACTTTCCCAGGGTCATTAGAGCTAAGGCTGGATTTGAACTCAGGTCTGGACTAGAGGTCCAACACTCCATCCACTTTTCTATCTACCCACCTGTAGCAGCTAATCCTAGTAGGTTGTAAGCTCCTTGAAGGCAGGTCTGTGTTGGTTTTCACTTTTGCATCCCAGCTGGGGCACAGTACCTGACATACAACAGGTGCTTAATAAATGTTGGGGGGGGGGAGAGTGCTTTGTAACTATGCAGGTGTTGTGTATACCTTCAAAGACTAACTCTAATACATTTTATTCATTTTGTTATTTTGAACATGACTTCTTTTCTATTTTTTTCCCAGATTTTGTTACTGTTACATAGAAATGCTATTGATTTCATGGGTTTATTTTATATCCCGCTGCTTTACCGAAACTGTTACCTCAATTCGTTTTTTTAGCTGCTTCTCTGGGACTTTCTAAATAAAGTATCCTGTAGTGATCACAAAAAAAATAAATGTTTGTGGGATTGGGTCCCAATTCTTTTCTTTCTAAGTGTTCTCTTATGATAGAGGAAAGATTTGGGGGGAAGATAAAGCAAATAGTGGCAGCTATGTAGAGGAGAAAATCCCACAAGGAACACATTAATGTTAACTCTACTGAAGAACAAAGATATTGTTATTATTTTTTGAGACTTTACAGATTTCTGCTGCCTCTTAATGGCCCTTGTTCTCTACAGAGGGCATGAATTGTTTCCTAAGAAGGCTTAGGCAATATTACTCTCAGCTGGCCCCAGTCCTTATGGTTTCCACACTGATCTAGACCCTCATGAATGCTCTGTTCCACTTCAGGGACAAAGGAATGCTCAATTAAGTTTGGCTGAGCTTATTTTTAGAATGCTGTTTGCTTATCATAAAAAGGTAAACAGTGTTGCTTACCCTTCTCCATCTCACATTTATTTCCCAAGCTCCACAAACATTGCTTTTGTCTTTCCCCAGCCAGGTGTACCCTGTTCCTTCTATCTGGACAAGAAGGAAGCCATGCCATAAATCAGGTAGAGGGCAGGCCAAAAAATTTCAATCTTTCTCTCAATGTGAGGCTCTATGCTGTAATGGAAAGTATTGGGGACCTAGGACACTTGGGTCTAGAGGTATTATGTATAGAATACAGAACTTGGGCAGAATATGCTATGTATTCAAATCCTGTATTTGACGTTAACCAAATGACCTAGGGCAAGTCTCTTCACTCCTTTCATCCTCAGTTTCCTCACCTGTAAAATGGGGATATTATCTGTGGTATATGCTTCACAGGGTTGTTGCGAGGTTTAAATGAGAGTTCATGCATGTGGACTTAAAAACTTTGTTGTTTTTTTAATGAGGTTTTATTGATGTCTTTTTTTTAGCATCACCATAGTTTCTCCCAGAATTCCTTAACTTCTCTATCCCAGAAATCCATCCCATAAAAAAAATAGTATTTTTTAAAGATAAAAAAAGAAAAAGCAGGGGAAAATCAGTGTAATTGATGGATATGTTAAAAAAATCTGAATATATCTGCGCTGTACAACAAATATGAACTTTCTATCTCTGCAAAGTGCTGGGGGTAGGAATATCTCCTCGTAGCTCTTGTTTCTGAAACATATAGTGTTTTCTTTATAATTTCACGAGATTCACTTGGTTTGGCCCTTGTGGTTGTTACTGCCAGTTCCACTGTTGTAGTCATGGTGTACAATATTTTGTTGACTTCACTTCACTCTGCATTAGATGGACCTTAAAAACTTTAAATTGTCATTAAAAATCAGTGATTATTCGTGTTTCTATCATGAGTGGGTGATACACTGGATCTATGGTATAGGCCTCAGTTTCCACTTCTGCAAAATGAGAGTGACGAATTTAGTGATCCAACCTGAGAAGGTCCCTCTCTATTGAACCATTCTGCTACTCTCTGATCACTATTCTGGTTAAAGATGGGCTCAAAAGAAAATTGGCATTATCCACTTTGAAAATTGCCTAGTTCTGAAGAAGTTGTTTGAAAGTGATTCAGAAACTACCCTATACCAAGTGTCTAGAAATGTAGACATCTGCTAAAGTTGAGGTCAAAGGTAAGGATAGGGAGGAAAGGCTTGTAAAAAAAAAAAAAGGAGGGTGGAACCCTGAACAAATATGCACAAACATCCTAAAGAAAACCGTCTTCTAACAGATTCTAGGAGCAGCTAGGTGGTGTGGTAGATAGAGTACCAAGCCTAGAGTCAAGAAGACACTTACTAGCTGTGTGACCCTGGGCAAGTCACTTCACCCTGTTTGCCTCAGTTCCTCATCTGTAAAATGAGCTAGAGAAGGAAATGGCAAACCACTCCAATGTCTTTGCCAAGAATACCCCAATTGGGGTAAAAAAGAATTGGAAATGAGTGAAATATCTGAACAATTACCATACAAGCACAGCAGAGATTATAAATTTTTTTCTCCCTAGTGAAAGCATGCTGAAGGAAGGTTTCCCTTTCTGTCTCCTAGCTTCCCCTCCTCTGTTTTTATCAAAGGCAGACTTGGATGATTTGAATTGTTCTGGCCACCTCAGGAAGAAGCTCAGTGAACTTAGAGGCAATGGAAAGCTTGGAATGGTCCCACCCCCAGTCCTCTAAAACTGGGAGTCTGTGGGAGGCAGTGACCAAGGCAGAACACATATTACCAAAAGAGTGAAGGCATCAAACTTCACTGTTGCCCTAAGCTGAGTACTGGATAAGTCATTCCTGAGGCCTGCAAGAAGCACCTCTATGTAAGTTCAAAAACAGAGACACTGAACTGTGATGCGAGAAACCAGGAATTCTGAAGATGGAGAGCTGGTCCCCTGTGAAAGGGAGTGATTGCCATCTCCTGGCAACTGAGGAGAACTGCAGAGGAGCTGAGCTATCTAGCAATCAATGTAGGTCCATAGAAAGAACCACAACAGGGAGCAGAATCTATTGATACCTGCTGACAGCTTCTAGAGGTAGGAAGAGTGACACATCAAGGAAGGTAGCTATGTGTGTTGGTAACCAAAAATGGGCTCCTTAGCACTTAGTCAACAAGTGCCCTTGAATAGTTTGGCTTTTTCCCCTGAACTAACTGAATGCTGTTTGTATGTTGGAATGGAGTAAGCTTGTCGGCCCCTTCACCTTGCTTCCCTTGCTTAAGCAGATTGAAAGAACCTGTGCTTTCCCGGTCAACCCCTTCACCTTGCTTAAGCAGATCGAAAGAACCTGTGCTTTCCCTGGCATGCCTTACACCCCCGCAGAAGCCAGATGGTTAAAAACTGCTTCTGTTGGAGCCAGAGGCTGCTACAGCTACAGCTACAGCCAAAGCTGAAGCAGGAGCTGCCAGTAGCAGAGCTGACCTACGTGTGGATCGAGGAGTGCTGAACAAGGACTTGAGGCCAGTGGGTAATCTTTTGACCATAGAGGGGAAGCATGTATATGATTTTGCTTTACACCATCATGCTTCTCTGTGGCCTCCTGGTTACTCTTGTGAGGCGGACTTATTGGGCCTGGAAGCTTTCGATCAAAATATCAAAATGGGGATGCTGGTTTGTGGGTTGGTTACTGTGGAGCCTAAATATATGCTTTGATTCTTCTGCCTCCTACTTTGAAGATTTCTTATATCTCGCGGTTCCGAACCTTTCAGACATATATATGATCCTCTTTGAAATTATAAACTCTGCCTTCCTAATACATTTGGCGACGAGGTGGATGGGATCGCTAGGTATAAGATCTCTATTTTAGAAGCAGAAGAACCTCAGAGGAAGAGATGACTATCCCAGGGTGGGAGGATCCATTTTATTCCTTCCTAGCAAAGGAATTGGCTAAAAAATCCAGACCCTGTGAAAACTGGGAACCAAGGCTACGGAGAGGAGATCCTAGGGATTTGGAAAGGTGTTTACAAGAGGTTGGGATTCAGTCAGGGGCATCACTATCTAGGCAAAGCTGGATAGTGTTATCAGCCTACCAGCTAGCATATGAAAGATTGAGATTAAGTGAAAGAGATGGGGGTACTCCTACTCCACGGCAAGAAGGGGAATCTCACATAGCAGGAGAACAAACTGACTCAAATGAGAACTTTTCTATTAATGTGGCTAGGAGCAACAGGAGGCCAAATAAGCCAAGAGTGCATTCCAATCCAGCCCAGACCGAGCCTGACTGCCTGCTTTGTCCTTGCCATGGTGGCAGGGGAAGCAAGTGGGGGGAAAATGAGACAATGTTAGGGGCTGAGACAGAAAACGCTACTAGGGTTCAGGACGTCCCTCACACAGAGAATGGGAGATGGTTAAATACTCAGACAAGCGTTCGTCCCATAGAAAGGAGAAGGACAGAAACACAAGTTGGCAATTTAGTTACGAGGGAAATTCAGGAAGATTTCTCACAGCAAGAGGTCACAGATATTTTGAGTAGATTCAGCCAAAGAGTAGGAGAACCATTAATATCTTGGATGGTAAGACTCAGTGATCAAGGGGCCAGTGGAATATCAGTAGATAGGACAGACTGTATGAGATTCATAGGTATCAGCCATGATCCTCTAGTTCAACAAGCTTTTAGAGAACATTGTCAGCCAGGAGATGGTGATGGCAGGACTACTCTGTTGGCGTTAGCCGCTGCGGGATGCAATAAGAGATATGCTACTGAATCTATGTGGCCCACTGAGCACAGACCCTGGTATTCACTTAGAGATTGTATCATGAGACTAAAGGAGGAGGTAATGAAGACTGCTATCATGATAGGAACTGCAGACAAATATTACAATGATCCAATGGGATTGCCTCATAGGAATTTAATAATTAGGACAGCTCCCCCTGCTTATAAACAACTAATTTTGAATTTGTTACTTGGGGAAGTAGGGGGCTGTCTTACAACGGTGATAAATAAGATTTTATAGTTACATGACTTAGGAGTCTGGGGAAGGGATAGATCTCCTCGAGAGAGAAGGGTGAATAACCAGCAAACTTGGCACCAAAATAGAGTGACAAGAAAAGAAATGTTTATCGCTCTATTGAGAGCAGGGGTAGGTTTTGAAGTGATAGATGACATTCCAACCAATGAATTGTACAGAATGTACCAAGATAAAGGACTTGATAACAGAAGAAACAGGGAAATAAGAACTGCTCCTGCAAACCCACAAGCCACTCAGAGGGAAGGTGACCTTGTATGATTAACAGATGAAAGCTTGTACATCTGGGGAAAGGCTGGGAGGACAATCCTAGTCTCTACTTAGGATAGGATCCTCTTAGTTTAGTTTTCCCATTGTGTTTCCTTGTACATCTGGGGAAAGACTGGGAGGACAATCTTAGTCTCTATCTAGGGTGCGATCCTCTTGGCTTCCTCATTGTGTTCCTTTTGAAAAGAAACATTTCCCACCTGAGTTTGGCTCTGATATTGGATCTTTGCATAACTGAAATCTCAACCAAACTGGAGATGATTTTATTTGAAGGATAATAGCCCATACTTGCCTACTCTTTTTGTTCTTTGTTTTGGCTAACCTTGTTGCTAGTTCTGTCTCCTTTAGGCTTAAGCACCCTGCACTTTCTGGTGACTGCCTAAGCACTTAGCATTCTTGGAATTCCTGCCAGCTCATTAAAGAACTGACCTCTGGAATGGGACTCTTTGGGGCAGGGACACCTCTACGTCCAATTTCAGCAAGAAGAAGCTATGGAAAATGAGACCTTCACCCCTTACCCCAAGATTTTGAGCCCCAATTGTTTGGGGGTGGGGAATGATGATAGTGTTCTGTGTACTTATTTTGTGTTATCCTTGCTATGTTGTTTTATTGTTATGATATTATTGATTCTATGTAATGGATACAAAGATCTAGGTGGACATTTGAATTATTAACAATTATTTTGGGGATGATTGATTGAAAAGATTATCTTGCTGGGACCTAGGGGTGGGTCACATTTGAATTGTAAACCAATATTTGGGAATGTCACTGAATGATATGTTTTGCTTTATTATGAATGATATGTTTTAGTTTCCTTCATAATTGGATCACAATGTATGTTATAGGATACATGGCTGATTAGATTATGTATCCTAGAACAAGGGATAGAGTGTGTTGGTAACCAAAAATGGGCTCCTTAGCACTTAGTTAACAAGTGCCCTTGAATAGTTTGGCTTTTTCCCCTGAACTAACTGAATGCTGTTTGTATGTTGGATTGGAGTAAGCTTGTCGGCCCCTTCACCTTGCTTCCCTTGCTTAAGCAGATTGAAAGAACCTGTGCTTTCCCGGTCAACCCCTTCACCTTGCTTAAGCAGATCGAAAGAACCTGTACTTTCCCTGGCATGCCTTACACCCCCGCAGAAGCCAGATGGTTAAAAACAGCTTCTGTTGGAGCCAGAGGCTGCTACAGCTACAGCTACAGCCAAAGCTGAAGCAGGAGCTGCCAGTAGCAGAGCTGACCTACGTGTGGATCGAGGAGTGCTGAACAAGGACTTGAGGCCAGTGGGTAATCTTTTGACCATAGAGGGGAAGCATGTATATGATTTTGCTTTATACCATCATGTTTCTCTGTGGCCTCCTGGTTACTCTTGTGAGGCAGACTTATTGGGCCTGGAAGCTTTTGATCAAAATATCAAAATGGGGATGCTGGTTTGTGGGTTGGTTACTGTGGAGCCTAAATATATGCCTTGATTCTTCTGCCTCCTACTTTGAAGATTCCTTATATCTCGCGGTTCCGAACCTTTCAGACACATATATGATCCTCTTTGAAATTATAAACTCTGCCCTCCTAATACACTATGGAAAGAAGCACCAATGTGGAGGAACACCCCCCTACACACACACACACACCCACCCCAGGCATCCCCTGCTGGAGTCCTACATAGAGCAATATTACTAGCAACTGTGATAGTACAGGCTTTTGAGAAAATGGATATCCACTGGGATCCATTGATAGAGACTATTTCTCTCCAATGAGGCAGCTAGGTAGCACAGTGTACAGCATGCTGGGCCTGGAATTTGCTGTGTGACCCAGGGCAAGTGACGCACTTATACTCTTCCTGCCTCAATTTCTTCCACTGTAAAGCGTGGATAATAACAGCACCTACCTTACAGGGTTGATGTGAGGGTCAAAACAGATATGTATAAGGTACTTAGTACAATGCCTGGCACATAATAGGAACGTTAATACATGCTTGTTTCCTCCTTTCCAATGGGTGATGATTTGAGTTGTATTTGCTTCCCTTGACCTGTAAATAAGCTTTGTGAGTCGTGCTTTTTTAAAAAAATTAAAATGCAATTTTATTTTTTCCTCAATTACCAATCAAGAAAATTTAGCATTCATTTCTGCAAGATTTTGAGTTCCAAATTTTTCTTCCTCCCTCCCTCCCCTCTTCTGAAAATGGTAGGCAGTTTGATATAGTTAATACATGTACATCATGCATAACATATTTCACATTCCTCACAGTTGTGGAAGAAGAAACAGATCAAAAAGAAATAAAATCATAAGAAAGAATAAAGTAAGTGAAAAAATATGCTTCGATCTGCATTCTGAGTTCATCAGTTCTTTATCTGGAAGTGGACGGCATTTTCCTTCACAAGTCCTTTGTACTTATCTTGGATCATTGTGTTGCCGAGAAGAGTTGAGTCATTCATAGCTGATCATCACACAACATTGCTGATACTCTGTATAATGCTTTCCTGGTTCTGCTCATTTCACTCAGCATCAGTTTGTATAAGTCTTTCCAGGTTTTTCTAAAGTCTGCCTGTTCATCATTTCTTATTGCACAATAGTATTCCATTACATTCATATACCACAACTTGTTCATCCATTCCCCAATTGATAGGCATCCCCTCAATTTTCAATAGTTTGCCACCATGAAAAGGATTGCTATAAATATTTTTGCATGTGTAGGTCCTTTTCACTTTTTTTCTGATCTCTTTGGGATACGGACCTAGTAGTGGTATTACTAGATCAAAGCATATGCATGGTTTGGTTGTAATGTTGCTTGGAGTTTTTATTTTGGGATCTCTTTCCTGTGGTGATCGGTGGATTCTTTCAATCCCTATTTTGCTGTCTGGTTCCAGGATATCAGGGCAGTTGTCCTTGATAATTTCTTGAAAGATGCTGTCCAGGTCCTCCTTTTGATTATGACTTTCAGGTACCCCAATGATTCTGGTGTTGTCTCTCCTGCATCTATTTTCCAGATCAGTTGTTTTTCCTATGACGTATTTTATATTTTCTTCCATTTTTTCCTTCTTTTGAATTTGTCTGATTGATTCATGATGTTTCATGGAATCATTAGGTTCCACTTGCCCAATTTTAACTTTTAAGGTGTTGTTTTCCTCAATTAGCTTTTGTACATTCTTTTTCATTTGGCCAATTGTACTCTTTAAGGAGTTGTTTTCTTCAGTGGATTTTTGTATCTTCTTTTCCATTTGGAAAATTCTAATTTTTGAGCAGTTGTTTTCTTTTCCCAAGCTGTTGAGTCTTTTTTCATAATTCTCTTGCATCACTCTCATTTCTTTTCCCAATTTTCTTCTCTCTCTCATATAATTTTTAAGTTCCTTTTTGAGCTCTTCTGTGAGATCTTTCTGGGCTTGAGACCACTTCCCATTTTTCTTTGCGGTTGTGCCCATAGACGTTTTTGATATTGTTGTCCTCTTCTGAGTTCATGTCTTGGTCTTCCCTGTCACCATAATAGCTTTTGATGATCAGCTTCTTTTTTGTTATTTTCTGGTCATCCTTCTTTTTTGGCCTTTTCCTTTCTTTTAAATTTGACCTCTGCTCCCAGGGTGGAAGGGGCATTGTCTCTAGCTTCTTGTACCAGTGGCTGCAGGCCCTGGCTGTTTACCTGGTGTTATGCTGATGTTGCCCTGAGGCTGTCTGGTGTTGCGCTGGGATGGGGGAGGGAATGGGGTTGGCTGGCACTGTTGGAGGCTGTAGGGTGCTGTCAAGCTTACCTGGTGCTGAGCTGGGGTCCTAGTGGGGGTGTCTGGCGTGTGCTGAGGCCCCATGGGCTGTTTCTGCATTTGCCCATGTCTACACTGAAGCACACAGTGGTCAGGCCTCTGGAGGCTGCCTCTGCCTGAGCAGGTCATGCTGGTTGGCAGCTACCTGTTTGCTTAGGCATCCATAGGGTAGGAGTCCACCTGTTTGCCTGGGGCTGCTCTGAAGCATGGAGGTCTGGCAGGTGAATGATTCCTGTTTGCCCGAGACTATACTGATGCACATGGTGGTTCTCTGAGATGGAGTCTGCCTGTTTTCCTGGCTATGCTAAGGCACGTGTAGGGTCCTGGTGTTGACATTTGCCTGCTCCATGACACTGGGGCCCAGGATCTCCTGCTGGTTTGTTGAGGTGGGGCTTGCTGGGACACTTCATGTCCTGGATTGCACTCCTCTTTCACCTGAGTGAAATGGGAGCTTTCTTGCTGATCCTCCAAGTTTCTTGGTCTAAAAGATTGTTTCACCCCATCTTGCGCTAGTTCTGCTGTTCTAGGATTGTTTTAAGGCTCTATCTTATGGTTGTTTGGAGGTGAGTATGGGAGAGTTGCAGCAGTTTATTGCTTACTCCACCATCTTGGCTCCCAGAAGTCCAGGCTGTGTGCTTTTAAAGGAAATTGGTTACTAAATCTTGGATGGAGCAATATTAGGTATTGAAGTTCCCAGTTTATCTTTGTGGGGGCAATATACCAGAGAAATGAGAAGTCCCTTAAACCCATCATATCAGGAGGGCATTTCTGATACAAAGATTAAATAAATAAAGATTTGCTTATTGTGTCAACAGAGGAAGAGATAATTTGGGGTTTGGAATGGGGTCTTCCTTCCTCCCAAAAATCTTTACCATCTAGTTGAATGATGCCTCGAATTCTACAAATTAGAGCTTCATTCATAGAATCATACCATTTTAGAGTTGGAAGGGCACCTTAGAAATCATCTAGTTCAATTCTGTCACTTGAGAGAGAAGAAACAGACACTCTATCAGGCATTGGAGATAGAATTATTTTTTAAAAAGTGATACAATCTCTGCCCTCAAGAAGCTTACTTTCTACTGGTAAGTAAATACAGTCAAATGATAATATATAAACAATGATTGTGAGGGTGTGGGGAAGGCAGGGACTATTGACAGATGACATTGAGACAGGTCCCTTTACTAGCTGTTGACCCTGGGAAAGTCACTTAATCCAGAAGGAAGAGGAGGAGAAAGAGGAGGAGGAGGAGGAGAAGAAGACCCGTTGAAGGAGCATTGAGCTTTGAAAGTAGCCAGAGTTTCTAAAAGGTGGAAATGAGGAGGGAGAGCATTCCAATCTTGAGATCAGACTATGCAAAGATATGAAGGTTGGAGATGAAATGTCACGTACGGGGAACAAGTAGGCCTGTTTGGCTGGATTGTAGAGTGCGTGAGGGGGAGGAATATATAATCAGCCTGTAAAGATAGATTGGAGCCAGATTGTGGAGGACTTTAAATATCAAACAAAGGAGATTGTATTTTATCCAAAAGGCAATGGGGAACCACTGAAGGCTTTTAAGCAGGGGAGTCAGTCCGTCAGTCAGTCAATAAACATTAAGTAAATACATGCTATTATGTACCAGGTACTGGGAGTGACCTGGTCAGATCTGTGCTTTTAGGAATATCCATTTGATATCTATGTGAAAGATGGTCAATTTGAAGAGGGAAATGACTGGTTGCAAGGAGACCAATTGGGAGGATGTTGTGATGGTGTGGGCAGGAGCAGATGAAGGTCAAAGGTTAGAGAGGAGGTGGAACCAATAACACTTGACAACTGATTGGGTGAGAGAGAAGAGTGTCATTTATAACTCGAGTTATAACCCATCTCAGCATGAAGAGCTTCACCAGATATTTTTGCATTTTATTTGATGGTGGCAGAGGTAAGATTCCCTGTAATAGTTTCAAATTGGGAACTGCTCACCCCATCTCAATAACAGACAATCTGAGCTAAAAGTGCTGAAGCCTGGCTATAGCTGAACAGTTAGGGGCTTAGCTATAGGTCAGCTTTTATAATTGTCTACTAGTCCCTATTAGATGATCTTCCTGTTCAGGGGTCTTGCTCAGAGGGAGGGAAGATTTTCTGTACAGTGACCTGGGAAAGCCAAGACTTAGAGCCAAGGTCATAGTAACGAATCACAGCCAAATTCCACTGTCCCCACAGAAAATCAAGGAAGGGTCCTGCAATGAGTTCATTTCAACAGTGCCTAACATAGAAATTGAGGGGTTGGGGATAGACAGTCAGACAGACACAGAGACAACATTTGTTAAATGCTTACTATATGTCAGGCACTGTGCTAAGCCCCAGGGACACAAATACAAATTTAAAAAGAGCGTGGCTTGGGTTCCAGGCTATGGAACTATGGGTAACTCACTCAATTTCTTCAACTGTGAAATGGTTATAGAAAAGCAGTTTGATGTATGGGGGATAGAGAGCTGGTTTTAGAGTCAGGAACTAGGACCCAGCACTTGGGTTCAAATCTTACCTCTGCTATACAATGGCTATGTGACCCTAGACAAGTTACTCAACCTCTCCATGGTTAACCTCACTAAAAAGCAGCTAGATGGCACAAGTGGATAGAGCTCTGGACCTCGAATCAGGAAGACCTGAGATCATATTCTGACTCACATACTTACTGAGCTGTGTGACCCTGGGCAAGTCTTTTAACCTTCACCTGCCTCCATTTCCTTATTTGTAAAATGGGGATAATAACAGCACCTACCTCCTGGGATTGTGAGATGATATTTGGTTTTTTCTTTGTTTTTCTTTGAAATTTTTTATATTTTTCCAATTATATATATGAAAACATTATTTAACATTTGTTTTTTTTTTAAATTTCAGTTCCAAATTCTCTCCCTTCTTCCCTCCCCTTCTCCCTCCTTGAGAAAGCAAGGAATTTTATACAAATTAAATATGCGCAGTCATGCAAAACGTGAGATAATATTGGAAAAAATCCCAATACTTAGCACACAGTGGCTGGCACATAGCAAGTGTTAAATAAATGCTTGCTTCCTTCCTAAAACTATAAATTGTAGAGGAGGTGCTGATCTTTGGGAGAGGAAGTTCCTCATTTGGAATGCCTCACACTGAAGAAATCACGGGTTTTTAAAAAATTGGACATAACATCACTAGCAATATGACCCTTCCGGGGACATTATGAATAAAGTACTTTGTAAACGTTAGTGTGCCGTACTTCACGTTCAAAGTAACCCAAAGTGACCTATGAATCTCATTGGTGTAGGTACATGCCCATGACTACTCCTCTGTGCCTGCCCATCCTGGGGGGCTCTCTACGCATAGCAGACCCAGTACTCTGGGAGGCTTCCTTGATTTCTCTTGGCACCTTTGGACACCAATGGAGCTTAAAGGCTGTTCTTTGGTTATTTCTCACTTGTCATATAACAAGACTGTCTTTCTTCTTTTTTTAGTCAAGCATTTCTTTGTTGACATCCTTTCCATCTCACCTCTTTCATTATCCCTTGTCTGAAGTGTGTTCTGGCCATATTGCAGTCACTTTTTGCCCCTTTGATTGTCCTTTGGATAATCCCCAACTTAAATTCTTTGTGGTGTAGTGTTCCATGACTTGTAGCCATTCAATAACACTGGAAGAACACTGATGTTATAAAAACAGGACTTTATTTTAGGATGATTAGGGTCATTAAAAGAGCTTTACAGTTTCCCGAGGGCAATCCACCCTGTTCTTCTCCTATTCAATTCCAGGCAAGACTCATCTCCAGGTTGGAGTGTCTATCATATACACAGACACGTATATACCTACGTATACACATACATGCATGCACATATAATTGCATATATGTATATATGTATATGTATGTGTGTGTATACACACACACACACACACACACAAATGTATGGGTTCTATAAATTGTTCATTCAATTCATTCAACTCATCCACTTAGTTTTCCCTGTGTGAACAGTTAGACCAAATTCCACTGAGTGCTTATGGATCTAATTAAGAAGGTTCTCTAGTGTTCTAGGATTTAATGCAAGAAGTACAATGCCACGTAGAAAAAGGGCATCTGGAAGCTCTCATTACCAATAGGAAGTCCCTCCTCAATTTGCATCCTCTGCTAGATCTCAATGTCCAATTGTTGTACAACTTTGGGGCACTACTCCATTTAGTGCCCTGCTTGTTATTAATCATTCTAGGGTCATTGATCATTGATCAGGATTATCTCTGTTGTTATGTATTTCAAGGAGTCTTGTATAATTTTTACATATGTATGAGAATCACCTTGGAGGAAGAAGGGCCAGATGGTGTATTGCACTACCGAATCAAATGTCTTTTATGGTAAACAAACTAAAAAGAGAGGGATCTTGTACTCTGCAACTTACAGTCCATTGTGTGATGATAAAAAAATAATGCTATAGGATATTACTTTTAGAGTAGTCTGAATTTCTTTATTGTTTGTTCTAAACAAGCAGATATTCAGATCTTTTCCATCTTTCATTTACTTGTTGTCCTTCATTTCCACCCTTAAATGCCCTTAGGATGACTTTGCTTATTTCTGTCTCTTGCCAAGTTCTCTTCAAATTGGACTTTTCCTCCACTGCCATATAACTTCCTCCTATAAAGCTTCTCATTATGTTTTATGATGTAGTGTTACCTATAATCTTGCACCATCCCATCCATTAGATTTTACAAACAAGTTTACATTTTAAACAAATGTTGTCCTTGGCTATATTTAGTCACATTATGAAAGAAGAATCAGAACAAAAGGGAAAAACCATGAGAAAGAAAAAAACAACAAAAAAGAGAAAATAGTATACTTTGATCTGCATTCAGACTCCATAGTTTTTTCTCTGGAGGTGGATAGCATTTTCCATCATGAGTCTTTTAGAATTGTCTTAGATCATTATACTGTTGAGAAAAGCTAAGTCTATCCAAGTTGGTCATCACACAATATTGCTGCTACTATGTACATCATTCTCTTGGTTCTGCTCACTTCGTTCAGTACTAGCTCACGTAGGGCTTTCCAGATTCTTCTGAAATATGTCTGCTCATCATTTCTTATAGAAAATATGTCTGCTTAGTCAAGTATTTGCTGACTTAGGTGGCTTTTAGTTTCTTTTGGTCTTCTTGTGGAATATGTGTAATTACCAGTGATATATAATTAAATCTATTGGATTACATCTGTATAAATCCCCATTGAGATAACTTTATTGCTTTCAATCGAGTTCTTTGTTCTAAGAGGAAGCTATCTTTCTCACAGAAACAAAATTCCCTGTCCTTTTTAGCCAGTCATGAATTTTAGCATTCCAAATATTTGAAAATTATTGATTATATTTTCTATTGTTTCATGAGTTTTAAACACAGTTCTCTGTATTAGGCTGTCAGAAAAAGTGATACTATGAAGGTTAAATTTAATGCATGTAACAGCAACCACACTGGCAAATTCAGGATGACTGCTACTGCAGGTTCTAAGATTTGCTTTACTAGGAAAGATAGCTGTTTCAGGGGTTAACAATTTTCTTTAATCACACAAAATACAAACAGAGAAAATACAGAGAAGAGAAATGAAGACCAATAGATAGGGCTCTACTGTCTGAATCAAAACAAAATTGCTATATGTACTTTACATTCACCACTGGATTGAGAGAGCCTTTACCTCTGAGCAGTTGGAGAGCTCTGAACAGATGGCCACTCAGATTCTTGACCAGGGAATCACAAGGTCCTTCTTGTAAGCAAGCCCTCAAAGCAAAAAGCTCACCTCTCAGAATATATACTCTTTCAGCTAATAGGCTCAGTGCCTAATTAGAAATTAGCAAAAAGTGTGTAAGCCTTCCTGCAAGTAAGCAAGCTTCCCTTAATGGACTCCACATGAGGCCTATTGATGGGCAGGGAATATCTTATTCCCCATTGACCTTGCAATGCATTGAATCACAGCTTTAGGAAGTAATGTCTGCCATAGAGTTTGTTTTAAATGCTTTGGTTTGAATTTATTCCAATAAGATGTAGAATTTGTCTTTTAAAAAAAATGAATGCTTGTGAGTGCAGTGGAAGAGTCTGAGATAGTTTTGCAGATAATAGCACAATGTGTTCTTCTCACAAACTATCACAATCTTTCAATAAATCTGTGATGTCATTGATGGTGATGCTCCTTCTAAGCTTCTTGCTCATCCCTTGCAATTCTTAACCATGTTCTTCCATAAGCTCTTCATATATAGTATCTCCTCAATGTGTTAGTACTTCTAATCTTGTACATATTACCAGTATAGTACTCAAGCTTTCTATTTTTGCACAATGTATGGCCAGCCCACCTCATTTTCTGAGCATATATGCCATAAATAATACATTTTACACCACTTCTTGTCTGGCCATGTCATTGCTCTCCCCTATTCAGTAAACTCCAGAGGCTCCTTATCACCTTCAAGAACAAATACAAAATCCTCTGACATTCAAAACCCTTCTTAACCTGACCCCTTCCTACCTTTCTGATCTTCTTACAACACAACCCACCCTGTACCTTTGATTCAGTGACACTGACTTCCTTGATATTCCTCAAACAAGACATTCCATCTTTTGCCTCTGGGCATTTTCTTTGGCTGTCCCCCATGCCTGGAATGCTCTCCCTCCTCTGCTCCTATCTTCTATAGGAAGCTTTTCCCAACCCCTCCCCTCTTTTAATTATTTTGTATTTGTATATATTTGTTTGTTGTCTCCCCCATTTGACTTGAGAGCAGGGACTATCTTTTACCTCTTTTGTACTTCTAGTGCTTAAAACAGTGCCTGTCTCATAGTAGGTGCTTAATAAAAGTTTACTGATTAATCGGGAAGAGGCTAGGGCCATATATAGTGGGTGTAAGTAGGCAGCAGCATATTATTAATGACTGTATTCTAATTTAAATTATATGTATTTGTGTAATCATCTTGACCTTACTGTAAGCTCCTTGAGAAAAGGATTAATGTCTTTTTAAAAAATCTTTGTATCTCCTCAGCTCCAGAAGAGTGCTTGACATGTTAATTAGGACTTAATAAAGGTGTTCTGAAATAACGAATGTCATTAGAAGGTAGTAAGCTAAATTTCAAATGGGTTGTTTTTAAAAGGATTGACTGAATTTAATCTTTTTCATCCCCAAACCAGTTTTATATGTGTCAACCCCACCTGACAGTGAGGGAAGGATTTTCAGGGACTATATGTGCCTGAATCCCATAAAGCAGCAAATTTATGTCTAAATCATGACAACATCTAATTTTTAAGCACACTTTAGATGGATACTTGGCCATGTTAAATGATATTTGTTAGTAATCAGAGACCTTCTTGTTTGTTGTTTAGTCATTTCAGTTAAGTCTGACTCTCTGTGACCCCACGTGGTGTTTTCTTGGCAAAGGTTTTGGAGTGGCTTGCCATTTCCTTCTCCAGCTAATTCTACAGATGAGGAAACTGAGGCAAACAGGGTTAAGTGACTTGCCCAGGGTAACACAGATAGTAAGTATCTGAGGACAGATTTGAACTCATGAAGGTCAGTCTTCCTGAGTCCAAGCCCAGTCCTCTATCCACTGTGCTACCTAGCTGCCCCAAGACCTACTACAAAGCTGTAAATCATTAATATACCCAAGACTAGATATAGCCATACATTAACTAGATATCAGGATCATAGATTTAGAGCTGGAAGGAACCTTAGAGGTTATTTAATCCAGCCCTCTCATTTTACAGATAAGGAAACTGAGGCACATAATAAGTAACTTGTCTAGAGTATGCTGCTAGTGGGTCTTTGAGGCAGGATTCAAACTCAGGTTTTCCTGATTCTTTTTTTTAATTTTAATTTAATTTTTTTAAATTTTTTGAGGTGGGGAAGGCAGAGCAATTGGGGTTGAGTGACTTGCCCAAGGTCACATAGCTAGTGTGTGAAGTGTCGGAGACCAGATTTGAACTCAGGTCCTCCTGATTCCAGGGCCAGTACTCAACTCACTGGGCCATCTAGCTGCCCCAGGTTTTCCTGATTCTAAGCCCAGTACCCCATCCAATATACCACTTAGTTCTCTATCATGGCAATGGTTACTCCCAAACATGAAAGTATCTGAAGATATCAGATGTAGAAGGGACTTAGAGGTGATCGAGTCCAATTTCATTTCATAGATGAGGAAACGGAGGCCTGGAATAGGAGAAGTGATTTATCCAAGGGCACACAACTACTCCTCCCAGAGTATTTTCCAGCTCTCATGACCTCATGTTCAGTTCTGCCTTGTGGACCCACTGTTATGCAGTGGAACCCTCAGTGGGGCTGGAGTTCAAGAGATATCTGGTTTCACATCATAACTGGAGCATTCTTTTTGTGGTGGAAAAGAGTTGGAAATTAAGGAAATGCCCATCAGCTGGGGAATGGCTGAACAAGTTGTGGTATACGATTGCGATGGAATACTATTGTGCCATCAGAAATGAAAAACAGGATGGTTTCAGAAAAAGCTGAGAAGACTTATATGAACTGATGCAAAGTGAAGTGAGCAGAACCAGGAGAACAATGCACAGAGTAACAAGAATATTGTCAGGACTATCAACTGTGAAAGACAGCTACTCTGATCAAGACCATGATCTAAGACAATTCCAAAGGAGCCTTGAGAAAAATGCTGTCCAACCTCCAGAGAGAGAGAAATGATGATCTCTAAGTACAGACAGAAGTATGCTTTTTAAACTTTCTTTATTCTTCTTGGATTTTTTCCTGTGTTTTCTTTTGCAACATGTCTAATATGGAGATATGCTTTGCATGACTTCATATGTATAATCAATATCAAATTGTTTGCCTTCTTAAAGAGAGGGGGAGGGATGGGAGGAAGGAGATAACTTGATATATTAGGAAGGCAGAATTTATGATTTCAAAGAGAATCTCATATGTGCCTAAAAGGTCCGGAACCTCAGGATATAAGGAATTCTCTAGGCAGAAGGCAGGAGAACTAAAGCATGTATTTACACTCCACAGTAACAAGCCCACAAACCAGCGTCCCCATTTTGATATTTTCATCAAAAGCTTCCAGGCCCAACAAGTCCGCCTCACAAGGGTAACCAGGAGGCCACAGAGAAGCGAGATGGTATAAGGCAAAATCATATACATGCTTCCCCTCTATGGTAAGAAGATTACCCACTAGCCTCCAGTCAGCTCTGCCACCCACAGCTCAGCTTCGGCTGTAGGCGTCTCTGGCTCCAAATGGAAAAGGAAGAGAGAGTCTTCAAGCTGTCCTCTCCCCTCTTATAGAGTTTTCGACATCATCAAGTGCCACCTGAATGACCAGGGCCAATTGGTTCTTGACTTGGTCCCTCCCCCTAGTGTAGACCAGCTTAACACACCTCCCCTCAGCCAGCCCCATGACTCATCACACAGGAAGTTCTCTGATTCCTGGCATGGTCGCTGGGCTTCCTGCCCCGGAAGAGCAAGCCCCAGTGTCCAGGGAAGCTCAATGAGGTAAGCTGAGTCATTCAAAGAAAACAAAGTCCATTCTGGTTACACTTGAAACTCAAAATTTGTGAAAATGAATGTTAAAATTATTAATGTAATTGGGAAATATTTAACAATATATTGGAAAAAATAACTTGGACATTTACTATCTGTGTAACCTTCATTAATTCACTTACCCTACTTCGTGATCAGTTTTCTTTTCTCTCAAATAGAGATAGTAATCCTTGTACTACCTACCTACCCCAAAGGGTTGTTGTGAGGAAATGGATTTTTTTTTCAAATGGACATTCTATGAAAAGATAAGTTACTAATTATTGTTAATCATAAATTTGTAAGGTATAAGAGGATGCTTCAGGGAAGGCAGGGAAGTTACAAGGCTATTATTTGTAATGCTGCAGAAATGGACAACTTTGAAAGCCACATATTAGCTGTGCTCTCTTGGTTTGAAGTTAAGGTGGGGGTGGGGGTGAGCATTAAAACACTTCAGGGCCTGTATAAAACTTACAATTACATACATGCCTTATACAAGTGCCCCTCCTTTCGGAGGCATACTAGGAAGGTCTCCATTTCAGGAAAAATTAAATTCTAAAATTTCTTTTTAGGACTTATTCATTAAAATGTTTCTTTTTGAATCACTGCCTGATCACATTAGCCCTTGGAAACACATTCTTTAAAGTATATTGAAAACATATTTTAAAAGTCAAAAATTTGTCAAAACAGTCAACAAAATTTCAATGATAGTCAAATCAAATGCATCTGAAGAGAATTCATGAATCTTATACCTTCGTTTTCTTTTAATTGGCAGAGTCAGCTGTGGTATAGTAAAAATTGTGCTTATACTCAAGAGCCCTGAATTTGAATACTAGCTCTGCCAGTGTTTCACTTTGTGGTCCTGGAAATATGAATCACTTGTCTTATCCATGACAGTTTCTCATCTGTAAAAGAGGGATAATAATGGTTTTACTTACAACACAGGTTTCTGAAAGGACTTTTATGTTTTGAGTATTACTTTTGCATTTTTGTCTAGTAAATATTTCACATTTAAGAGTTAATGGTGTCATTATGACTGATTTGTATAAATGGGAAGAACACTGGTGGGGGCTAAGAAGTTACAGTTTTTAGTGTAGATATGTAATTGTCTTAGACCAGGATTATCCCCAGGAACCTGAGAATGAGTTATAACCAAATAATAGCCATGCCAAAGCTTTCCAAATGAGAAAATCTCCCATACTTAGCATTTTGAATATAGGTTGGAGTGAGTAAGCCAGTCCATAGAGAGAGAAAAGGGGAATGTGAGTGTGTGTATAAGGGAAAAGATAAAAATCCCATCCATTTTCTGTAAACCGCCTGAAGATGTACAACATTCTAAAATAAGACTTTCAGAAAGCAATTGGAATCTGATTAGCATGACTTTCACAAAAGAAAAGAAGACATTACATAGAATTAAATGTCAATTAAATTATTAGATTATTAGAAATAAATTGGAAAGAAAAGCTATTTAAAACATTATAGACAGCTCGAGATGAGAACTAAAGGAGGAGTCAGTGACCAAAGAAACAGAGTCTAGGAGATAGATTAAAGAAGCCAGGACATAAGAAGGCAGAAGAGAAAACACTTTAGCCTACACAGCTGTGAAGCCAAGGAGCTGAGAGGCTGACCAGGAGGTGCTGCTGTTGAGACAGGGAGCTGATCTGATTGGAGCTCTGCTGTTTGAAAGAAATGGTTGGAAGGAGGGCAAACTTTCTGGGATGAATGAAGAGCTGTCTGGAGGAAAGGATTACTTGTTCTCTAGCATCTTCAGCTTGAGAGAAGCTAAATCCCTCAAAGACTTGTCTCTTTCACCATTTTCTACATTCCATGGCTTGAGAAAGCCTCAAAAGCCTATAGAAAACAAAAACCTGAATAGCTTCACAGATCCCAGATGTAAAGGGTCCCCCTTTTCACTGAATGAAGGTCACACTCCCTCATGACCTAGCCAAAGGAGCAGACCTTGAAAACTCTGAAAACCCCAGGTCCAAGGCTGCCGTTAGCTAAAGAGTGTAATGCTACTTTAGTGGTCCAAGAATAGTAAAGAAGTGTCTTCAGCCAGCTAGATAGTGGAGAAGCCCAAAAGAGGACTGGTCCCAACCAACAAGTGACACATGGTGCAGACCATTCCCTAAAGAGACCCAGGCTCACAATCTAGAGTTATGAGTTGCCTGGGGCTTGTGGGTTTCCCTATTCATGTATCTCCCTGCTAGATTTCTGTAAGTTTTGTCCACTTCTACCTCCTGTGCCCTGACATTGTGTGCGTTGGTGGAAAAAGTATGAGCCAGGTTTTTGGGGAGAATGCTATCTTTGAGTAGTCTTGATTTTGTCTTCTATTGTAATTTTTATGATTATTTTTGCTTTTGTCTTCTCATGTAGCAAATGTTTGTGACTGATTTAAGTAAATGGGAGCTATGCCTATGAGTGCAGACATGTAATTCCCCCACACCAGAATTACCCCTAAGAGTGAGTTGCAGCTGCAAAATGACCATGGTATGCCTCCTCCCCGCCAAAAAACTTTTTATACCTGGCATCATGAAAATAGGTTAGAGAGAGTGAGCCAGTACAGAAAGTGTTCAAAGGGCAGTGTGGGGGCCATGTGGGGCACATGCTACCTCCTTTATGGGGCTGCTTTAAGGGAAGCATTCTGCAAACTTCATTAAATTATAGGAATGTGAGCTATTATTAGATATGGGATTAATATTTCTTCCAGGTGGCATGGTGTAGTTGAAAGACAATCGACATGGTGCCAGGGGATCTGGGCTCATGATATAATGAAGAGAGTAATGGATCTGGAATTATAGAGGTGAGAAGTGGGAGTGCCCCCTCATTGGAGGCCTGGAAGCTGAGGCTGGACTGGATGATAACATGCTGGGTGTGATACAGTGAAGATTTCTTTCATGTCTGGTGTGGGTTAAATGGCACCTGAGGTCCCTTCCAATTCTCTGTGAAACTGAACAGGGGTTGAGTCCAAGCTCTGTAGTTACTCCCTGTAGGGTTTGGAACACGTCACTGGATGACCACCCACCAGGCATATTGTAGAGGGCGACATGTTCAGGAATGGGTTGAACCAGGTGACTTTTATAGTTTAGTCTTTTCATCAGATGTTAATAACTAACCAGAAAAGGAAAAAAAAAACCTTTAATCTCCAAGTGCTGTTGATTTTATTAAGATTTTAATAAAAGATACACAAAGAGACATTCTGATGTCCTAAGCCACTCTTTCCCTTCAAGGTCATAGTTGAAAGAGTCAGGAGGCTTCATTCACTTTAACTGATTACTTAGTTAGAACGTAAATGGCCCTCGCCTTCCTTCATGATGGTTGGGGAACCAGGTTGATCAAATATTCTGGTTAACTTCAAACCCTACTCTCCTTGCCTTAAATGACCTCTTCTCTACTACATACAGGGATGTCAGGGGAGGGGATCTCAGAGACAGTCTCTGGTGGGGAGCAATGAAAAGAAGACTGGGTCCAGCATTGCAAGAACTGGTTTCAAATGGCAGCTCTGCTATTCATCTTTTTTTTTTACTTTGAAAAAGTAATTTCCACCTTCTGAACCTGAGTTGGTTCTTCCAAAAAAAAAAATAAAAGTATTTGATTAGATGATGATAGGGACAGAGCCAGTGTAACAAAAAGGCAGATTGAGAGACAAACCACACAGTGCGATTTGGGAGGATCCATCTAAAAAGGGTACCCAGTCCTCAAATTATCTTCCCAGTGACCTGAAATTCTACCATTAGAATCATTTCTTAAGATCTGGTAAATGCCTTATTATGCTAGAACTTTGGAGAAAGGTTATTTATTGCTACCCATTCGCTTTTCAGTTATGTCCGATTCTTTGTGCCCCTTTTATGGGGGTTTTCTTGACAAAGATACTAGAGTGCTTTGCCATTTCCTACTTCAGCTCATTTTACAGATGGGGAAACTGAGGCAAACAGGATTAAGTGAAAGGTCATACTTGGAGGCTAACACAGGAACTAGCTGAATGAGGAGACTCAAGATGAGTAACAGGAAAGGCAGGGACACTCTGACGGAAAAAAAGAGACAGGAGGGAATGTCTCCTTCACCATCATGTTGAGGGCCAGCATTCAAAATGGCATATAAGTATGTGTGTATCCCTAGTGCCCATAGGGCACACGTAACCTGAATGACAAATTTAGGTATTCATCGATAGGAAAGTGGTTTAAATGCTGGGTTTTTTGGGGGGGGATTTTCCTTTTATAAATTCATTGTTTCCTCAAACAAAGCCTGAGCCTTCCTAACATGCCTTTGTTCATGATGTACCCCCTACCTGCAATCCCTTCTTCCCTATTTCCTACTTATTGAAATTCTGCTCATCCTTCAGACTCAGATCAATCCCCCCCACCCCCTCCTCCATGACTCCTTGCCTGACGACTTCACCCTCAGGTATTCTCTCCTGTTTGTGCCGTTCTTTGGGCACTTGGTCATACTCCTTTTTACTTTGTGGTATCTTTTCCTGAGTTAGTTTCTGGAGTCCCCCAACTGGACTGCAAACTCCTCAAGGGAAGATACTGTTTCTGATGAAACTTTGTATCTTGCCTCCTATGCCTACTGCCTAAAGCACAAATTCAACTGAGAAGACCATCTGGTGTGAAGGCAAGAACACAGATCTGGAGTCTGGAGTCAAAGGATCTGAGCTCATTTTCCAGTTCTACTATTTGCTATATTTGTGACCTTGGGGAAAATGCCACCTGGGACAAGGTTTCTCCTTGTAAAAAATTGGGGCTGGACTAATTCTAAATCTTACAGTCTGATCCATTTTCTATTTCTCTCCTTGCCCTTTCTCGCCTCTCCCCCAGACGAACATCACCCTTTCAATTCACCAGCATTCAATATTCAATTTAATCTGGAACAAACTGTGAAAGTGGAGGAGGCACACAAGAGAGAAAGGGTTGAGTATAAAACGACCTTTCCCCCCTTTTTGTCCAGTGTCTAAGTAGCCACAAGTTAGAAACGGGGTGTTTTCATATATTTGGCCTTAGAAAAATCCAGTCTGGTGGAGTTTGCTCTTTATGAGACAGAGCAACAGCATCCTTAATAAATCATGCTGGGTGGGGCAGAAGGGGAAGGGAATACGTATTTATTAATCCCCTACTGTATGCTAGGCATCATACTAAACACTTTACAAATATTATCACATTGGATTCTCATAACAATCCTGGGAGGGAAGGTGTTATTATGATCCCCATTTTACAGTTGAGGAAACTGAGGCAAACAGAAGTTCTGCCTGAGGCAGAATCTGAGCTTGGGTCTTGTTGACTTCAGGTCCAGTACTCTCTCCACTATACCGTCTAGCTATCTTCTGCTAGAAAGAAGCCTGGGGTCCCACTGACCCTAGAAGAGGTAGGAAGCTTGGTAAAATGAAAAGAACTGTCCTCGGAATCCAAAGATTTAGAAGACTCAAGTTGAGGTCTCAACTCATATTGGGCACATGACTATGGTCAAGTTATATAGCCCCTCTCCCGGCCTCAATCTTCTCAAGCGTAAAATTAAAGACTTGCACCAGATGACCTCTAAGATCCTTTTCTGTCCTAACACCTTGTGGGATGGTCAATCCCCAATCTGGCCCCCAAATCTGAATCAAGGGACTGTTGTTATCCTCTCACATTTGTGACAGTGGGGTCAGTGGTCATCCTATTCAGGAAGGATACAAGGAAAAGGAAGGAAAGAGCCAAGGAGAGTTAGAGAACATCTTGAGATGTAGGTCCAGAAACATAAAGAATCTCTTCATTCTTCAAGACTCAACTCAAGTGCTACCTTGTCCACTCTTTGCCCCAGGGGATTCATGTCTCATCTACACAACCCAAGTGTTTACTTTTCATTATTCATATGAGGGTAATGCATGGTTTGGGGAGGAGTTTAATGTGATGACATTTAAAGGGCTCTTCCATTCTGAGATACTGTGACTACAGCATATGGAATGTCTTATAGCTACCCCATTAACTCCTCTAAGGCAATAATAAAAAGTTGGCCTAACGTAATGGAAAGAATTTAGAGTCAGAAGAGCTGAGTTCAAATCCTGACTATACCACTCTACCATGGAACTAAGTCATTTACCTCTTTAGGGTCTTCATCTGTAAAATGAGAGGGTTGGGCTAACTGGTCTCTAAAGTCTCTTCTGACTTGAAACAGACAATCCTGAGTTTATGGACTGTTAGAACTCAGAGTTGGAAGAACCTAAGAAGATGTTCTAATTTCATCTCTCCTCTTCATGGAAAGAAGAGATTGAGATTCAGAAAGATAAATGAACTTGCCCAAGGATTCAAACCAAGCCCTCTTGTTCCAAATCCTGCGTGATTTCCAGAAACCTCCATCAGGTCTACCTGTATGAAAAGCACCTACTCATTCAGGAATCTCCAAAATGATGACAGACGCCTCTCCTATTCCTCTATTGGACAACGAAGATCTTAGGTTCTCTTTTATTGGCCAAAACTGCCCCACGATGAAAATTCCTTCTTGGTGTTAAAATTCATACCTTTTGATTTTAAAACAATTTTATTAATATCTTTGCTTTTATATCATCTACATTTCTCAATATGCCTTTCCCTCCTCCCCCATCGAGCTATCTTTAGAATAAAGAATTAAAAACTGGGGAAAAAATACTTCAGCAAAGCTAGCCAATGGACAAATCAAGTTCAACGTTGCATGAAGTGCTTTGTACTCATAGTCCCCCGCCTCTACAAAGCAAGGAGGGTCTTGCATTCTCATATCTCTTCTTTGGGACCAAGCTTGCATAACTTCATTTGTTCACTCATTTTCAATTCGTCTGTCAGATTAATGCAAACGCTTCTGTTGTTCTTTCTCATAGCCGACCACATGATTTGAATTACCTCCTGCAAAATAAACCATACTTGTAACAAAATAATTGCATCAACTTTCCCCTCTCTCCCTTCAGTCTCCCTTCAAAACAAACAAACAAAGCCTTCAATATCTCCCTACGACCTACAGAACAGTACAGCGAAAAGAGCACTGGGTTTTATACTGGAAAGACCTCATTTTGAATCGGTTCTGATATTAGTTGTATGGCCCTAGGTGAGTCACTTCATAGGCTTCGTGCCTCAGTTTTATCATCTGAAAAATGGTATAATACTAATAACTAGCATTTACACAGCATTTAAAGATTCGCAAAGCACTTTGCATAGGTTAAGCCCCTCGATGCACACAGCAGCCCACGATTTAAGTGTTACTGTCCACATTTAACAGATAAGTAGTGGGTAGATTGTAGAGAGACCCCGGATCAAATATCACTTCTGATATTTAGTGGCTGTGTAACCAAGGATAAGTCATTTGTAAAAGATCTGTAAGCCTCATTCCAAAAGTAGAAGAATATCTATTCTACCGGCACCTTTTAGGGCAGTTGTGAAGTTCAAATGAGAAAATGCATGTGAAGCATCTTGGAAACTTTAAAATGCCATACAAATATCAGATAATTATTATCAACAACATCATGGGGCGGTTTTGAGAAAATTCCTTTTGCAAACCATAAAATACTACAGAATGGGAACTATTTTTGTTACTATCACCAAAATAACTCCTGTTCTTGGCCTTCAATGCCCTCAGTGCCCCGGCCTCATTCTGCCTTTTCTGTTCTCTGTTGCGCTCTACGCTCTATACAACCCAGCCTTTCTAGACTAATGACATTCCTTATTCCTCCCTGACTTGTCATTCTCATCACTGGAATATCCCTCCAATGTCCTCCCAAATCTCTGCCTATTAAACTCCTTTGAGGCTTAGCTCAAATGCCACCACTTCCAAGAAGCCTTCCTTTATTGATGTCCTCCTTCTCCCTTACCTACATGCATTCCTATAGTTTCTGGTGCTAATGCAGGCCACATCACAGTCTGCTTTGTATCCATGTACTAGTCTTTATATATATATATATATATATATGTGTGTGTGTGTGTGTGTGTGTGTGTATGTATGTATGTATATGTATATATGTACATATGTATATGTGCACGTATATATATACTTCCCTATTAGACTGTCTCAATGAACCCCAGATGCTCTGAGCTGCAAGAGCCCATTTCTAATATTCTATTCTCTAACTGATGCACTGTGATTGGGAGTCATGGAACACTGTAATCCCTGAGGAATCCCAATGACAGACAATACAACGGACAAGAGAAAGGAATGGGGTGTGTGTAAGTAGGAGGGAACCTGTCCCTAGGACCATGGCATCCTAGATTTAGAGCTAAAAGGGGCCTCAAAGCTCATCTAGTCCACATCTTCATTTTGCAGGGGAAGAAACTGAGGCCCAACAGTTGTGACTTTCCCAAATGTTCTGATACCAAGTAGCAGTGAGGAAATTTGAGTCCAAATCTTAAGACCTCAAATCTAATGCCATTTCCACTGTACTTGGTGGAAAAGGTATCCTGAAGGACAGCGATTTCTGGGAAAGGAGGTAGGATGGGCCCAATCAATGATTAGCAGATTGAAAGCCCAAATGCCATGCCGGTAGCCATGAAATATTAAAAGAACTAAG
Organism: Trichosurus vulpecula; assembly: GCF_011100635.1. Classification (NCBI taxonomy): domain Eukaryota; kingdom Metazoa; phylum Chordata; class Mammalia; order Diprotodontia; family Phalangeridae; genus Trichosurus; species Trichosurus vulpecula. The sequence continues at coordinate 382,325,685 of NC_050575.1, read as the reverse complement.
GCCTTTTGGAGCCTTGGATCAGTCATCCAGGGAGGACTTATGGAAAGGCATGGATGAGAATCACTCACAGTAAGACATGGAGAGATTCTGATCTGCACTGGGGTAAGGAGTGCCCACACTGAAGCACTTAAATAAATGGCAGACTCTAAGTTCTGTGAGGACACAGCACCCAGCACAATGCCTTGGGTACAGTTGGAACAACACAGATAGTGGCTGAATGAACAGAAGGAAGGAAGGAAGGAAGAAAGGAAGGAAGGAAGGAAGGAAGGGAGGGAGGAAGGAAGAAAGGGAGGAGAAAGGAAGAAAAGAAGGAAGGAGGAAGAAAGGAAGGAAGGAGGAAGGAAGGAAGGAAGGAAGGAAGGAAGGAAGGAAGGAAGGAAGGAAGGAAGAAGGAAGGAATGCATGTAGGAATGGAGTGAGGGAGGGATGGAGGAGGGAAGGAGGGAAGGAAAGAAAGAGAGAAGAAAGGATGAAGAAATGAAGGAAGACTGACTAGAAGACACAAATGTAAATAGAAAGGCACTGTGGTCTGATGCCAAGAGCAATGGACTGGATGGGAGAAGACTTGAATTTTCTTCTTGTTTCTGCCACACATTAGCTGTGAGGCCTGGGCTAAGTGATCTCTATATATTGAAGGAGGTGGACTAGATTAGCTCTAAAATTCCTGTCCCTTTTCACACTCAGTTAAAATTATGGGATTAAATTTAATCACAGATCTTTAAAAAATTGTGTTTTCATTTCATTCTAGCAGTATCAATTCACACAGGCTTTCCATTAATCTTAAGAAAACTGGCTATATAAGAGCAGTTTCCAAAAATAGGTTAGCTGGTGAATTTCATTATTTCAGAGGCTTCTTCCCCCTATGAGAGGGAAAGGGAAGACGAGTGAGGATGGAGGAAGAGAGGAAGATGAGAGGGATAGTGAGAAGGAGAAGAAGAGTCAGTTGGTTGATAAGAGCACATATTAAGCCCCTAAGCATTAGGATCATATAGAAAGACACAAACATGGTCCTCAGGTGACAGCTGTAATGTCATTCTCTGGGCAGTAATTAAATCCCTCCTAGCCTGGCAGGACCTTATAAGGTTATGCCTAACTGATATTGCCTTCCAGAGCCCAGGGTCACTCCCATGTCATAATGGGATATCAGAGGAGGACTTTAAGAGCAGGTTGGTGACACACATTATCCTAATTGATTCTTCAAACAACCCAGTGAAGGAGGTTTTGTAAGTATTACCACCACTTTATAAGTGAAAAAAGGGAGGTAGGGGTCAGACAAATTTAATAACTGATCAAAGGACCAGAGCTGGTCAGAGACAGCCCTGGGACTCAAACCCAGATCTGTTTGACTTCAAGTCTTTTTTTTTTCACTTTGGCAATGGTCATTTCATTCTCTAGCCAAAACAAGTCACTCTGCCTCCTTTCATGTGCTCACAACACAGGAATAAATAAAAGAACACACTCTTATCTTACCCACAACTTCCTTGTAAGATTTATGTTTGAGGTTTTGTCCATCTGGAAAATCAACAAGAAAGACTTCTGGTTAGAATGGTAACTTGAAAGGTCCTAAAGAAACCTAGCTCCCCCATAAACACCCCAAAAAGATCTAAAAGGGCACCAGATGGAATAAAGATAAAGGGGAACAAAGAGAAACATCAATAAACTCCTCCATGTAGCCTAGGAAGACACACGAATATGGCCAAAAGCCTGCAGGCACTTGGAGAGGGGATGGTGATTGGGGTTGGGGGTGGGAGTGGGGAGACAGCATGGGTGCTGGCCAACAGGGCCTGAGGCCAGACACATAGGAGAAGGGGGGGTTTGGGGAGGAAGCATGAAGCTAGGACAATCTCCCATAAACAGGATCTTAAACCGGTGGGATCTTGGCCCTCATCTCTTAGAACAGTTGTGTTGGTACAGCCCTCAGTAGATTATTGTACAGGGAGTCAAGGCTAAGCAGAATATGCTTTGGAGCACTCATTGCTATGAGCAGGAAACAGGGAAAGTTCAAAGACCAGGTATATGCTCCAGGAGACCTTCCAGGAAACCGGAGAAATCTGTGACATTATATTGTAGCTTATCGAAGCAGAGCAAGGGATGAAGCCCACTACAGATGATGGATTGTACAAGGATAAAGAGACAGAGACAGGTCAAAGTAAGCAGCTGCCTTTGACCAAGAGGAGATAAAGGCAGAAGCCTAGGATTGTGGCAGAGGGTGTTGCATTATCCCAGCCACCAAATCCAGAGGTAGACTGGTGGCAGCACCCAGACTAGGGAAGGAAACAGGACCTGAAGAGGCCTGTCCACCACCTTCAACTGCTCAGGATGGAGTAGAGCCTGGAGTCTTAGAGACCCAGAGGCTGGAAATATGAGGAAGTGGAGTAAAATTCTGAATACATTATAGAAACACTAGAGACTAAGAGAAGTCTGAGAGTCGACCAAGAAGAAAAGTCACTCTAAAAGAAGCTGCTAGCAGAGTCTCAGAGAAATGAATAGCTTAACCACAAGGGCTTTAAGAGTGATTAGAAGAAATGAAACAAAAGAAAAAGTAAAATTAGAGTACTTGTGGAAAAAACTGGAAGGAGAATAAAATGGTTTAGAAGAGAAGGTGGGAAAGCTTATCCAAGTAGTAGATTCCCTGAAAAATAGAATGGAGCAAACAGAAAATGATTTCATGAGACAATAAAAAAATAGAAGAAAGTCAAAAGATAGAAAAATTAGAACACACAAGGTATCTACTATTAAAAACAACTGACCTATCAAAAAGTCAAAGAAAGATAATTTAAAAATTACCGTACTAGTATTAGTATTAGTGTATGTTTTCACATAACCAAAGGAAAAAAAACATGATGCTATATTTCAGAAGAGTCATAAAATAAATTGCCCAATTCTATTAAAAGGCAAAATGAACAGAGTGAAAATAGAAAGAATTTACCACTCACCCCCGAAAGAAAACAAAATAGAAAGAATTTACTAGTCAAACAGGGTGCAGTGACTTACCCAGGGTCACACAGCTCGTAAGTATCTGAGGCCAGATTTGAACTCAGGAAGAAGAGTTTTCCTGGCTCCAGGCCCATCATTCTATCCACTGAACCACCTAGCTGAGTAAAGCTAGGTACAGCAAGGTCAGTATTAGCGAGAACTCTAATAAGGCAAAATTTAATTTGATGTGAATTATAAAATGATACCAGGTCACGTTTAATGTGACACAGTTGATGTGAACCAAAATTCAATAAATGCAATCTGTGTAAGCTTGTCCCATCAGATGTTGTGCGCTCTTCCATTAGACTGTAAGTTCCTCGAGGTCAGGGACTGTCTTTTGACTCTTTTTGTAGCCTTAGCTCTTAGCATAGTGTGCGGTGCATAATACACTCTTAAATGTTTACCAATTGATAAATTAAGCGTTTTAGTGTTTCCTTAAGTTGTTAGTGCATGCATATTTATCAACTTGTGTGGATGTGTACCATATTTCCAACAGTTATGTTATTTTTTTAAAGAGCCCTTAACAAAATAGACAAAAAGAAGAATACTTCAGAGGGAAACATTGCCAGTGTAAAGAGGAAGAGGCTTGTTATCACATTAAAACAGGAATGTGATGCCATTGAATAGCATGAACATGATCATAGTAACTCTAATAGAGAATGAGATGTAAGCATGCCTAAATCTAGGGGACAGAATATTTAAAAACATGCAAAGAAACAAAAAGGAAAAGGCAGAATTGCACCTGCTTTTTGTGGTTTGCAAACAATTATAAGGAAGAGAAATGGAGCTTCTTTTACCAGTGTGGATTGTCATAAAAAATGAATTCCTCTTAGCAGAGTGGCTTTTCAGACTAAAGTTTGGAGTATATTTAAGGTAGTGAAAGAAAAGGGAAATTAAATGGACGGTGAAGAAACTTTACTGCAAGTGTTGATTGGTTTGGTCACTTTAAAAATCGAGTTCTATTGTATAATGCTAAAATTACTGGAGAGGTGTCTGGTGCAGATGAGGACACAGCAACCAAATATCCTGACGTTTTAAAGACAGTAATCAAAGAAGGGGGATACACTGAACAACAAAATTTTAATGCTGATGAAACAGGTTTATTCTGGAAAAAGATGCCTTCGAGAACTCACATTTTGAAGAAAGAAAAAACTCAACCTAGATATTAAATGTCTCAGGATGATCTAACGTTTTTATTGGGAGGTAGGCCTCAGACATTTCTTAGCTGTGTGATGCTGGGCAAGTCACTTAACCCTGTTTGCCTTCAGTTTCCTCATTTGTAAAATGAACTGGAGAAAAAAATGGCAAACCACTCCAGCATCTCTGCCAAGGAAACCCCAAATGAGGTCACGAGGAGTCAGATACAGCTGAACAACTGACTGAAATGCAGAAGGGGATCTTGAAATCAACTGGTTTTGAAATCCTTGCTTTGAGAGGCTATAGCCCATAACCCTTTCTGTAATTTGGTGGTCAAATAAGAAAGCACGGGTGACCAAAGCTGTTTTTAATGACTGGGTTACAAGTATTTTAGCCCAGCTACTGGAAAACATTTCAAGGACAATGACATCATATTTAAGGTATTTCTGATTTGAGATAAAACCCCAGGTCATCTGATTATACTTGGTTCATTATATGAGAATGTGAACGTGTAAATTCCCTTTGATGTATATAAAACTCTCTGCACTGTTCAGTGTATCTGAAGATTTCAAGAAAGAGAAGACAGTTCAGTCTATACTGTTAAAATATTTTAAACAAAAAAGCTGTTTGTGCCATATCATCAGTGTAGGCTTATCTTCAAGTACAATATTCAATCATTTTTAATTTTGCTTTCCATTACTCCTCTATTACTTTGTAATAAGACTGGACCAAAGATACATTGTTCTTTTCTTTTGCTGTTATATCATATTAATAAACATTAAAACATTCTTTAAAATATTCATGGCATATTTTCATTGGGCTGGAACCAATGATCACATTTTATACATAATCATAACTTCAAATAGTGGAAATTTAAATAATGTAGCTACTTCAGAAGATTCATTATCTTACTAATTGGGACCTAGCTATACAAATTATATTCTTGGTAGGACAAAAATAGTAAAATTGAAGCATATTGAACATACCATCTTTATGTGAAGTAATAGAAATAGTAAATCCTCACTCACAAAAGATATATTTTGGATAATTATATTTCCCTGTCATTTTGGTCTCTTTGCCTTAAAGTGTTCATGATGACCCACAATAGATATAATTGTAGCTTATGACTGAACATCCATGACAAAGAACAAATAACAAATCGCATGAAGAATGTGTCGCTGTTATTCCATCGTGTTCAACTCTTGGTGACCCCATTGGGGTTTTCTTGGCATAGATACTGGAGTGGTTTGCTATTTTCTTCTTCGGCTCATTTGACAGATGAGGAAACTGAGGCAAACAGGGTTAAATGACTTGCCCAAGGTCACACAATTAGTAAATGTCTGAAGCTGAAAATTTGAACTCAGTTCTTCTTGACTCTAGGTTCAGGGTTCCACTCTGCTGTGTCAAGGTTCTCCAAATCAGTGTAGATATGGGGAGGATGGTAAATATTATGTTGGAAAAAAGGATTTAGAACTAACAAACGAAAGAAAGTGGAAGCTTGTAAACTGGGCTGGAAACTCAAGTGTATATATTGTAGAATCTCCGAGCTGAGAGGGGCCATGGAGCCATCAAGTCCAACCTATACCTGGATAAGAATGCTCTAAGACACACTGGAAGATTATCACAAATATTTCCTTTATGAGAGAGCCAGAGTGCACTGGACATGGCAAGCAATGAACACCCTGACAAAATATTATTATAGTCAACGTAACTGCCCATATCTCATTGGACAAGTACAAATGGTCACTGGTAAGAAATTCTGAATCGGCTATTATTATTAATTATTATTATTATTAATCTACATCTAGAAGGGCCATCACGCAATTTCCTCAGGTTATCAACAAGCACGCCAGAAAAGGCCCTAAAGATCCAGCATTCTGAACTTCAGAGATCTAAAAAGGCCCAACCCTGGGAGGAGTAAGAGGTCGGTGTAAGAACCAGTGTGAGACCGAGCAGGGCCAACCATCTGATCCAAAAGGGTAGCTGATGCTGAGCCTGGTCCTTACACGAAACCCCAATTCAGGAACTAAAGCTGAAGAGATGAGTAAATCAAAGATGACACTAGGAGATATTAAAAAAATATTCTGAATTAGAGGTTCTCCAAAATGAGATAACTCATCAACAACCGTAAACAGATACCCAAGGGAAAGAAATGGATTTTCTACAAGGACTACACCAAATAACTAGAAGAAAGGAAGCAATAAATAAAAAATAAAAGTTCTGGAGGAAAGAAATAGAAGGAGAATCAATAGTTTAGAAGAGGAAATGGTAAATGTGAACCATGAAATGGACTCCCTGAAAATCAGAACAGACCAAAAGAAATCATTGGCTCCATCATATAACAAAAAGAAAATATTAAAAGATAGGAAAAAAAATTTAAGATCTGACATAAGAAATAATTGACCTGGAAAACTAGTCAAGGAGAGACAATTTAAGAATTAGTGGACTTCCTGAAAACCACTTTTTAAAAAAGTCTGGATACTACATATCAAGAAAGTAAAAAATGAAAATTGCTCAGCTCTGTTAGAACCAAAGGACAAAGTGAAGATAAAGATCCCTGATCACTTCTTGTTATGAAACAAGAACCAAGAACAAGGAAGGTCCCAGGAATGTTATAGCTAAAATCCAGAGGTCCCACATTTTAAAAAATGCTACGTATACCCTGAAATAAATAATTCAAGTACCAAGGAACCACAGTCAGAATCGCTCAAGACCAGTCAACTTCTACTATAAAACAGAGGAGATCTTGTAATTCAATCTTCCAAAAAGCAAAAGAGAGGCTTACAGCCAAGATTAATTTACCCTGCAAAACTGAATATAATCCTATGGGGGGCAGGGGAAAATAGACTTTTAATGGAACAGTGCACTTTTAAACATTTATGACAAAAAGACCAGAGCTGTGGAGGAACTTTGAAATACAAATATGAATGCAGAGAAACCTACAAAAGTGTTTTTTTTTTAATTTGAGCAACGATAATGTATTCTTCAAAGAGCATTGAAAGAGTTAAATTAGAAAAACAGAAGTCCTGATACTGGTGTGAGGGTTTGGAGAGGGAAAGGGGGGCAGGGGCAATGGGAAGGAATACATTAGTATAGAAAGAAGGAAGAAGGGGGTGGACTTTGTTATTTCTCATAACTGGGGCATATGAGAAGAAAAACATACAAACATGGAGGAAGGAGTGGGAGAGTAACCATCAGGTAAAATGGACAAAGGAGAGTTGAACATACTTATACACATTCAGGCAAACAGTTTAATATAGAAATACATCAGTCTCAACAGAAAACAAGCAAGGGTGAGGAAAGGGTCAAGAGGGAGCATAATGGCAAGGAGGGAGCAGTCACAAGCAAAGCAAACTTCTTGATCCTAAGGGAGGGATTATAAAGGGAAAGAGAAAGAAAAGAACAAGAATCTAAGGAGGCAACTTAGGTCATCTGTGTACTAGCAATTTAGATTTGAAGATCTTTCCCACCCATTAATAGGCTATACGACCTGCTTACATCACAGAAAGCCTAAGTCACATGTGACGGGGAGAGCTTCCTGATAGGAAAAGGAAGTTATGTCACAGGAAATGATGGGAGAGGGAGAGGGAGAAGAGGGAGAGGAAGAGGAGGGAGAGGGAGAGGAAGAGGAGGGAGAGAGAGAGGGAGAAGAGGGAGAGGAGGGAGAGGGAGAGGAGGGAGAGGGAGAGGAAGAGGAGGGGGAGGGAGAGGGAGAGGAAGAGGAGGGGGAGGGAGAGGGAGAGGAAGAGGAGGGAGAGAGAGAGGGAGAAGAGGGAGAGAAGGGAGAGGAAGAGGAGGGAGAGGAGGGAGAGGGAGAAGAGGGAGAGGAGGGAGAGGGAGAGGGAGAGTAGTTATGGCTGCTAATGGCTGCTGATGGCTGCCGTTGTGATACTTAGAGCTGAGCAGGCTGACTTAGCCGCACTGTGAGTTTGTTTTTGGGAAGACCCCAGCAGGGGGGTCCAAGAGGTTTGGGGATGATGAGGCTCCATGTTGTGATATTGTGTATTGAGTGTTTTACCACTCTGATAGACCGGATAAGTGGCTTGTGGGATACGGTTCTCTGGTGTCTTAATAAATGGTTCTCCTCTTCTGCCTTCTATGTGGAGAGTCTCATACTTTGCAATACAGAACTACATAGACATTTTGACAATTATCATCTACATTGTTTTTATTGCCTTACTGATACAATCTCTTAGACACCGGGGGAGTGGCCGAACAAATTGCAGCAAGCCAATGAAATGGAATACTGTCGCACCATTAGAAATGATAAAAGAGACGATTTCAGAGAATCCTGGGTAGTATGAACTGAAACAGTGAAGCGATCAGAACCAGGAGAATCATTTACACAAACACAGAGACATTCTAAAAAAAAGCAACTGCGAAAGACTTAAGAACTCGAATCAACGCAATGACCTGCCATGTCTGCGGGGGACCAGTGATGAAGCATGTTGTCCATCCCCTGACAGAAAGGGGACGGACAGAAGGTACATTAAAAGGTCTATATTTTTGGACATGGCTACTGTGTGGCCTGATTATGTTCATTTGTTACAAGGGTGTTTTTATTTTTCCTTTTCTTTTAGCTGGAGAGGAGGAACTTGAGGGGGCAAGGGGGCAAAAGTGATTTTTAAAAAAGGAGGGCCACAGAAATATTTTTTTAAATGCACAGAAAAGAACAGAAGGAAATTAAGAAGGATGTGCAGACAAGCAAGACAGTTTTGAAAGTTATGTGTAAAATTTATTATATGTTTTTTTAAAAGCACCTAACACCCAAAGTTATATGTAAAATTTATTATATGTTTTTTTAAAAGGGTACACAGTGAGCACTCAATTAATGCTTGTTCATTGGTTGATTGTTCCATAGAACCAAGGAAACAAAAGCAAGACAAATTTTTAATGGGCTTTTACATAATTTTTAAAGATTCCTTATTTCCAAGGTATCACACTTGACTTTTCAAAGGAGTTATGGTGGCACAGAGAGAGAGAATATTTGGCTTGGAGTCAGGAAGTCCTGAATTTAAGTCCATCCTTAGACTCATACTAGCTGTGTGACCCTGAAAAAGTCACTAACTTGCTCTCAGACTTAGTTTCCTCATCTGTAAAACAGGGATAATAAGAACATCTACTTCACAGTGTTGTTGTGAGGATCAAATGAGGTGCTATATGTAAAGCGCTTTTGAATCTTTGAGGAGCTATTGTAATTAATAATTAATCAAATTAATTGTTAATAAGAAGGTTGAATGACCTGCATTATAAAATGCAAGTAATAAAAAAGTATCATTCATCTGCAAAGGGCTCCCATATCACTTGACTCTGGTCCTGCCGTCAGGGAGCTTCCAGTCTATCTGAGAGGTGGCTGATGGGAGGGTGTCTGGATTCATACAGGGAACAATTGGAGAACAGGTACTTGATCTTTGGCTAAGGTCTAGAGGAGTTCAGGAGTGTGGGGCAGAATAGAAGGATTGGGAACTCTTCACAGGGAAGGTAGAACCCTAAATCCTCTGATCCTGTGAGTTTAGTAGAGCTGTGAAGGATGGAAAGAATTTACAAGAAACAAAGGTGGGGGCCAGCTGGGTGGAGCAGTGCATAGAGCACCAGCCGTGGAGTGAGGAAGACCTGAGTTCAAATTTGGACTCAGACACTGACTAGTTGTGTGACCCTGGGCAAGTCACTTAACCCTGATTATCTCTGAAAGAAAGGAAGGAAGGAAGGAAAGAAGGAAGGAAAGAAAGAAGGAAGGAAGGAGGAAAGAAAAAAGAAAGGGAGGAAGGAAGGCAGGAAGGAAGAAAGAAAGAAAGAAGAAGAAGAAGGAAGGAAGAGAAGAAAGAAAGGAAGAAAGGAAGGAAGGAAGAAGAAGGAAGGAAGAAAGAAAGGAAGAGAGAAAGAAGAGAAGGAGAAGAAAGGAAGAGAGAAAGAAGAAGGAAGGAAGAAAGAAAGAAAGAGAGAAAGGAAGGAAAGAGAGAAAGAGGAAGGAAGGAAGGAAGGAGAGAAAGAAAGGTGGAAAGGTTTGGGCTAATGAATATTGGAATTAGAAAAGGGCTGGAGTAGAAACAGATCAGTGTTTTCTGACCTGCCTTAGGAACTAGAACTTCAGTAATGGTCAAGTAAAAGGTCTTTGAAATCATTGAAAGGGAAATTAAACAGGCCAGGTTGAATGTCCTTCTGTCCCCGATCACCCATTCTCCTTTTTCACCCAACTCTGTGCCTTTCCCAAGCCATCCTCATTCCTGGAATAGCCTCCTTTCTCCATCCCTCTGTCCTCCTATGTTCCAATTCCTTCTTTTCTTAAAGGCCCAGCTCAGATGCTTTCCCATCCATGAAGCCTTCTCCAGTCCTCCCAGTGTGAGAGTGTTCTCCTCCATTTCCCTTCGACACTTTGTCTGGATCTTTCTTTTGCCCCATCACATTCTACCTTATATACTGGCTATCTGAGTGTGGCCTGCACCTGCCTCCTTTCCCTCATCAGACTGGAAACTCTTTTAGGGCAGGAACTGGGCCAACTCTGTCTCCTCTGTGCTGAGCTCAATGCCCCTCATGTGGGAGACGCCATTGTTGATGAACTGACCGGAAGCCTTCCGCTGCTTGATGCACTGCCCTCTGTTGGGGATGCCCTCCGCAGAGTTGCCAGGGTTTAGGATGTGACATTCATAGCCTGTGGGGCAGTGGAGAGGCTCTGCCCCATCCTCTGTGGTGCTGCAGGCCTCTGCTGGAAGAGACACAGAGAGAAGCCCCAGCTTATTGTACAATGCAAGGTGATTCTGGTGAGGTCTGCCATGCCTCCCCTTTCTGCAGAGGTTGGCTTCACCTCATTCAGCCAGTCCCTCAGGCTCCCATGGACAGCACAAAAAACTGGGAGGGCACTCAGGGTCATCCAGACCAGAGGTTCTTAACCATTTTTTGTGTCCTGGACCCCTTGGTAAAGCCTGAGGACCCCTTCTCAGAATCATGTTTTTTAAATGCATAAAATAAAACACATGGGATTACCAAGGAAGCCAATTCTATTGAAATACAATTCTCAAAATATATTTTTAAAATTAACCCAAGTTCACAGACCTCATGCCAAGGACCCATGATTTCTAGTCCAACCCATACCTAAGCAGGAATTCCCACTACAACATTCCCAAAGAGCGAACATTGAGCTTCCACTTGAATACCTCCAACGATGGGGAACTCATTATCTACCAAGGTAACACATTTCACTTTTAGATAGCACTAAATGTTAGGAAGTTTTTCTTCACAAAGAAGGCTAATGCCTCCTTTCAATTTCAACGCAGTGTTCTTGTGTCCGCTTAGAACAAGTCTATTCCTTTTTTCCCATAAGAAGATAGGGATTTGGACCTATGATTTCATTGATACATGTAGGGAACACCCAGATGAACAAACTCCCTTTGACCATGCAGACTGGCACCTTCTCTGCAGTTTATAGACTCGGTTGTCTGGGTACACCAAGTGGTTAAGTGACTTGCCCAGGGTCACACAGTCTGCCAGGGGCAGGATTTGAACCCAGATCTTTCCAACTGTGAAGCCAACTCTCTATTCACTGTGCCACTTTGGCTCTCATGATATCCTTTCAAATACCTGAAGACATTTCTCATCTGCCTCCCAGCTTCCTTGGCTTCCTTCAAGTCTCAGATGAAGTTCTACCATCTATAAGAAGACATTCATAAGAAGACATTCCCTATCCCTTTTGAGGCCATCTTCTCTCTAATTATCTCCAATTATCCTATCTGTATCTTGTTTGTACACAGTTGTTTTCATATTGCGTCCCTGCTCCAGGAAAGGTGCTGTCTTTGGTCTTTCTTTGTATCCTTACTGCTTAGCACAGCACCTGGCACCTAATTGGTGCTTAGTAAATGCTTGTTGACCAACTGATCTGCTGCGGCCTGAAATTCCACCATTAGAGCCTCAGTCCTCTGGCTTAAGATTTTGACCCCTATTACAGTGAAGTGTTTCCAGCTCCCCTACCCCAAGAATCTCTCTCCTTTATCATCCATTTACACATTTAAGGTAATAAATTTATCAACTGCTTTCCAGAGGATGGCTTCTGAGGAGGCCCTGGAATCCCATGACTCTGGAGGAGAGAGTGAGGCAGACGACTTTGCCCAGCCCTGCCTCAGTTAAATCCAATTCACCGCAGGTCAAGACATCCCCTGGTGCTGGGTCCTCTTCAAGCATAAAGGATGAGCAGGAACAATAGCCAGGCGCCGTGCTAAGCTCTTTACAATCATTGTCTCATTTGGCCCTCACAACAACCTGGGAGGGTGGGTGTGATCATTATGTTTATTTTACAGGTGAGGAAACTGAGGCAAACAGAGGCTTGCCAATGGTCACACAGCTAGGTCGGATTTGAATTTAGGTCTTCCTGACTGCAGGTTTCTATCAGAGGATGCTGACCCCCCTGTGGATGAAGGAGAAAGAAGGGGAGAAGACAGAGAATTGTCCAAATCACAGAATGCTAAGGACCTCAGTACATAACCTGTCAGAGAAGGAAAAGGACCTGAGAACATAGTCAGTGCTCTTACAGATGGTGCAAGGGACCCATTGTATAGATGATGAAACTGAGGGAAGTGAAGGCAAGCTTCCTCCTCTGAACACTTACCACCTAGGAGGAAAAATCCCGAGTTAAAACAGACACCAGAGAGAAGAGAAATGTTTCTCTCCTTAAGAGCAAGGTCTGGGGTGTGTGTGTGTGTGTGTGTGTGTGTGTGTGTTAGTGTTATGCTTAACAGATTTTGATGTAAGTGTTCAAGAAGTGCACATGAGGACCAAAAGGGGGCATCAGCTTCCCATCTTCTCTTCCCTGGTCTCTCTGCAGTGTCTGGGTGAAGGCAGCCTGATAGGGACGGGCATCCCAGGACTCTTTTTTTAAAGCACCAGCCCCTTGAACAATTTCTCCCTCCCCACTGGCTGCCCCACTCCCTCAGCCCAGTTACCAGTCGCCAGGATGGGGAAGAGAGAGGAAGGAAGGCAGCAGAGCAGCCCGCCCCACCCACCTCAATAGAGATGGTTTTGAGTTCAGAAAGTAATCCAAGGCAGGCTTCAATTCCTATCATTCATGTACATCAGAAAAATCAGGGGCCAGCAGAGGCTGGCTTAGACTGGAAACTAAGACCGGAGCTGGAACTAGGAATTTCGAAACCAAATTTAAATTCAGTTTAGCAGGGTTGGAGGGGCACAGAGAACAGTTTGACCAGGGGTGCAATTGTGCTGGAATGGGGGCATCCCATTCCCCAAAGGCAGCCAGGTGGAGCACTGGGTCTGGAGTCAGGAAGATCTGAGTACAAATCTGACCTTAGAGACTTATTTACTAGCTGTGTGACCCTGGGTACGTCATCTAACCTGTTTGCCTCAGTTTCCCTAACTGTAAAATGAAGATAATAATAGCATCTATTAATGCCTACTATTAAGCAGCTAGAATGGATGGAGTACCGGGTCTGGAGTCAGGAAGACCCGCCTTCCTGAGTTCAAATCTCGCCTCAGACACTTACAATCTGGATGACCCTGGACGAGTCGCTTAACTCTGTTTGTCTCAGTTTGCTCATCTGGAAAATGAGCTGGAGAAGGAAACGGCAAATCGCTCCAGTGTTTTTGCCAAGAAAACTCCCTAGATGGCATCATGAAGAGTCAGACATGACTGAAAAACAAATGAACAGCAACGCTGACACCTTAGGCAAAACACCAGGCAGGGAGGTGAGTGAACTGTGCCAGATGAGTAAATAACGCCACTGAATCCTACGCCAATTGTTTGTTTGGCATTTCAACCTTTGCCCTAAGAGGGCGCTGCTCATTTATAACAGGTAAGTGCCATGGGCCACATGTCTGTATTATCTCCCCTATGTTCCTTGATACCAAGGCCACGAGTGCCATCAGTGAATTGTAGACTTAGAGCTCATTTAGCCACTACCGGAGGGTGGGGAGAGGGGGGTGGCGATCCAGCAATATCTCTAACAGGTGGCCATCCAGTCCCTGCTTGAATACGTCCAACAACAGGGAACTCACTAACTAATGTGGCAGCCCGGTTCCATGTTCCTAGGACAAGTAAGATGTAGTGGAAAGTTCTCTGGACCTGTGTCCAAATCCCAGCTCCACCAATTACTGGTTGGGCAAATTTGGGCTAGTCATCTGAAGTCCAAACCTCAGTTTCCTCATGCAAAAAAAAAAAAAAATAGATTAGGTGAAGTCTAAGATCCCTTCCAGTTTCAAATCTAATGTCTTTTCACTTTTAGAGGCAATCGGGGTTAAGTGACTTGTTTAGGGTCACACAGCTAGCAAGGGTCTGAGGCTGGATTTGAACTCAGGTCCTCCTGACTCCAGGGCCAGTGCTCTATCCACTGTACCACCCAGCTGCCTCCTCAAATCTGATGTCACTGTAGGACAGCTCCATTTAAGGAAGGTGCCCACACCAGCTGTGCCTTCATTTCCCACCATGCTGTGATCATCTGGACTTCTCCATCATATCACACACCAGATCCCTCCCCTCTCCCCCACCTCAGCTTCCACATTAGAATGTAAGCTCCTCGAGGGCAGGAGCTGATTTTTTTTTTGCTTATATTTGCATTCCCAGCGTTTGGCTCGGTGTCTGCCTCATTTAGTTGTTCAGTCCTTTTGCAGTCATGTCTGACTCTTCATGGCTGCATTCAGGGTTTTCATGGCAAAGATACTGGACTGGTTTGCCATTTCCCTCTCCAGCTCATTTGACAGATGAGGAAACTGAGGCAAACAGGGTAAGTGACTTGCCCAGGGTCATACAGCTACCAAGTGTCTGAGGCTGGATTTGAACTCAGGAACAGGAGTCTCTCTGATTCTAAGCCTGGCATTCTATCCACAATGCCACCCCGTCTGTCATATAATAAGCACTGAATAAATGTTTGTTGACTGACTGATTGAGCTGTATTGAGTTGAAATCTACCTCCCCACAGCTCCATACACTGTAGCTCTTTCTGCACTCTGGGATTAAGCAGAATAAATTTAGGTCTTTTTTCAACTCAGCTCTTCAGATAACTTGAAGACAGCTGTCATATCCCCTCCCCCAAATGGTTTCCTCTCCAGGCTAAGCATCCCTTCAGTGGATCCTCATGAAGCACGATCTGAAGGCTCCTTACCAATTTGGTATAAGTAGCACCCAAGGATATCTGCAAGCTTCCAGCAAAGAACAGTTTTCTTTCTGTTTACTGAGATGACTAGATGGCTCGGTGGTAGAGTGCTGGGCCTGGGTTCAAATTCAGCCTCAGACACTTACAAGCTGTGTGGTCCTAGACAAGTCATTTAACCCCTGCTTGCCTCAGTTTCCACTTCAGTAAAATGAGGATAATAAAAGCACCCACTTCCTAGGATTGTTGTGAGGATCAAATGCGATAATATGCACAAAGTGCTAAGCAAGTACCTGACACATAGTAGGTGCTTCATAAATATATCTTGCTCCCTTCCTTCTTTCCTTCCTTCCTTGCTGGAGATGTACTTTACAATGGCTTCCCAAGGGTTGCCAGGTCCATTCTGCAATTTTCACTTGGCAGGCCCAGAATCTCTACATACGATCAGTGACATATAAGCTACGGACAAGCCTGATTGGTTACACCATGGAAGACCACACATTCATTGTACCTTGTAAAACCTCCTCTGGTCCATCAAGCAGCCAGCCATTGCCTCCCAGCCAGCGTGGTTTGGGCTGCACCAGCCAGTCTAGAACTAATAAAACACATGGTCATGTTAGTAACTTGTCATATCATGGCAATTCCAATGAAGAAGCCTTCTTTGTTGGCTCAGCCCTGAAGTCATTTCCAGGAGCACCCCCCAATAACCCCTAGTGGACTTAGAGAATGGGAAGGACCTTTGGCTGGAGGGCAAACAGGGTCTATGGGGCACAGGGGCTGGGCCGAAGTGATGGGATGCAAGGGCCCTTGGGAAGGTACACTGCCACTAACCAGCACGTTTGACCACTGAGACCCAGAATACAGGGCTAGGGATTCAAATGAACACCTTCGACAAGTCACTAGACTTCTCTGAAATTTGGTTCACTTAACAAATAAATGTGTTCATATAACCTATATCAAATTGCTTACTGTCTCAGGAAAGGGGAAGGTGAGGGAGGGAAAAAAAAACTGAAATTCAATTTTTAAAAAATGAATGTTAAAAATTATCTTTATATGTAAGTGGGGAAAAATAAAATAATATTTTAAAAAACATATAAATGTGTTGAACTAAAATTTGGTGAGTCATTGCTTTGAGTTAAACACACTCCCTTCTCACTCCTCTTTTTAAAAATACAAATAACTCTAGAGTCCTAACACATGAAATTCCCCACATCTTAGTAGGGAGGCACACAGCACACAACAGGGGCAAGATATGTTTGCTGAACTGAACAGAATGAATTTATCAGAAGCAACAGCTCACTTTTATGGCTCTATAAGCTTTGAAAAATGCTTTACATATTGTTTCACCTGAGCCTCACAACAACCCTGGGAGGTAGGTGCTATTATCATCATCCCGATTTAAAGATGGGGAAACCGAGGCAGGCAGGGGTTCAGTGACTTGGCCAATATCACGCAGCTAGTAATCGTTCGAGGTGTGATTTTGAGCTCAGGTAGTGAGATGATCTACTTGGTAACAAACACATTTGTGTGGATATGTGCACATCCATATATACACGTATATACACGTGTGTATACATACATACATATATTATATACATACATACATATATATATATACAGAGAGAGAGAGAGAGAGAGAGAGAGAGTGTGTGTGTGCTGGCTGTGAAATCAGGAAGATTCGAATTCAAATCCTGCCTCAGGAATGTGGCCCGGGGCAAGTCACCTAACCTAGCCCGGCCTCAGCTTCTTCATTGACAAAATGGGATGAGAGTATCTACTTCACAGGGCTGTTGTGAGATAGCACATGACAACATATTGTGGTGCTTTGTACACCTTAATGAGCCACATAAGTGCTGGGTGTTCTTATAATTGGGTCTTGCTGGCTCTAAATCTAGCCCTCTAGTCCCTGGACTGCCTAGTTTTATATACACACAAGTATGTGTGTATACACGCACACACACAAGCATGTATATATATATATGCATATATATATGCATACGGTATGTGCATGCCTACACATGTGATTATATACATGTGTATATGCGATATGTGCCTATATTTATATACACATGTGTATATGTATGTGTATTATATATGTGTGTATACATACACACACTCATTTGATCCTAACAACAAACCTATTAGTTCCATTTTATAGAAGAGAAAAAGTGAGGCAAAGAGAGAAGTTGTTTCTTATCCAGAATCTCATAATTAGTGTTTAAAGCAGGATTTGAATTTGGGTCTTACTGACTCAAAATCCAACCCTCTATTTCACTACACTACCTAACTGCCTCCCAAGGCACTGAACATCCCAGAAAGGAGAGCGGAGGATTGAACTTTGCCCGGTTCCTCATTTTGCCAACGTCTGGTCCTACTCAAGTCCTCTTTCTGATATAAACTAGTCCTCATGGCACCTCTAGCCTGCCGCCTCACATCTTAGGTCCCGAGGTTATTTTGGGTGTCCCAAAAGTGTTGGTGCGGTAATGTTCAGGACACCCTAAACAGTCCAGGTCTCGCTAGGCAGGGGAGGACAGTAAGACCTAGAGGAGGGAAGAATTTGCTCGTTCAAAGGAATCAGGAAGGAAAGAGAAAACTAGATGGTCTCTAAGGGCTTTTCCAGCCTTACAATCCCATGACTCTCCTTTGGTTTAAACATTGCCCTTTCTCGCTCCTCTTAAAATGTGAACATGTCCAAGGTCTAACAAGGAAGTCCTAACACTTTAGTAAGAATGTACCCAACATGATGGCCTCCCCATAATAAATGTTTCTTCCAGCACTCTCCCTCCTGAAGCTTTTCTCCCAGACTTTGTGGCACAAAGTCTGTGTATCTCAGGTGGAAACATTCTTAGCCTTTGAGTGCAAGGAAGTGACCCATGAAGTAAAAATGCCAATGGAGTAATGCCAATATTCAGAGCTGATTCCACCACCAGGCACCACTTCCAAGAAGACTTCCCTGGTCAAACACTTACTGTGAAACCCGTTCCAACAAGCTTTGTTTACTGAGGATTTACACATGTGTCTTGGTGCTATCCTAATTTGTATCCCCCATTCACAATATGAATCATATCCATATTTATCCAGTCCCTGAGGCATGAAGTGTCTTCTTCAAGGAACAGCCACTAGACCCGTGTACCTAAAAGGGAAGGAGCTTTCAGGAGAGGGAAGAATAAGAAGAAAGACAAGACTGGAAGTAGCCAAGTTAATGGGACTTTAAATGCTGAGTAAAAGACTTTATATTTGATCCTCAAGGTAATAGGGAGCCATTGGAGTTGAGAGTGAGGTGTGACTTGATCAGACCTCTTAGAAACATTACTTTGGAAACAAAGTGGAGGATTGATTGGCATTGGGAAGAGATGAGGTAGGGAGGCCATTTAGAAAACCACTGCAATCATCCAGGTGACAGGAGATAAGGGACTGCTCTAGGGTTGTGGTTGTGTGAGTGTAGACACCACAGATGAGGAAGTCATGAAGGAAGGTATGACAAGGTTGGACAACAGACTGGATATGTGGAGTGAGTGAGGAGCCGGCGGAACAGCAACATTGAGAGGCTGGATGAATGCATGAGAGTGGCACCTTAGGCTAGAATGTCATGAACCTCAAATGAGATAATGGATAATAAGCCACTCTGCCACCTTTAAAGTGCTATGTAAATGTTAGTTATCATCAACATCATCATCCTCACCATTGTTGTTGTTAGTAATAACTAGCAAAGTCTTTCTAGGAGCACTGCCCTGCTTAGAGGTGGAACTAGAGGCAACTGAAAATCCACTCTGGTTCCCAGGCTTCCACTCTGGGGATGATCCCTTCCCCAAGCCTTCCACTGGACTCCCATTGAATTCTTAGGGCAATGTTCATGGAGCAACACAGAGATGTGTGGGAAAACAATGAATAGCTGGGCTTTTGGGAGAAAAAAGTATAAAGTGTATGGACACACACTTTGAAGTTTACTATGCATTGCTCACACTTTCTTAAGTCTAGTAGATTACAAAACAATAACCCAAACCCTGATTTATCACAATTGCTGATTTCTAAGGTATAAAGGCTCTCACTGAAAATCTGACAATTGGCTCTTGCAAGCTGTTTAGAGCTGGTTCCAGTGCACCCCTGCCATCTACAATAATTGGAAAGTTAGGAAGAAGCAGGGCAGGGAAGAGAAAAGTTCTGTTTAGGAAATGTTCAGTTTGAGATGCCTAGGGGACATCTAGTTCAAGATGTCCAAGAGGCAACAGGTGGTGAGGGACTGGAAGTCAGGTGACAGGTAGGGTTGGCTCTACAGACCTAGGAATCATGCACATAGAGATGATATCTAGACCCATGGGAGCTGATGTGATCACCAAGAGAGATGGTATAGAAGGAGAAGAGAAGAAGGTCTGGGACAGTCCATGAGGAATAGGCACAGCCAATGCAAATATTATGTCAATTTTATAGATGGGGAAACTGAGTCTTGGGGAGGGTGAAAAGACTAGCTCATGATTGCACAGTTAGTGAGAAAGAGAGGTGTGACTAGAATCTGGGTCTTCTGACTTAAGGTGTATTTGTTTCTTTGTTCTTCCTCTCTATACTATACACTAGGCAGAAAAGAATAGGGGTTATGAAGGGGGAAGAATTCTACATAGGGGATACTTGTGAATATATAGAAATAAATTTATTTGACATCCCTTTGAGCATGAACAATAAAAATGGCTCACATTTACATATGTCTTTAAGTTTTGGAGAATGCATTACACATATCTCATTTGATCCTCAAAACTACCCTGTGAGATAGGGGGCTATTAGCCTCCATTTTACAGATGAGGAAAGTGAGGAAAACAGGGTTAAATGAGTTGCCCAGGGGCACATAGCTAGTAAGTGTCTGCTACCCTATATACCTTGCAGGAATTTCTCAATAATTTTTAAAACATACTTAGAGAACCAGTATATCCTAGTAGGCAGGGGACTGGCCAAAAATTGGCAATGGGAGAAGGGAATAAGGGAACCACGTCCAAACAGCCCGCCATCTTGTAAAGCCAAGAACACCTGCTTGCTGTAGTCTTGGCTTACAGACCTTGTTGCCCATGTGGGAAACATGATATAGTGAAAAGGGGGCTGGACAGGAATCAGGAGAGCCAGGTTCTAGCATCTGGCTCTGTCACTTCTTAGCTGGGGAATTTGGACAGTTCAATTTTCCTTTTAGAACTCAAGTTTCCTCCACTGTACGATGAGGGGGTCAAATTACATGATCTATAAGGACCCTTCCAGTTCTCTAAAAATTATATTCTAGGAAAAAACAAAGGCATCAAGGGAAAATGTCCATCTCACATGGCCATGGGAAGCCTTGGGCGCTCATTTGTAGCAGTAGGAAGCTCTTATTCTACCTTGGCCCTCTGTAGGTCTAGACAGAGCTTCATTCAACATTAATTCATGATAGAATGACCCAATAATGATGACAATGGTGATGCTGATGATGGTGATGGTGATGATGATGATGCTGATGATGATGATGAAGATGGTGATGATGGTAAGGGTGATGGTGATGATGGTGAAAGTTCAAAAATGATGTGCCCTCGCCCTGGGTTTAAAAAGTTTACTTCTCAAATACAGTTTATTTCCCTAGGCTTTGAGCTTCCATTTCAAAACATGGGATTTGGCTTCATTCATGCATGTATGCATCATTCATTCATTTATTCATTTATTCATTCACTGCCAGATGTATCACGGAGGGTGGTATTTTCAGGCATTAAAAATACTGCAGCTACAGAAAGATATATTAAAGGCTTCGGGCTTCTCCCTTTGCCTCATTCCCCACCCTCCAACCCCATTATGGAGCTGAAGGAAACTGCTCCCCTTGACCCTAGCTCTGACCCTTACCTGGTGGAGGCTGCACTGATTCCAGACAGGCGTAGGTACACCCATTAAAGCAGCAACGTTTGTGCCTTTCACACACTGAATCTGAACGGCAGCTGGTCACTTCACAAGCCCCTTTAGGTAATGTTTGGGGGGGTGGGGGACAGCGCTCATTCCGGGGATGGTGGCCACCATGAGAATGGAGAGGGTATTCATAATCCTTGATTCCGAGAGAGAGAGAGAGAGAGAGAGAGAGAGAGAGAGAGATTCATTTTAAGTAAAATAGAATTAAATGTGTATCCAGAAATAGTTAATACCTCTTCATACTATCATTTATGTGGGTATGGACCACCCTACTGCAGCTATCTCAATATCTCAATTTAGGCTCTCATTCCTCCCTCTTCTCCCCAGTCTATTATGATGGATTCCCAACTGTTCTTACTGCCTCCAATCTCTCCTTTTTGTAATCTATCCTTCACGCCGGTAGCATTGAAGAAATCCTCCTAAATCATAAAAGTCTGAATTCCTGATCTTGGCATTCAAGACTTTCTAGAATATGGTTCCAACTTACCTTTCCATATTTCTCTCATTTGACTTCTCTTCACGTACTTTATATCACAGCCATTCTGGACTATGGCAGGTAGGTAACAGTGGACTTAAAATCCCAGAGATAAATTCAAAGTCTGCCTCAGATACTAGTTATGTGACCATGGGCAAGTGACTTTTAACCACTCAGTCTCAATTTCCTCATTTGTAAAATGGGGGTATTAACAGCACCTGCTTCATTAGGATGTTGTGAAGATCAAATAACATGGAATAATACTTTGCAAATCTTAAGAAGTTAAATAAGTGTTAGCTCTCATCATTACTATTTTCAGTCTCTGGTATCCATCCTGCCTTATCCTGTTTCTTTGCTCATACTGTCCTGATTATAATGGTTTCTCTGTTTCTCAAAGTCCCTCTCTTTTTCTCAATGCTCAAGGCAGATGTCACATCCTCTCTAAAGTCTTTGCTAAGCCTTCCTAAAATGAATGTGATTTCTTCCTTATTATATAAATAAGCACTTTGCCTGTACTTCTCATTCACACTTAGGTCTATGCTCATGTGCTCATTAATGCATCAATCTGTTTGTATCATAGTAGAAACATTCTTGTGACTTAGAGTTTAAAGAAAACTTAGGGATAATCTTGTATAATTTCTTCATTTACAGATAGGAAAACCAAGGCCTAGAAAAGCTAGGTGACTTTTCTGTATGAATATATATCTTTCTCCTTTTTTAAAACATAAACTCCTTGAGGAGAGGATCTGTGTCAAATCTATCTTTATAGCCCTCATGCTAAACACAAGGACCTTATGGACCAGAGGTATCAATCACAGGGCCATATGCACCCCCATTCCTATTTGAGTTTGACATCACTGTTGTAGACAGAGTTGTTCAATGAGGATTTGTGGGTTGCTTTAAAAAAAACTCAATTTATCTTCACCATTAGGGAAGGCTATGTTTTTTTTTTTGTTGTTCTTGGAAAGGAATAATAGAAACATCACTCCTTCCTCTGGCTCTAAATCAGGGGTTCTTACCTTTTTTTGTGTCATGGATACTTTTGGTAGTCTGGTCAAGCCAATGGACCGCTTCTCAGAATAAAGCTTTTAATGCACAAAATAAAATGCATAAGATTACAAAGGAAACCACTTTCACCAGTTCACAGACCTTTCAGCTCAAGAATTTCTACTCTTAAGCTAGGGTCCTACAAGAAAAACAAAGCCCCAGGCAAGAAACTTACATGAAAATAGTTGTAGAGCATATAAGGAATTAGGGATCTGGGTATCCCCAAGCAGGGCAATGTCCTAAATGTTCCAGTATGGCTATAGCCCTGGACTGAAACATTGCTTACTTTATTTATTTGTTTGTTTATTTATCTATTCATTCATCTATTTATTTACTTGTTTATTTATTTATTGAAGCAATCAGGGTTAAGTGACTTGCCCAGGGTCACACAGCTAGGAATGTCTGAGGACAAATTTGAACTCAAGTCCCCCTGACTCCAGGGCTGGTGCTCTGTCCACTGAACCACCTAGCTGCCCCTCCTTTATTTTTTAAAATTGTTTTTTTCTCAAACAAATTCATTACAGAGTCATCAGATGGCAGAATTGATTGAGACCTTTGGAGACCCTCCAGTTTACAGGTTCTAAAACTGGGATCCATGAATTCAGTTTTTAAAAATTCTATATATTTTGATGACTATATTTTAATAAAATTGATTTGCTTTGTAATCCCATGCATTTTATTTTATGCCTTTGAAAATATTATTTTGAGAAGGGGTCTATTGGCTGCAACAGACTGGCAAGGGTGTCCAGGACATATGAAAAAAAAGCATACGAACCCCTGATCCATTCCAACCATCTCCTACGAGGATACTGAGTCCCAGGCAGTTAAGCATATTGTTACTTTTTAAAGTAATGAATTGTGACCTATTTTCTTTCTCTTCCCTTTTCTCTCCTCTGAGGCCTTCACTCTCATCTCCGGTAATGTCCTGAGAAGTCAGCAGATCTAGCCCCATTCTACTGTTTAAAGGACAGGATGAGGAGTCCGTGTCCTCTGAGTATCCTCTGACCCTGGAATCCATTCCAAGATGACAGAAGGAGGTGCCATGAATGGGGTCTGGCTTCCTCCCTGGGGAGCCTCTAGGGAGCTGAGACCTGCTCTGATTCCAAGTTTGCTCCCAAACCTTCCCTCTCTGAGGAAACCAGCACAATGCTTGTCTGAGCTCATCTGGCTTGGTGGTTATTAATAGCAAGCAAAATTCTTTCAGAGAATTTCTGAACCCCAGCCACCAGGAACTGAGGGAAAGTGCCTGCTCCTATCTTGTTACAAGAAAGAGAAATCTGAAACTGTTCCCTTCACTTACCTACCTAAGCTTTATTCTAGCTACTTTGTTCCTGTGTGCTGGTCCTTCAATAAACGTTTATTAATCACCAGGCACTATGCTAAACTCTGGGGGAACAAAAAGAGCAGAAAGATAATCCCTGCCCTCAAGGAGCTTACAATCTAATGAATGTACTTGGAGGAATTGGTTCCTCTGATGGGGATTGCATTGCAGTGAAACCTTTCCACCATAGAAATGTAGGATTTCAGGTACCCCTACCAGCCAAGCGAACAGCTCTCAGCTGGTATCTATCTCCACATCAGAAAGGGTCTGGTTCCTTTAGTGACTGTGTCATCTAAACCTACAAACTCTTCTACCTTCTGGCCATTTGTAGCCTGTGACTGACTGGCTAAGAGACTGGAAGAACTCAGAGAGAAACTCAAGAGTTGAGGTTTTATCACTCTGTGGAGTGAATTTTGAAAAACCTGGGGCAGTATGGACACATTTGGGATCAGACAGGACCTCGTTTAATAGATGAAGAAATTGATGGCTGGAAAGGTTAAGCGCTTTACCCAAGGAGTCATAAGTAATAAGAAGGAGAGCCTAGAATCTGAACCTAGGACCTCCAAGCAGTAGACTTGTTTTTTTCAGAATGTACCCAGGTTTGAATACTGCCTCTGAAAGTGCGTGTCCTAGAGAAGGTCACTACTACCACCTCCACCCCCATTTTATAGATAGAGAAACTGAGGTCCAGGATAGTGTAATGGAAGAAGCACCTGACATAAAATCAGAGGACCTAAGTTTGAATTCTGACCGTTGCTACTTGTGTAAATTATTTGACCTCTCTGGGCCTCAGTTTCCCTATTTTTCAAATGAGGGAGTCAGAATAAATGTCCCTTCTAGCTTTAAGCGCATGATCCTTTGGTCTGGATGTGAACCCTCTCATCTCCAGGGTCCCTTTAAGATCTAAATCTCGTGATCCTGCTTCCTATTATCTCTGAGCCCCCACCAACATAAACTTGGGAGATCCAGATAGCAATCGGAAGACCTGGGTGGGGAAACACCCAGGAAATTAAGCAAGAAGAAAAAAAAATATTTTTTTTCCTGAAACTTAAATAACTTTTAAACTAAATAAAACTTAGACTTTTATTTCCTGGAAATATTTAAATATCCCAAAGAAAAGTTCATCTGTATAACGCAGGATGATAGGACTTGGGAGTTGAAAGGGACCTGGTTCTTTATTTTATAAATGGGCAGAGCAATGAATTATCCCAGGTTATAGAGGTGGCAAGCAAAAGAACCACAATTCAAACTCAGGTCCTCCGACTCCAAATTTGGTGTTCTTGCCCTCCAGCTAGGGGACAGCTGTGGCCCAGCAGAAAGAGCAGTGCAGTCAGAGTATCTGAGTTCAAATTACTACCTCTAGTGACTTCGGCCACTATTGACTGGATCCTCAATTTCCTGGAGGTTGGACTAGATGGCCCTTGAGGTCCCTTGAGTTTGCCAATATTTCTTTTTCTTCCAAGTTTTTCCTTCCCACCCCTTTACCCCTCCTCCCTCCCTGCCCCCAGCATGATATAATGGGAAGAATGCTGGATATGGAACCAGAGGAGCTGAGTTCAAAAACTGGCCTTGACTAGCCATATGACTGTGGGTAAGTCATTTCATCCTTCTCCCTCTGCAAAATGAAAGGTTTGGACTAGATTAGTTCAAAAGTTCTTTCTAACTCTAAATACCTGATCCTTCCCTTCTGTAGGTACCAGCGCTAGGATAATTTTAGCTGACATTTATGCAACATATAATAACATATATAATAATGGCAGTAGCTAGTATTTATGTAACAATTTAAAGTTTGCGAAGCACTTCCTATGTGTTCTCTCCTTTGATCCTCACAATAATGCTGGAAGTGGGGTGCTATTATTGTTCCCACTTTACAAATGAGAAAACCAAAGTGCAGGGATGTTAAATGACTTGCCCAGGGTTACACAGCTAGTAAGCGTCGGAGGCAGGATTCAAACTCAGGTCCTTCTGACTCTGTGCACAGAGCTCTATCCACTGTGCCACCTCGCTGCCAAAGTTTTTGGTACAGTGCTTATGTTTTTTGCAAAACACTCCACGCACATTATCTCGAGTACCCCAAAAGTCACGTTACATGTATTATGAGCCTCGTTTTACAGAGAAGTTAAGTGATTTGCCCAGTCACATAATTCTGGTCAGCTTCAGACACAGGTTCCTCCTGATTCCAGGTCCAGGATTCCACCCACCATAGCAGAGAAAAAAAAAAAGACAAATAACTCGATGCTTGTCAGAAAAAGACAATGTTGATATCAGGGGAAAGATTGGCTTATGAGTCCAGGCAGAGGTGAAGGTGGTGATGGAGAAGGGACAGGATGGGAGGAGATGGGAGAAGGGTGCAGCCAGCCACCTGATTCAGGAAGGGATCCCTAGCCAATCTGTGGCAAAGGACCGCTTTCTGCATTTTAAAGGAGGCTTGTCTGACTATCCAAAGAGAGGATTAACTGACCCTCTCCTATCACCTTTAAAAACAAGTAGTGTCTGAGAGGTAGGGCTGCCAACAAAGCTGGGGGATTGCTCTCAATGCTCTGCAGATGACTTCAGTTCACAGCCAAGGAGGGTTTGGGCAACTGCGATTTTGTCAATGACTAAAAACAGACTTATACAACGGAAACGGAATTTCTACCTAGTCCAAAACCAAGATTTTGCAGGAAATTATTGAGGTCATCGTGGGCTCAATAGAAGGGAAAAGATTCTAACAATCAGAGCTCTCCCAGCATGGAATGGACTGCCGCTGGAGGCTGTGGGCTCCTCCTCATTGGAGGTCATCAAGCAGAGGATTATTGATACATTGAGCGAGAGTCTTACAGACAGCTCGCTGGTACCGCGGACAGAGCATTCAGCTTTGTGGCAAGAAGAATTAATTTCAAAGCCTGCGGGTGACACCAACAAGCTGGGGAACCCTAAGAAAGTCACTCAACTTTCCTGTTTCTGCCCTATAAAATGGGCATAACAAATAATAGCATTTTACGACCCAGGGACATTGTGAGGCTCAAACGGGATAATACATGTAACGTGCTGTATGAGTGTTCGTTATTATTTATCAAGATTCAAGTTGCATTTAGTTCCTTCTCAATTACGAAATTCTAGGATCCTACGGATTCTGTGTCTTGTCTATAATCACACAGGTAATGAATGAGGAGAAGATACAGGATTTGAATCCAGGCCTTCGGCTCCTATAGCCATTGCTTCCCTGTGCTCATTTCGATGAATCGAACTGATTTCCTCAAGGTCATTGGCTAACCAGTGACAAAGCAGGGATACGATGACCTTGAATCCCTCCTAGACCCTAAACTCCAGAAAAGGAAGGGCTGGGTCTTATCTGAACTTTGTATTTCTGCTCCATCCCCCGTGCCTGGCAAAATGCTCTACATTTCATTTTGTTGCTGTTGTTGAGTCGTTTTAGTCTTGTCCGACTCTTCATGACCCCATTTGGGGTTTTCTTGGCAAAGATGCTGGAGTGGTTTGCCGTTTGCTTTTCCAGCTCCTTTTACAGATGAAGAAACTGAGGCAAACAGGGTTAAGTGACTTGCCCAGGGTCACATGGCTAGTTAGTGTCTGAAGCCGGATTTGAACTCAGGAAGATGAGTCTTCCTGTCTCTAGGCCCATATAAAGTCCATAAAGTTGAGGAACTTTATGCACTGCACCACCTAGCTGCCCATATACATCATAGCCACTTAATAAAATTTTGTTGAATGATTTACAGAGTGTACGCATACCCACTTTTTGAAAATTATTTATTTTTTTCTGAACATATTGCAAGCACTAAAGCAAATGGGCTTTAATACAAGATAAAAGAGGGCTGTTCATGGCCATCAGCCATTCTTAGAGTTAACTGACAACAATCTCACCCTTTCTTTAAAAACTGTCACCAGAACATTACCTCACAGGATATGAAACAGCAAGAAATACTCAACCCTTTCCTCATACCTCCCTGGACCACAGTACTTCTTGGTCATTCATCACCATCCATTGTCATAGTAAATAAGTGGTAGAGATTTTATTTTTAAGATGCTAACCTCATCTGTGCCATAAAGTCAGAGGAGACGCATTGGATCTTTCCCCTAAAGGACCAGGGATAATATTCACAGGCTCATTTTTGCTGTTCTTGCACAGAAAAACCATCTCACAACATTTTAGCAAATTAAAAACCGTTTTAGCTTCTAATCTTCATTTACTTGGAACTTCCAAGAGATAAAGCTTGATAAAAACACACCAAGCGGAAACCTTAGCCTCTCCCTCCTCGATACATATAGGCAATGCGCTCTTTAATCGTCTTCAAAGCAGGGCGCTTAGCCTGTCAGATTAACATGCAAATAATATTGTGATGATCTTGTTTGAGCCCCGTTTCATTAATTCTGTAGGAAATGAGCTAACAGGGAAAGGAATTGAGTTGTTTCTCCTATTCATACTTCGGAAATTACCGACTGCAACCTAGCAATTAGGCAGTCAATGACTAGTTCTCCAAGCCTTGGAAAGTGTGGTAGATAAAATGCCGGGCTGGAGTCAAGAAGAGTCATCTTCATGAGTTCAAATCTGGCTTCAGACTAGCTGTGTGACCTTGGGCAAGTCACTTCACCCTGTTTTCCTTAGTTTTCTCATCTGTAAAATGAGCTGGAGAAGGAAATAGCAAAGCACTCCAGTATCTTTGCCAAGAAAACCCTAAATGGGGTCGTGAAGAGTCAGACGTGACTGAACAACAACCGATGAACCCATGTGGTTTCAAGGAGTTTCACATCATGTGTTCTCATGTCATCCTCCAAACAGTCTTCTGAGGTGGGGCAGGACGGCTTATCATATTCATGGCATACAGGAGAAAATGGAGGCTAAGAGAGGTTAATGACTTCCTTCAGATCATACAACTTACAATTGGTGAAGCCCAGACTTGGCCTTAGGTCTGTCTCCTCTGCCTGTGCTTTTTTCTATTATCCACTGAATTCCAATGAACAAATGGGTTTTTGCATCTGAAGACTAAAATCACAGATTATTTATTACAGGTGAAAGGACCCTTCGAACTTGGAATGTTAAAGCTGAAAGGAGCCTTAGAACACAGAATGTCAGAGCTGGGAGTGCCCTTACGGGACTGAAGGTTAGAGCTGCGAGAGGCCTTAGAACACAGAATGTCAGGGCTGGGAGGGACCTTAGAATACAGAATGTCAGGGCTGGGAGGGACCTTAGAACACAGAATGTCAGGGCTGGGAGGGGCCTTAGAATACAGAATGTCAGGGCTGGGAGGGACCTTAGAATACAGAATGTCAGGGCTGGGAGAGGCCTTAGAACACAGAATGTCAGAGCTGGCAGGGCCTTAGAACACAGAATGTCAGGGCTGGGAGGGATCTTAGAACACAGAATGTCAGAGCTAAGAGAGGCCTTAGAACACAGAATGTCAGAGCTGGCAGGGCCTTAGAACACAGAACATCAGGGATGGGAGGGATCTTAGAACACAGAATGTCAGAGCTGAGAGGCCTTAGAACACAGAATGTCAGAGCTTGGAAGGGAGCTTAGAACATAGAATATTGGATCTGGGAGGAGCTTTGGGCTATAGAATCTCAAAACTGGAAAGAATCTTAGAACATAGAAGGAAGAGCCCTTCAAATTCAGAATATCAGAGCTGAATAAAGAATGTCAGAGCTGGGATGAATCTTCACCCATAGAGCACTGGGACCGGCATCAGCAAGACCTGAATTCAAATTTGTCCTCAGACACTTAGCAGCTGTATGGCCCTGGGCAAGTCACTTAACCTTTGTGGGACTCAGTGCTTCAACTATGTAACAGGGATAATAATGGCACCTCCCACCTAGGGTTGTTGTGAGGATCAAATGAGATCATATTTATAAAATGCTTAATACAAGACAAAAGAGGGCTGTTCGTGGCCATTAGCCATCCTTAGAGTTAACTGACAACAATCTCACCCTTTCTTTAAAAACTGTCACCAGAACATTACCTCGCAGGACATGAAATAGCAAGAAATACTTGACCCTTTCCTCATACCTCCCTGGACTACAGTACTTCTTGGTCATTCATCACCATCCATTGTCATAGTAAATAAGTGGTAAAGATTTTATTTTTAAGATGCTAACCTCATCTGTGCCATAAAGTCAGAGGAGACGCATTGGATCTTTCCTCTAAAGGACCAGGGATAATATTCACAGGCTCATTTTTGCTGTTCTTGCACAGAAAACCATCTTACAGCATTTTAGCAAATTAAAAACCGTTTTAGCTTCTAATCTTAATTTACTTGGAACTTTCGAGCGATAAGGCTTGATAAAAACACACCAAGAGGAAATGTTAGCTTCTCCCTCCTCGATACATATAACACTGATCTGTTTCTACTCCAGCCCTTTTCTAATTCCAATATTCGTTAGCCCAAACCTTCCCACCTTTCTTTTCTCTCCTTCCTTCCTTCCTTCTTTCCTTCCTTCCTTCCTTCCTTCCTTCCTTCCTTCATTCCTCCTCTCTCTCTTTCTTCCTCTCGTCCTCTATCTCTCCCTTTCTTCCTCTATTTCCTCTCTCCCCCTCCCTCCATCCCTTCCTTCTTTCCTTCCTTCCTCCTTTTCTCCCTCCTTCCCTGTCTTCTTTTTTCCTCCCTTCCTTACTCCCTCCCTCCCTTCTTCCTTCCCTTTCTTCCTTCTTTCCTTCCTTATTTCCTTTCTTCCTTCTTTTTTTCTTTCCTCAATCAAAAGAAGGAAGAAACTGGAAAAGGTCCTAAAAGTGTGTGGAAAAAGCAAACCACCCTCAAATAGAAAGATGAGGGCACATTGCACCCTGTGATGACAGCGACCACAAACTAGAAACACAACATTCTCATAGGATCCTAGGCTCTGGGTCCGAAAGGGAATTTAATGATTATCTTCTCCAACTTCATCCTTTGATGGATCAGGCTGGCTTAAGCTCTTTGCTTGATGGGACAGCTTCCTGAAGTTTATGTAACGCCTAGACAGTTTCACCTCTGGGAAATTAGGTAGAGGATGCCATATTTTTCCATGGGCAATTAAATATGATTACTCAGTAATTTTATAAATTCAAAGGTTTGTTAGATTTCAAATTGGATGGAGCTGAGTATCAGTCAGATCTTCTGACTCCTATCCATTGATTTTTCACTCTACCACCTATTTCTTATGTACAACTTGGAAACCGTGCTCTTCAACTGACTTCATTTTTATATGTAGTTGTGATACCCCCTTTGGAATATTCCCTCCACCCTGCACTCAAGAGTTGAATCTCCAAAGGGTGGCTTCTATCTCTGGTTCTAGGAATAGTCTTGTGGGTGACTACTCCTATTCCCATAGTTCATGAGCCCCCACTGGTGCTTTTCCCATTAACAATTACCCAGGAGGATTAATTAATTCTTAGCAAAGGCATTTACTCAAGGGACATAGTAAAAAAAAAAAAACATGCCCTCTCCATAATCTGGAATATACACTTCCATCAATATACATTATGTCTGTAGGAAAAGTGAACACAAAGTAGTGAAGCAGACATGTAAGAAGCACATATGGACCAAACAATTCATGACTCTTGGTACTGCAAAGCATAGTCTGCTTCCAGAATTTTTACATAACTCCCCTTGGGTATACCAGCTCTGTTGGGGGGGGGGCACAGCTGGGCTTCCAGCATCCATTTCTTTCTTAAATGCATAGCTGTTTCTCTTCTCTGCTGCAAAGGGTGACATTCTTTGAATCCACTTCTTACCTTGGGTGACTCTCTCTCTGTCTCTATATTTGTCCTCAGGTATGTGTTGCTGCTCCCAGTTAGATGCATTATTTGCCGTGGGCCCAGTAGTTCTGGTGACAAGGTCAATATGGGGTGCAGGAAGGGAAGGGAAGGAGAGAAAGTCCTCTCCTCTGCCCATATTGTGGTTTCTTCTACAAAGCCCCCGAGCCAAGACTCTTCAAGGGCTAAACGACTTGTTTCTTTTTTATATATGGCCAAGGGGCATGGCATATTTCCTGTGTGGTGTCAACTGCTTTAATCCAATGGCCAACCTTCTAGAATCCTCTTGAGTTGAAAAAGGAATTTATTCCCACATTGTTGTGAGATTATAGACAGGCTCTTTAATATCTCCTTTCTGCTTTATGATTACATTCTAGAGCTTCATTGATCTCATCAATTGGATAGGGTCCCCTCCATGTTACAACCATGCTACAACAATGCCTCCCTGTCTTGTAGGATGATCACCTGGCATCTAGGTGATGCAGTGGCTAGAGTACTGGGCCAGGAGCTCTGTGTTCAAATCCAGCCTCAGATACTTACTAGCTGCGTGATCCTGGATGAGTCACTTGGCCTGGGCTTGCCTTAGTTTTCCTCAACTGGAAAATGAGGATAATAGTACCTGCTTTATAGGGTTGTTGCGAGACTCTATTCGTAGACTCCCAAATATTTTATAGTGTCTACAGTAACTTTAAATGGAATTTCTCTTTCTCTCTCTCACTGTCGGGCTTTGTTAGTAATATACAGGAATGCCGAGGATTTAAGTGGGTTTATTTTATATCCTGCAACTTGGCTAAAGTTGTTTATTATTTCAAGTAGTTTTTTATTTGATTCTCTAGGATTCTCTAAGTAAATCATCATATCATCTGCAAAGAGTGACAGCTTAGTTTCTTCTCTGCCTTTTCTTATTCTACCTGCCAAGACAAACCCAAGGCCTATATGAACACAACCACAAAATACTTTTCACACAAATAAAGTCAGATCTAAATAAATGGAAAAACTTCAGTTGTTCGTGGTTAGGCTGAGCTAATATAATAAAAATGACAATTTACCTAAATTATTTTACTTATTCAGTGCCATACCAATCAAACTACCAAAAATTCATTTTACAGAGCTGGATAAAATAATAACAAAATTCATCTGGAAGAACAAGAGGTCTAGAATACCTAGGGAATTAATGAAAAGAAAGGCTAGAGAAGGTGGCCTAGCCATACCAGATATTAAACTGTACTACACAGCAGCAGTCATCAAAACTACTTGGCACTGGCTAAGAAACAGAGCTGTGGATCGGTAGAATAGGTTAGGTACACAAGACACAGTAGTCAACGACTATAGCAATCTACTCTTTGATAAACCCAAAGAATCCAGCTTCTGGGCAAAGAATTCACTATTTCACAAAACCTGCTGGGAAAATTGGAAATGGCAATGTATGGCAGAAACTGGGCATAGACCCATATCTTATACCGTTTACCAAAATAAAGTCATAAGGGGTTCATAATTTAGGAATAAAGGCTATAAGCAATTTGGGAGAACAAGGAATAGTTTACCTGTCAGATTTATGGGAAAGGAAAGAATTCATGACTCATCAAGAGATAGAGAGCATTACAAAATGAAAAATGGAAAACTTTGATTATGTTAAACTGAAAAGTTTTTGTACAAACAAAGCCAATGCAATAAAGATTAGGGAAGCAGAAAATTGGGAAAGAATCTTTACAACCAGTGTCTCTGATAAAGGCCTCATCTCTAAAATATACAAAGAACTGAGCCAAATTCATAGGAATACAAGTCATTCCACAACTGAGGATTGGTCAAAGGGTATGAACAGGCAGCTTTCAGAGGAAGAAATTAAAGATATCTGCAGTCATATGAAAAAATGCTCTAAATCACTATTGATTAGAGAAATGCAAATCAAAACAACTCTTAGGTACCACATCTCTCCTGTCAGATTGGCTAACATGACAAAACAGGAAAATGATAAATGTTGGAGAGGATGTGGGAAAATCGGAACATTGTTATATTGTTGGTGGAGTTGTGAACTGATCCAGACATCCTGGAGAGCAATTTGGAACTATGCCCAAAAAGCTATTAAAATGTGCATGCCCTTTGATCCAGCAATACCACTTCTGAGGCTATACCCAAAGAGATCATACAAGTGGGAAATGGACCAGTATATACAAAAATATTTATAGCAGCTCTCTTTGTGGTGGCAAAGAATTGGAAATAAAGGGGGATGCCCATCAATTGGGGAATGGCTAAACAAGTTGTGGTATATGAATGTAATGGAATACTATTGTGCTACAAGAAATGAGGAGCAGATGGACTTCATTATAACCTGGAAAGACTTATATGAATTGATGCTGAGTGAGGGGAGCAGAACCAGGAGATCAATATACATGATTACAGACACACGGTATCTGTAAGGACTAACTCTGATAGACTTCTCATCAATACAAGTTTCAAAGACAGCTCCAAAAGACTCATGACTGAAAAAGCTATGCGCATCCAGAGAAAGAATTACGGAATCTGAATGCAGATTGAGGCAAACTATTTGCTCCCTTTTTTTCCTTCTTTTTTGGTTTCGTTTCTTCTTTCTCATGATTCATTCTGTTGGTTATAATTCTTCTTTACAACTGGACTATTATGTAAATAAGTTCAACGTGAGGGTATATGTAGAACTTAGATTGGATTACATGCCATCTAGGGGGGTGGTAGGAGAGGGAGAGAGAGAACATTTGGAACCCAAAAACTTGTGAAAACTGTGTGTTGCAAACTAAAAATAAAAAATAAACATAATTTTTTTAAAAAAGACTCTATTTGTAAACTGCTTAACACAGTGCCTGGTACATAGCATATAGATACTTTTTCCCTTCCCTTCTTTCTCCTCCTCCTCCTTTCCTTCCCCCTGTTCAACTCTCATCCATATCCTCCCAGAAGCTCACCACAGGGATCCACCCAACATAGCCGAGGCTTTCCTCCTTCCATGACTAAGTACATAGAGTTATCCTCTGATTTTTGCTCCTCTCAAAAATCACATTATCTCTTCTTGTACCTTGTACTGGATTTTAGAAGGAAATGTAGTCTTATAATGATCTAATCTCAAGTTTACCTTTCCCTATATATCTCAGATTCAATTCAGAAAATAAGTATGGGGGACCTATTAAGTGTAAGATATTGTGCAAAAATGAGCGTAACATACAAAACCTGGGCTCTGCCTTCATAGAATTTACAGTTTGACAGGCAAGATAAAACAAGCTTACAATAAACTATAGTGTGGCAAAATGTGAGAAATACATAAGAGATGGAAAATAAAGAGTGAAAAAGGTTCAGAGAAGACACTGAGGGTGAAAAATCTGGTTGGGGGTAGCAGAGAATGATCAGGAAAGACTCTTGGGAAGTGGGGATTTTAAATCCCAGCTCTGCTGTTTAGCCGCTTGTGTGGTCTGTGGGGGGGATGGGATTACTTCCCTTCTCTAGACCCTGGTTTCTACTTCTGTAAAATGAAGGGGTTAGATCAGATGAGTCTGGGGAATGTTCTAGCTCTATATCCCGTGAAATCTATGAGATGGGCCCTGAAGAAAGGATGGGGAAGAGCATTAGAAACAGAGGGTTGGAATGAGCAAAGGTGCAGACACAGGTTATGTGGGAATAATTAAACTTGATGAGAAAACCAGGAAGGGGAGCTAAGGCGATATTGTTCAGAGCCTTTGGTGCCATGTTGGAGAGTCTGGACTTCATCTTACCTACTTGAGGTGAGGAAAATACTCACATCCAGGTCAAGTCTACTAATTGTGGGTGTCCCTCAGGGCACTGTCCTCAGCTCCCTTCTCTTCTCCCTTAATATTATTTCACCTGGCAATCTTATCAGCTCCAGTGGATTCAATTATCATCTCTATGCTAATGATTCCCAATTTACCCCTCCAGCCCTAAACTCTCACCTAACTCCAGACTTACATATCCAATTGCCTAGTGGACATCTCAAACTGGATGCCCCAGACATCTTAAACTCAACATTTCCCAAACTAAGCTCATTATCTTCCCCCTAAAACTTGACCTCTTCCTAGCTTCCCTATGATTGTTGAGGGGAGCACAATCCTCTCCATCACTCAGACTCAGCCTTGAAACCTCTCTCTCACCCTACCCTACCCCATATCCAATCTGTTGCCAAGTTCTACCATGTCTACTTTATAGCTTCTCTCATATATGTCCCCTTCTCTCCTCTGATGATGTCACCACTCTGGTGCAGGTTCTCATCACCTCACGCCTGGACAATTACAACAGCATGCTGGTGGTCTGCCTCTCCCCATCACAGCCCATCTTCTACTCAGCTGTCAAACTGGTCCTCCTAAAGTCTGACCATATCAATGCCTAATAAGCTCTAATGTCTCCCAACTATCTCCAGGATCTAATATAAAACTTTCTGTTTGGCTTTTCAAGCTCTTCACAACCTGACCCCTCCCCCATTTTTCCAGTGTTCTTACACCTTACTCACCCCACGTGATCAGCAATACAACAAGTCATGGCAAATCTGCCATGATTGGCAAAGTGAGACTTATCGCCTTGCTGTTTCTTGAACAGGATACTCCTCCTAATTCCATACCTTTTCTCTGTCTGTCCCTCATGCCTGGAACTCCCTCCCTCCCCAACACCACTTCTTGGCTTCCTTGAAGTCCCAGCCAAAATCTTACCTTCTACAAGAAACCTTTGCCCAACCCTCTTAATGGTAGCATCTCTCTGAGCTCATCTCTAGTTCTGCCTGTCTGTACATAATTGTTTGAATGTTGTTTCCTCCATTAGATTATGAACTCCCTGAGAGCAAGGTCTGTCTTTTCCCTTCCTTGTATCTCCAGTGTTTAGCATAGTGACTGGCATATAGTAAGTGCTTAATAAATGCAGTGTAAGGAAAATCTACTGACTAAAGAAAGACAGCTCATAATGAAAGGGGTTCTGATGGGAAGGAGGTTCCCCTCACTTGAGGTCCTCAAATAAAAGTCAGATGACAGCTTTCTGGGATTGTTGTAGAAAGGATTCTTGGTAAGGTACAGGGTGGACTGGAGAGCTTCCAAAGTCTCTTGTAACTCAGATATTCCATGACTTGATAATGTACAAAGAAAAGGAACAAGGGAAGAGGATGAGCTGGCTCATAGAGTACAGGAAGGGGAGTAACACAGAAGAAGACTAGGAGAGTAGGAAGGAGTTAAGTTTGTGAAGAGCTTTGAATGCCAACCAGAGTGTGTTAGGGAAAAGCTGGTTATTTCTCACTCTTATTACTGTTTATCCAATGATAGTTATCTATGAAGACATCCTTTTTTGTTTTTCCTCCTGGACAATTCATTGTTCGTTCATTTGTCCCTTGTTACAGCCTGCACACACCTACCACGGGCCTCTTCATTGCCCTTTTGGTAACCCTCAACTTAAATTTTTCAGAGACTCTACTATAATAGGGCTTGAAGCCACCCAGCATCAACATTGGTGTTGAACAGATGGACCTTTGTTTTAAAGAGAAGCTTGAAGTAGTTAAAAACCCATTTGGAATTATGCAAATAAAATGACTAAAATACCCCTACTCTTTGACTCAGAGGTTCCACTGTTAAGCATGGAACTGAAGGAAGTTACTGACAAAAAGAACATGAAAATATTTATAGCCACACTTTTTGTGGGAGCAAAGAACTGGAAGCAAAGTAGATACCCAAAGATTGGGGATGTCTAAATAAATTGCGATACATGAATGGAATGGATTGTTTTTGAGGGACAGCTTGGTGACTTAGTTTTAAAAGATAATATAATCTATGTTTTATTGCATCTTCATTTATTTTAAAAAATATTTCCCAATTACATTTTAACCTGATTATGCCAAACTCAAGAGGGTTTCGGGTGCATATGGTCATGTGTTTAACATCTTTGCCCTTCACTTCTACTTCTATCGTTGGCAAAATCCTGCCTGTTCCCTTCCTGAATTTTCATTCAGAACATTCTCAGGGCATGTGAACATCATCCTCATAAGAATCTGAGAAGATGGCCACTCTGAAATGTCTCACTCTGTGGGTGGATTTGTTGCTGTTGAGCTTTCTTCTCCAAAGGAGCCAGTATTCTTCATTCTAGGGCTAAGAAATTCTACATTTTATTCTCTAGTGTGCTGAGGGTATTACTTAAGGACCCAGTTCTAGCCTGAACATAACTGCTACTGACATCTTTTTATGAGCTTTGTACTCTTCCTTCTTTGAACCTCAAGATTTGAGATGAGGGGCTGCTAAGGGGGGGGAGGTCCATTGAGACAGAAAGTGGGGACTCCACTGTTTGCTATAGTTTGATCTCTCCTGAGAATCCCAGAAAATCCAGGAGAAAAGGAATGTGGGATCAACAATTTGGCTTGGAAGCCTTAGAGTAAATGGATCATTAGGGCTGGAAGGCGCCTTGGAGATTATCTAGGACACAGCTGAAAGAGCCTTGGCCTTGAGTTCGGATTCCAATTTCTGCTCTTTGCTAGCATTTCCTCATTTCCCACTCAGCTTCACTCATTTTGAACTTCTTTCTTTGACCTCTGCATCAGGCACCCTCACTGGGTACCTCTTTCCTCCATCCCTTTTTAACTTCCTTTTGTGTGTTGTTTTCTGCCATTAGATTGTAAGCTCCTTGAGGGCAAGGGCTTTTTCATATTTGTATCCCCAGAGTTAGCACAGCACGTGGCACATGTTGTTCAATCATTTCAGACGTGTCTGATTCTTGGTGACCCCATTTGGGGTTTTCTTGGCAAAGACACTGAAGTAGTTTGCCATTTCCTCCTCCAGCTCATTTTACAGATGAGAAAATCGACAGGGCTAGGTGACTTGCCCGGGATACACAGCTAGTAAGTGTCTGAGGCCAGATTTGAGCTCAGGAAGAGGAGTCTTCCTGATTACAGGCCTGGCCCTCTGCCCACTGCACCACCTAAAATTGTAATTTACAATACTGTAAATGAAAAGAATCCTGAACTAAACTAAATGGGGTATATTCTTGGCCCTGAGGAAAAGAAGAAGAAATATGCTTTCTCTGTTTCACTGGTGAGGTAGGGGAACATGGATGGGTAATGTTACGAGCACAGTCACTGAAGTGGTGACCATTCTTCTTTGTTAAAAGACAATTGTTTTTCTGTTACAAAGAAAAGCTAATTGCTTGTACTGCATAGGTGGCTATATCGAGAAATGACTGAAATGTAAATAAAGGAACCAATAATTTTTAAAAGGAATAAATAAAACTCATTCTGCACATTTAGAGTCACAAAATTCAGTTAGCATGCTTCATGCACTTACATTGCATTTCCCACATCTGTGGGTTTGTACTGACTTCCCTGAGCTTGGAGTCGGCTCCCTCTTCACCTTCACCTTCACCTTCACTTTCTAGGAGCCCTAGTCCCTTAAAACTCAGCTCAAGCATTACCTTTTACACTACGCCCTTTCTGATCCTCCCAAAGGCTGATGGCATTTTTTCCAAAAAATGTATTTTGATTATATCTAAATATGTTTAATGGGGGTTGAACAAGGCATGTACAAAGCTCCTCTTCCTGCTGAGCACATGTTCCATCATGACTTAGGACTGAGAAGGCTACAGATAGCATCCTCTTATTGGCTGCTGAGCAGGAAGAGCCAATGACTCATGGATCTTTAAAAAGGTGATGACTCTGCCTTTGTCTCTCTCTTCTTTCAGCTCCCTCCATGGTGTTGAAACCCTCCGAGGGGTGGGGACAGGCCTGCCCCTTCTCCATTCCAGCAGAAATGTCATTCACAGCTAAAACACGCCTTGCCCAAGTGAGCCTGGGCCTGGGTTTGGGGCTGCCTCTTTCGATTTTGATCTCAGGTAAATGAGAATGGATTCCAATTTGGATGTGTCTAGGCTTCAAGGTCACCTTATGAGTTTGAAAGGTTCAGAGGTCTTGGATCCTTCAAGTGGAGATGACTGGGAGCAGGGGACATTTTATATTAAAGAGGATATCCCAGCATCAGAAAAGATACCACCAGCAGGGGGAGGATTTCAATACCTGGCTGGATGGTTAAAGGACATAAAAGTTGAGGGAAACAGTACAGAGGCGAGGTGAAATGGGAAATACCTATACAGTAGTTTCACAAAGTGCTTCATGTTCTGATGTTTATGACTCAACCTCTGGGCAGATTTTAATAGCAGTTAGATGTTATGTTTAACTCTTAACATTGTTATAGGTAAATCTTTAGCATCTTTTATCACTCCTTTAGTGTATAGGAAATACATTCACCATACCTCTAAGTATCTTTCTACTTTCCTTCTGGGGAGACCCTAGACAGGAGCCCAAATCTCAGCTATAAGTTAGTCTTCCCCGAGGTATCAATGTGGAAGTGTAATGAATACAGTAAGAATGTGAGAAAACATACCCTGCTCTTCTCATTAGAATCCAGGTTCCCCAAAGACTGAACCTGGTCTGAACTGTGTGCATGGGTCCAGACCGAAGAGGGGACCATTAGTAGAAAGGGGATAGGTCTGGTGCCTCAGCTCCCTGGACCCACCAGTTGTTATCAGTATTCAACACATACAGTCATCCCCTCAGATAGAATGTAAACTCCCTGCAGGCAAGGACTATTTTTCTTTTTTCTTTATATTGACAGCACCTAGAGATCATTTAGTCCAGGGGGTCTTAACTGTTTTGTGTTCTAGAGCCCTTTGGTAGCCTGGTAAAGTCTATGGACTTCATCTCAGAATCATATTTTTAAATGCATAACAAAAAATACACAGGATTACAAAGAAAATCAATTCTAATGAAATACGGCTATCAAAATATTTAAAAGAAAAAATGTTCATGGACCCCTGTGTTAAGAATCTCTAATCTAATCCAACTCTGTCATCTTACAAAGGAGGAGCAGACTGGGTACAGACTGGGAAGTGGTTTGCCTAACATCACACATCTAACAAGGAGCAGGGCCCAGTGCCAAGATTCTAACCCAAGTCCTCAGATTTCCAAATCCAGGGCTCCTATAACTGGTTCACTCCATTCACACTCCCTAGAAGGATTTGCCTTGAGAGTTTATTTTCAAAATGCCTTGTGAACATAAAACACTGCTTGTTTTTGACTGGATTTCCTAGCCTCAAATTCTGGGCTCAGGTTTACTTGGGATTTGGAACCTTCTGGATATTTTTCATTGGTTGGAGGTCTTTGAGCTTGGGGAAGGACCAATCTCAAATTCCAAGGAGACTTCCAAAGTGAGTTCTTTATAGGAGGAAGAATTCAGCCAGGGAAGGTCTAATTCAGTTACTTAACTCTTAGGCTAATAAGGAGGGCACATTTGGATAAAACCACAGGAAATGACAATCTGCCCTCCCCAGCCTCTTTACCTCCCCTGAAGGAGGCCCTTGACCTTCTTTGGAAGAGTATAACAGACCTAACAATCCATCTAATAAAAACACAACCCACAACAATCTTTCCTGATTGTGAAAGCAAGCCAGTTTTCCTTCAAACGTTATTTACTCTTGTTCTGGAATTCAGACGTCAAATGCCTGAATACATTTCTCCACAGAACAAAAGTCTCACGGGTCAGGACAAATTCACAAACAACTACTGTGCTATTTTCCAAAGACCAGGATTTACCAAGGGGCTGATGGAGGTTGGAGCCCACATAAGGCGAAATTCTGTACTCACTACTGTGAAACAAAAACCATGAAAGACTGGGAATCTGGAGAGATGGTTCTTGCCCAGGTCCCTACCTAAATAGCTGTGTGACCTTGGGTAAATCATTCCCCTTCTCTGGGACTCCCTCAGTTTCCCCATTTGCAAAATGAAGAGGTTGAACTATTTGACATAAGATCCCATGTAGCTCTAATAGGCTATGATTGAGTGAGTGTTCTCATTTTCAAGTTCCCAAGTCAGGCTGTGCTCCTAACTCTCCAGAGTCCCTCTGCCAAGCCACAGAAATCTTTTCACCCTGACTTTTCACCCTGGAAGTACCTTCTGCCCCTGCAGCCCCTTTCTCTGATTGGCTGGTTCCTCCCAGAACCTCCATATTATGGATAGCCCTGGCCAGCCATGTCTTCATTTTTCTCCAGGCTGAACTCCCAACCCTTTACACTTTCTCTTATCACTGGGTACCCTCCTTCTCCTTTCCAGCTTCCTTTTAATATTGGCATCTTTCTACTTGTATTTATATTCTCAGCACTTACCACAGTGCCAGGGAAAATAGTAAGTGCTTTATAAATGCTTGTGGTTGACTTGATGGAATGAGCATAGGAGATAGCATTATAGTAAGATTCAACCTACATATTACATAGATAACAGGATTCTGTGCTGGAAGGGATCTTAGAGGTCACCTAATCCAAAGCTCTTTATTTTACAGATAAGGAGACTGAGTTATAGAGGGGTTAAGTGATTTACTCATTTACAGAATTATTAAGTAACAGAACTGGGATTTGAATCCTGGCCTTATGACTCCAAACCCCAGGGTTTGGATTCAGCACCATGTTGACTTCTATCATACCATGTTTAAGGGGATGAGCTGCCAGTCATCTGACTTTTGTCTATGAATACCTTTTAAAAAGAGCTTTACTTATGTTATTTCAGTTATTTCTCACAACTCTATGGGGTAAGATCATAGAGAGCAATATTATTATTTGTATTTATAATTATATTATAATTATCATTATTGTAACAAGAGCTCATATTTATATAGAGCTTATATATTATTTAAATATATTGTAACTATAACAATAATAGTAGCATTTATAAAGAGCTTATATATGATATTATTTAAAATATTATACTATGATTATTGTTATAACAATAATAGCTAGCATTTATAGAGTCATATAATATTATTTTCTTTTGTTGTTTAATATCTATTTAATATTTATAATACTAGTTAATTACATTATAATTATTTTTATTACAATAGCTAACATTTACAGAGGGCTTGTATATTATTTAGAATATATTATAATTATTATTTATAACAATAATGGTGAACATTTATAAAGAGCTTATGTATATATTATTTAAATATTACACTATAATTATTGTTATTTACATGTATTTACATTTATTATAACAATAACAACAAATACAATAAAATAATAATAGCCAGTATTTACATGGGGTTATATAATATTATTTTCATTTGTTGGTTAATATCTATTTATTTGATATTTGTAATACTATTTAATTATATTATAATTATTTTTATTATAACAGCTAACATTTACTTAGGGCTTATATATTTTAAAAATATATTGTGATTATTATTTATAACAATCATGGTGAGCACTTATAAAAAGCTTATATCTGATAGTATTTAAAATATTATACCATAGTATTTACATGGGGTCATATACAATATTATTTTCATTTGTTGTTTAACATCTGTTTATTTAATATTTATCATACTATTTAATTGTATTATGATTATTGTTATTATAACAATGCTATCCAGTATTTGTATAGAGCGTTAAGGTTTACAAAGTACTGTATACATGTTAACTCATTTGATATTCACAATCACCCTGTGAAGGAGGTGCTAGCATTATGCCCATTTCAAGATGAGGAAGCACACAGTTAGGAAGTATCCAGGCAGGATTTGAACTCAGGGCTTCTGGACTCCAGGTCTAGGTCTGAACCACTATATCACATAGCTGCCTTTTGGAAAGCCTCTTAGAGGTACTCTAGTCCAGGCCTTTCATTTTACTGTTAGAAGGCTGGAGCCACAGAGAGTTAAGCGATTTGCCCAGTTGGTAAGTAGCAGAACTGGAATTTGAACCCAGACCTTCAGACTCCAGATCCAGTATCTTTCCTCAATACCACAGTGATTCTTTTCATAAGATCCGGTGATTCCATGTTCATTGTTCTGAGTGTACACATCGCATAAAGGTACAGGATTTTAGTTTTGATTTAGGCCATGATTATAATCAAATTTGGTTGTCGCTCGTTCAGTCGTTTTCCAGTCATGTCTGACTCTCTGTGACTCCACTTGAGATAATGGGGTGGTTTGCCATTTCTTCTCCAGTCCATTTTACAGATGAGGAAACTGAGGCAAAGAAGGTTAAGTGACTTGCCCAAGGTCACATAGCTAGTAAGTGTATGAAACTGGATTTGAACTCAGGTCTTCCTGACTCCAAACCCAATACTCTATCCACTGTGCCATCTAGACTTCTTTTTAAACTGAGCATTTTCCCCTAGATTGTCCAGGGTCCCCTTTATTCTAACAAAGATGGTATCAGGAGACAGATCACTATCGGTCTTGGTGATCTCTTAGGTCCCTCCCAGTTCTAATTCCATTGAAACGGAGAAAAACCTCCCATTTTACAGATGAGGAAACTGCTCAAGGAGAGAACGTGAGAGGGATTAAATCCAGGCAGTGACACAGAGA
Source organism: Trichosurus vulpecula (assembly GCF_011100635.1). Taxonomy (NCBI): domain Eukaryota; kingdom Metazoa; phylum Chordata; class Mammalia; order Diprotodontia; family Phalangeridae; genus Trichosurus; species Trichosurus vulpecula. The sequence goes on along the minus strand of NC_050575.1, from coordinate 382,281,662 downwards.
GGGAATCAGGACTCCTGAATTTTTTACTTCTCTTTCCCTCCTAACTTTTCACATCTGGGTTTGCCTGATGTTGCCTAGCGCACTATGCAAGATATTAAGCTTAGGCCTAGAAATCTCTGCCCATTCCTCTCCAATGAAAGCACTTGAAGAAATGGAAGCATCTTCAAGACCATGCCTACATGACAGAGACACACATGCACCATGAGAAGCCTCAGGATGCTGGCCACATCTGCAGAAAGTCATCCGACCATTTACAAACACACAGCTTCCTGCTTTATTCCAAGACACCCTCAAGTATTTGGTTTACATTGTAATCAGGAGAGGCCAAATGTGAAGATGTCGGCATTCTGGAGCTCAGGGAGGTGGCAGGGAAAACGCCAGAGCTTTTCTTCCTGTCCCCTGCTAGGGTCCTGCTTTGTGGTCCTGGCCTGGGCCAGGACCTGAGCATCATGAAAGTACAAACTCGGAGACTTTCAGGAAATTAACTGGCACCAGAATGTAGACGGCTGTGCCAAATTCACTAAAGCCTAGCAAGATTTCCCATTGGGCATCACAGCCTCCCAACAAGGCAGTGGAACTTTGGGAGCCTCTGCCAAGTTCTCACAGAAGCTTTGAAGAGTGAACATAAACTCATAAGGCTGCAAGGACCAGGGAGGGGGCAGTCACTCTCAGGGATCCTTCTGCAACTGTGATTACATCATCCCTTAGAAGGCTGCTCTGGTGAATCCAGAGCACTATCTCTCTGGCTCTCTCCCTTTTCCTTCCCTTCCTCTCTCCCCCTTCTCTTTCTTTCTTTTTTTCTTCCTCCCTTCCTCTATCCTTCTCTATCTTCCTCTCTCCTCTATTTCTCCTTTCTTTCCTTCCTTTCTTCTTTCTTTTTTTCTTCCTTTCTTTTCCCTACCTTCCTTCTGTTTTTTCTCTCTTTCTTTCTCTCTTTCTTTCTTCTTCCCTTCCTGTCTCCCCCTCTCTTTTTCTCTTCCCTCCTTCCTTTCTTTCTTCCTTTCTTCTTTCCTTCCTTCCTTCCTTTTCCTTCCTTCCTTCCTTCCTTTCTTTCTTTCTTTCTTTCTTTCTTTCTTTCTTTCTTTCCTTTCTAACATCCTCTCTTCCTCCCTTCCTGTCTCCTCTCTCCCCCTTTCCTTTCCTTTCCTTTCCTTTCCTTTCCTTTCCTTTCCTTTCCTTTCCTTTCCTTTCCTTTCCTTTCCTTTCCTTTCCTTTCATTTCCTTTCCTTTCCCTTCCCTTCCTTTCCTTTCTTCCTTTCTTTCTTTCTTTCCTTCCTTCCTTTCCTTCCTTCCTTCCCTCTTCCCTTTGCATGGATCCCAGGCCAAGCACAGTAGGGTGAGCCGATGGGATAGGAGGTTGGTATGGGGTAAGGTAGGTCAGGTCTGTGTCACCAAACATGAAAGCATAAGACCACACTGCAAAGGCTAACAAGTCAGTCCTTCAGTTACAGATACAGCACTGGATTTGGAGCTAGAGAACCTGGGCTCAAAGCCCACCCGTGTGACCTTGGGTAAATCCCTTAACCACCTAGATCTCAGTCTCCTCATCTGTAGAAGTAGTAGTCCAGATGCATGACCTCTAAGGTCCATTCCAGTTCTAAATCCATGCTCCTATGACATTATCTACAGTGCGTTAGCATAGAATTAGCCAGAGATCTGGCCTTCGGGGTCAGAAAACCCCTGAAGTTCAAAGTTCTATGTCTGACACATACTGGCCATACAACCTTCAATCTCTCGGCACCCCAGGAAATTCTCAACAACTCCATATCGCAGAGAAAATACCAGGACCTTTAAATAGATGAAATCAAAGGTCTCCAGAAAAAATTAATTACCCATAGCTCTACTCTCCGCCATTATTATTCTTATTTGGGGCCAGTCCTATCAGTGGAGGGATCTCCCACTTTGGAAGGAAGGAAGCAAACAATCTTTATTACTATCACCCATCTAGGAAGTGTCTAAGGCCAAATTTGAACTCAGGTCTTCCTGACTCCAGGCCCCGCACTGCACCACCTACCAGCCCGCGACAGCTTTGGGAACTCCCTCTACCTATAAAGATTGGTAGCTCATGAAACTTTTGATCAAAAAGTTCAAGTTGGAAGGGAATTTAGAGGTCAGCTATTTTACACATGGGGCCACTGAGGCCCAGGAAAGAGAATCAACTTGCCCCAAGTCACAGAGCTAGCAAATGGTGGAGGCTGAGCAAAACTCTAGGTCTCTGAGCTCCCAACTTGGCCTTTTTCCAGCGTATCTCGCAATTAATTTGGGTACCCGGTTTTACATTGGTCATTTCCAAATGTTATCTCCTTCCTTGTGGATATTGGCACCTCCTTCCAATGAGGATAATAAAATCTGTTACATTGGAGATATCTTGGGGATATCATCAGATGATATATGAGAAAGTCCTTTGAGTTCTTAGGAATAAAGGGCTCTATATAAATCGCAGAAATAAATCTTGTCAGGAGAGAAAGAGGAAAGGGCACAGAGGAGACTCAGACTGGAGAACAGACCCTCCACTCCATCAGACTGGCCTCACCATCGCATTCCCAACTTTTTTCCTTTGTACCTTGCCACTTTCAGGGACGCTCTCTCTTCTTCTCCCCTTAATTGCTGTCCATCTCAGGTGCCATTCCCTGACCACAATGGTCTTTCTCCCCTCTTAATTTGTTTTCTAACCCCCTCGTTTGGCATGGATCACCTACTATCTTGTACTGGTAGTCCTTTTTCTGTATATAGGTCTCATTTCCTTTATGGAATTACAAGCTCCTCTAGAGCATTAGAGGCATCTGATGCATCTCTACAACCCCACGGCACCTGGAAGAATGCTTTACACATTGTAGAACTCAGAAACGTTAGTTGATTCTTTGAGTAAGACAAAGCACTCAGTTTCAATACACTCTGGTCCTTCAGATAAACCTCCATACTTTGGGACCTCTTCGTAGTTTTATACATATAAAAGATACTTTTCCTTTCACATATCTACTTCAGTTCCTTCCTTTTTCCCTGGGTAGCCAAAACCTTTCATATGTGTATGTATATTATACATGTATACATATGCATATATACACAGACATGTGTGTATATGTGTGTATATAACACAGAGATACATATATATATATATATAAAAATATATATCAATTCATATCAACTCTCAGCTCAAAAAATCTTCAGGGGCTCTCCATTGCTTCCCTGGGGGGCAGCTAAGTGTTTCAGTGTATAGAGTGTGAGTCCTGGAGTCAGGAAGACTCATGGTCCTGAGTTGAAATCTGGCCTCAGACACTTCCTTACTCTGTGACCCTGGGCAAGTCACTTAACCCTCTTTGCCTCAGTTTCCTCATCTGTAAAAGTGAGTTGAAGAAGGAAATGGCAAACCATCGGCGTATCTCTGCCAAGAAAACCCCAAATGGGGTCAGACACGACTGAAAATGACTGAACAACAATTGCTTACTGGGTCGATCTCAAATTCCTCTTCTGAGTTTCATAATGTCATTCTACCCTACCCTTCCAGCTTAATCCCATATTACTTCCTTCTATAAAATCCCTGCACCAACCCATCTGGACTATTCCCTGTCCCAAAAATCCACCTTTCCCAACAAAGGCTTTGGCTCACATTATTCCCTATCCCTGAAATGCCCTTCCCTCCCCTTTGCTTATTGAAGTTTCATCCATTATTTCTCGATCATTTAGTCCAGTCACCCCATTTTGTAGAAGACAAAACAGATTCAAAGAGGTTACTCATACACACAGGTCTAAGCAGCTGTTGTGATTTGAACCCAGGTCTTCAGATTCCATGTCTTTTCCACTAAAGCCCATCTCAAAGTCTACCTCCTCCAGGAAGACTTTCCTGATTTGTTTGCTAACAGCCATCCCGACTGGATCTCACAGTCTTTCGTTGTGTATCTCTCTAATAGTCTTCTGTGTAATATGGTATAGCAAAGCTGTCTGTGTTATCTCCACGAGTTTGCTGGTCAATGTTTAACACCTGGCTGCAGGACACACTTTTAAATTTAATCTGCATTTTCAACATTTTCTCCATCACGTTCTCTTAAGTCTAGACAATCAATAAAGCAATAAATCGAGCTCTGGTTTGCAGCGTGTGGATTTCTCAGGTGTAAATGTTCACACTGAAAATTTAACAATCGACTTTCCAGAGCCTCTATCACTGGCTCCAGCTCCTGCTTATCCTCCCTTTTCACGGCTTGGGAATTCATACCTCACGGCCAGTTCCCCCAGACACCAGCCCACCCAGGGCCAGGTAACGTAGCCTCCCTCACCCAGGTACTTACTTGGGATTTCTCCGCCAACTTCAGGTGCACCGCCCGTTTCCATAAACCTCTGGCAGAGCCCGTATCTAATAGCAACAAGAAGATGCACAGAGTCTGGGGAAAGAAGATTACCCCGCCCCGGGGTTGTCTTCCTCGTCTGTAACTTCTGGGGACCATTTTTTTCACAGGCAATGGAAAAGGCAGAGCCCAAGTTGTGAAGGCTTCAGAGTGGAGTCAGGCAGCCTGGACTGGGGTGGGCGGGGTGCAAGCCTGGGAGGACCAGCTCCCACCCTGTGCGTTCTGCCCAGAGCTCGGCTTTGGGACCACACGCTGGGCGACTTTCTCGGCTCCACTTGGATCGGGGTCCTTGGATCCTGGGCTCACCCTAAGCACGTGTTTCTCTCTCAGTGATAGCCTGGGAGATTATTTTTAGTCTTCCTCCACATCTGGCACGCAAGAGAGCTACGTTCAAAGCTCCAGCGTCAGATCAGACGACAGCTGCGGGGGGAAGGGGGGTGGGGGGAATGTCTTGCTTGCAGACAGACGTGGGCAGGGCAGCCTCTAATAAGCGGCCTTCCCAGGCTTTCCAAGATAATAAGCACTTCCCATGGACATTCCGTCCCCTCCCAGGAGGTGTGCTGTTCAGTGGGTTTGTACAAGGAGGGGAAATGTCCCGAACCCATAAGCATTCATTTCCACAAAATGTAAAAACACATGTATTAACTTAACTGTTGCTAATAAAATCCAGTTAGTCTTTTACAATTGGAAAACCCCAAATGAAGAAAAAGCAATAAAGGAGAAAGAAACCACCCTTATTCGTGACAATATTAACTCCTATTTCTATAGCACTTTTAGGTCTACAGGACACTTTTTAGATGAGTTTCACCCAATCTATATTCTATTTATTCATTTGCTTGCATCATTCCTCCCCGTTCCTTCCATTTCCATCTGGTGAAGTCCCTTCCTTCCTCCAAAATCGTCCCCTCCGTGAAACCTTCCCTCCCTCTCCCAGTTCTTGTATCTAACTCTCCCTGACCCCATTTTGGAGTTTTCTTAGCAAAGATACTGGGGTGGTTTTGCCATTTGCTTTTCCAGCTCACTTTTACAGATGAGGAAACTGAAGCAAAGAGGGTTAATTTAAGTGACTTGCCCAGGGTCACACAGCTAGTGTCTGAGGCCAGATTTGAACTCACAAAGATGAGTCTTCTGACTCCAGGGTCAGTGCTCTATCCAACATATCCCCTAGCTGCCCCCCTCACTCTCCCTAGAGAGCTCTAACTGGGAATTTTTGCACCTAGGGCAAACACTACAAAGAAAATCCAGGACAACTGGCTTAGAAGTTGTTGGTGGCAGGATACAGTGATTCCAGGAAACCTCAATTGAGTGAGGACTCCTTCTGACCCCAGGAATCAGATTCTTATTTAAATTAATAATTCTTGATAACTGAATCAATTCTCTGTCTATAGTTAGACTACCTGCTTGTTAGACCAAAGGTCAAAATTAGCACAAACCTAGAAGGAAGAATAAAAATGAGGAAAATATATGGTGTGCAATTAAAACAACTCTATTCTGAACTCTTTAAACAAATCATTGATTTTTTTAAAAATGGGATATGGACAGAAGAAAGGACATTGACTTGGACTACAAAAGTTTAACTGGCATAGGTTTAAAAACAAATTGAACAGATAAAGATGAATTGTCATAATAAAATCATCAAAAGAGTTGAAAAAACACTAGACAGAAAATACATAACTTACTCATCAAGCAGCAGAAAGATATGGCAACTAAGGATGACACTAATTTAAAATATAAACCCATTTGCAAAATATTATGGAGATAGATGACCAATCACTCAATAAACATTGATTAAGCACCTATCATATGCCAGGCACTGTGCTAAGTGCTAGGGATAAAAAAAGGCAAAAGATAGTCCCTACCATCAAGGAATTCACAATCTAATGGGTAGATCCATATCGAGAATGATAGAAAAATCATAGGCTGTATCATCTCAAAAAGAAAAGAGAAGCAATGGAAGGTCAAGCTACTTTAAAGAGAGTTTAGTGAAGGACCCAACTAAGCAATCACTCTAAAAGTATTTAAGGAGGAAAATGGAAGCATGCCCAACAAACATAGAAGAGAAATGGAAAATATCTACAAGAGTTTTTCATGCAAACTCTTTTCACCAACAAGTGTAATAAAGCCTTGAATGCTTGAACTCCAACATCACAATCCCAGAAATGCTTATAGAAAAAGCAGAAACAATGCTAAAGAGAACAATGATCAGAAACCCAACTGGATCCATGCTGGAACTGGTGATACAGTTTTGAGGGCATTGAGGATTCTATTCATAAAGTAGATGAAGGAATAGGAAAGATCAAAGACTTGGAGAATCTCTCAGACCACATTCATATAGTCTATATGCTATGTGACCTGTTTAGAATCAAATTTGTAGGTCTATTGTATGGTATATAATAATACCCAAAAAAGACAACCAAGAAAATTTATCAACTACCAACCTATATGCTTATTTTTATCTTTTTAGAAATTTTATGAGAATGATCTACACACACATGAAGGCATCTCCAATGAGAAGATTAAGAAGTAATAGTAAAGTGTTTGCCAGCAATATTGCACAGTATAGCCACACATATTTATCATTACACAATTGGATGAAAGATGCAGAGAATTCAGTATCCCACTGATCCCACTGTACTTATCATCTGTTGATTATTTTTTAAAAATCATTCATTTTGATAGAGCCAAATGCCCTTTTAATGTTCCTTCTCCAACAAGGTGTCTCCCACTCATAGATCAAAATTATTCAAGATTCTGTGAAAGATGGAATGATAGAGATCACTGGTTTGATGACCATTGATTAATTAATGTGATTAATATCATTAATATTATTATTAATTAATATCAGGCAAGGCATAAAATCAGGGAGACATGCTCAACAAAAATATTCACCACTATCATGGAGGAAATCCAGCCCAGAATCCAACTTGAAGAGGTATTGCATATAAATGGTTCAGTCCTCCAGATGATCCTATTTGCAAATACCATTATGCTGATTCCTTCAAATGTTAGACTTGCAGAGCCATCTGGAAGAGCTCTGAAAAGAGATTGACCTAATGATCCATAAAGGATCCATAAAGGAAAAAATAACTGGGTGAAGAATGCCTATTGTCCAGATTATGACACACAAATCCATTAGCTGAGTCTGTAGAGCTTGTCCATCAATACACACACACACACACACACACACACACACACACACACACACACGCAATATCACATGGTAAGCACTTTAGAGGGCTGCTAAATGAAGAGCTTTGACATATTGGGGTTTTTTTTTGTCTTATCCCCCCTACTAGATTGTAAGCTCTTTGAAGGTACACACTGTATCTTATATAAATTTTATGTCTTTCCTGGCTCCTAGAAAGGTGATCTATACACAGTAGATGTTTAATAAATGGTTATTGTATTTTCTGCATTCCAATTTTATCTGTAGTGTATGGGGTCATGGTAGAAAGAACACTAAAGGTGGAATCAAAAGAAATCTGGGTTTGTGTCTCATTTCTCACTCTCGTTAGCATGTAATCATGGTCAGATCATTTATTCTGAGTTGCAATTTCCTTATCTATTATTCCTTATCTATTGAGTGGAGGTAATAACTATAATATCTATCTCAGATTATTATGTTGATTAAATAACTTATACATAAACATCAGCTATTTTGATAATTATATGTATCTATCTTCCCTAATAAAGTATAAGGAAAAGATCCCATTTTCAACTCTTTTTGAGGGATCTTAGCATTGTCCAGTACAAAGTCTTGCAACATGGTAGGCACTCAATAAATGTTTAATTTAATCATAGAGAGATACATTGCTCTATTTGGGAAATGGTGGGACGTGGGGACAGGGAGGGAAGGGTAGGGAAGGACAGGGTTAATCCCTGGTCTATAATGCCAAGTGACATTGACTCTGACCAGATCAGGGTCAGCAACACAGAGATCAAATCTGGGTGAAGATGTTGTGGCCAACAGGAAGTGGCAAGGACATAAGGGATTAGAATCAGGTTACTAAGCCTGGGAAATCTGGAATGCGGGAGGAGTCAGGTTGCTTAACTGAGCTTGGAAGCAAAAGGGAGAAGTGTCTTTTCAGACTAAGAATGAGAGAAGATAAGTATAAGGTGGGCAAAAAATGCAAGACATAGACATTCCTTTAGCCTAGGATATTCACAGGATTGGGGGCTGGAATGGTCTTTGGAACATAAAATGTCAAAGCTGGAAGGAACCTTAAAGATCATTTAGTCCATGGTTCCCAACCTGTTGGTACATGGACCCCCAAGGGGCAGGAATAGATTTCAAGGAGTTCATGAGAAAAAGCATCACTTCTGCATTTTCACTAACTTCTAACTGAAGTTTAGAATTTCCTTCACTTTAATTCTCAGCATTCTGAGAAAGGGGCATATGCTTTGCCAGTTTGCCAAAGGAGTCCATGAAATGAAATAGTTTAACAACCCTGATCTAATCCAATCAAGCCATTTTACAGATAAAGAAACAGGCCTGGGGATGGAGAAGATCTGTGTCCATGTCCTGTCTTTACCATCTATTAGTTATGTGACTGTAAATAAGTCGCTACCTACATAGGCCTCCATTTTCTCATCTATAAAATGGAGGGACAGGTCTGATCATACTTTCTACTCACCTCACATGTTGCTTTGTAAATCAGAAAGCCCTCTATGAGTGTACACACTTCTATCTCTCCATATAGATATAGGTATATAGTGATATAGATATAGATATAAGTATATAGATAGAGAGGTTGACATAGATGATTTAGATAACTACTGAGATAGAGAGTTACATAAACAGATGATAGAACTACATATACAGACAGATGATAGAGAACTATGTAGAGAAACTGATGATAGAGAGCTAAATATAGACAGACATAATACACAGATAGACAGGTGGATAGTAGATAGACAGAGAGATAGATGGATAAACAGATAGACAAACTGATAGACAGAGATATGGATAAATAGATAGATGATAGATGGATAGATAGATATTTAGATAGAGAGACATACAGATGGATAGATTGATAGACAAATAGATAGAGAGATAGATAGATAAACAGATGGCTAGATAGACAGACAGGCAAATAGGTAGATAGACAGAGAGATAGATATATAGATGGTTAGGTAAATAGATAGATAGATAGATAGATAGATAGATAGATAGATAGATAGATAGATAGATAATGGATGGGTAGATACATATTATTATTCTGGGAAATTGCTCTTAGCTGAGTATTGAGAGAATAAGCCCAGGGACTATCTTTTCCAGCTTTATAATTTCCATTTTAGTATATCGAGCCTTCGAAGGTTTGACCAAAGCATCAAAGAAAGACTTTGGTGGAGATTGGTACTAAGACTAATAATGCTCCCTTCTCCACTAACATCCTCATCTGAAGCCTAATCATGGCATGGAGGTGATTCTGGGTTATTGAAGGCTGTTTAATGGGATGTGAGCTCTGGCAAACCCTGCCTGCTAAAAAGCTGTCCAGGAGGTGACAGATCATGGGCCTGACATTTGAGGATGAACTAAATGTGGAGAGAGTCATCACCAGGTTGGCCACAGGTGATGAATATTTTGACCCTAGTAATTTGCTGGAAAATGGTACACTAGGGCATGGGTGTGGGGGAGGATGGAGGGAGTGCCATCTGCCTTGGGAGTGGTGCCAAAGAAATCCTGGTTTCCTGTAGTATTAAAGCCCTTTCTCCTCAAGATGAAAGGGAGAAGATAGAGGGGAAGAGTATAGTAGGTAACTAGCACCTCTAATTTAGCATGAACCTACAAAAATGCTGTTATTCCCTCTTAACTGTAGGGTCTTCCTTCTGTTGGTCATCTCCAATTTATCCTGTATAAAGTTTGTTCATACATAGTTATTTGCCGTTGCCTCACCCATTAGTTTGTGAGCTCTTACAGGGCAGGGACTGTCCTTTACTTTTCTTTGTATTTTCAGCACTTAGCACAGTGCCTGGCACATTTTGGGGGTCTTCTTGGCCAAGATACTGGAGTGGTTTGCCATTTCCTTCTCCGGTTCATTTTACAGATGAGGAAACTGAGGCAAACAGGGTTAAGTGACTTGCCCAGGGTCATACAGCTAGTCAGTGTCAGAGGCCAGATTTGAACTCATGAAGAGGAATATTCCTGATTCTAAGTCCAGTGCTCTATCCACTATGGCACCAATTACCTGCCTACCTGGCAATACAGTAAACACTTAATGTTTATTGACTGGTTGATTTACCATTTTCTCCTTTGTAGTTTAGTCAGTGTCACTATCTTATCTCTCTTACTAGAATGTAAACTCCATGAGAGCAGGGGCCATATTTTTCTTATATAAAGGGAGATTGCTTGCTTGATTCAATCCAGTGAGGTCCCAATCATCTTGATTTCATGTTTCAGCCCAAATCTCACCTCTGCAAAGGGCCTTTCTTTCTCTGTCCCTCCCTCACCTCCTTCCCCTTTCTCTTCACCCCCTTCACTACTAGTACCTTCCCTTAGAAATTCCCTTCCATTTACCCTGTATATATTTTATAAGTAAAATTGTTTAGCATGTTGTCTCCCCCACAAGAGCGAGCACTTCTGGAGAGCAAGAACTATGTTTTTGTTTTTCTTTCTAACGCTGGTGTTTAATATGGTCCCCGGCACATAGTGCATCATAAATGCTTGTTGACTGAATGCTGACTGATTAAAGGCACTACCGTTTTATTTAGAGACATCTGAGGGGTCCCTCCCTATGGACATGATCACTGGTGCCTTGCTGAGAGGACATAGGGAATTATTGAGTGGGTCTCAGTGACTGGGGCTACCTCCAAGCTGATTGGCTGAATAGGATTCAGGAGGACCGATTCTTGTTGGAGGTTCTTGGAAGCAAGTTTAGACGCCCATTTGGACTTCTTACCTGTCTTTCTCCCCAGGAACTAGAAATTTGTTAAGTTGGGACACAAAGGAGTTTACAAGTATTTGCAAATGACCCATAAGCAGAACTCTTGAGAATGGCTCCCAGTCCAAGAGATGGCATCGGCTAGGGCCCTGATAGACTTCCTGTAGATGTACATGGCAGAAGAAGGCATGTGTGTGCTCATTTGGACCACAAGCTGAGTTCATGAACTACACTCACAAAGTCCAATCTCCTGGGCAGAGAAAGGGAGATTTTGAATTCTGAGGCAACATGAGCCTGGAATCTAGCCCACAAGTCAGTGAAGGGAGATTTCCTGGGCATTGATAGACTTGGGGAGAGCCTCATAGGGTAATCCCAAGTTAAAAAGTTAGGAGTTTGGGAACTGGACCATCTGCAAAGATTCCTAACCTGTGGCTCATGAACCAGTTCTTTAAAAATTCAATTTTATTGAAGCTATATTTCAATATAATTATTTTCCCATGCATTTATGTATTATTATATTTTTGCCATTATTCTGAGAAGACTTCCATAGGTTTCATCAGACCACCAATGGGGTCCAAGACACAACCAAGGTCAAGAACCCCTGAGAATAAGGAGCTTTCCTGATCCAGAGTGTTCCGTGAAAAAAGAGAATCATCCATATGGTCCCCACAGCTGAAAGAACAATGAAAGGGACCTGAGACTTAGAAGAAAAATTGATTCTGAGGAAAGAATCATGATTTGTTGTGGATCAGAGAGAAATATCTCATGTTTCCTACCAAAGGCTTTTTCAAGGGGAGAAAAGAGGGGCATTATTTCTATATTTTGAATATAAACCACAGTAAAATATTAATTAGCCTGGACCTTACCATTCCTAGATATTCCAGTGAGTTCTCTGGACAATGCAGGTCCGATGGGAAGGGGATTGCTCATTCAGCGTCGCCACTTCCTGGAGGAGTCTGGGGTGGGGCAGGGGGAGATTATATAAAATGTCACAGTTTGCCCTGATGAAAACCTCAAATTCATTTCCCTTCTGAAGGAGCTTGTGGACTATTCAAATGCTTTATGTGTTTCTATATCTGTTTGTGAGCTTTTATGGATCCTTTGGATCTTCTTTATTTTCTGTTTTATTCTATTCTCTATTTTTGTTTTATTCCTGAATTACATTCATTACCTTCAATGCATGTAGGCAAGCTAGAAGCCTGTTTTAACCACAGTTGAGGAAACCTAGACATGAACTGAACCAAAGCTTTATTTTGGAGATTTTCCTGGAATAACTGCAGGTGGGGGTAATGAACCAGGGAAAGGAAATACCCTTTAGGGTCAGATCCCTAGGATGGGTTCTAGTCTGTGTGAATTTAGAGGGGTGGGGTGGGGTTGGGAGGGAGCCATTGGTCATGGATTTATGCTTGTATTCCACTGAGCCTAATATAGTATACTTCACAGATGTAGGCCCTCAATAAATCCCTCTAGGATTCTCGAACTCATTTTCCTGGATAAGCTATGCGGCACGATGGGAAACGGCTAGATCTCAAGTCAGGGGATGTCGGCCTACTACATGTATGGCTTTGGGCAAGTCATTTAACTCTGGTTGAATTTTCCTCATGTGTAAAAAAGAGGAGGCTGGGCTGGAGCCTTCTAGCTCTAAATCTCTGATCCTCCTGAGTTTTTAACATCCTGAATAGCAGCAAATACGAAAGTTGGCTCGTGGTCTTTAGAGAGTATTTCAAGAATAAGAATGCCTACAGGCTGTTTTCTTTAGGGGAAATAAAAGACAAGGAGCATCCTTCTGCTCTCTTGTCCTGGTAGTAAACCTCTAAGTGCTCAGTATTCCCAGAGGATTTAGAAGAAGAGATAGAAACTAAACAGGAAAAGTCAAGTGGAAACTTTGAAGTATATTTGTACACTTCATATATATGTATGTGCATATATACATATATGTGGATAGATATCTATCTAGATAGATGTATATTGAGATAGCTGTATCTATAGTTCTGTACATCTCTATCTACCTACATGTATCTATATGTATATGTGTATGTATATATAGCACATATGTGCTATAAGAAAACATAGTGTATAGATGTACTATATAGAGAGAGTATATATAGTATATATAAAACATACCTTATATATAATTATGTTTATATGTATATGCACATATATATATTGTGTGAAAATGCATATATGTATACATATATTGCTGTTCAATCATTTCAGCTGTGTCTAACTCTTTGTGACCCCATTTGGGGTTTTCTTGGCAGAGATGCTGGAGTGCTTTGCCATTTTCTTCTCCAGCTCATTTTACAGATGAGGAAACTGAGGCAAACAGGATTAAATGACTTGCCCAGGGTAACCACAGCTAGTAAGTATCCGAAACCAGATTTGAACTCAGGAAGATGAATCTTCTTTACTTCAGGAGGGGACAATCTATCCACTGAGTCACCCAATTTAAGATAATATCTATCTATCTATCTATCTATCTATATTATATATATATATATTATATATATAATAAGATATAAGATACATATATATCTTCACTGAGTCACCCAATTTAAGATTATATATATATATATACATATATATATATATATCTTCACTGAGTCACCCAATTTAAGATAATCTATCTATCTATCTTTCTATCTATATCTATTCACCGAGCCACCAATATTTAAAATAATGGTAGGCAGAACTCTGGGCCTGAAATCAGGAAGACCTGAGGACCTGAATTCAAATGTGGCCTCAGACACTTACTAGCTGTACAATCCTGAGGAAATCGTTTAACTTCTCCACTTCAGTTTTCTCACCTGTAAAATGGGGATGATGATTATAGTAGCTCCCCGTGGGCCTGTCATGGGCATAAAAATAAGACAGTATCTGTAAAGTGCTTTGCAAACCTTAAAGCATGATATAAATGCTAGCTGCTATTATCATTCCAGTTTGTTTGTATAGACTGGGTCTTCCCGTTGCAACCATGGTGAAGGAGCAAAGGCCCCTCTTGGCCCAGTCCCACTACCGATGGGCTTGGAAGTTTTGATTAGCTCCATTTCTAACCGAGGCTGGTTCATCCCTCAGGCCCCACTGCGTTTAAGGGCCTGCTATATTGGTGCCGAACAAAGTGCTGGCACCTATTGGACATTAGCCCATCTGTAGTCCATAATCCAAGAGCTCCAATGATCCAGGAAGCTCATCATCCCCAGTATCAGGGATTGCAGACATCAGCCACCGCATCTAGCAAGTTTATATTTTTAATGGAAGTAAAGCTCCATTTCTCCTCTTGAAAAAAGTCTTTGTTACAAAAACACAAGCCGTTTTTCCTTTGATCCTTTGCAAATTACAATTCTCTGCTCAGTAACCAATTTAATTGCATGTAATCTTTGAGGACTTGGGAAATTAAGGGATCAGCCCTCAGAGGTATGGCTCAGTCCACTGTTCTCCTAAAACCAAGAGTTTTCTTCTTCAAGGGGGCTATGGGGCCTTTTTTCAGGGTCATTCGAGCTGTGAGGACTCCGATGTGATTTCTAAGATGAGAGTCCCAGCCCTCCTGCAGGGTCCCCTCCGACTGAGCTCATTAGTGCAATTTCCTAAAGATTAGCCAGGCTTGGATTCAACCGAGCAACCCCTGGGGAATATGGTGAGTCTCTTTCATCTCCTCTGCTTGGAGAGTACCTGATTGTGAAGCCTGCCCGCTGTGCTCCTGACAGCTGGGAGCTGCCAAAGACTCTGTGTTCAAAGAGAAGGAAATGGGCTTCCTTCTTAATAAATGGTAGGAAGGCTTTGGGGACTTGCTGCAGCCAAGGCCTGCCCACCTACCGGGTCTTGTAGGGCAGGGGAGAGAGACGTGGTATCATAGATTTAGAGCTGGAAGGAACCAAGGAGGTGACATGGTCCAACCCCATCCCCTGCCCCCACCTCATTAGATGGGGGATGGTTTCCACAGATGAGGGAACCAGAGTTAACCAAGTAAGTGGCAAAGGCAAAATGTGAACCCAGGTCCTCTGAGTCCGAAGCTAGTGCTTTCTGCACTAAGGGTTTAATAATGCCTCTGACACCTGTGAGACCTTAGACAAGTCACCTCCCTTCCTTGGGGGGTTTCTGCCTGTGTAAAATGAATGGGTCAGATGGACCAATTGACCAATCAGGCCCCTTTCAGTTTATCTTCTACCCCAAATAAGGCCCTTGCCTTTCTCCCTGATATTTGAAATCCCATTACCAGGGGGTTGAGGAAATAAAACTCTTTTCACAAGAAGAGTTTGGGCTTAACCTACAAATACCCCTGGGAGAGAGATCAGAGTAGAACATAGTCACGCTAAAATACAAATAATAAAAATCAGAGAGTTCTCGAATTTGACTGGAAGCCCAGAACTCCTGAAGGCCCCAGGGCTCCTAGGGGAATGAGACGTGAACAGAACTGGGCTTGAGGAATAATCAGAGGTCATCTCATCCCCAGATTTGGACAGAGGAAGGGCACTGGGTACATGATGTAGGGGGAGGAGGAAATGTGGCAAAAAAAGAGGGAGGGTAAAGACAGAGAAAAGAGAGACTAAAGGCAAATGCTAACCTTAGCTCTGTTGATCCACTAGAACTGGAGCTAGGAATAACTACCTGGGGCAAATTGAGTTGGCAGCAGTGTGGAGGAGAGTCTGGGCACCAGGTACGGGGCAGAGGAATATGGCGACTCCTCTCTGCCCAAGAGAGTTCACCTGTGCTATTATGGGTAAGGGGAAGGGTCGGGGGAAAGTGGCTTTGTGGGAGGGTTACTCTTTGTGACTTGGGAGAGAGATGGCATGGCAGCTGGACCCTAGAAGTAGCAGCCTAGGTACAATCCCCAACAGCGGTGAAAAGACCACAGGATGAAGCCAAGGAAAGCCTACGCTCCACAGGGGAGAGAGGACACCTTGGGGAGGAAGCCCCCTGCTCCCATCCCCACCCTTCGTGCTGGCACCCTGTGGCAAGCCCCTATTGCTCCAAGCTAAGTGTTTTCTTAATTATGGCCCTCTACTTCCCTGACTGCCTCCCTCCTCTGATGCCTCATCATGGCCCCAAGATGACCGTGGGCTCTCAGCAGCTAAAGTATAAACTCTACTAAGCTGAAAAGGCCTCACATATGAACTGGGTAACACAGATTGTGCGCCTGATGTGCAAGGACCACCAGAGCCAGATTTGGAGAAGCTGATCCCCAGAAGGCTAGCTACCATAACACATGGAACCATCTACTGAGGCACAGAGAGATTGCAGTTGGCATTGGGGGACTGAGTACCCATGCCAACAAAATCACAGACCCTGAAAAAGGAAGGCAGCGTTAGCCTTGTGGGGTCAAATTTTGCAGGAGTATTGTGAACTACATTTGTTCAAAGAATTAGGTTGTTGTTCAGTCATTTCAGTTGTGTCTGATTCTTTACGATCCCATTTGGATTTTCTTGGTAAAGATACTGGAGTGGTTTACCCTTTCCTTCTCCAGCTCATTTTAAAGATGAGGAAACTGAGGCAAACAGGGGTAAGTGACTTGCCCAGGGTCACATAGCTAATAAGTGTGTGAGGCTGGATTTGAAGTCAGGAAGATGAGTCTTCCTGATTCCAGGTCCAATATTTTATCTACAGCAACACCTAGCTGCCTAACGAGTCACCTTTTTAGGGGCAAAGGTACAAGCCAGAAAGATCTTCCATCTTGCATCAGATTCATAATTGAGGACAGTTTATAGGAAGAAATGATCATCTTCCTTGACATTAAATTCTAGGGTTTGGCTCTGGAAGGCAAATCCTCCCTAATATTTTCCTACCATTAGATCTCTATTATTCATTCACTTATCCAAACCTTTTTTGAGGAGTTGGGTGACTTGCCCAATGTTACATGGCCAATCAATGGTAAAGCCAGGATTTGAACCCAAGTCATAGGATCTAAAATCTATGATCCTGTGATTTAAAATTGGAAGGCTATTTGATCCAATGCCTTGAGGATGAGGTAAGATGAGGCAGTGGGTGGTTAGATGTCTTGTCCAAGGTGTCATAGCCAGTCACTGACAAAGCAGAGATTTGGGATCTTTCCTACATTATACTCCCTCAAGCAGCTTGAATTGGAGAGGGCAAAGGCTGGAGGAAAGGAGGCCAATTAGGAAGCTATTTTAATCAACCAGTCTTAGAGTGAGGAGACTCTGGATCTGAGGGCTGGCAGTGAGAATAGAGGGAAAGAGATAGATTTAAGAGTCATTTCAAAGAGCAGTCAATGAATCGGCAACTGACTGCTTGGTGAGGAAAAGGGAGGGGAAGAGGAGTCAAGGTTGACTTCAAAGTTCTCAGCCTGGTGAATAGGAAAATGGCACTGCCCCGTGGACTTCATTTATGGGGTTTAGAGAGGCTTGGGGTGGGGGTGGGGAGTGGAAACAAGAGTCTTTCTGAAAACAAAAGCATTCTTCATCTGGAAGAAAGCTGACAGTTGGGCTTAGTGCTGACGGTTATCCAAGCTGGCCTGGCCTGTGGGGTTGGAGATTAGGGGAGCTGATGTATTGAGCCCCTGCAGTTGAGTGGATGCCTTTGTCAGGACTCTCTCAGGCCCTAAACAGAATTTCTTTCTTCTCTCTACCTCGGGGTCAAAGGCTGAGGCCATTTGGAAGAGAGCATCAGCCAGAGGATACTCAGGACTTACAGCAACGCAGTCTTCTGAAGCAACCGATCTGGACCAGCACTTCAATTTGGCATCATGGTTTTGTTTTTTGTTTTTTAATCTCCTTGACCCTAATTATTCAACATCTAAGAGGAAGAAATGCATCCCTTGGCAAAAACATATTGTCCTGTAATAGATCATTATCTGACATGTACCTAAATTCAGAAAATGATGAACTCAACCACTGGCTGAGTGTCTATTGAATATCCCTCCATCATACAAGGGGGACACCATACTCTGCCATCCCTCCCTGCCCCCAGGAGCACACCTTTTTTTCTCTCTTTTTTCCTATCTTTCTTTCCCCTTCTCTTCTTATTCAACTACTTTGTCTCTTTCTTCCCTCCTCTTTTACTTCCTTCTCTCCATCATGTTTTCCTTAGCCCTTTATGAGATCCCTGAAGGTGTCTCTCCTTAGCATCAGGGCAATGGCTGATCAGAGAAACCTTCCACAAATCTCCCACACTGTGGTTTGGAAACTGGAAAGGACCATTGTACTAAGATAACTGGGTCTTGGGAATCAGGAGTCTTGCTTCTGCTGCTAACTCACTGGGACTTGGGACAAGTCACACCCAGTTTCCTCATCTGTCAAATGAAGGATTAATAATATTTAAAATGGAGGTGGGGGGATCATGGGTGTGGAATACTGCATGTACTGACAATCATGGTTGATACATTGGTTAATTTTACTAAATTTCTCCTTTCCTCTTTTTCTTTTCCAATCTTTGTTAATAGTATTATCCAGGAGGAGACCCTCCTAGGAAAGGGAGCTCCTACTCAGCCCACATTCATGGGGGCAGCCTTACAACAAATCAGAGAATCAGACTATTCTTGACTTTTCTGACTTGTGTTAAACCTGAAAATTTGGTTGAAGGAAACAACAGAGCTAGGTGATAGAAAAATCCATGTTGTTTATTATTTTCCCTTAAAGCATAGTGGAGCTAGCTTACTTGTACGTACAAGGAGTCAGAGTATAAACTCTGGCTGCCTGAACAAAGCAATGAGAAAACTTATATACGTTATTTTAGCAGAGCTAGCAAGCCTGTATCCACCTCATTTTTTATGACCCCCATGTATGTTTAACCATGATACGAGAAGAGGATTTTCCTTAATGGAATAGAGTTGTAAAGGATGTTGACAAATGTCAGTTGAAACTACAGCCCAGCATCTCTGTGTCTCATTACATTCCATAACATAGTATATACCTGTAGAATATTAAGCAAGGTAATCTCTCTTGGGGTTAGGGTAATGTCCTTAATGATCTGGCTTTGTTGACAGAGGTAAGGGTATTGCCTGAGCAAACTTTTAGAGAGAACAAAGAAGCCCAGGTCCTGGATCTTCATCCAGTTACTCATTAATTCAGGCTCTGGGTCTGGTTGAAATTAGAAAACGATATAAAATAGTATAATATTTTTCACACTTGTTACACTCTTACTCTAGACTAGAGGTACAGGGGAAAATCTCTAAAACAAGTCTAAATAGGGCTTATTTCTAGGTCTCCCCTAAAAGAGATTACTTCTAGAAAACGTACAAAGGAGATACTGGACATGGCATAGCTATTTCTTTCTTCCACTATATAAAAGAAATACTTGGAACATAAAAGATCAAAGGCCTTCTTAACTTAAAACATTAAGAAATACTTTAAAAATAAACAATGATCCATCACACACATTAAATAATCCTTGGAGGTAAACATGATTCTGTGAGACTTCTGAACAGCTACTGCACGTTCACCATGGATTCATTCTCCCTTACGAACTCAGAATGCCCAAATCTCCAGATGCGGTTTTGGCTTTAGCCCCTGAGCTGAAGAATGCTCCTGGACTGTTTGTTCTCTTCCTCCCAGTTTTCCATCCTTCATTCTCAAAGAGGGCCCGTGACATCACAGCGTGATGACTTGACTTGCAAGTGAATTGGATTTAAGTGAGGAGGCAGAGTTGCACCAAGTTGTCAGCCCCTCTGTCTCTTCCAGACTTACCCAAGTCTCCTCCTAGAAGCTGCAGTGAAAATCACCTCCTGCTAGGCAACCAGTACTTGTCTCAGGAACTTCTGATTTCTCTAACTCACAAGGTCACTACTAGGGCTGAAAAAGCATCCATTTTGCAGGACCAAAGTCTGATGACCTGTGCTTAAGGTAGGAAACGAAAAGCAAAAAGAGGCAGTAGGAGAATTGAGGTGCAGACTCCAGCTTACATGGGCAAGCCATATTCTCATATGGGCTCATAGCCTCCATTGCTACTGGATGCTTTCTGCTAGTACCAAGGGAGAGTAGGAAAGATCACAGGAATAAGGATTTAGATCTGAAAGGGTTTATAGGTCCACTCATTTTACAGATGAGGAAAAATGAGCCTCAGAGAAGTTAAGTATCTTGTCTGAGGTCACACAGCCAGTAAATGTTCAAGACAAATTCGTGACTCCAGTTGGGTGGTGTATCAGCTAAAAAGAGAGAGAGGTGTAAAGCCTTTCTATAGCTCTTATAGCTCACAGAGCAAATGCCTACGTCACCAATCATATTCTGGGCCTGGAGTTAGGAAGACCTGAATTCAAATGCGGCCTCAGATACTTCCTAGATGTGTGGCCCTGGGCAAGTCATTTAGCCTATCTGTCTCACTTTCCTCGTTTGTAAAATGAGAGTACCAGTAGCATCTACCTCCTAGGAATGTTATGCAAATGCCTGTTTCCTTCCTTTCCTTCTTCAAAGGGGCAAACAAGGAGTTTCTGAGTCATCTTAAGATGCAGCTCATGCCCCACGGAAGGAGACCAATGTACATGTCCTTTGGCGAGGGGTTAAGGCTGACTGCCCAGGGTAAGAGGCCAATGCATACCTCCAACTCTAGGGATCATTCCTGTTACACAATAGATTGCTCATTGGGTAGAGGTACTAGGAAATGAAGATGGTTTTTTAAAAAAAGATTTCAACAGAATTAAGAAAACATTTTAAAAAATACTTTCAAGGTCCACCAGTGATGACACCACAGGTCTGGCCAGAAAAAAAAAGAAAGAAAGAAAAAACAACCCTCACTCCCCACCCAAAAAAAAGTTTGCTTTAGGATTTTGAAGTAGATAGAACCTGAAAAATTATCTACTCAGGCATTTTTATTTTACAGACCAGGAAAATGAGGCCCAGAGAAGTAATTTGCCTTAGGTCATAGAGGTGGGAACAGATTCGGCCTTGAAAATTTCACCTGATTCCCAGCCCAAGGGGCTTTACACGGTACACAGCTGTTTCTGTGGGTTGTACCAATGAAAGCACGTTGTAAATCGTGCGACGCCATAGAAACATGAATTATCATTACCGCTTCACTTTAGCTTGCATTTCTATAAGGCTTTTTTTTTTAGGTTTACAAAAATTTCTTCCCAGAAACCCCTGGACCCGTCATGTGGCTCCCATCTTCTCCTCTCCCCTGGGATTTATCTTGGGTTGCATTTCCCATGATGGAAGAAACATATGCACTTACTTGGTCATGGCAGGGTGAGAGACTGGAGCCAGAGGCAGGGACAAACAGAATAAGAGAAAAACAAAAGTGAGATTAAAAGGCTGTTTGAAATATCGACATTTGGAGAATTGACACATGGGGGAGGCCAGAAGGGACTTTAAAGAGCCCCTGCTCCAGGGGTTGTTAGCCTGGGGGTCCACGGACACCTTAGGGGTCCTATGGATAGATTTCAGGGGGTCCATGAAACTGGATGGAAAAAACTCATCTTTATTTCTATAGAATTGGTTCCCTTTGTAATCCTATGTATTTTGTTTTAGGCATTTGAATCCATTATTCCGAGGAGTCCATGGGTTTCACCAGACTGCCAAAGGGTTTCATGGCACAGAAAAGGTTAAAAACCAATGGCCCCAGTCCAAAGCATCTCCATTTATAAATAAAGAAACTACAGCCCAGAAAGAGCCAGCAACTTGCCCTAGGACAGACATTTAGCTAATTGAGGAGTCGGGATGAAAACCTAGTCCCGGGTCTCTTGACACCTCACCAACAGGTCCAGCTGCCTAAACATATTGGCTGTAAGGGAGATTAGTTTCCCTGACAGTTCTAGTCATTCCCCGAGGTCACTCCCCCTCACAGGTCAGGCCATCTGTTTGGCAAAGGCCGGATGCTTCCTAGAACTCCCAGCCCAAATCCCAAGAGGCCCCTCCCCCTTACTCTCCCCTTTCAAGGAAGATAAAAGGAAGGGCCTCGAGCTGTTCACAGTGTAAGGAGCTCATGCTGGAAAATTCAGCAGGCAAGAACTCATCTGCCTTATAAGGGCCAAAACACACTTCAGCTAACCCTGAGGGGCTTGGCCCAGCTATCTGGGATTTAGCTTCCTTGGAAAAACACAAATTGAACTGGTCTAAGAATTTCTTCCAGCCATCCTTATTATGACTAGAAACCATAAAAATGGTAGTGCACATTTCTATTGTATCTCAAGGTCTGCCAAACGCTTTCTTCACAACAACCCCATGAGGTAAGGTGGTGGAAAGATTGTCACGCCAATTTTATGGAGAGGAAACTGAGGCACAGAGCGATTAGGGGAATTTTCCTGTGACCTGATCCAATATTTGAACCTAAGCCTCCTGACACCAATTTGAGGGATGTGTTCACATTGTCTCTCTTCTGGTTATTTAGGATGTTGTTACATCCACTTGGATCCTCACTCTCCAACATGTACTCTTTGATCCAGGGACACTGGCTTCCTGGCTAATCCGTGAACCCTCCATTTCTTGGTTCTGGGTGTTTTCTCTGGCTGTCCCCCGTATGCCTGGAATGCTCTCCCTCCTCCACACCCTACTGCTGACCACCGTGGCTTCAAGTCCCAATGAAAGTCCCACCTCCTACAGGAAGCTTTCAGCAACCCTTCTTAATTTCAGGGTCTTCTCTCTGTTAATTATTTCCTATTTATCCTGTGCATTGCTTGTTTCCATGCTCTCCCCCCATGAGATCATGAGCTCCTTCCACGCTCAGTCTTTATTGTCTGGCATGCAGTAGGTATTTAATAGATGTTTATTTAATTGAATTAAATCCTGTGATTTAAAGTTGAAAGGAACTTTAGAGGTTATCTAGGCAACCTCTCATTCTCCACACAGTCAAGGCTTGATAAATATTTGTAAACTAATGAGGAAATTGATTCCCAATCGAATTCCCAATTTCTCAGTTGAATTATAGATCCTATCACACTACCCCTCCCCACCTCATGAGAGCTGGAGCTACTTGAGGGCAAGGAGGTTGCCTCACACATCTCCCTTCCCAGAACAGACAGCACAATGACTTCTTGTTAAGTCATTTTTCAGTCCTATCCGACTCTCCTTGACCCCATTTAGGGTTTTCTTGGCAAAGATACTGGAGTGGTTTGCCATTTTTTACAGATGAGGAACTGAGGCAAACAGGGTTAAGTGACTTGCCCAAGGTCACACAGCTAGTAAGTGTCTGAGGCCAGATTTGAACTCAGGAAGATGAGCAGGCCCAGCACTCTATTCACTGCACCACCTAGCTGCCCCCAACAATGACTTGTACCTAGTAAGACATTCAGTACATAGCTATTGAATGAATAGTGAATAGTGATCAGAAAGAGAAGAGTCCAATCAACCTCTGGCAAGTACCCTGAGAACCACAGGCAGCTGAATTACATTGCTTCCATTCCAAGAATGAAACTAAATATATTTACATACCACCTTCCTGTTTATAGAAAGTTGGATCCAATTCATTGATTGATCAAAACAATAAAACCAAAATTGGAGGGGGGAGGGAGGTGAGGATTCTTCCCATGTACAGTTCTAGAGTGTCTACCACCTGAAAATCTGAAGTCATATAATATCAGGGCCAGAAGGAGACCGCTGCATTTTATAGATGAGGAAACAGAGACCTAAGAAGGAGAAGTGTTCAAGGTTATGCAGTTGGTGGCAGATCTAGAAACAGAACCCAGGCCTGATGACTCCCAGGAAAGGCGCTTTCTACCACCTCCCATGGCCTCATGATCGTGTCCTCCTTCTCGACACTTTCCCCTATAAAAGACACGATTATTGCAACGATAAAAGCCACTGCCGGACCCAGGTAAGCTAAGGTGCGGATCATCTCCCTTTCCACTGTAAACCTGCTTCAGTCCTAAGTAGCCTGGCCTCTAAAGAGAGGGCTAGGACCTTTTCTTCCTCATACTCTCTAGCACCTTGTACTCCCACTCCTGAGCCTGGGGCTCGTAATAGGACCTACCTCCCAGGGTTGTTATGCAAATTAAATGAGATAATAATTACAAAATGCTTAGCACAGTGCATGACACATCATAAGTGCTATATAGATGTTGGCTGGTAGTAGTAGCAGCAGCAGCAGCAGCAGCAGCAGTAGTAGTATCCTTAGCGTATAGGACAGTGCCTGCCACATTCTAAGCATATAGTGTTTATGTTCATTCTATCTATCCATCTATCTATCTTTCTATCCATCCATCTATCTATCTTTCTACCCATCCATCTATCTATCTATCTATCTATCTGTCTATCTCCATCTCTGTCTTTGTCTCTCTATCTCTGGTTCTGGCTCTTTTTGCTTCTTTCTCTGTCTGTATGCCTGTCTGTCTCTCTGCTTCTCCTGTTGTGACATCCATTCCCACCCAAGAGAGGTGGGCAGTTTTTCTTGACTTGCATATTTGTAATCAGAAAAAAATTGTATCTTAATTTCAATAGGATTAGTTTCTTCTGTAATTCTATGTATTTTACTTTGTATGTTTAAAAAAACCAGGGGCAGCTAGGTGACACAGTGAATAGAGCACCAGCCCTGGAGTCAGGAAGACCTGAGTTCAAATCCGGTCTCAGACACTTGACACATTTACCAGCTGTGTGACCTTGGGTTCCAGTTGCCTTGCCCTGCCTTGCCCCCTCCAAAAAAAAAACATTTTTCTGAGAAGGGGTTCACAGACTTCGCCAGACTGAAAAGGGGATGTGACTCCTGATTGGCTGAGAGAATGTTGAACCCAGATGCTGCAGAAGCGGAGAAGAGGCTTACTTCAGTTTGTTATATAAACTTCAAGACAGGATCTTGAGAGAGTCAGGGAGGGAGACAGAGACAGAGAGAGAAAGAGACAGACAGCAACAGAGACAGACAAAGAAAGACAGAGACACAGAGACAGAGAGAGTTGAGGTATGGACTTTTGAATGGCAGACTGAAGCCACCGAGCCATAGACACACAGGGGAAGCTGGAACCCACCCCATTTGGCTTCCAGTGGGTGTTACACAGTTATACTCTTCCTGAAAGTTGATACTTAAAACACCAGAATGTGAAACATTTTGTGGAATTGCTGGATCAGCACTTCACCTTTACTCAGCTCTATACTGCCCAAACAAATCCCTCCAAGTTCTGGCAAGCCAGGGCAGGGGTTAGGTTCATCCTCCTGCAGAGCTCATCTTCTCCAAGTGGTGGTAGCCAGCACCATCTGAGGACCCAGGAGTTTTTAGATCCACAAGGTTGGCATCAAGACTAGAAACATCCCCCTGATGATTGCTACTCAGTCATCTACACTAAGGAAAGAAACACAAAGCAGAAGAGGCAATGAGAGCTTTGAGATCTATTCTCAGGCTCACCTAAGCCAACACATCTTCTCAGCTGTCATCCTGCCAAGTTGGGAGAAGGGAAGTCCCTCTTCTTCCCCACGAATCAAAGAGTGTTGACATGTTCTGCAGAGAGGAAAAGAGAAACAGAGGACAGAGTCATTTCCTTTAAAGTCCACCGAATGGGTCACTCTTCCTGGGTTAATGGACAATTCTCTTAGTTTAACGCAGTCCTCCCCACCCTTCCCACCCTTTCAGCTGTCGTGGGGTGGGGGACCAAAGCATGACTCAGGATTTGTTGCATCAACCCAAAATGTCAAGCTCTTGAGCATTCCTGTTTCCCAGGAAATGACTGGGATTCAGATTCAGTATCCTCTGGGGTGTGGTGTAGCCAAAGTAAATGAGGGGTGGCTACTATTTACTAAGCCATGTCATTCTTTTTTTTTTTTAAGAAACACACTGAGATTTACACATGTAAATGACTTCTATTCCTCTTGAAGTGCTCACAAAATAGGTGAACTATATTTCATGAGCAATAACATGGCTCATCCTACACACTGGGGAATTGCCTTCCCAGTGACACAGAACTGATTTTCAGCATCATGCTGGTGTGAGATGTGTGTGTGTGTGTGTGTGTGCGCGCGTGCACGCATGCACACACCTATTTAGTTACATGTGACCATATGGCTCTGCCTAGAGATGGATCACAGGGAGGCATGAATAGATGGTCTCTAGGATCATCTTGGGCCACCCTTTGTCCAAGGGAGACCTTGATTCTTGCCGGATAGGAAGCAGGAATTTGGAGTCATGAGGCTGGCTGCTCTGATCTCTTCAGAGAGGGGATGCTGGGCTATCTATCTACTTCTTCCTAAATATTGTCATTTTTAGGTTCAATATCTGGATTCACAATCACAATCATGGCTTGTGTAACTTTGGACAAGTCATGTGACCTCTCTTGGCCTCAGTTTCTCCATCTATCAAAGGAAGAGGGAGGAGATGCTCTCTAAATTTCCTTCATGCTTTAAATCCTATGCCCTACTCGTGGGGCTACCATAACCCTGTTGGCAGTGTAGTCATCTTATCACACTCCTCAAGCCCCACACAACTAAGAAACGTAGATCAGAACCTGTGGTAGACTAGAGGAAGGACCAGCATGGGCATGGGGAAAATACAAGCATTCTACTGGAAGTATCAAGGATCCCATTAATGCTCTCAAGGTAAACCATGAACCCTAACTAGAAGTTTGAGCTCCTTACATGGTGACAGTTTAGAGTGGAAAGTTTGAGTGACTAAGGCAGGATTAGCCTTCAGCCCCCTCTGCTGGGCTGCAACCATGTAGACTGAGCAAAGAAGATATCCATCAAATGAAATAAGAGATTCAAATCGTTCTACCATTCAGCAAAAACAAAATACAAAAATGAACAAATTTAAAAAAACAAACCACCTCTCAGGAACTTATTTCCAAGCTCACCAACATGGATTTTGTGATACTTTTACAAGAACAGAGTTGTTTAATCTTGGGAATGTCCACCAAAAAAAAAAAAAGATTTACCAAGAGAATTTAAAATTAAAACAAGATTACAAGGGGAATGTCTAACCTACCCTGAGAAAACAAGGACCTTCTCCACTGCACCATGCATCCTCTCAAACAATGATCAAGTCAGGTAGAATGCCATAAATGTCATAAGAGATATTGTCACAGAGACAAAGAGACAAGAGAAATTACTTCTGGCTGAGGGGATCTGGGAAGGCTTCATTGAGTAGATATTATTTGAGTTGGACCCCGAAAGAACTTAGGATTTAGAGATAAACAGGACCTTAGAGCTCCTCTAGCCTAATTTCCTCATTTTTCAGATAAGGAAACTAAGGTCGGGAAAAGTTAACTTGGGTGTAAATATCAGAGCCAGGATTTGAACCCACATCTCTGATTCCAGAACTCTTTCTACTATGCTGTTTATTTTTAATCAAGGTCCGTGATTTAATTGGTATAGGGAGCTACCAATATGGAGGCAGATACTTTACAGGTATGATTTTGGTAAGCAAAAATTGTAGTGGTGGGGAATGAGAAAATTACAGACAGGGAAATAAAGGCATAGAAAGGCACAGGGTCCACTCTAGGAATAGCGAATCCACATGTTGTGAGATGGGAAGACACCAGACTCCTTGGCCTCAATCTCCAAAGTCTGGGGATGTTCTCTAAACATCCTTACTTCCCATTGTGAATCTGTCCATAACTTTATCTAAACTTATTTTAAATTAGTTTCTATTTTCAGCCTGTATCAACTCTTAGTATAATGAGATAAGCATTGGTTTTGGAGTGGGGGCAGGGAAACTTGGGTTGAAATCTTGGCTCTTCTCCTGACTCTCTGCATAACTTTGGTTCAGTTGGAACCTCTCTAGGTCTTGGTTTCTTTATCTGTATATGAGAAGTTTGCATGTGTCCACATGGGATGCCTAAATAGGTGACTTGAAGGAAGGCATGGATACATACTTCCAGTATCTTGCCTATGCCTCTCAATGGGAGACTGATTTTGGCTTTGAAGGGAGGAGAAGGGGCCACAAGGCTATCTCCCCTTTGTTCTCTTTTGGAAGTTCACTGGACTAGAATTATATCTATGTGTTGCCCTCCACCCATTCACCCATATTGTTGGTCTAGGAGCATAATTTTAGGTTCCTGATGCTTTCCTGTTTGTTATCTCTTAAAGGGAAGGGTACCCCAAGCTTATGCCCACTGATTGGCTCCTTCCCACTAAATTCAGGTTACATAAAAGACCTTTACAAATAATACATAAGAAGCAAACCCATTTATCCAAGCAGATAGCAAACAGAAACTGGAGTTCTATGGCTTAGAATATAGCAGAAAATACACAGATTGAATGAACTCTTCCAGTGGGATCAAGATAGTTCAACAAAGAGAGAGACCCCCAGTCTCCCCCATAAGGAAATTCACTGAAATCTCTAGGGAGGCAAGCTAGAGGTGATGACGTTGAGAAGCAGGCTTCTTCTGCAGGTTTGCCACTTCCAAGGTCTTTTTTCTTTCTCCTCCCTGGAATTAGTCCCAAAGTTTGCATATTCCCTCCTTCCCTCCCCCTCCCCTCTCTCTTTCTTTTTCTGCATGTTTTTGTGTCTACCTCTCTGTCTCTGTGTCCATCTCTGTCTTTCCATTTATTTCTCTCTCTGTGTCTGTCTTTCTCTGCGTCTCTGTCTCTGTCTTTCTGTGTGTGTGTGTTGTGTGTGTGTGTGTGTGTGTCTGACTAACTCTGTCATGTAGGCACACAGCGTAAAATTATCATGTCATCATTCTCTCCACCAATTAGAAAAGTCTTATGTAAAATGCTCCAGTTTGATTGGGAACTCAGGTTATATGTAAAATGAGGAGGTTGGACCAGTTGGCCTCTAAGGTCCTTTCCAGCTAGAAATCTCTGATCTGAGGGAGCTGAACAAGATCTTCTCAGAGGTCATCGAAGGATCATCATTGGATTTAAGGGGCAGTGACCTCAGAGATCACCTGGTCCAATCCCTTCATTTTTTCAGAGGAAGACACTGAATCCCGGAGAATTTAAGCATCTCCAAGAATGTACAGGGAATAAATATCAGATCTAGGATTTGAATCTAGATCTTCTAACCAGGTGTGGAAATAAGTGCTTTTCCTCTCCACACCCCTCATAGTTTTACAGGCTTTAATTCTATCTCCTCTCTTACCCCTCTTTGTACCCTAGTACCGGTGGCTCCAGAATCCTATGTGGGAAGTAGGAGATGTGACATTATCTTAGGCTCAGGTTAGCTCAGCTGTTTAGGGTAGCCTGTGAAGGAGTCCAGATGTGAAGGTAATCCATGTGCTCAGATCCCAAACCATATCATGTACCTTTTTGGTCATGTAGTTTCCCAAGAATGTTCTCCTTGTCATAAGGTGGACTGATCAAGAGTGTAGACAATGGTGTAAATGCATACCACTGGTGACAAGTCAATGAACAATAGGTGGCTCATGACTATCATTTTCTGTTATAAGAGATGCCAACACAATCTTACCCATAATTCTGAGTGTGCCATTTGACAACTTACTTCACACATCTGGTCCTCAGTGTCCTCCTCATTTTGTCAAGTGATAGGATGACTCCAAGGTCCCTTTTAGTTCCAGCTCCCACGATGCTGAAGGTCAGATGTTGGCAGCCTGCTGTTTTGCTGGTGGTGAGCAATGTTCACTCAAGACACACAATCCATTTCCGTCTGAGCTTGGGCAGACATGAGCATTCCCCACATTCCTGACAAAGGCGCCTCCTGTTGCCAAGGGAAAATCTCCATGGGCTGTTCTGATCTTTAATCCTGAGGATTCTCGGACCTGGTAATCGCCTTAACTGGTCCACAAAAGATCTATATTTAATGAACTCACCACCTGACTCTTGATTCCAATGTAAAGCTATCAGCTTAAAATTATTTAACCTTTACATAACCATCTCCCCTACTCTTGGCCAGGTGACAGACTTGTGAACTCTGAAAAGTCAGACAATCTGGAGTGCCCATTGGCATTAATAACAAGAGAAGGGAGAGGGAAAGGGAGGGAGGGAGAGGGAAGAAGGAAGAGAAGGAAGGAGGGTGGAACAGAAGAAGGAAGGGAGGAAGGGATGGAAGGATGGAAGGAGAGAGGAAGGGAGGGAGCAAGGGGGCAAGGAAGGAAACAAGCATTTATTAAATGCTTACTATATGCCAGGCACTATGCTAAGTACTGAAGATATAGAAGGGCTTCCTGTTCTAAAAAAAGGCAAAAAAACCACCCACCCTTTGGCATCCCATATTCCTGGGAGTAATGAAAAAGACTCTTTGGCATGGGTTTGAATTGTGCCTCTGATGATGGCAGTTATGTGATCATAGCCAAGTCACTTAACCCCTCTGAGCCTCAGTCTCTGTATCTGAAAAATGGGGACATGTGGCTTCTGTGGAATACTGTAGGTGATTAGGGGATAGTCTCTGCTACCCACAAAGATGCTGAAAAGAAGGGGACATGGATTCTCAAGAAGGAACCATAGACAAAAAGCACTTGAAGGAGCAAGATCAAGGAAGAGGAAAAGAAGAACATGGGCAGCTGAGCCTCATTCACACTAGAACCAGTGAAGGCATCTCTCCTGAGCACTGCCCAGCTTGGAAGGCACCAGTGCTCTCAGTAGAAATATCATCAGCAGAAGACCTTTCTCTCTCTGAGTTCCAAGAGAGCCTAGAGCAGGGTTCTTAACTTTTTTGTGTGTCATGGTCTCTGGCAGTCTAGCGAATCCTATGGACCTATTCTTCTAAAAATAATGATTTCAATGTGTACAATAAAAAAGAGGATTACAAAGGAAACCAGTTATACTGGAATACAGTTATCAAAATAATATTTTGTTTAAGAAAAGCAAGTTCATGGACACTAGGATTAGAATCCCTAGATTAGAGTCATGAGATATCTCTCCTTAATGATTTCTAACTAAAGTGCAGCCATTTCTGGTAGAAGTGGGAGTGGGAGGTGTTTCCCCCGCCAGGTTCCAAGAGGAAGCAACGAACGTTCTACAAAGCTCCAGCCTCCCCATTCAGAGCAGATTAATTAACCCAATTAATCACAGAAAGTCCAGACATCTAAGTTCAATCAGTCGATCAGAAGTATAAATGAGATTCAAATAAGTCCTTGATTTAAAAGGAATAAGGTACCTTGATTATTGGATGACAGATGACATCACAGGAAATATTTTGTGATTGAAAGAATCAGACACACCTTTGAGCTTGTATATGCTAATTCAGAGACTATCAATTAATTGTTGGTCCAATTCACTGGTGACCGATTCCTGAGAAGGAATTGCCCAATGGGATATGGGGAAGAAAGTTTCTCTCTCCCTGACTCGACCAGGTGACAGCTTTGTGAACTTGGAAAATTCAGATGATCTGCAGTTCCATTTGGCATTAATAACAACAGAAGGGAGAGGGGATGGGAGGGAGGAAGTGGCAGTGGCTTTTGAAAGTGTACTTCAGGTGCTGCCACACCAAGAACAAATTAGAAAAGACAGTTTCGCAGAGTGGGACCTCTCAGGATGGAGAGAAGTACAAGTTATGGACTCTAGAAAGGCTCTGATCTTCAAAGCCCACAGAGGGCTACAACTAATGGGAATGTCATTAAAACTCCATGGAAGGTGAAAAATATTCAGTCATCAGGAATGGTGGGTTACTGCTTTGCTACCCCTTTGTTCTCTGCCCATGTATCTCCTTATCTTTGGGTTTTAAGCCAATTCTTCCTATGGACTTTGTATGTATAAGAGGGGAATGTGCCCTCAGTCTGGGGAGATTGTTTTTGTGACAACTGTCCTTGCCATACCTGCTTGGTAAACATCCTTTCTAAAAGCTTATTAAAGTCTAAATGATAATCAGTGGGAAGTACACTAGTTGGGGCTCATGACTGACTAGAACTGACTAGTACTGACTAGTGCTGACTAGTACATGCTTACCTATGAATCTAAGGAGGTGGACGAGTCAGCTCCTCTCTGGGAACTCTACACACCATTGCAAAAGGGAGTTGGGAAGGTAGCCCAGAGGAGGTGTTGCACAAACATTAAGGCTTCAGTTTCCATCCACTGGGAAAGTCTAATATTCCCTTTCCTGTTTGCTAGATTGCAATGGCTGGCTGATAAGCCAGTCTGGAGAACAGAAAGAGGAAGATTTCCAGCCTTTACTCCTTGGAGATTTGGGAGGTGGTAGTTTGGGAAATGGGTAGTATGTGTGCTTCTTGCTTGATTTAATACTACGCTACTTACCTCGGATCCAGTTAAATAAATGTCCTTTTATGTCAAATTTTTGACTCAGCGGGAGAAGGTACAATAGAAATGGGCACTCATGAACAAGAATTTGAGTAGATGACGGAGCCAGATAGGTTCTACTATCCTGAATGTAGCAGTGGGGCATTACTGCGGAGACAAAAGTACAAGCAGAATGCAGACTGGTTTTGAGGATGAAGCACACACAATTCACACTGTGAAGTTCCTTGCCAATCTGAAAGTCTTATAAGCAGCAGCTATAAGGGAACTTTTGCTGTCAGTGATCATTGAAAGGTCATGGAGAGCTAGAAAGGTACCACAGAAGGGAAAATATTTTCCCAATTTTCCAAAAAAGGGAAGAATGGTGCTTGCACACTATTTTCAGTCATTTCAGCTGTGTCTGACTCTTTGTGACCCCATTTGGGGTTTTCTTGGCAAAGACTCTGGTGTGGTGTGCCATTTCCTTCACCAACTACAAACTATGGGCCACTTTAACTCCTGGCAAAATTCTAGAACATACAACTAAGTCAGCCAGTCATCATTAAGCATGTACTATGATCCAGGCAGCTAGATGACACAGTGAATAGAGTGCTGGGCTTGGAATCAGGAAGACTCATCTTCATGAGTTCAAATCTGGCTTCAGACACTTGCTATCTGTGTGACTTTGGGTAAGTCACTTCACCCTGTTTGCCTCAGTTTCCTCACCTGTCAAATATGATCTAGAGAAGGAAATGGCAAAGCAGCCTAGTGTCTTTGCCAAGAAAACCTCAAATGGGGTCACAAAGAGTCAGACATGACCCAGCAACAACAACAAAACAAGTCAGGCACAGTGCTAAGAACTTGGGATACAAAGAAAGGCAAAGTCAGTCCCTGGTCTCCAGGAGCTCATAGCTTGGTCTGTTACTAAAGGGATGGCCAGTGAGCATATAGAAAGCGAATCAGTGACTGCAAAAATCAAGTGTAGTTTTATCAATTCTTTTTTTGACAAGGTGACTCCATTGATGGATTAGGGGAATGCTGTAGAGCTGAAGTTTGCCAGGATTCAAACAAAGCATTTGCTACAGTCTCTTGTGCTGTTCTCAGGGACAGAATGAAGAGATGCCAGAAAGGACGGTTAAGTGAATTAGGAGCCGCTTGAACAGGCAGACTCAGAACCTCATCATTAATAACCCAGTGTCCACCTGGCAGGCTTCTCAAGTGCCCCACAAGTCTGTGCTGATTCACATTTTTTATAAATGACTTGTGCTTATCCAGTTTGTAGGCAGCACAACGCTGGGAGGAATAACTAACACTTTGAATGACTGAGTCAGGATGTGAAAAGATCTGAACAGGCTGCAATACAGGGTCACGTAGAGTCAGGCTCATGCTGGTGCCTTCTGTCTCATGACCATCTCCAGTTTAACCTATTTCACATTTGTTTGAGCAGCTAGGTGGCACCATGGTACATAGAGCACTGGACTTGGCATCAAGGAAGGCTCTGCTTCATGAGTTCAAACCCAGCCTCAGACACTTACTGTGTGACCCTGGGCAAGTCACTTAACCCTGCTTGCCTCAGTTTCCTCATCTGTCAAAATGAGCTGGAGAAGGAAATGACAAACCTCTCTAGTATCTTTGCCAAGAAAACCCCAAATGGGGCCATGAAGAGTCAGACACGACTGAAAAACGACTACAAACAACAAAAATTTCCCAGTTGTTCATAATTGTTTCCAGGTTGTCTCCTCCATTAGACTGTGAGCTCCTTGAGAGCAGGGATTGTCTTTTGCCTTTCTTTGTACAATGCTTGGCACACAGGAGGCACTTAATAAATATTTATTGATTTGATTGATCACCACTTAGCTAGGTGTACTTTCAGAGTGGAAGTGTGAGTGTACAGTTAATGTTCTGTTACTGTTGGTCTGTATTTCTGTATGTTTCTGCAAGGATGGATCATACTCATTGCCTGCAATACTCTAAAGGCAGCTGGGTGGCACAGTGGATAGAGTTGGGAAGACCTGAGTTTGAATCTAGCCTCAAATACTAGCTGTGTGACTCTGAACAAGTCTCTTAACCTCTGCCCGCCTCAGTTTCCTTATCTGTAAGATAGAAATAACAACAGTACCTATCTCACAGGGCAATAAATAAGTGCTTAGCATAGCGCCTAGCCCATGTTAGGTGTTTAATAAATGCTTATTTTGTTCCATTCCAATAGGTTGGAGTAGGTTCCAGTCAAAGTTGATATCCCAGATATTTTCACTTGGTCTGAACACACCAGAACCACAATGTTTACTTTCTTTCTGACATGTTCCAGTGCCTTAGGAAATTTCAAGCTCATATTCATATAGCCCAAATATAAGGATTCTTTTCTCATGTTACTCACAGAGTCCCAGCCCCTAGATTGGCCATAAACATATCTTTTGCTAATGTGTTTTAATTACATATAACATGACTGGAATTTAATGATCACCTGAAGAAACATAATGGATAGAGGCAATGGA
Organism: Trichosurus vulpecula; assembly: GCF_011100635.1. Lineage (NCBI taxonomy): Eukaryota > Metazoa > Chordata > Mammalia > Diprotodontia > Phalangeridae > Trichosurus > Trichosurus vulpecula. The sequence goes on along the minus strand of NC_050575.1, from coordinate 382,247,019 downwards.
TTTGGAGTCATGAAGACCTAGGTTTGAATCCTGCCTCAGCTGTGTGACCCTGGGTAAGCCATTTTACTTTTCTAAATCTGTTTGCTCATCTGTAAAATGAGGATAATATAAAGTGCTTTGTAAACATTGAAATAATACATATCATATATATGTCACACACGTCATACATATATATATACATATATATATATATACACATATATGATGTATCTTGGCTGCTATGTTCTATCTTTAAACCTCACTGAGCCCAGATGGAGAGGACTGGGACACGGTCCCTGGTGAGACTCGGCTTAGATTCAGTGGGGTTTGAAGCAGACTACGTTCCTGACCCTTTCCTGGTTTCCCCATGCCAGTCTAATCTCATTCGGTTTCACACGTATCAAGCCCACATTCCTCTCTTTAGGATTCTCCTGTCTAATTGGTCTATACCTGTCATTATGTCACTGGTTTTTGCTGTCGCTCTTAATGTTCTGGCATCAGGAGCATCTGCTTTTTGAGGAGGTGCGGCTTCATTTCTGAACAGACTTTCTTGAACTTCTGCCTTTGAATCTGAGTGACCCAGGGTGGTCTCTGATCTTTTTGGCTCAGACAGGCCCTCCGTGAGCAGCACTTGGCCTAGTTAAGCAAGGGAAGTGACTTAAGGATCTCCAAATTGTACTGTTAGATTTAGCCTCGATCTTAAAAATGATAAATCGAGCAAAAATCCCAAACTTTTCATACTGTTTGCCCAACAGGGAGCTATAGAAAATATCAGCTGAGTCAGCAGAGCCAGGCCGAAGCAAATCAGTGAAGTCAGCAAAGATTCTTCAGGGACAGCTCTGATAGAGGCATTTCTACTTTTCTGGGAATGGAGACTCAGAGTTAAATATGGTAGAGAAGGAGGCCACTGGAGAGGCCATCCAGTTCCTGCCTCTCATTGTACAGGTTCAGCGACTTCCCTGAGGCTACATCGGATTTAGAGCTGGAGGGGAGATTTGAACATAGAACAAGGAGCACAGAATGTTAGATCAAGAAGAGTCCTTAGAGGTTATGTCATTCAACCTCCTCATTTATAGTGGTGGAAACTGAGATGTCACTTACCTAATTTAAGTCACTGAGTTGCCTCTCAAAAAGGACTATTTTTTTTTTTGAGGCAATTGGGGTTAAGTGACTTGCCGAGGGTCACACAACTAATAAGCATCTGAGGGCAGATTGGAACTCAGGTCCTCCTGACTCCAGGGCCAGTGTTCTATTCACTGTGCCCCATAGCTGCCCCATGGTCCATCTTTTTAACAGCAGTGATCTTACATGATGCTAAATGACTCTGAATCATGGAATACCATGACCTCTGAGGAACCAAGATTGCAGAGGACCCAAACAGGAAAGGACAAAGGATGAGTGAAACCAGGCAGGTTACTGATAACTTTGAACATTTGATTCAGTGACCATTTAGTGATCACTACTATGCGTAAGTGCTCATAACTTCAAGTAAGATGTAAGTACAGAAAAGTGGTTTGGAAAAGGACAGTGATGGAAAACAGGTGGACGGTATAGCCTGACTGCTCTACTGGTCATTATGAAATATCAAAACAACGAGGGATTGTTTTTACATGCAACTGGAAAATAAGACATACAGGCAATGGGGTAGAGAAATCTGTCTTGCCCTACAAGAAAGTAAAGGAGAAGGGGATAACGGGGGGCTGGTGGGGTGATAGAAGGGAGGAAAGACTGGAAAAGGGGCAATCAGAATGTATACCATCTTGGGGTGGAGGAGGGGAGGGATGGGGAGAAAATTTGGAACTCAAAATCTTGAGGAAATGAATGTTGAAAACTAAAAATTAATTAATATTTTTTAAAAAAGAATGAGAGGCAGACTTTTGGCCTAAAAGGCACCTAAACGACGCAGTGGATAGAGTGTTGGACTTGGAGTCAGGAATAGATGTGAGTTCAAATCTTGCCTCAGACATTTACTAGCTGTGTGACTCTGGGAAAGTCACTTAACCACTCTTAGCCTCAGTGTCCTCATCTGTAAAAGGGGGATGATAATAACACCTATTTCACAGGGTTGTTGTGAGGAGCAAACAGGTTAACAAATACAGAGAGCTTTACAAACCTTAAAGTACATATAAATGCATATTTGTTATTGTTGTTATATAATTATATTTATTACATTTATATAATATTAATTTTAATCAATTTTAATAATTGATATAATAAATGAATATATTATATTTAATATAATTACATGTAAATATAACTGTATAAATATTACTTTGGTGACTTTCTAGTGTTTTCTTCTGCATCACAACTGTGACTATCTCATACAAACTCTGGGATTTGCTAATAATACCGTGGACTACCAGGCCCTCCAGGCCTCCCATCTCAGAGAGGGCAATCTTCCAAAACTATTCTTGAAATGGCTGAGAGTCTCTGAGGTGGAGTCTGAGCTCTGCTCCATGGTGCAAATTAGCTCCCACAAATGCAGAAAATATGCCAGCTTGGCAGATATCCCACAATGCTCTCTGGTGCTAGGTGGTCTGAACCACATGTACAGAGGGCTCATCACCCTCTGCCCTGGAGAGGACCTTAGGGATTATCATGTCCCACCAATGGACGCCTCCATGTCCATGTCCATTTTTAAGATGGGTGTGCGTGTGCTGGCTCTTGGGGATGCATATGTTCCCTGACTCGGTACTAAAGGATTCTTTTGGGATAGTGAAGGGATCCCTTATTGTCCTCCATGCCTAAAAAACTGTCAAAGATAATTGGTGACAAAACCAGGAAGAGTCCCCCAGTCATAGGCACCAATTAAAGAACCCTAGAATCAATGACAAAATCTCAGAATTGGACAATGCCCCTGTACCTTAATAGGTATTCCCTCCATAACATCACTGGTGGAATATTCATTTAGCCTCAGCCTGAAGATTTCCTCCCATAGTAAATCTGTGGGGGGGAAATATGCACTGATATTTCCTTTTTCTATATTGAGATAAGCCTCCCACTTGCAAGCAAGCAGTTCAAAATAATACAGAACATTGAAAAAGAAGAGGGAACCCCCTGTTCACCCCATTATGTTACTGTACCGCACAACTTTTTATAATTAGAGGTCATTTTAAGACCTGTCTTCCCGCCTTTTAATGACAAGGCTATGAATCCCAGTTCTGCCACTAACTCACTATGTGTCCTTAGAGAGAGAATTTGCCTCTTTGGGCCTCAGTTTCCCTTATTGTAAAATGGTGACCTGGCACACCTTGAGGGTACCTTCTGGCTCAAAAGTTTAGTTACCATAGAATTCCCATTTTTAATTGAGTCCTTTGCAGGTATCAGTAAAGATTGTCCCAACCAACCAGCTCAATGCTACAGCAAGGTCAACAAAGAGTTAACATTGGCCAGATCCTTATTGTGTTCTGAAGCACTGAGAGCAAAGAAGGTGAGTGCCAAGAGGGGGAGGGAAGAGAAGATGCAGAGTAATTGGCTTCTTAAAACAAGGGCCTCTAGATATGATTGAAAAAATGCAGCATTAATCATACTGCCTGCAACAATTTAAATTCCTAATGGGAATTTCCAAGAGTTTCTTAGCAGAGTTTCTTAGTAGAGTTACAAGCCCTTTATTTCCAGTACTTTGGAGTTGGAATTCATAGGATCCTTAGGCCTAGACCTGGAAGAGGGTGACCTTAGAGAACATTTGGTCTAACTCTCTCATTTTACAGATGGAGAAACTGAGACCCAGAAAGGAGAAGTAACTTGTCACTCAGACGCTCAGATTAAAACACAATACCTCTGACTCCAAAGCCAGCTTTTTTTTTATCACCATAACACACACTCTCAGCTCCATTGATCCTAAATTCTTTGGGTGGGCAAAAGGCCAGCATTCAGAAAAATTGTGGAAGAGGCGAGTACAGTTTTTGGCACCTTCCGCTTCCCCTGTGCCCTCCTGCTTCCCACCTCATTTCCAAACTTGCTCTCGGGAAAGGATCCAATAAATTCAATCACACAGAGGTGATTTATAACAGCTTAAGCAGAAAGCCTTCTATGACCTTTGCTGTCATTTCAAGCTTAGATTTTCAAAACCAATTTGACAGAGGCTGGCTATTTCCTTCTAAACTCTCTTGCTGAAATTCATGTAACTACCAACAGGTAGATTCCATTTCTTTATTTTAAATTAAATTATATTTTTTTCAATTAACATATGTTGTTTCTCCCTCCACTTCCCCACCCCATTGGAAAATAAATAATAAAACAAATCCCTTGTAACAAATCACCATAGTGAAGTAAAACAAATTCCCGCATTGCCCATGTTCAAAAAATATATGCCATTCATTCCAAAACTTGGGCCTATTGACTCTCTGGTTGTTGGTTGTTCTGCATTCTCAAAGAGGACCAGAATGACATCACTATGCTAAAGTCAAGTGTCAATGTGTCCCACTGTGGCTGATCAGGCTGATGCGAGCTCGGAATGCTCTATCACAGATTGGGCACAAGTAGTCCGTGTGAACATTTGGGGGGGGGGATACTCTAAACTTGCACATCCTGAATTTCCTTTGAGCTGTTTCAATTCTGCTTTGCTCATAGAGCACAGCCCCTTCTCAGATGTGAGCATGCCATGCTGAGCGGTCCTACGCCAGTGAATCCCATGTAGGATGCATCAAAATCTGCATCATCATTGGCTCTCAGGAATTGTGCTTGGTCTAAGAGCACCTACTCAGATACTTTTCCTTCCTTAAACTTGCTTCTCATTACTCTCCAACTCTGGATCTACCCTCAATAACTAATTACATCAATCTACCTAGTTCCCTCAAGGTGTCCAAGTTGAGCCAACTAACAGGTCAAATCAAGCTATTTATTTGATGAAGGATACACATCAGAGCCATGCAGTTACCCTTGGGTCTCTTGGATACACGGTAGCACAGATAGATTCACCAGCCGGGAGATGTCTATGCACTATTCCATATTAATGGCCCAGGCTTGGGTGACCCAAGTGTGACTGTAAGTGCCAGCTTTTTATATAGTTTAAAGGAGTATGCATCAGCACAAATCCTGATGACTCATAGCACCAAAGAATGACCCAATGTTGTGGGGCAGTGGGGAGACAGGGTGGAGGTCAAGCACTATAACGAGATCAATCACAGGCAAGAATTGAGGCTTAAACAATGACAGGGGAAGCAGGTACTATCTAATTAGGACTGAATAGGGTAGAGAGGGAAGCAAAAGACATTTTAGTTGTACAAAAATAGGAAGAGACAATTCCCAGGAATAAGAGGCAGGTAAGACACATGAGCAATTCAGAGTTGTAAAATAGAGACAGTCTATCCAAAACAAATACCATGGGCCTTCATGGCCACTTCCACATTTAGTGAAGTAGATGGAGAGCTGGTCTCAGAACCAGGAAGGCTTACATTCAAGTAATGACACTTACGGGCTATATAGCCCTTGGAAAGCCACTCATGCTCTAGGCAACCAAAGTCTCTAAATCAAAAGAAAAATTCTAGCCTACATTAGTAGCGGGAGTGCCCTCCCTTGGAGGTTCTCTATATCAATGAAATCACACACTCAGTACCTTTTTCTCTGTATGTCTCCCTTTTTCTCCATGTTCCCCTTTCTCTGTCTCTCTCCTTCTCTCTTCTGTCTCACTGATTCAATAGCTATGCCACACTCACAATCCAGGATCACCAACATTAGGAAGACATCTGGTGCTTTCCTAAAGCCTGGGGCATGGAGTAACTCATGAATATAGATAGGTACACAAATGCTGCTTCTTTTCCTCACTGATGTCTCCCTCCCCTCCCACTCCCAGCCCAAATGTTTAGGGGAGAAGGAGAAAAGTCAAAAGAGATCCCAGCACCCACTACACGACTATAACATAAATCAGAATGGGAAAATGCAATGAGAAGCATGCAGTACTAGCGAAACTCAGGAGACAGAAATAGCTTCCTGCTTGAAGTAATGAGTTCTGGAGATGAATACTCCCTATTCCAATTAGAGCTCATAGAATATTCTTCAGCAGACAGAGGAATAAAATGAAGATTTCAGCAGAGACTGAGGCTCCAAGGCTACTCATTCAGATGATGAGGTCCTGCAAATGTCCTTGCTTGTGGGTAACACTGTGATCATCACATCAACCCCCCAGATACTACAAAGGCTCCTCAGTGAGGTTCACAGTCATTCCAAAGAAATCAACCTAACAATTCGCACTGAAAAAACCAAACAGATGAAGACTATCTATTGCTTATGCTATTATAATGATAATAGCTAACACACATAGTGTATTTGTAAGAGATATGCAAAGTGCTTTACATATATTATCTTACTTGAACCTCACAACAACCTTTTAAGATAGGTGATGCTATTCATATTTTACAGAGAGGGTAATTGAGGCTGAGAGAGGTTAAATGATTTGCTCAGGGTCACATAGCTAGTAAGTACCTGAGGCAAGATTCAAACTCAGGTCTTCTGATTCCAAGTCCAGTTGTTTCTCTGACATGCAATTGACTCATTAAAATATTCCATAATTACATATGTCATGGATAGACAGTTATGGCAAATGGCCAATGAGCTGGGGCCACAATTGAGAAGGAAGAGGAGAGTGGGCTGGATTGAATTTGCAGTACTTTCCATGATTCAAAGAGGCTTCTTGACACAAAAGTCCATCGTGCTTTTAATACCAATATTCTACTAGGGATGCCAGATGGCTACAAATTAAGGAACACTGTGGTCTCAGAAGAACCAAAATTATGGGTGACCCAAAGGACAAGTAGAAACACATGAAGGGTTGTAAGTAGGCTGCAGCATATTACCAGAAATGACTTACAGGCAAAGGGTGGTGTAAAGGATGGTATCAAGGAAACATAGGATCATGAAGGAGATGGGCTGGTCACAGAGTAAGAACAAAGGAGGCACAGCCCGAGGAGCATAGCACCAGTACCCATAGAATGGCAAAAAAAACCCTAGAAAAAGCCTTCTAGTATGATGGAGAAGACTGTTAAAGAATTTAAGTCAGGATGTGAATAAAAATCATGAAAGATAAGATGGGGGTGAGTTGTGAGTCGCACTAGAATTCATTTGATTAAATTATAGATGCATTAAGTTATTAAAATATCTACTTAGGGTCACTTTCAAAAGATGAAAACTCAGGGACCGGGGCTGCAATTTCTGAGAGAAGGGAAGTATACCCATGCTTGAGTCAGATGATCATAGGTTTAGAGCTGGAAGAGACTTTACCCACCATTTAGTCCAGCTCATTTTATAGATAAGGAAACAGGGTCAGATAAGGAAAATGACTTGTCCAATGTCATATAAGTAATAAATGTAAGAGGTGGGATTTGAAACCAGGTCTTATGGCTCCAAAGCCAGTGTTCTTTCCTCTTTACTATGTGTCTTTCCTTCAAATGTGATGTTGCTGCACCTACGGCAGGTATGCAGAGGAGGAGGGAAGATAAAGTAGCCACCTCTGTTCCTATGTCAATATTTTAGAACAGAGATACCCAAGCTGTGTGGAGAGCTCATTTGGCAAGGCTCCCCACGTGATTAAAAACACCCACTTCAAAAGCACTGATGGTTTGAAATGAATATTTCATTGAGGTGAAAAATAGTTCACCTCCCTGGTTTCTGGGCTGCTAATCTTTGCCAAGGTTATTCAAGGAATCTTCTGTGGTCGCTGTAATGGGAATGTTCAGGAGAGGTGAGGGATTTCACAAAAATGCACATCAAAAAGCCATCTAGAGTCACTTCATGGGTGGTGAGGCATCTCTGGAAACAAATATCCAGTTGTAGGAGACAGTGCATGATGGGATTTCTGGAGCAAACCTGTGAGCTAATAAGTTCTCTTGAAGTCAGTTCATAAAGTGAAGGATGAACTATTTTCTTTCTAGTTCTCTTTCTGTTGGGGCTTGTTGGACTAGAGCTTATAAACTGACATCAAATTCTCTCGAGTGGAAATATCTGACATGCGATTGTCTCCCAAATCTTGACCTTAACAGAGGGAAAGAGAGGTAATGTAAACTATTAACCAAAGTCCTTTTAGAACAACCAAGAGATGCCATAGATCTGACCACAGTGCTGGCAAATCTATCAGTGGACTGTTCTTCCTAACACATAGCTCTGATTATATCACTTCCCCAATAAAGAGAAGCATGAAAAGGTAATCAAGAAAGAGAAATCAAAAGGGACTTACTAAAGTTGAACTGTTTTGTTTACATTCATACATGGAAAGATGATGTGTACAATTCATGAGACCTCAGTATTGGGGTAGCTGAAGGGAATATACATACATACATACATATATATATATATATGTGTGTGTGTGTGTGTGTATATACACACACACACACACGCGCGCGCGCGCACACACACACACACAGAGGGCACAGGGTGAGTTGAATATGAAGGAATGATATCTAAAAAAATCAAATTAAGGCATAAGAGAGGAATATATTAAGAGAGGGAGAAAGGGAGAGATAGAATGGGGTAAATTATCTCACATAAAAGTGGCAAGAAAAAGCAGTTCTGTTGGGAGGGTAGAGAGGGCAGGTGAGGGGGAATGAGTGAATCTTGCTCTCATCGGATTTGACCTGAGGAGGGAATAATATACACACTCAATTGTGTATCTTACCTCACAGGAAAGAAGGAGGAAGGGGATAAAAAAGGGAGGACGATAGAAGGGAGGGCAGATGGGGGAGGAGGTAATCAAAAGCAAACACTTTTGAAAAGGGACAGGGTTAAGGGAGAAAATTGGATAAAGGGGGTTAGGATAGGAAGGAGCAAAATGTAGTTAGTCTTTCACAACATGAATATTGTGGAAGGGTTTTGCATAATGATACACATGTGGCCTATGTTGAATTCCTTGCCTTCTTAGGGAGGGTGGGTGGGAAGGGAAGAGGGAAGAGAATTTGGAACTCAAAGTTTTAAAAGCAGATGTTCAAAAAAAAGTTTTTGCATGCAACTAGGAAATAAGATACACAGGCAATGGGGCATAAAAATATATTTTGCCCCGTAAGAAAGTAAAGGAAAAGGGGATGGGGCGGGGGGAGTGGGGTGACAGAAGGGACGGTTGACTGGGGAATGGGGCAACTAGAATATATGCCATCTTGGAGTGGGGGGAGGGTGGAAATGGGGAGAAAATTTGTAATTCCAACTCTTGTGAAAATTAAAGCTGAAAACTAAAAATATTAAATAAATAAATAACGAGAAAAAAAGATCCTAGCAATTGTATAGTTTCAAGCACAGAAATTTAATATGTACACTAGATTATAAAAAAAACCCTTCAGTGGCTCTTTATTGCTTACCAGATAAAAGCCAAACACCTCAGCCTGGTATTCAAGACCCTTGGCAATACGGCACCAGCCTCCAGGAGTCAGCATAGTGTATTGGCAAGAATGCTGAATTTGGCTGCAAACTGTAACCCTGCCACTTACTACTATGTACACCCTTTGGAACCTGAATTTCTTTATCTACAAAATAAGGAAGAAGAAGACTTCTAAAGTCAGTCAGTCTATCGACAAGCATTTATTAAACACTTACTTGTGGCACTGGGTTAAGCTCTGGGGATACAAAGAAAGGCAGAAACATGGCTCCTAGCCTCAAGGAGCTGACATTTCAATGGAGGAGACAAACATACAAACAAATATACAAATATAGGATGTCCCAGGGGAATGGGAGGTGATCACACAGGAAAGGCATCAGCAATGGAGATAGGGGGTGGAGATAGAGTAGGACAGACTTCTAACAGAAGGCAGAAATTGAGCTGACTCTTATAGGAAGCCAGGAAGCCAGGAAGCTGAATAGAGAAGGGGTTACAGGCATTCCAGGCATTCCAGGCATGGGAGACAGCCAGTGAGAACAATTTCTTGCCTTCTTGGCACTGTGTCATTGTCTCACAGAGTATGTGAAAGGGAGAAATGTGTACAAAGACTGGAAAATTAGGAAGGGGCCAGATAGTAAAGGGCAAAAAAAGCCAAACCAAGGATTTTGTATTTGACCTTGGAGGAATAGGGAGCCATTGGAGTTTATTGAGTAGGAGAGTGAATTAATTAGACCAAAGCTTTAGGAAGATCACCTCATGGCTGGACTATTGAAATAGCGTGCTGATTTGTCTCTCTGTCTCAAGTTTCTTCCCATTCCAGTCCAGACTCTCTTGAGTTGTCAGTCTGATCTTGCCAAACCTCCCATCCCTTCTTATCTTTGCCTCCTAGTTACTCTGGCTTTCTTCAAGTCTCAGCTAAAGTCCATGATCTACAAGAATCCTTTTCTAGCCTTCTTTAATCTTCGTGACTTCTCTCTGAGATTTTCTCCAATATATCTTGTATATATCTTATTTATACAAACTTGTTTGCATGTTGCCTCCCCAAGTAGATTGCAAACTCCTCAACAGCAGAAACTATATTTTCTTTTGGTTTTTTTTTTCCTTTCTTTGAATCGCCAACACTTAGCACAGTGCCTGGAACAGAGTAGGCACTTAATTAATGCTTGTTGACCCATTGATCATTTGGCAACTGAGCAGAAGAGGGACTGAAGTGGGGAGTTAGAGGCAGGGAGACAAATTTATGAACCTCCCTTTCCAGCCTTATTTCAAATCATTCCCCTTCTTAAGCAGTAGCCTTGGGATCAAAAGATCTGAGTTTCCCATCCAAACTCCACCATTTACATTGACTTGTCCATGGTCACATATATAAGTCGCTTAACTTATCCGTCCCTCGGTTTTTTCATCTGCGAAATAGGAATGTTAATAACGCTGGCACTACGAGTTTCACAAGACTGTCGTGAGAAAAGCGTTCTGTGAACCTTAGAGTCCTGTTGGAATGTAAATTAGTTTTATTAACTTTATTATTATTATTCCTGCACTCTATGCAGAGGGAGCGTGGTGAAGAGGAGAAATCTTGCTGGATTTGGAATCAGTGGACTTGGCTCCGAGTCTCTACTCCAAACCTACAAGACCTTAGGCAGGACATTTAAATTTGGCTGAGACTCAGTATCCTCTTCTGTAACAAGAACAGTATTTATATAGTACTTTAAGGCTTGCAAAGTGCCTTGCAACTATTGTCTCATTTGATCCCCTTCTGCCTCCTCCTCCTCTTCCTCCTCCTCCTCCTCCTCATCATCATCATCAGCATTACCATCATAATAGCTAGCATTTATATAGTGCCTACTATGTGCCAACCACTTTACCATTATTGTCTCAGTTGATCCTCACAGCAATCCTGGGAGGTTGGTGCTATTACCATTTTACAGATGGGAAAATTGAGGCAAAGGTGAAGCGACTTGCCCTGGCTCACACAGCTCCTAAGAACCTGAGCCAGATTTAAACTTAGGTCTTCCTGGCTCCATGACTGGCGCTCAGTCCGCCATGTCACCTAGATGTCTCTATAAAATGAGAGGATTGAAACCTGACATGATGGCTGATTCTCTTTCTATGAACCTATTCTTCGAACACATCCCATATTTTCCTATCTCTGTGCCTTTTCTCCCCATTCCCTAAGGCCAGAATGTTCTCCTTTCCCATCTCCATCTATTGAAATCCTACCCAGGCTTAGGACACTCTCAAATCACCCTCTATAGATACTTCCACTCCCAGGCCAGTCTATCTGGCTTCTATCATTATGGTTCATTGATTGGTTTAAAGAAAACAAAAAGAACGAACACAGGTTGATAATTCTTATTACTGAGGATTTGGGTGCATGATCCCAGAGGAGTTTTCATTTCCTCCTCTATTTCATGCTTTTACCTCTTTCTGTTGCCACTAGATAATTAGGGTAAGAATAGCTGATAAATCTGTTTGTTTTTATTCAGTCATGACCGACTCTTTGTGACCCCGTTCGGGGTTTTTTCTTGGCACATCTGTGCCAAGAAAACCACTAGAGTGGTTTTGCCATTTCCTTCTCCAGCTCATTTGACAGATGAGGAAACTGAGGCCATCAGGTGAAGTGATTTGCCCAGGGTCACACAGCTAGCAAGTGTCTGAGGCCAGATTTGAATTCAGGTGGATGAGTCTTCCAGACTCCAGGCCCAGCGCTCTGTGCACTATGGCACCACCTAGCCATCTACATTACACAGGAGTAATTTTTAATAGGTTTGCATGTTTGTACTGAGCTAGGAATTGCTCCCAGTATCTATATGTTTGAGATGCTTGGAGTCATCTAGTCCCAACCATACCAAAGCAGAAATCTCTCTTAAAAATCCATTATAAGTGGTCATAGAACCAGAGAACTTGAGAGTTGGAAGAGATCTTGGAAATAGATCCTCTTGTTACTTTCCTCTCCTTGAAGAGAGAAAGGCTTTCTGCTCCCATTTTGTGCCACTCCTCTCCAGTCGGCTCACATCCCCAGTCTTGGGGGCAGGATACCCCAGGTCCTGGCAGCCAAGACTGCCTGGAAGCTAAAATCTACAAAGCAAAGACACAGTTACAGGCATGAGAGAGAAGTGTTTAATGGAAACCATGAAGCACAATGGACTATTGGAGAAAACATTTGCTTAATAATGGTCAGCTAAACTCAACATAAATTGAAGCTTTACAAGCATATGAGATTATCGGGGGAAATTCCAAGATCAGCATCATAAATCAAACCCAATAAAAATGACTTCTAAATACTGAAAATAGTCTTTAATGAGGATGAAAAAAAGATTTTCCGTCAATATCTGTCCTGGGCCCAGTGTTACTTGCCTTGACACAAGGTCATGTGGATTTACCTGCTAACAGCAAAAAGGAAGAGAAAAAGGGACCACAACTGGTCTTATTCCACTCAACAAAAGGCCAGCCTTCAATCTACGCCTGCCTGATGAGACATTATGAAGCTGCTGTATGCCATGCTGCTCCCTCTTCCAGAAAAGGAGAAAATCAAGAGAAGGAAGCCTAGAAAGCCTAGCTCTGGAAGCTCCACCTACCACTGCTGGTCAGGTTTGGTCATATGCATCTCAGTATGTACCTTCTTGCTGGGATCCAAGGCTGTTCCTCAGTCCCTTTCCTGGAGATGAATCAATATCTAATCAAACTCTGCTAGGCCAAAGGAAGAGGCATCCCTTTTCCAAGGAAGGGAGTTTGGAATCCAAGCTTTGAACCAATGGGAAGCCTATCCCATCAAAAAGCAAAAAAGCTTCCACCTCAACTGAATCAACATGACTCATTAGGGTCTACAGTTTCAAAACAAGAGGTATATGTAGGGACCTGGGGGGAGGTCCTATTCCTAAATAGAAAATCATTCCCTTAACCTGTGACCTACTGGTGAATACTCCCATATTGTCTGGGGCCAGATGAGGGCAAAGGTTATTCTAAAACACTATCCTACTCCCAGTTAGGAGATGGCAGATGTTAACTGGGATAGTGCCAAGGATTTGTGATCTGAGTAATCCTTATAACAGTCTAGTACAACCTGTACCATGAGCAGCTAAGTTGGCACAGTGGATAGAGTGCCAGGACTGGAGTTAGGAAGACTCAATTTCCTGAGTTCAAATCTGGCTTCAGACATCTACCAGCTGAGTGATCCTGGGCAAGTCCTCAGTTTCCTCAGCTGTAAAATGAGCAGGAGAAGAAAATGGCAAACCACCCCCCCACCCCCGCGGTATCTTTGCCAAGAAAACCCCAAATAGGGTCATGAAGAATCAGACACAACTGAAAACAATCAAACAACACCCTCATCTTATTGAAGAAACTTGAGTCCAGAGACATGAGGCAGCTTGCAGGGAATGATAAGGGGAAGATGTGAGATTCAAACTGAAACCTTCAGATTCCAAATCCAGTGCTTTTTACTCTATTCCATGTTGACTCCCTTGAAATTCTCTAGTAATGGAAAACTCCGGAATCAGCGGGAATCAGCTTGAATCGGCAATCTTAGAGGGAACAGATTATTTCAAGACAACCAACATCTGTTAAACCAGGTGAATTCATGGCTCACACATTGAAAGAGAGAGGATTGTGTCAACCATTATAAAACTAAACAAGAATAAAGTGGTGGATAGAGTGTGGGACATGGAATTGGGAAGAGCTGAGTTCAAATCTCTCGTCAGACACAAAAGGGGTATGACTCTGGGCAAGTCACTTTATCTCTGTTTCTCATTTATAAAATGAGAAGGTTGGCTCGATGATCTCTAAGATTCATTATAGCTCTAAATCTATGGTGCTAAGATCTGGCTTCAAATATAGACACTTACTAGTTGTACGACCTTTGGCAAGTAGCTAAGATGAGGGAGTTGGATGCAAGGAAATTGGACACCAAGGTGCATTTTTCCTTTATTTTTTCTTTTAAAATTTTTTTAATTTATGGAATAAAACAAATACTCCTGTAACACAGTATAATAAAAAAGTCCCATGAAACTGCAAAATCTACTATGTACAACTTGCTGTTCCTTTTAAATATATAATAAAGTTATGTAAATTTCTTTTGATTTCTTCTTTCCTTTTTCTTCTCTTTTTCCTTCCCTCCCACCCTGCTTTAGAGATGGCCACCATTAAACACAATTATGTATGTATATATATATACAAAATATAGCAAATATACATATAGCAAAAATACAGCAAGTATATACACACATATAGTTATACACACATACATACATATTATACATACATATATATATGTAAAATTCCAATTCTCCTGTAGTCTCTCCTTTCCGCTTTTGCATATCTTCTTCCCTTTTTCTGTCTGTGAAGGACCCAGATGGCAATAGAGGGCATCCACATACTCATAGCAGATGGCCCAGAGGTCCCATGGGGCAAGGGAATGAATTGCAGGACAGGGCTTCATTCAGAACTAGCAGAGCACACATAAGGAGTTAGAGGAAATCAATGAACTTCCAAGCATGGCAGCCATTGCTTGGAACGGGACAGAGCCTTGGCTGATCCACCAATGACATCTCAGGGGGCAGTGTCTTGAGACTCATGGATTAGAACTGGGTGGGACCTCAGAACCCTCTGGATCATTTTATAAGGAAGAGAGATTAAGTGATTGGCCTGATGTCCAGAGGAACAGTTGACCTAGTATCTCCTAATACTTTCATACTTTTACAAGGGACTTAACACTGGACAGAATGGGGTAGAGCATAAATTTTTAGAGGCTTAAGGGACTTTCAATATCATCTAACCCAACCCTCTATTTTATAAAGGGAAGGGATGGGAAACCAAAAAAGAGGAAGTCACACAACTAGTGACTTCAAGGTCACACAACTAGTAGTTAAACGAGGTCTAGAATTCCTGTCCCAATGTTCTTATCATAAATCTAGAACTGGGAAGGCCTTCCAAGTCCATCTAGCCCAACCATCTCATTTTACAGTTTGGGAAACTGAGGCCCTAGGAAATGAAGTAATTTGTGCGAGGACACACAAGTAATAAGTGTCAAAGCCTTGCCCTCTGACTCCAGATACAGCAGGGACTCCTAGGTTTCACGCCACCTCCCACTGATCTTTTCACAGGACATTCCTTCTGCTCCATGATGATTCTGATGATAGAAACTCTGAATCTGGCTCACTGCCCCAATCCCTTTGCAGAAGGTTACCATTTGAAAGTTCGTCATTCACTATGAAACCTGGAATGGCCTCATGCATCATTAACCATTGCGCAGTGGGATGTATTGTCCCTGAGACTTATTTCTGCAAAGGGACTGAGAGGTGTAGCTGAGGACAGGGAGCTGATGGCCAATGAAATGTCGTTTTTACAACCATCCAGAAAATTAGAGATTTTCTTGCTCATTTTAATTCTCCTTCAGGATGCTTTTATTCACCATCCAGCAGCTTAAAGCTGATTATTTCTAAGATGATAATAGCCCAATGCATCCTAAATGGTTTGGAAATTAAATTTCCTACCACCCTATTTTCCTCCTACCTTTCTTTTTTTTCCCTCAGTTTATTTGAGGCAGCTGGTGAGGGGCTCTGAGCAATTAAAATAAATAGCAGAGGCCTGAAGATGAAATAGCTATGTGACAAACTTAAGGGAATTTTCCCAGCTGAACTAGATAATCAATATAATTGCCAGCTGAGATGTCAAATGATCAGCACTTCTGGGAGCTAGAAGTGAGGTGAGTGGTCTCTCCCCCTGCCATTCCTAGCTCAGGGGCTGTAACGGAGCCAGGCCAGGCAAGCTAAGTGAAGGAACTATCTGTATACGTGTCTGTATCCCATTGCAGGCAAAAGCATGAAATTACAGCAGTTACTGGATGACCAATCCATCAGGAGGCCAAGTAAACAGGCAGAGATAGCTCAGAGATAGACCATAGCTCAGGAATCCAGATGATAAACCACAGGTAGTGGGGGAAAGCAGTTATCCCAGTTGAAGACAGATAGAAGTTTCTTGTTACGGCCTTGGGACTGCATACAGGGCCAAGAAATAAAAAGAAAACCAGCAGTGTCCCAAAGGCTGCAGGGGAGGCATATGTCTGCCAGTCCAGGGGTACTCTTTTGTTAGGAAGTAGCCCCAGGACTAGTGTCCGTTGAAATAGAGGTTTGGAGGCTTCCTGGGAACAGTAATGGAGGGAGAGCAGAAAGAGACCCAGAAACTATGGAGGGAATCATCTGGCTTGGTTCTTCCAGTGGGAGTAAAACTGCTGGGTTTAGGGAGTGGGTTGGCCATGAGGGTGGGTTCAGTAACTGAAGGCAAGGAACTCAAAGTCCATGAGTTAGCCTGCATTAAGCAGATAAAACACTCACATTGTGCATTGGGATTGAATTTTTTTAAAAGACTGCGTAGGGATAGAGCTGTGATCTGACTCCTAGTAATGTCTGCTGCTTTTCAGCAGGGCATAAGTAATAAATAAAAGCCTATGAAGTCAGATGCTGCCCCATACAACCTAGCTGTACTACAGAATCACAGATCTAGAGCTGGAAGAGACCTCAGAGCTGATATAATAATTATAGCATTTATATAGGTCTTTAAAGTTTGCAAGTTGTTGTTGAGTCATTTTTCAGTTGTTTCTGACTCTTTGTGACCCCGTTTGGGGTTTTCTTGGCAAAGATACTAGAGGGGTTTGCCATTTACTTTTCCAGCTCATTTTACAAATGAGGAAACTGAGGCAAACTGGGGACTTGTCCAGGTTCACACAGCTAGTAAGTGTCTGAAGCCAGATTTAAACTCGGGAAGATGTCTTCCTGACACCATGCCCTGAAATCTATCCACTGTGCCATTACAAATATTGTATTATTTGATCCTTACCACAGCCTTGGGAAATATTGTCTGCATTTAACAGATGAGGAAACTGAGGCAGACAGCAATTGAATGACTTGTTTAGAGTCACATAGCTAATGTCCAACGGAGGATTTGAACTTGGGTCTCCTTGACTCCAAGGTCAATGCTCTTTCTGTTGAGCCACCTGGCTGGCTGTCATCTACTCAAATTCCCTCATTTTACAGATGAAAAACAGAGAATCTGAGCTCTTGTTAATTTGTTTTTGGGGAGAAGTTTGCCTGTGAGGATAGGAATGGAAAGAGGGGTGTGCAGGGGGAAACCCAGGGCTTCTGAAATGCAGTCAGATAGCAAGGTCAGACTCTGGTACCAGGGTTTTCTCAGGATAGAATCCCTGCCCCTCAGTTGAGGAATCCATTGAGTCTTGCTGGGACATGCCACTGAAATAATATAGAAGGGTCAATGGATTGTCAAGAGGGACAGTGGAGACTAAGGGAGAGCTTCAAGAGGCAGCCAGCCAGCCAGGTGGCACAGTAGGCAGAGCACAGGGCTTGGAATCAGCCTCATGATTCACAGACTCATCCTCATGAGTTCAAATCTGGGCTCAAATACTCTTTAGCTGTGTGACCCTAGAGGAGTCACTTCACCCTGGTTGCCTCAGTTTCCTCATCTGAAAAATGAGCTGAAGAAAGAAATAGCAAACCACTGCAGTATCTTTGCCAAGAAAACCCCAAATGGGGTCACAAAGTATCAGACAAAACTGAAACAACTGGAGAAGGAAATGACAAATCACTGCAGTACCTTTGCCAAGAAAACTCCAAATAGGGTCACAAAAAGTCAGACGTGACTGAAATGATTCAACAACCACAACGATGAAGAGCTCCAAGAGACATTTTGATTTCATATGTTCCAGGAAAATGTAGAATTCCAAAGTCACGGGACTGGAGTGTTTGAAGAAGCCAGAGGGATAATTTGGAGCGAATGGAAAGTGGGCAGGAGACTTCGCTTCATTTCCTCAATACTTTTCCATATGAGGGAGAGAACCTCCTTGCTGTTCCTGAAACATGACATTCCATCCCATTTCCATGCCTCTGTTGTGACTGTCCCCACTGCCCAGAACACAACCTGTCCCTTCCTATCTTCCCAGTCTTCTGATATCTTACTCTGTCATTTTATCAACCAACTACACTGACTTACATGATACTCCATTTCCTTATCTCCAGGTCTTTGCCATGGCTGTCCCCCATGCCTGGAAGGCTCTTCCTCTTCAACTCCACCTCTTAGTGTCTGTGGCTTTCTTCCAGATTTAGCTCAAATCCCACCTTCCACTAGAAGGCTCTCCCATTTCCCTCAGCTTCTAGTCCCTTCCCCTTTGAGATTACCTTCAATCTACTTTGTATATATCTTAAATGTACATAATTATTTATGTGTTGTCTCCCCTATTAGAATGTAAGCTGTTTGAGGGCAGGCACTGGTTTTGCCCTTCTGACACACAATATGCACTTAGTAAATGTTTCTTGATAACAACGTTCCAATTGTGGGGATTTGGAGGAGGTGAAGTAGTTTATTTAGAGCCATGAGTGTTGGGAGTGCTAGTTACTGGTGCATTTTCTCGATATTATAACGCTCTCTATTTTAAGAAAACTAATTCTATAATCTGAGGTCATTGACTGGTCTAAAAGGGAGGAAATCCAGGTCACACAGTAGATAGAGCACTGTACCTGGAGTCAGGAAGACCTGAGTTCAATCTAATCTCACACACTTACTAGGTGTGTGACCCTGAGCAAGTCACTTAACTGTTGTGTGCCTCAGTTTCCCCATGTGTGAAAATATGGATAATAATTGTACTTACCTCCCAGGGTTGTTGTGAGAACAAAATGAGATATTTGTAATGACTTCTATAAATCTTAAAGTGAAATATAATATATATATACTATATATTATTATATATAATATATGTAATCACTGATGGGAAAAATATTTTTAAAAGACAGTCCTCTATCTCTCTCTCTATCTATATATAGATATAGATAGAGAGAGTGTATGTATATATATGTAAATATATACACTGTATATACATATATAATATATGTGCATGTATATATACACACACTATTCATCGGGGAAGAATCAAGAGTGTCTTGTGAGTACTTTGAACCCAAAGCTGGATAGATCATTGGAGTAACAGTGAGCCCTATTATAGATATCTAACACATGGGCCACCAAAGAGCTTACAGTACCAGTAGGGGAGACATACCACATATATACAGAAATATGTCCAACAATACAAAACAGCAGCTGCTTTCCCTCTGATTATCTCCAGTTTTTTTCAAGTGACAGCTTGTTTGTGATTAGTTGTTTGTATGTTATCTCCCCCATTAGACTGTAAACTTGTGAGAAAGGGCTGGGTTTTTATTTTTGTTTTTTCTTGGCCATTCTTTGCATCTGAAGCCCTTGGTACAGTGCCTAGCATACAGTAGGTGCTCAATAAATGTTTACTGATTGGCCAACCAGAATTAATGGGCGTTCTAAGGAGGGAAAGGTCACTGTAGGGCATGTATAATGGTCGGGGCAACTTTGTCCAAGAAATGGACTTGTCCTAAATCTTGAAGAACGAGAGGATACATTTAGGTAGAGGAGAATGGAAAGAGAGCATCATAAGCCATCTGAGGCAAGGAAGAGGCAGTGTTGGTGGAGATATCTAGGATAGGGTTAAATGAAGACGTAAAGGCTTGGGTGAGGGAGAATTTGGTATCTACTGACAAGGATGGATTAAGAAACCTCAACATTCAGCTCAATGACAGGCTGCGAGACTACGTCTGGAATGTGGTATTCTGTTCTGTACCACACACTCTAGGAAAGATGTGGACATGCTGGAAAGCATCCAGAGAAAGGCAGTTAATAGGGTGAAGGACCTCCTGGCCATCCCATATGAGGAATGCTGAAAAATCCTAGAGATGTTTATCCTGGAGGGGAAAAATGAGCCAGGGATGAGGAAGAACAAGTTAGTTTTCTACAAGAATCCAAAGGGCTTTCCTGTGAAATGATTGGAATTCTCAGCCCCATAGAACAGTACTACAAACAATAGGGAGGAATTGGAAAGAGGCATATTTTATCCTTGGGGTGAGGAAAAGCTTCCTAATAATTGTAATAGTCCAAAAACGGAATGAGGCGAATGAACGAATGAAAAAGTATTTATTGTTTACTATGGGCAAGGCACTGTGCTAATAACTGATGGCAAAAATGTTTTTTAAAAGATGGTCCTCTGCCTTAAGGACCTCATATTCTTTTTTATGTAAATAGTATTTTATTTTCTCAATTACATGTAAAGATAGTTTTCAACATTCATTCTTATGAGATTTTGAGTTTCAGATTTTTCTCCCTCCCTCCACCCTCCCTGAGACAGCAAGCAATCTGATATAGGTGATACAGGTGTAATCATGTCAAACATATTTCCACAGTGGTCATGTTGTGACAGAAGAAACAGAACAAAAGGAAAAACACACACACAGACAGAAACAAAGTCAAACTAGTGTGCTTCAATTTGTGGTCAAGCTCCATAGTTCTCTCTCTGGATGTGAAGAGCATTTTCAAACATCCTGAGTCTTTTGGAATTGTCTTGGATCTTTGCATTGCTGAGAAGAGCTAAGTCTATCATAGGCGATCATCATATAATGTTGCTGTCAGGGTGCACACTGTTCTCCTGGTTTTACTCACTTCACTCAACATCAGTTCATGTAACTTTTTCCACGTTGTTCTCAGTCATCATTTCTTCTAGCACGATAGTATTCCATTACCTTCATATGCCACAACTTGTTTAGCTATTCCCCAATTGATGGGCATCCCCTCAATTTCCAATTCTTTGCTACCACAAAAAGAGATGCTATAAATATTTTTGTACATCTGGGTCCTTTCCCCTTTTTTATGATGTCTTTGGGATATAGACCTAGTAGTGGTATTGCTGGATCAAAGGGTATGCAGTGTTATAGCCCTTTGGGCAAAGTTCCAAATTGCTCTCCAGAATGGTTGGATCAGTTCACAAATCCACCAGCAATGCACTAGTGTCCCAATTTTCCCACATTTTTTCCAAAGGGATCTTATATTCTAACAGGGGAAGACAATAAATGTAGGCAATGGTGACCAGGGAAAGAAAGGTGGATAGGGAGTGAGAAGGTTGCCTCAGGAGAGGATACACAGAGGTCTTCAAGTAAAGGATGGGCAGCCACTTGGGGTCCCTATCCAAAGTACTTCTTAGGTCCCTCATGTTTAGAAGGGACCTAAGAAGTAGACCAGACATGGAATATAAATAATATACTACTTTAAGGTTTGCAAAGCACCTTACAAATATTATCTCATTTGATCCTCACAACAACCGTGGGAGACAGGTGCTAGTATCATCCCTATTTTACAGTTGAAGAAACTGAGGCAGATGGAGGTTAAGTGCCTGTCTAGGATCACACAGCTAGTAAGTGTCTGAGGCTGGATTTGAACTCGTCTTCCTGACTCCAGGCCTAGTCCTCTACTATGCCACCATTTCCTCTTTTAACAACAAAGTTCATTCTTCCTCCTTTGTAACTTTGGAATTGGTTGCGTGATATGGGAGACTCTGACACAGGACCACCCAACATGGCACGCCCACATCAGAGAAGGTCCTGTGCTCTCTAAGGGAAGCAGAACTGCTGCAGCTCGAAAGAAACGAGATGTGCAAATTTAGAGAATCCACCCCAAACGTTCACACTGACTGCCTGTGCCCACACTGAGGTTGAGCTTTCTGAGCTCTATCAGTCTGATCAGCCGCAGCTGGACACGCTGTACCTTGGCTCCAACATAGTGATGTCATTTTGGTCCTCTTAGGGAACGAAGGACAACCAATCCTTCTTCCTCCTCCTGACATTCCCCCACTACCTGTGCGCCTCCACAACAGAGCTCATCTTTATGTAGCATGGTGTTGTTCACTGATGCAATGTTGCCCTTGATCAGGGATAAGGATGCTCTCCTCTGGGGAACTGCATGTTACTTGGTGAGGGACCGATGGTCAAGTTTGATCATTTCCCTGGTGTGTACAACTAGGGCGGTTGCAACTTGGGGAAGGTTCTGCCTTAATTTAATTGTACCGTTTTTTGCTCTGGCTCTCTCAGAGCCTAGGTGGGCTAATATCCCTTCAGGGTTGCAAGGTGCCCTGAGGAGTTTGAGGGGTGTCTCTCTTCTCAGCCATTGGCTCAACCCTCCCCCCGCCCTCACTTTCACCTCATTTGTTAGGGACCCCAGTTTCATGTAACTACAACACTAGATACCTTTTACAAAGGGATAATTCAAAGATATAAGGGGTAGCTAGGAGGCACAGTGGATAGAGTACTGGGCATAGACTCAGGAAGGCTCATCTTCATGAATTCAAATCTGGCCTCAGACTTACTAGCTGTGTGACCCTGGGCAAGTCACTTCACCCTGTTTACCTCAGTTTCCTCAACTGTCAAATGAACTGGAGAAGGAAATGGCAAACCACTTGTTTCAACAATCCGGCTAGCAGCTTCTGTGGGGGTGCAAGATCCACCCACAGCCAGCACCCGAAAGCTGCCAACAGCACAGGTTCTTTTGATCTGCTTAACCAAGGAAAGCAAGGCGAAGAGGTTGACGAGCTTACTTTAATTCAGCATACAAATATCATTCACTTAGTTCAGAGGAAAAAGCCAGCAACCTGAACTTCAGAACAAAATACAAACAAATTACAAACATCAACAGACAGACCTTGTCTGATTCAAATCCCAATACATAGTTTCCAGAGTTCAACAAAGTCTCAGCATCCAGGTTTGCAAGCTGGAGGGCTCCTTAGCTACAGCTGCCCGGAGTCTCCTCATCAACACCATCTTGAGAGCCCTGCACAAATGGCTCTGTCCTCCCTTCTTATAGGGCTTCAGATATCATCAAATGTCATCTGAATGACCGCTCTGGTGATTGGTTCTTGAGTTGGCCCCTCCCCTTAGGACCCTGGGAGGTTCACATCCACATAGATTAGGTTAACACCAAATAGGGCATGGCTCTAGAGTTAGTATCTCCCCTTAGCCAGCCCCACCATGGGCCCCACCCCAGTCACCAATCCACACCCACATAGGGTTCCACACCTAATAGGGGTTTGGGCCTGGGGCTTAGCACCTAGTAAGGCTCAATGAAATACACCGAACCACTCAAAGCAAACAAAAGCCAAACCCTTCAAGGGCACTAAGTGCTTACCAACACACCACTCCAGTATCTCTGCCAAGAAAACCCAAATGGGGTCACCGAGAGTCGAACATGGCTGAAAACAACTGAACAACAGCAGCACTTCAAAGACACAGCAAGAACAAACCTGCAGACATTTTACCCAATGCCTCTAAGGTACATTCACTCCTAAATCAACTCGGCCTCTCAGGGGAATAGGTTCAAAACTTAGCTTAGTTCCAACACAGGATTGGTCAGCTCCCACATAGCTTAGTGTAGGCGCATGGAGGTGGGACCTTCATGCAACTTAGGGGAACAATCAACCAATAAGCATTTATTAAGAATTTACTAAGAGCCAGGCCCTGAGCATACAAATACAAAGATGGAGACCGTTCCCACGTGCGAGGAATCTGACTGGAATGGTCAGGGTGTGTGCCACGGTGATGTCTTGGGTAAACAGGCAGGGTATTTCAGGGACTCGTGCTTGGTTCTTACATTCCGGAAGTCCTTAGACACTACTGAGTTGAATCAGTGAGTGAGGAAGGTGAGCTTGCTCAGAACCGTTATATAAAGTGCCTTTCAGAAGATGACTCCAAACAAATGGCCATTAGATGCTGAAATGGCAGGGAAGGTATTTTGGGTGGATGCTACACTCCAAAGATTCTTGGCTTTGTGAAAACTTTTCACAGAGAGAGGTCTCTTCAGTTGGCAGGCTAAATGGAGCAGCTAACTAGAGCGTCTTAATATTTCTATGGTCTGGAGCTCAATTTGGGGGAGTAACTGAGCCAGACATTGTCTCTGTCTGGTCCTGGGAAAAATTCTGACAGAGGTGAACTCATTCTCTCCTTCTCCTTCAGAAGCCCAATGCACTCATGGTGGCCTTGACTGCTGGATGCCCCTTTCATAGTGCCCCAGCCTGACCTGCCCTTCCCTTCCCTGTCTAGACTCTAGACTGTCCTCTCCCTGACCCTATCAGCAAGAAATAGTTTACCCCACATATCCTACATGCCATTTGTTTTGGCCTCATCCTAACAGATAAACTAATCTATACTAGGGTGTTAACTGAAATTACAAATGGCCCAGTAGTCAAAGGAAATCCATCACAAAGCTATTAAGTGCCTATTGGAGGCAGCTAGGTGGCACAGTGGACAGAACTGGACCCAGAGGCAGACTGAGTTCAAATCTGACATCAGATACTAACTGGGTGACCCTGGGCAAGTTACATAACTTCTGCTTTAGTTTCCTCATCTGTAAATTAAAGATAATAATAGCACCTACTTTCAGAGTTTTGTGAAGTAAAATGAGACAATATTTGTAAAGCACTTTATAAATTAGTATTATTTTTACAGAGTGTCATCAACCATGCTGGGCGCTAGAGATTCATGCACAAAGAACAAAAAAATGCCTGCCCCGAAGGAGCTTAAAGTCTAATGGAAAAAGGTGTGGAAGATGTAAGTAAGCACCCTGTGACAAGTCACTGAGGATGACTTGCCTGCAAAAAGTCACGTAAAAGATATCAAGGAAATGTGTGATCAGAAAATGAGGTGGGAAGGTCATGAGCTGAGAATAACCAAATGACCAACCACAGAGAGAAAGCCCAAGTGCTACAAGGGCGTCCCTGGGACACTAAAAGAACCAGAGGAAGACTTCTAGGGCATTGGGTAGTGCCTTCAGGGAGGATTTATGGGAAA
Source organism: Trichosurus vulpecula (assembly GCF_011100635.1). Taxonomy (NCBI): domain Eukaryota; kingdom Metazoa; phylum Chordata; class Mammalia; order Diprotodontia; family Phalangeridae; genus Trichosurus; species Trichosurus vulpecula. The sequence goes on along the minus strand of NC_050575.1, from coordinate 382,222,059 downwards.
ATATGGAAGAGAATGACACAGGACAAGAATGCTGGAGAGAGGGAATATGGGAGGAAGTAGCCATACTGATAAGCCATACTTAAATAGTCATTTAAGCCCTGAAGGTCCATGATTCCTAGAGGACATTTTGCATTTTCATTCACAGTAGCCTCCTGGAGATGCTCCTCCCTGAAGGAGTGGCTGCTCCTACTTCCAGGGTTCCAGGGCTTGGCCTGTGGGTGGCTATCTTCATGAACACCCACTAGTATACTTCCTCTTAACAATCAGGCAGGAGACTTAGTTCTTTAGTAAAGGCATTTACTCAAACAGCAGAGGAAAGGCGGTAGCTATAAAACATTTCCCCCCAAATCAGCAGTGTACCTTCTCTCGCTGATACATGTAGAATCTAGGGGAAGTGGGGTAGAGTGCGTACAAACTTAAAGTATAGTGGTATTGATACACACACGTGTAGGGAACATATAAGGCCAAGGCTTCTCACAGCTCTAGAATTGTAGATGTAACTAACATCTTTCTTTGAATGGTCCTCTCAAAGTTCACAGTGGGTCACAGCATCAGCGGTGGATGAGTTGTTTGTTACTCATCTGGGCTAATTCCTCACAGCACAGAGTGTGTGAAAAAGTATAGTATCCCAGCTGAGTGGGCCAATTCTTGGCTGGGCCGGGTCAAGCTGGTTACTGAGCTGGCTCCTCTCTGAGCTTGGCCACTGCCAAGCTAGCCCAGGCAGGTTGATTGATGGTGGTTTCATTTTCAATTATGTTTATTTTGCATCTGAAGGCCTTCCCCTTTACATTTCAATGTCTCTGCCTTTCTACTTTTCCTGACCTACCAGTTTTCCTGAAGTCTGGGCTGGAGCAGGGGAGAGACTTGAGACAGGGACACCATTTAGCAGGCTAGTGCAGTGATCTAGGTGAGAGTGATGAGGGCCTAACACCAGGGTGGAGGCAGCGTCTGATAAGAGAAAGGGTCCTATACAAGAGATGTTAGAAGGTACGACTTGGAGAAGTGGACTGAACACTTCCATCGTGTTTTCAACTGACATCATCGTCAACACTGAGGCCATTGACCACATACCTCAGGTTGAAGTCAATCCCTCTCTTGCCAAACTTCCAATTGAAAAAGAGGTTTTTGAGTCATTAGGCTCCTCTCATGTGGCAGAGCACCTGGTGCTGATTCTATTCCAGTTGAGATTTACAAGGTGGAGGGTCTGTTGCTCATACAAAAGCTGACTGAAATCTTCTGGGTTACATGGCAAGAAGAGGTTATCCCCCAGGAGTTCAAGGATGTCTCCATCATCCATCTCTATAAAGGAAAAGGAAATAGATTGCCCTGTGATGATCATAGTAGAGTCTCTTCTTAGTCATTTCTGGCAAAATTCTTGCCAGAGTCTTCCTTAGTAGGCTGATCCTTCACCAGGAAGGTGATCATCTGCCCAAGAGCCAGTGTGGCTTCAGAAAGGGCAGGAATGATTGATATGGTGTTTGCTGCCTGATAATGCCAGGAGAAATGCCAGGAGCAGAGAAGAGGTCTATACACAATGTTTGTCAATCTGACCAAGGCCTTTGGTACTATCACTTCTAGACTTCTGGAAAATGATGGCAAAATTTGGTCACCTGGAGAAGTTCATCAGTATCGTACACCAGTTTCATGACAGCATGCACCCGCAGGTTCTGGATAATGGATGATGCTCTCGCACTTTCCCAGTCACTCAAGAAGTGAAGCAGGGCAGTGTGCTTGCTCCCATGCTTTTTAACATGATGTTTTCAACAATGTTGTTGGACACCTTTAGCAAGGACAAAAACATCATCAAAGTCAGCAACTGTACATAAGTTATTTAATTTGAAAAGGTTACAGGCCAAGAATAAAGTAGAGGGAGAGTTGGTTGACTTTTTGTTCACAGATGATTGTGCACTCAATGTGGCCTTCAAGGATGAGAGGCAACAGAATATGGATCAGTTCTCTGCTGCTTGTACTGATTTTGGCCTGACAATTAACACCAAGACAACAGAGGTTCTCGCCAGCCGGCAACACACCCTGCATATGTGGCACCAACAGTTACAGCAAATAGAGAGATTTTTAATGCTTTGTAGAAGTTCATTTATCTCAGCAGTGTACTTTCCAGGGATATACATAGATGATGAGGTTGGTACATGCATTACCAGATCTAGGTCAGTGTTTGGGAGGCTCCAAAGGAAAGTATGGGAGAGAAGAGGTACTAAGCTGCCTACCAAACTGAAGGTCTACAGAGTCCTTATGCCAACCTCATTGTTGTAGGCCAATGAAACTTGGACAGTATGCCAGAGCCAAGCTAGGGAACTGAATTGTTTCCTTTTGAATTATCTTAGGATAGCAGGTAGGCCCCAAAGTGATTAATTCTTCCCTCACGGTGTCATTGCTATCACCTTCATAGCAGAGTCAATAGTATTAATGGCAGAGATTATAATAATAGAGAGACAGAATGGTGTAGTGGATAGAGGGTTGGACTTCCTGTATGGGAAGACCTGAGTTCAAATCCTGCTGAGGCGCTTACTATCTGTGGGCAAGTCATTAAACATCTCTCAACCTCAGGCTTCCTTATCTATAAAATGGGGATAATTATAGCACCTACCTCCCAGGGTTGTTACTGAGATCAAATGACATAATATGCTATATAAAGTTCTTTGCAAACCTAAATACGCTATATCAGTGTTAATTATTATGATGATGATTTTCTTAAAATAAAGGAATATTCTAGAGGAATACTATGATATTTGCCCAAGGCACATGAGTGATAATCTCCAACAGCCTAGGAGGAAGATAACTAACATGTTTTTTCAAAAAATCCCCAACATTAACAGTCCTGAGGGATCTTTTTAATGAAAGAAAATTGGCTGGCGTAATAGTAGTTATCTAGCTCCTTAAATTGCTGAAGCCCTTAATTACCCTCTAATAGCCAGCTCACACCCTGCTCTGCAAGGCAATGGTTTTCATCATTATTTCACAAATAGAGCGCCAGAGAGTTCAATTCTCCAAGGCCCACATGAATCCCACAAGGGCAGCTCTGGAAAAACATACAAAGTGTTGCAAAGAGATGTAAACTGGCTATTAGAGCTTAGCCGAGCCTCTCAAGAAACCAAGACAGATAAGGGATTTTCAGGGTGCAGAGTCCAATGTGCACAGTTGGTATGGGGTCATATGAGGTCATAATGCAGTTGGGATGAGCCTCCATTTTTAGTGTGACAAATGCCCCCCATTATAAGGGAATAGGAAAAGGAGTGTGGGTATGATAGAAGAGTAGTGGAACTGAGTCATGAGAGATCTGAGTCTGAATCCTGCCTGTGACACTATGGCTGTGTGGCCATGGATTCAACCCCTCAGAACCTTCACTACTTCTTGTGTTAAAGGAAGATGGGATAGCAGTGGCATAAATAGGTAGAGGGCCAATCGTACAGTCAGAATGGCTGTATATACTGGCTGGTATGACTCTAAGACCTTTACCTGTCCCAAACAGCAAATCGATGAATGTTGCAGACCTACTTTGGTAGAGGAAGTCTCCTTGCCAGGAGCTCCTTCCATCAATGAAATCGCAAGTCCAGAACAAAAGAGAAAAACAAAAAAAGATGATAACCCTGTAATACTCTTGCCTCACAGGTTGACAAAAGGAGGTGATTTTTATAAAGAACTTTATAAACCCTAGAATCACAGATTTAGAGCTCAAAGCTCACTGAATCCAGCTCCCTTAATCTTTAGAAGTAACAGTGTTTCTGTGGCATTTGCATCTGAAGGCCAGATCTGTTACATTTATCACTGTTGACCCCACCCACCATGGTTCTCTGGTATCTTATGTCTGCCATATGCTAAAATCTGACCAGTTGTATTTTCTCATTTTAGAGGCCCAGTGACTAGCACCTCAGTTGGATTTAATGACTTACATAAAATTAGCGTTTACAAAGGGATATTTATTTCAAAGGAATAACAAGAACAAGCATAAATATTCACACATAAACCTCAGATACCTGGAGGCCATAATTCTCCATACACATACCACCTTAGTCTCTGGGGAGGGAAGTGGGATTATCCTCACAGTTTAGCTAGGTTCCTACATAGCATTAATCCCACCAAGTTCAAGTCCAAAACCCCCACTAGACATAGAACCAAAGTAAGACCTCCAGGGCATTGGGTAGTGCCTCCAGGGAGGATTTATGGGAAAATATGGAGGAGAATGGCACAGGACAAGAATGCTGTAGAAAGGGAGTATGGGAGGAAGTAGCCATACTGATGAGCCATATTTAATAGTCATTTAAGCCCTGAAGGCCCATGATTCCTAAGGGACATTTTAAATGCATTTTCATTCTCAGTAGCCTCCCTGAGATGCTCCTCCCTGAAGGAGCGGCTGCTACTACTTCCAGGGTTCCAGGGCTTGACCTGTGGGTGGCTATCTTCATGAACCCCCACTGGTGTGCTTCCCCTTAATAATCAGGCAGGAGACTCAGTTCTTTAGTAAAGGCATTTACTAAATAGTAACCCTGGCTTCCATGATGAGTTGTCTGCAACATCCAATCTAGAACTCTAGGCTTCCAGATCTCCATGACTTGAGCTTTACACCTAGAACTGAAAAGGACAAAAGAAAGAGACTAACCCTCCAAGCCTGTGTTTCAGGGCCACGTGGCCTAAGAAGGAAGAGAGTCTTCAGGCCTTCCCCCTTTACAACATCCTATTACCTGCCATAAGTGAATGAACAAGTCCTTTCCCCTAGATGTGACTGCAGGGCAGGGGGAAACAGCTATGTTTAGTCAGGTAGTTCTGGCTATGTATCCAATGGAAAAATACTGCTTTTGACTTTGTGGTAGAGCAAAGCAGAATGTCCATGTATACACCTAGGAAGAGGTCCCAAGTATCCTCTACATACGTGATGCCATTTCAGGTAGTCTGACTATGTACCAAACCTCCATTACATAGATGAGGAAACTGAGGTCCAGAAAGATTACATAATTAGCCCAGTTATAAGTGCTTAATAAATGTTTCTTGGATGCATAGTTACTACTCCTCAGTGATACTTTGACTGCATTCAAACTAGCCTCCTTATTGCAATATTATTGTTCCAAATAGAAATAATCTTTCTTTGCTTGGAGCTCTCATAGCATGTTGGATCTCTCTTTTCTTTTCTTGAAGTCCAGTCTGCATTATAGTTAATGTGGGTAATGAACAAGGATGATGTCTTAATTATCTTCCTACAGTATCTCCCCAAGCGTCTCATGTTGTACTTTGTACATAATAGGTTCTTTGGAGAAAACAAAACCAACAGCAATAAATATATCCGACATTTGGGAAAGAGATGAATGAACCACACCATATCAGTGTAACAGAATATTACTGTGACATGAAAATGAGACATACATAGAATAAAAACATCCCCCAAGCCTTCCCCAAATGTGTTTCCCCTGAAAGCTGCCCCAAGTTGAAGACATGCTTTGGATCAGCCTCCACTAATGAGAGAATTGATTTTTTCTCTCTTGTATCTAATAACTAGTTATTGAATTAGGACCAATCCCCCCCTTTTCTATTTCCTCATCCAGAAATCAACCAGTGTGGGAAATCTTGGGCAAAGACTTACCCAAACTAAGATCTAATCAGAGACAGTAAAGAAATTCTAAGTTTAGGCAAATGGGTGCATTCCTACTCATTGTGTTTACTCAGATCAGGAAAATATGTGGGTTCTCCTTTTTGTCAGACAGGTGATGCAGCAATTGATAAGTCTCTTTGACTAAGATTTGAGTGCTCAGTATCACAGAACCTCAAGACCCTTGTTGGAATAAGCCCACCTCTCATTATAATATTCATTCTCTCATTACTTGTTAACCCATCAGAGTTGATTTCCACCTTCAGGTGCATTCCCTTTTCCAAGGACACATAAACTGAAAGCCCACCACCATGAGTCATCTTTGGTCCAAGAGAGACAACCAAATGACCATTCCTTTTACTAATAAAATGCTAGCATTGTTAATAAAATGATTACCCCGAAAGTATGTCTTTCAAACTTTTTAAACAACACACTAAAAATCATAGTTCACAAACTTTCACTACAAGACGAACCACAGGACACATTTACTCAAAAAGTATTTAATTAAACAATACAGATAACAAAGGAATTGTCTCCCTTCTATATGCACATATTCCCACAAGTTTCCACAGTGGGAGAGGGAAAATGCATAGGAAACATGTGGCCAGAGAACATATGTGCACCCTTTATTCCATCCTTGCCCATCTTTTCCAGCAGATTTCCCCCCTCCCCAATTATCACTTTTATTCTCCCTTATTTTCAATCTCTCCCCATCTACTAGCTTCTTCCTTGCTAACTACAAAAACACTTCTGTGTCTGCCATCCTTAAAAAACCCACATTTGATTCTTCCATCTCTGCTATTGTACTGTATCCCTCCTCTCTTTCATGATAAACTCCAGGAGAAAATAATCAACACTAGGAGCCTTTACTTCTTCTCTCAGTCTCTTCTAATTCTAAACCCTTTGCAATCTGGCTTCCAGCCTCATCATTCAACTGAAACTGCATCCTCTAAAGCTGCCAGTGATCTCTGTTGCCAAATCGAAAGCCCTTTTCTCAGTCCTCACTCTTCTGGACATCTCTGCAGCATTTCACACTGTTGATCACTTTCCTCTCCTGGATACCCTTTCCTCTCTTGGTTTTTGTGATGCTGCTCCCTCTTGGTTCTCTTCCTACCTCTCAGATCTCTCTTTCTCAGTCTCCTTTGCCTCAGATTCTTCCAGGTCAACCCTGCTAAGTGTGGGTGTCACACAGCAGTCTGTCCTGGGGCCTCTTTTCATCAGCTCCCTTGGCTTCAATTATTACGTCCAAGCAGTTGACTCCCAGAACCATATGTACAACTCTGGCCTTCTGGGCATCTTCAGCTAGATAGCTCATGTCCATTTCAAACTCAACATATCCAAAACTGAACTCATTCTCTCTCCAAATCCTCTCATCTTCCTATCTTGCTATTACCGTCAAGGACACCGCCATCCTCTAGTGACTCAGGCCCACGATCTTGGTGTCATCCCAGGCTCTTCTCACTCATCTCACAAATCCAATCCATTGCCAAATCTTGCTATTCCTACCTTCACAGCATCCCTCACATATTCCCCTTTCTAGTCTAATCCAACCCAATAAACATTTATTAAGCACATATTATGTTCTAGGCACTGTGCTAAGTGCTGGGGGTACAATTTATTTAAAAAACAGAGCTAAAGAAATGAGGCTTCTGCAGCAGAAGGGAGTTTTCCTAATATTATGACTCCTAATCTGGTGCAATGGCAGGACTAAAATGCTCGTGTAAATAGTCCATTTAGGCTTGGATAATGGAAAGAAACTCAGGGGTTTGTTTTGTTGTGTTGAGCTTTTTAAGCAGCAGATTTCTGTGCTTTAATATCTATCACTTATCTATGCCTAGGGAGAGCTTAACCACTGAGACCGAACACTTAGCTTACCTGGTACCAGCTACCAAAATTGCAAAGTGTCCCCAAGGAATCCGCAAGCTCTCGCAAACTTGCCTTGCAAGTTCAGTTCTACTGATTCAATTAAATTCGTTTAATAGCAGCTATCATCATCATCATCATCATCATCATCATCATCATCTTAATTTACATTTATGCTGTGTGTTGAGCTTTACACAGTTTGATGCATTATATGACTTGGCCAAGGTCACATGGTAAGAAAATAAGCCAGGACTCAGACCCGGATAGCATCATACAAGGAAAAGAGTACTGAATTTGTCGTGGGAAGACCTGGGTTCAAATCCCTGTTATGATTCTTGTTGTTCAGTGGTCCCAGTCATGTCTAACTCTTGGTGACCCCATTTGGGGTTTCTTGGCAAAGATACTAGAGTGGTTGCCATTTCCTTCTCCAGATCATTTGACAGATGAGGAAACTGAGGCAAGCAGGGTTAAGTGACTTGCCCAGGGTCACAGAGCTAGTAAGTATCTGAGGTCACATTTGAATTCAGGTCTTCCTGATGCCAGGCCCGGCACTTTATCCACTATGGCGCCACCTAGCTGCCCTATGATTCTTGACCTTGAGCAAATCATTTCCCATCTTCAGGGCTATGTTTCCTTATCTATAGAATATATGACTTTAACATCCCTTATAGGAATGAGAGATCAATATAGGTCGCCTTTAACTTATTAAATAAGTCCTAGGGAGTTGCCTGAGGCATATGGAAGTTGTGACTCGCCCAGGGTTAGCTAGTATATGTCAGAAGCAGGATTTGAATTCTGCTCTAGGCCCAGCACACTATATACTACAACCTGCTTCCTCCCAAGGTCTCTTCCTACTCTGAAAATCCCACAATCCAGATTCTAGTCACTCCAATGTTGATGCCTGTTCCTTTACCCTCAGAAGCACATAGCCAGCCCTGTATGAATTTCTGCTCCTATAAGAACAGGGTTCAATATTATTAAGCTCAAAACAGAAAGCTTACCCATCCAAATGTGTAAAGATTAGCGTTGGGATGTGACAGCCCTTGAATCACCTCTTAACAATGCTGCCTTCATCCAATTGATTTCACAGGTAATAACCAGCTTCCAACACAGCAGCAATTCTAAGCCTTCCATGTAATTCTTGATAGCTTAAATGTTCCCATTGATATCATGGGACTTATTAGTCTCCCAAAACACGATTGCAAATGGCCGCATTTCTCACCCTCCAATCAATAAGGCATCAAGGAGCGTCAAGGAGAAGCTGCAGAGTCATGACAATCTATTTAGAAAGTCTCTGATGAGAATGAGCAAATGCTCAAGCCCATTGAATCTTCTATACTTCACAAAACACGGAGAAAAAAATGGTGGCCATTTTGGGAGACTTCGGTGGTTTAGGGGGTTTTTACTCGAAGTTTATCTTCTCTCCCCATTCAAATGAATTTCCTTAATTTCTCTTCATGCTTTAATAAATTTCAAAGCATTAAATATTTCCAAGACCGCAATGGTAATGGCAGAGAAGGTAATTAAGTCCCCATTGAGCGGAACTGTGACCAATGACTATGAGCAATGCATTAACAAGGGGATGGCTGAAATTATAAAAATGTTAACTGCCTGTTTGGGAAGTGCCTCAGGGTGACTAAGAATTCGTTTCAACTCAGAGAGCAAATGTTCACCATTTATATGTGCTAGTTAAAAACATTAGTACTGAGTGGAATCGAACTATTGGCCAAGATGGATGCCTGAATGAAAAGTACACAGTCCAATTCCCTAGCAAAGCCCTGAAGTTTTCACCAGACCAAATAATGATCAAGAAATACAGTGAGAAGCTGCAGGAAGTGACTTCTTCCACCCTAGAACTGCATAAGAGATCAGCTGGAGGGCAATAGGAAAGGAGGCCTCCCAGCGTGGGTAGCCTCCCAGCAAGAGCAGAAATGGGAGAGAGACACATGTAACATGCAAGACTGTGTCTCAGGGTAACAAAACGGGAGGGGTCCCTGAGAACATCCCAGAATGTCCACAAAGCTCCAGGATGGGTACTTTGGAAGTCCAGGAGAGCAGTAGTGGTCAGTGACCAGGGCATAGCTGCAGTACTAAGAGGAAGACAACCCAGGTCCAGCGCCTCTGAGGGCCCTAACACTGTCCTGAGACACCAGAGAGGGTCTTGAAGATCTAGCACCCTGAACCTCAAAGATCTTGGGAGGACTGAACCCCAGGAGGTAGAAGTCAGTGCAGGAACCCAAGTGACCCTGGGTGAAACTAAACAGTGCTGACTACCCCCACCAAAAAGCACAGCTGTGGGCAGAGCGTGGCCCTGGTCCTGAGTGGTATGTTTTCCTCTCCCCTACTTCCAATCGAAATCAGTTGAAATCCTATCCATCAATGCAGGTCCAACTCTGTCCATGGAACTGTCACTGATGTCCTCAATCAGAAGTGACCCCTTCCTCCTGTGCCTTCATCATCACCAAAATCATCATCATCATCATCATCATCATCTCATCATCATGGTAGAAAACATTTATATGGTGCCTACTGTGTGCCAGGTACTGTACTAAGCACATTAGAAGCATCTCATTTGATCTTGAAAACCACCCTGCTATTTTATACCCGTCTTACAGATGAGCAAGCTGGGGCAAACAGAAACTAAATGACTTGCCCAGGGTTCCACTGTTAGTGTCTGAGGCCAGATTTGAACTTGGGTCTTCTTGACTCCAGGCTCTTACCCACCACCTAGCTGCTTCTTGTACTTAATGCAAGTAGTATGGTGCCACTTTATATTCAGGTGAAAAGGGAAGGGTCAGAGGAGTCCCTGAGCCATCTGAGGAGTTCCTCAATCAACTAGATAAAAGTACATGGCACAAGCCTTCTTTAGAGGGACCTGAGGGGCACTCCAGGTGAGGTGCCTGAGCATGCCCATTGGCACTTTACAAAGAGATTATGGACCTTCCCATTACCTCTCAATAACAGGGCTACCTCCAAGCTGACTGGCTACCTAGGACAGCATGGCAGACTTTGATCCGACCTTTCCGTGGTCTGTAAAACCAAGCTGACAGAGCAGCTTACTTTGAGAGGCTTCCTTTCCACTTTGCCCCCTCCAGAAGAAATACCTAGACCAGGAAGTGACCTTCGTGAGGCAGAGGCACGTGGATATCGTGAGCGCTTGGAGGCAGCCTTAGCAGAAACATCATCAGAATGGACTTTCCCCTTCCAAGTGATAGAGTGCATGGGTCCAAGAGAGAAGTTCATGGAAAATATTGGTGAACCCTAAACTCCGCCATGGAGGAGATGAAGCAGAGATTCTGGTGTCTGAAACAACAGAATCCTGGAATTTAGCCTTCTAACAGAAGGGAAATATGCTGGGCAGTGACAGCTTAGAGGATGAGGGTGGTATGTCTTATGGGTAAACACAAGTTCAAAAGTATGGTGACCAAACTTTATGAAAGGAAAAGGGGATTTCTTGATACAGTGGCAGAAAGAAATTATTCTATGGCTTGCGAGTAGCATTTTACTTGGAGAGCAAAGCCAGTGAGTTATTTAAATGGGGTAGGGAAGGAAGGAAACAAACATTTATTAGGCACCTTCTACGTGCTAGGCATTTAATCCTCACAGCAACCCTGGGTGCTATTATTAATTCCATTTTACAGTTAAGGAAACTGAGGCAGACAAAAGTTACTTGCCCAGGTCACACAGCTAATAAGTGCCTAAGGCTGGATTTGAACTCAAGACATCCTCAATCTAGGGCCAGAGTTCTATCCATTATGCCACCCAACTGTCTCTAGAGTCTTTATCTTGTCCTTCTTCTGTAATAGCCTCTTCGGTATGGATTCTCAGACTGGAAGGGAGCTTCCAAGGTCATCTGTTCTAGATCAGTCCAATTCAAAAATCCACCTCCCTTCCCAAAACATCCACATTCGGCAAACACACCCATTTCTCCTTGGCAGGCAACGGTGGGAGAGGGTAGGGGCCGCACAGGCAGCCAGGAGATTTTTTCCTTATGTGAATGTTCAGCAAATAACAAAATAGGTCGAAAAGAAAAACCTGCTTTTCTTTCAAACAGTGTTGACCCAGCCAAAACAGAGCCCCACACCTAGATAATTTAGGGAAGAGATGCACTTAGCTTTGGCTGACGAGACTTAAAAACAATTTCTGCCCTCATAACTCTCCTAGAAGTTGATAGGTCAGGCTTTTATCCTTCAGGAAAACATTCAGAAAGTTGCCTCATTTTTTTAAAATCCTATGCACTTGCATAGAAGAACCCTATTTATAATAGAGCTTATTACTACTTGGATTCAGAATCCTGAATATTAAATTCTGACAACAACCAACTCGAATCGAAGGGTATAGCCACTGCCTGAGGAACCCTTGATCCATCTGGAGCATACAAGGTAGTGGAATATCACAGTGCGGCAAGAAATGACAAGTAGGAGGAATGTAGAGAAACAGGAGAAGATTTGCATGAACAGATACAGAGTGAATAAAACAGAGCCGCAAGAACGGTTGATATATACAGAATGACTACAACAATGTACATGATAAGAACCTTCAGAGGAGGCCACTCTGAGTAAGTGTAAAACCAAGCATGTCCTAGAAAGCGCAGATGATGGGATATGTTTCCTTCCTCCTGTCAAGGAAGCAGGACTATCAGGAGAGAATGTTGATACATTGTCAGACATTGTCTATGGATCTGAGGCTTTCGTTTAACTTGTTGTAAGTGGCAGTTTAATTGTAAAAGGAGGCAGCTCCAACCAACTGGAAACTCTTAAATTTTCACAGTGAGCTTTCGCACGTTGGAAATCAGCAAAGGCTACAAATCAGGGATTGATTTATTATTTTGTTGATTGTAGGACTTAAGAAAGTGATGCTGAGGGACAGCTACTGGCACAGTGGATAAAGCACCAGCCCTGCAGTCAGGAGGAGCTGAGTTCAAATGTGACCTCAGACACATACTAGCTGTGTGACCCTGGGTGAGTCACTTAACCCTGTTTGCCTCAGTTTCCTCATCTGTAAAATGAGCTGGAGAAGGAAATGGCAAACCTCTCCAGTATCTTTGCCAAGAAAATCCTAAATGGGATCACAAAGAATGGGACAAGACTGAAAAATGACTAAACAAAAAGTCTGTAAGACTCCAGAGGACCACATAGCAGTTGCAATTCAATGAAGAAACAACAGGTGGCAACTGAGAGCAGCTCAGTGGAGAACCAGCAAATTTCAGCATTGTGGAGGTAGTTATCAGAGAAACTAGCCCACCAGAGGACATCAACTATGCTCTTCTGAGCATCTTAAAACATAGCAGAGGAAGCAACAGTGCACTCCATAAGAACATAAGTTGCCTCTCTCTCTCTCTCTCTCTCTGTATATATATATATATATATATATGTGTGTGTGTGTGTGTGTGTGTGTGTGTGTGTGTGTGTGTGTGTAAACTCTCTCCCACTGGTGGTGTGGAAATTGATGGGAAAGCCTACTCCTCCTTCCTGTTCTACTGACTTCTATACTTTAACACCACCTCTCAGCTGCAGCCTAGAACCTCCTCCACTTCATCAACCCCTTTCTCCCGATTGTGAGCTCCCTCTGAGACCTCCATTTTGGGGAGAGCCCTATTCCAGCCAGCTTTCATTCCCCTCCTCAACTAGTCTGACTTTCCAGACTTCAACACCATGCCCCTGCCCCTTACCTTTTCAGTTCCTTTTGGTTTGTTGTCTTCCTTCATTAGAATGTAAACTCCTTGAAGCCAGAGACTCTTTCTTTCTTGCTTGTACTGGTATCTCCAGCATTTAGCAGAGTACATGGCACATGATAGGTGCTTAATAAGTGCTTGTTGACTCCATGTATTAGACGAATTTTTTATTATTTATTTTGCTATGCTATTCAAGCGCATGTTGTTTTGACTTAGTGTATCTTCTGGTTAGTCTGGTAAATGTAAAACATAAGTAGGGGCCCATGAGTTGTGGTTCTGCATATATGCTAACCCAAAACAGGTCATTTACCTGGGGCAGCTTTCATAGGGGCCTTCCATCTAAAGAGGCCAATGCTATACACAGATAACACATCGGTACAGCCAGATTTTGCCATTTTTTTGTCATTTAAATACAAAAATAGCTTGAATCTCTTGTTTTTCCACCTCTGGTGTTGCTGTTCTCATTTAGCTGATATATTTTGCTCTCCATGCAGGTATTGGAATTGCTATGAGAATTTGTGATTTTTAATTTTCTTTTATTAGTTTTTATTTGGGGGAATAGTCAGGGCTGTTTCTTCTAGTTAGGTGGTTATTGAGCTGGCTGAACTCCATCCCACGGGAACATGAAAATTTACTTGTGGCCTCCAACATTCCTCAGACAAGAAGCCAAAAGAGGGAGTCAAGGCTTCCCTAAGTGCTTTGACTTCCCTTATTTGAGGGAGGCATTCTACTGACACTGACTCTGTAGACCCGTAATCTCCTCTCTCAAGCAGCCTATTGTGAAACCTCTAAATGTCATTTAATCTGTAACCTACTGAGTTTACCTACAGAGTCTGTTGAACTGGGTTTTTTTCCTTAGGGGCTGCATGAGGTTTGATTCTGTTTAACTAAGTTTGTTCAACTGTTATACATTGAAGGAAGCATGGAATTATGAATCTATATTTTTTTAACTTTTATGGCCTAAGAGGATATAGGATTATGTATAAGGATATAGCATTATGTATAAGAATAGATCTCTGTCTCTCTGGCACTTTTTTTTGCCTATGAAAAGCCTTGGAAGTATCTTAATCTTTGTTCAGGGTTATTTTTTTTAATCCTGAACCTATGCCTTAAATATAATAAAACCTGGGTTTTTAACCTCTATAATTTTTGTCTTATGGTAGATTTGTTTAAGTAGCAGCAATCTAAACTCACAGAGGAAAGACTTCTCCCATAACAGAATCAATTGAATGGATCTTGTGCCAATAGAGATGAAACTGAACTAGCTAGGTTCGATGGGAGTGTCTCTTCTTGAGAAGTAGCATCTTAGAGAGAAATAACCAGCCTCTAGGGGACATGTCCTTCAGACTCAACCTATTTTGATGAAAATGAGCAGCACAACCCCATCCAGACCCACGCTGGCAAAACCAGATAGTGAAGTTATTCACACATCGGAGGCCAAAGTTAGCCATCTAGTGACTGGAGCCTTCTTTGATTCCTCCCCCTTCTTCATCTCCATATCTAATCAGTTGGCAAGGGTCATTGATCTTACCTCCACCAGTCTTTCCCTCGCATTCATCCCCTTTACCTCCACTCAGTTTCTCCCTGAGTTCAGGTCCTCATTACCTCTCACTAGACTGCTACAATGGCCTTCTAAATGGTTTTCCTTCTGCTAGTTTCTTTCTTTTTTTTTTGCATTTTTATTTAGTATTTCATTTTCCCCTAGTTACATGTAAAAATAATTTTTGACATTCATTTTTCAAACTTTGAGTTCCAAATTTTCTTTCTTCCTCCCTCCCCATCCCCCCTCACTGAGAAGGCAAGCAATTCGATGCAGGTTACACATGCTAGTCTCTTCTTCAAAGCTATCCTCCACTGAGCTGCCAATTTTATATTCCTAAAACACAGATCTGACCCTGACACTACTCCCCCACCACAAACACACACACTCAAAAATCTTCAGTGGTTCCAATTTGTTTCTAAGACAAAATACAAAACCTTCAAACTAGTATTTAAAGTTTCCAAAGTTTGGTTGCCACCCACCTTTCCACTCTTATTTGAGATTATACACCTTCATGTACTATATTTTCTTTTGTTGATTGAGGTTCTGAGAACCCTGAAATGCAAGGGTACAGGGGGTCTGCCTCAAAAGAATTCAACCACTCAAGCCTTCTTTCAGTCAGAGTCTGGAGAAGGACTTGAGGGGGTCAAACAATTCTTCATAGAAGGCTACCAACATGATGCAGTTTGGGGTGCTGAGAGCCCCAAAATGCAAGTACAGGGAGTCTGCCTCAAAAGAATTCAACCACTCAAGCCTTCTTTCAGTCAGAGTCTGGAGAAGGACTTGAGGGGGTCAAACAATTCTTCATAGGAGGCTACCAACATGATGCAGTTTGGGGTGCTGAGAGCCCCAAAATGCAAGTACAGGGAGTCTGCCTCAAAAGAATCCAACCACTCAAGCCTTCTTTCAGTCAGACTAGTGAGGTTTTATTATAACACCAGTTAGGCATTCAAGATTCCTAGTAAATCTGTAGTATTGTGACACCAATAGGAGCAGGTGAGATTCTTAAGGAATCTGCCCAATTTAATGGGGATAAGATTGGTATTTACATAGAAGAAAAGGCCATGAGAAGACCTGGATGGGTTAAGGAGTGGCAAGTAGCCTGGGGTGGGCCAGGGGAAGACAATGAAAGGAGTTAAGTGGTGGAGAGCCACAGCGCAAGGGCAGTTAAAAGGATTATTGAGTGTCTAGGTAGATTGGGATGGGCCAGGTGCCTCAGGAAAAATGCCAGAGACCTGTGTGGGAAAGTTCAGAGGCTGGGTTGCTTTCAAAGACGTGGTCTTTTTCCTTTCCAGGTCCCATAACCCCATCACTTTCTAGGTCAAAATTTGCCTGTACCAAATATACTTCTGTGCCTTTGTACCCCCCGTGTTACCCCACAGAATTCACTCCATTCTTATCTCCAACTTGCTTGCTATGCTCTCTCCAACAAAAGGTCTTTCCTGTTTTCCTCCCATTCCTCTAATTATCAGTGTTCTTGTGCTCTTGGAATTATTTTGTGTTTTGTATTTACTTACTTGTGTACATGTTGCCTCCCTCTCTTAACCCAGTAAACTGTAGGGCCCTTGAGGTCGGGACTGTTTTGTTCTTGTCTTTGTATGCCCAGCACCTAGTGTGGTACTTTGGGTATAAGCCAGAATTCTAATAGAACAAAGTGGATATTCCCTTCAGAAATGGAGATCACAACCTATCCATGCCAGCTCTTCCTATGGGACTCCTATCCCTGTCTTCCTATCAGTCCACCATGAAGGGTCCCTTAAGATTGTGGCCTCCTCACCCTGGAACATCCAACTATCCTTGCAAGGCCTTTTCGACCTGGAATATCCCCCAGTAAGTCCCATCCCCTTCTCTCATTGGAGAGCTCCTCCTTGACCCTCCATTTTTCGAAAGGGCCCAGGCTCACAGGACTTCAAAACTATGCCCTTGGGCCAGGAACCTCATAGTCCACCTCTCTGCACAGTCAGACATTTCTTTGATCACCTTTCTTTATACTGTTTCTTCTGCATAATCCCTTGTTCATCATGAGTTGCAGTGAGCTCCTGGATACCAGCACCAAGGAATCCTAATGGTTATCTTCCTAGTTAATTCTTCAGAGACTAAAAGAATAATGGTTCTACAAAGGTCAATCTTTGTTTTAGGAAGACACTATGATCATCAAAAGAACTTTGCAATTTCCCAAAGGCAACCTGCTCCCCTCCCCCAGTTCAATTCTGGGCTCAGCTCCTCCTTCATTTGCAGGATCTGTCCTTAAAAAAAAACTTACACAGAGAGGGGCTTAATAAATGTTTATTGAAGTGAATTCTTCTGGAGCTCTCTGGATAATTGCCTTACTTTTTCATGTTCTGCCCTGATCTCAATCTATAATGGATTGCCTCGTTTACCTCTCACTCATACATTAAGCTAGAAAGAGTGGTGAGTGGCGAAGTCAAGTTTATAGCTGTCAGCAAAGCAAAGGCAAACAAAATTATTTCCTTTTGGGGTAAGAAATGCTTTAATGTTCCAGCAGAGCCCAGCTAGAGCCTCCATAGCTTGGTTTTATCAGGTCAATTACTCAATTGCATTTAGTTTGTTCCATCTTGCCTGATTAATTACTTACTTTGGAAAAGCGAAGATGAGTAGGAGGATAGCTTTCCACTCAGTACCCTTCTCTCCTTCACTGGAAACTCACTGACCCAGATTTTCAAAGTTTTCCTATAGATTTGTCTGAGACAGAGGCTGCCTTATGGACAAAGTGAGCAGCAAGGAGTGAGAAGGGAAAGGGGAGACACCTTTATTACCAATAAATTTGGGCTTGACTCCTGATATATACATACGCGTGCACCGCGCGCGCGCGCAGCACACACACACACACACACACATAATACTTAAGGACTTGTTCAGTTTTTTAGGTCTAGAGCTGTGTCAGCCTTGGAAATATACACAAAGCTTGAAAGGCAATTCTAACCTTTATTGGTTAGATGGTTTCAAGTGGGGCAGCTAGGTGGTGAGAGCCTAAAGTCAGGAAGACTCATCTTCACGAGTTCAAATCTGGTCTCAGACATTTACTAGATTTGGGCAAGTCACTTCACCTTGTTTGTCTCAGTTTCCTCATCTGTCAAATGAGCTGGAAGAGGAAATGGCAAAACACTCTAATATCTTTGCCAAGAAAACCCCTAATGGGGTCACAGAGTCGGATATGACTGAAAAACAACTTTACTCTTTTTAGTTCATGTAGTAGGTTACTGCTGCCAAATAAACCTGTCACATTGCAGAAATTATAGAGGTAAAAACCTAGGTTTTATTATGCTTAAGCCTAGGTTCAGGAGGTAGAAAAAGAACCCTGAACAAAGATTAGGATTCTATAATTTTTTGATATACAGTAATCTAGAGCATCCTTTTGGGCCATGAAAGGTCAAAAGACTTAGTTAAACAAAATCAAAATCTAATATATCACCTAAGTAAAGAAACTTAGTTAAATCAACTTTATAGGTAAACTAAGTCAGGCAACAAATTATGTTAACTACATTTAGAAGGTTCACAATGGGCTATTTAGGGGAGGGGAGATTTACATTCCTCAAAGATAACTACAGAGTCAGAACCAGTTGAATGCCTTCACAAATAGTTAGCTAAATCACCTTGAAAAGCTTAAAACTGTCCTTTGGCTTCTTATCTGAGAAATGTCAAAAAGTCTCCCCTTAATATTAGCATTCCATGAGTCAAGTTTTGGCTAGGCGAGGTTAATATTAACAGAAAACAGGCTTCAGTTAGCCAAAAGGCTCCAAGAGGAATGGCATTAAAAAAATCAATAAAAGGAAATGAAAAAATATCATAACAGAGTATTTGCTTAGTACTTACCAGTACTTACTAGTTTGATCAGGTTCTCTAAGTGATACCCAAGTAAGGTTTTATAGATGGTGAAAAGCACTATAAGACATTCTCTATCTTATGGAAGCTTAGAATTTAGTTGTGGAGATGAGGTATAGACTGTTAAGTTCCATGAAAGTGAGCATCCTGTCTTATCTAAACTTTTTACCTCTCAGAAAAGCACTGTGCATGTAGTAGACTCTCAAGCACTCATAGCTAACCTGCACTAAAACTTTTGGGACACTGTATATCAATAAACATTTATTAAGCTCCTACTATATGCCAGGTATCATGCTAAGTGCTGGGGATACAAAAAAAAAGACAATGCCTGATCTCAATGAGCTTACAATCAAATGGGAGAGGCAATATGAAAACAAATACATAACAAAGCAAGCTATATACAGTATAGATAAGAAATAATTCACAGAGGGAAGGCACTAGAATTAAGAGGGGTTGGAGAAGGCTTCCTGTGGAAGGTGGGATTTGTATAATTATACAACTATACAATTTATATAACTACACGACTATACAAACTATGTTTGTGTAACTATATAGAATAAACACAAGGTAGTTGGGGGTGGGGAGTGGCTCTAGCAATTTAGGGGATCAGGAAAGGCCTCATGAGGAAGTGACATTTGAGCTGATCTTTGAAGAAAACTAAGGATTCTAAGATGCAGAAGTGAGGAGGAGTGGTTTCCAGGTGTGTGCACAAGCCTGTGCAAAGGCACAGAAGATAGAATGTCATGCATAAGGAACAATAAAAAGGCCAGTGTGGCTGGAATGTAGAGGGAGATATAATAAGGCTGAAAAGGTCAGCTGAAGGCATAATGAAGAACTTTCAATGTCAAAGAGAGGAGCCTGACTTTGATCCCAGTGGTAATAGGGAGGCACTGTAGTTAAACTTAATAAAAGTTTATTGGTGAGTGACATCAGTGTTTTAAGAAGATCACTTTGGCAGCTGGGTGGAGGGGGGAGGTGAAGCAGGGAGGCCAATTGGGAAGCTATTGCAATAGCTCAGGAGACAGGCAATGAGGGCTTGAATTTGGATGGTAGCCATGTGAGTAGAGAGAAGTCAATGGAGATTCAGAGATATTGTGGAGGCAGAATCAGCAAGACTTAGCAACTGGTTGGATATAGCTGGCGAGAGGGATCTAAGCTATGGGCAGGGCGCAGTTTTCCTTGATAATTTTTTGAAATATGATCTTTCAGGTAGTCCAGTAATTCTTAAATTCTCTCTTCAATCTAGTTTCCAGGTCAGTGTTTTTTCTGATGACAAATTTCACATTTTCTTCTACTTTTTTCATTCTTTTGACTTTGTTTTATTATTTCTTGATGTCTCTTGGAGTCATTAGCTTCCACTTGCCCAATTCTAATTTTTAAGGAAGTATTTTCTTCAGTGAGCTTTTGTGCCTCTTTTTCTATTTGGCTAATTCTGCTTTTTAAGGACTTCTTTTCTTCAATGAATTTTTGTATCTCTCTCACCATTCAGCCAATTCTGTTTTTCAAGGTTTTGTTTTCTTTGGTATTTTTAGTGCCTCTTTTACCAAGCTGTTACTTCTCTCTTCATAGTTTTCTTGCATCACTCTCATTTCTTTTCCCAATTTTTCCTCTATCTCTCTTATCTCTTTCTTTAACTCTTCCAGAAATTCTTTTTAGGCTTTTGCCCAATTAGCATTTTTCTTTAAGGCTTAGGTATTTTCACATTTCACACCAAGACACAATTCTTGGTCTTCCCTGCCATTGTAGCAGATTTCTATGCTCAAGTTCTTCTTTGGTCATTTGCTCATTTTTCCAGCCTATTTCTTGACTTTGAACTTCACATCGAAGTTAGGCTCTGCTCACCCAGGAGTGGGGAGATATTGTACCAAGTTTTGGGCTTTTTGTTGTGCTGCTATTTCCATAGCTAGTTCCGGATGTCTGTACATTTTTGGTGCTCCCAAGGTGGTGTGATCTGGGTAGAGGTGTGGTTACTGCTCTCCTGGTCTGTGTTTTAGTCTTTACCCAGGAAGAGACCCTGCTCCCCTGAAGCCATAACTGCTAGGGCTCCCTTCTGCCTTAGAACTATGATGAGGGCCCCTACTCCCTTGTGACCAACACAAGTGCTCCTCTCCACCCTTGAGCTACAACACTTATGTTTCCAGTCAGCATCCATTGCATCCAGTGCCATCAAAGTGTCCCCTATAATCTCTTTCTGATCAGTTGTCAGATCCTTTTACCATATCTGGGCTGAGAGCTCTCAAAGCTGCTGCTGCTGCCACCACCCCCTGTCACACCCACCTCTAAGGCCCATCACTGGTGCTGCTGTCGTGAGAGATTGCAGTTAGGACCCTTCCTTAGTGTCATAGACCTCTCCTGCCAACCTCCTAAGTTGTCTTAGGCTGGAAAAATGCCTTCCTGATATTTTGTTAGTTCCGCCAAAATCTTATTTGAGGTGTTTTCCTAAAGTTGTTTGGAGGGAACTGTTGGGAGAGTTTGGCTGGGTTTCTCCTTCTAATCCACCATCTTCGCTCTGCCTCTATTAACTCAGAATCATACTTTTAAATAATTAAAGGAAATGCTAAATTCCAATTAGAGGTTAGTGAAAATAAAGATATAATTTTCCCAAAAAATTCATGGATCCTCTGAAATCTATCCATGCACCCCTCAACCTTATATTAAGAACCATTGAGTTAGAAGATTTGGGTTCAAACTCTGACCCTGCTGCTTAACATTATTCATCCTAGCTGAATAACACTGGACAAGCTACTTATCCCTTCTTATAACAGAAGCCTTCTTCCACCCCTCTTAATTTTAGTGCTTTCCTTCTGTCAGTTACTTCCAACCTTTCCTGTATATAGTGGGCTTTGTATATATGTGTTCGCATATTGTCTCCCTCATTAGATTCTAAGCTCCTTGAGAGTAAGAACTGTCCTTTGCCTCTTTGTATATGGAATGCTTAGCACAGTGCCTGGCACATAGTAGGCACCTAATAAATTTGTGTTGATGGATTGCTATAGAACTCTACAGAACTCAGTTTCTCCATCTATAAAAGGAGGGACTTGGATTAGATGACCTTCTAGCTGCCGATCTATAGTTACATGACTAAACAATCTCTCAAGTCCCTTCCGGCCCCAAATCCTATTATCTTATAATATATCTCAGCAGAAAATTATTGCCAAAGGAAAGAAATGTTTCTTTCCTCCAGAAGTAAGGTCCGGCAATTGTTTGGGCTTTGAATAAACTTAGGTCATGTCTTTGGCCAGGAGCTTATTTGGTGGACATTTGGCTCCAAGCCCTAATACTGATCAAGGCTATTGAGAATGTTTAATAGTGAGTTGCAGAGTTGGTAGCTAAAAGGAGAAAATACTATAGGCCAGGGGTTCTTAATTTTTTTTACGTGACATGGACCTCTGGTAGTAGGGGAAGCCTACAGACCCCCTTCTTAGAATAAGGTTTTTAAGTGCACAAAATAAAACACATAGAATTACAAAGGAATATTGAAATGTAGTTATTAAAATATTTTTTAAAAACAAGCTTAATTCAGCCTAAGGCATTAAGTCATAGAATCATAGATTTAAAGTTGGGATAGATTCCAATACAATCCCACTCCCCATTCTACAGATAAGGAAAATGAGGCCCAGGGAGGGGGAAAGACATATCTAAGATCACACAGCTTACTGGCAAAGCCAAGATTTCTACCCGGGTTTTCTGACTCTAAAGCTAATGTTCTTTCCACTACATTACACTGAATCATGGAATGATAGTTTTAGAATATTTGGGTTAGAAAGAGCCTTAGAATCCCTGTTACCTAATTCATTCATTTGTTCATTCACTTAACGATGTATCAAGCTCCTACTGTTTGCAGAACACAATGCTAGGTACTAAGGGAGGTTAATAACTTTGGTACAGATTTGGTGTCTCATATCTGTCACTCACAACTAGGCATGTCCCGTACTCTACATTGCTCTGAGTCTCCCTTGACACTCTCCTCCCAAAATAACCTAGGAAGAGATCAGAAAATACCCACTCCACGTAAGTGATACAAGACCACGCTTGCTGGCTGACACATATGCTATATAGGGAGGGGACATTAAAACCTCTGGACCCTACCCATAGCCCCTCTCCAATCAAGGAGGTGGCCTGAGTCTCCCCAGTCCCACACTTGCCTTGTAATTTGCCATCTCATGAACTCATGGGTCTCATTCACTGCTCACTCTCTCCAAGTCCCCATAAGTCATCACTCCATCCCATGTGGGAACTGAACCCTTCTCATGTCAAATCTAATCTGACTCACTATTGGGCTTTCTCCCCATGTACGAATTTAGTGATTCTTACTGGAATGCTTATTCTTACTCTGCTCTCCTTTCTTCACCAATCCCAGACCAATTTCCAACCTTCCAGAGGACTAACACCAGCCTAAAGCTTCTTGAGGACAGATAATATGGCCAGAAATTGATTGGGAGAAAGAGCTGGGCACTTGAAGCAGTGGGGACATGTAGCTGTCTTGTATTCCCCAGGCCTTTGTCAAGATGGCAGTTATTCTTCCTTTCTTTGTGCCCACAACTTCAGGCTCGTAACTCTGCCCTCATGGAGACTAAAGTCTAGTAGGAGAATAAGACACAAGCATAGATCTCTATGACTCTTGTAGAAGAGGCTCCCTCCTGACCTGAACTGTTTGGATACCATTTGGGGACTTCTCACTTCTCTGGTTCATCTTGAATTTTGAATTTTGATACCCCCTTGCTTGGAAATGTAGGCATCACAAGATTTACTGAGAGGTTAAGGCAAAGTAGCTGAACTCTTATGAGGACCCATAAAACATGGGTTCTTAACCTTTTGTAGTACCATAGCCCACTTTGGCAGTCTGGTGAAGCCTTTGGACCCTTTCTTAGGATAATGTTTTAAATGCATTAATTAAAATACATAGGATTAAGAAATCAACTATACTGAAACACAGTTATCCAATTTGTTTTTTTAGTCTGTGGACCCCAGGTTAAGAATCCCTGCCATATAAAGTAGCAATACCCACTGGTGAGTGGTCTCTCTTGCAAGAGAATGAATATAGAATGAATCTTTTACAGTACTAGCCTGTGGAAGGATCCAGCAGGGAACCCTGGGTATGGGTGGAATAGACTCACTCCTTCACATTGGTTCCCCCCTCCATGACTCCTCTGATTGCTCCAGTAGAAATCACCATTCAGATCCCCTGTAGTAACTCCCTTGGATGTCCTGCTTTGGTCCACAGTTCTTCTTAGTTCTCAGCAGATAGCTATTGGCAGTCCCAGGCCTCTTTCTGGGTCTTCCATTGTTCCTCATTCCATTTCTTTTCCTGTGGTTCTTCTCAGCCTCCAGCAGATGGTGTTTGTGCCTATTCTCAGAGGATCAGCTCTCCTATATAACCAAAGAGGGAAAAAATAACCTGTAGTCTCTGTCTTGGCCAAATGTGTTTACAGTTTAAAATGAAAATCTAGGTCAGAGTGCTTTAATTTTTTTAAGTCCTTTTTTGAATGCCAGTTCCAAGACTCACATGTAAGAAGCCTCACAGGGCCAGAGGAATTATATATCATTCTCTCTCCTCAGTTCATGTGGGCTCAGAATGGATTATTATATTTCATGTCCTCCCCCTTCTAGTGTCTGGTTGCTGTGTCTGCCTATGTCAGTAGTCACCCTAGGTCTAGGGATTTGGGGGAAATAACTCATTTTTTATCCCACTAGCTTCTCAGTTCATTGTATTTCCTCCTGGGCAGCTGGAAAGAGTTTTTCAAATTTCCAAGAGCTATGACTATAACATGCAGAAGAAACGCACACTGCCTTCATGATTGGTAGAGAAAGATTTGTAATCCCTGTTGCATATTTTTGACGTACAATATTATATGAAAATGCATTATAGAGTTTTGGAAGAAAGTGTCATTTAAAGACTGTGTTTTGCCTCTTTTTGCATACCCAGCATTTAGCACAGTGCCCGGCACATAGTAGGCACTTAATAAATGTTTCTTGAATTGAATTATTTATTGACCTTAAGTATGAAAGGGAAAGCCATTACTGAGAAGTAGAAATGGGGAAGGCTTCAAGGAGCTTTTGGTACCTCCTCCCAGATCCCCATTTTCCTTTTATAAGCAACTCCTAGGCCACTCTCAAAAATATTCTTCAAAGAAAGTGCCAACCTGCATAGGTAGAGGGAGTATTGTCCTCATGAAGCACCTTGTACCAATGAAATCTAGGTGGCATAGTAGAGAGAACTAACTGGAATTGGGGTTAGGAAGACTTGAGCTTGAATTCTACTTCAGTCACTAGCATTTACCAGACACTGTGTGAAATGTTTTACAAATATGATTTCATTTGATTTTCACAATAACCCTGGGAGGTAAGTGCTATTGTTAACCCCATGCTTCAGTTGAAGAAAAGAGGCAGACAGAGGAGAATGACTTACCCAGGATCACACAGCTAGCAAGTATCTGAGGCTGGATTTGAACTCATGTTCTTCTGACTTTAGGCCCAGCACTCTATCCACTGGGCCACCCAGCAGCCTCTAGAGTGCTTCAAATATTTTAGTAGGAAGGTGAGCAAAGACTCTTTAAGTTTGGCCAGAGCATGAAGGGGACTAATAGGAAACAATTTTTGTCTGAAGCTCTGCTTGGTTTCAACTCCACAGGACAAAATATCCTCTTGTGTCCCCCTCCCCATTTTCCAGCTTCCTTTTGTGGGTTATCTATCCCCATTAGATTGTAAGTTCCTTGAGAACAAGGACTGTCTTTCTTTTTCTTAATTGTACTGTTATTCAGTCTTTCAGTCTTGTCTGACTCCTCTTGACCCCACGGGATCATAGCAAGTCAATACTGGCCATGAGGTTTTCTTGGCAAAGATGCTGGAACAGCTGGCCATTTTCTTCCCTACTGGATTAAGGCAAACGGAGATTAAATGACTTACCCAAGTTCACACAGCTAGTAAAGTGTCCAAGGCCAGATCTGAACACACATCTTCCTGATTGCAGGCCTGGCACTCTACCCACTGAGCCACCTCCCTCCCTCCTCCTATTTGTATACCTAGCATTTAGGACTGGCTAAGTGCCTGGCACATAATAGCTGCTTAATAAATGTTTATTATATTGTGTTGTATTATGTTGTACTGTATCCAGACAAGACTGGAAAGGTAGGGTGATACAGATGGCAAATGCCCTTGAATGCCAGGCAAATGAATTTGTACTCTAAGCAGACAATATGGAGTCTTTGAAGGTTTTTTATCAGAACAATGAGATGACCAGATCTATGAATAATGAAAATTATTCTTGCAATGGTATAAACAGCAGATTGCAGGTGAGGGGGCATGCGAGCAGAAAGACCAATTAGGAGATAGGGAGGTAGCAGTAGAAATAGAAGGGAGGGAGTAGATTCCAGAGATGTCCTGGAAGACGAAGTGGCAAGAAGTGATCATTTATTGGACAGAAGAGATTAGAGTCAAAAATAATTCTACAACTGCTAACTTGGGTCCCTGGAAGAATGGTGGTACCATAGACAGAAACAGTGAAATCAGAAGGAGGACCAAGTTTATTTAATGAGGACGATAATATGCCAGGTTTGGGATAGGTTGAGTTTTAGATATAATTGAGAATCCAGCTTGAGATGTCCCATTGGCCATTAGAGATGTTGGCCTTGAGTTCAGAAGAGTGATATAGGATGGAAGGTACAGTTTTGGGATACATTTGCATAGAGGTGGTAGGTAGTTGAAGTCACTCATGGGAGTGACTGTGCTTGCCGAGAAAAGAAGGAGGCTGGGAAGGGATCTTAGAGAAATGTCCACATTAAGGGATTAAGAAGAGCAAAAGGAGTTAGAGAAGGAGACAGAGAAGTAGAAGATGATCCAGGAGAATGGGGCATTTTTTAAACAAAGAGAGGAAGGACCATCCATTAGAAAAGAATTGTTAATAGTGTCAAAAGTTGGAAAGGTCCCAAAAGATAAGTGAACAAAGAATACGAATAAGCTGGTCTGAAAGGAAGAATGTCAAACTATTTGTAACCACAGAAGATGTGCCAAATCACTGATAATAAAAGATATACAAATCGAAAGAACTCTTACTAGGTAAGAAGTTTTACTTCTTGTCAAAAATGACCCAAAAAAATGAGAATAATCAGTGTAGAATAGATTGTGGGATGGCAACACTAATGCATTGTGGGTGGAACTGTGGATTGGTATAACCATTCTGAAAAGCTATTTGGAATTTTATATAAAGAAAGTGACTAAAATGACTCTACCTTTGACTCTATTACTAGGACTATATCTTTAGGAGGTCAACAACAAAATGAAAGGTCCCACATGTACCCCAATATTTATAGCAGCACTTATTGTTGTGGCAAAGAACCAGAAATAAAGATGCCCAGCCATCAATTGGGGAATGGATAAACAAATTGTTGCATATGAATGAAATGTAATGTTACCGTGCTGTGAGAAATGATGAACAAAATGAATAAAGAAGCATAGAAAGAGTTATGTGAATGGATACAAAGTGAAGTTTTGTGAGCTCCTGGAGGGTAGGGAGCGCCTTTTGCCTGTCTTTATCTCCCCAGAATTTAACCCAGTGCCTGGCACTTAACAAATGTGTATTGACTGACTTATTGAATAGGACAAGGGCTGAAGAAATGCTATTGAATTCGATGGTTAGGAGGTCATTGGTCTGAAAGACCAGTTTCAGTACAGGGGGAGGAGGTGGGCTAGAAGCCTAATTAGGGAGAGGCAGTGAGAAAGTGGTAGCATTGGGTACAGGCACCTTTTTCAAGACACGTAGCAGTTTAAAAGATAAGGGTTAAAGAGAATTTTGCCAGCTTCAGTTTTCTCAATGGAGTAGGAAGCTAGGTCATCTGCTGTAAACTGGAGGGTGGAGTAGGACTAGTGGAGACAGGTTTAGAATAGTTGCTATGGGAAATATAATAGACGTTGCCTAATGTAGTATTTTCAATAGTGTAGGTGCTTAATAAATGCTAATTATGTTTGGAACACTTCCTGGGGTAGCTTCCTGCCCAGCAGATGTTTCCCCTGAATTGCACACATCTTTTTTTCCCACTTAATAGTATTTTATTTTTTCCAATTACCTGTGAAGATAGCTTTAACATTCATTTTTGAAAGATTTTGAGTTCCAAATTTTTCTGCCTCCCTGCCTTTCCTCCCCACTCCCCAAGACAGCAAGCAATCCAATATAGGTTATACATGTACAATCATGTTAAACGTATTTCTACATTAGTCACGTTGTGAAAGAAGAATCAGAACAAGAGGGAAAAACCATGAGAAAGAAAAAAAACCAAATGAAAACAGTCTGCCTCCATCTGCATTCAGACTCCACAGTTCTCTGATGTAGATAGCATTTTCCATCACAAGTTTTTTTGGAATTGTCTTGGATCACTGTATTGCTGAGAAGAGCTAAACTGTCATGGTTGATCATTGCACAATGTTGCTATCACTACATACAATGTTCTCCTGGTTCTGCTCACTTCACTCAGCATCAGTTCATATAAATCTTTTCAGGTTTTTCTGAAGTCTGTCTGCTCATCATTTCTTATAGCACAATAGTATTCCATTACATTCATATACCACAACTTGTTCAGCCATTCCCCAACTGATGAATATTCCCTTGGTTTCCAGTTCTTGGCCACTACAAAAAGAGCTACTATAAATATTTTTGTACATGTGGGTCCTTTTCCCATATTTATGATCTCTTTGGGATACAGACGTAGAAGCAGTATTGCTGGGTCAAAGGGTATGCACAGTTTTATAGCCTTTTGGCCATGGTTCCAAATTGCTCTCCAGAATGGCTGGATCAGTTCACAACTCCACCAACAATGCATTAGTGTTCCAATTTTCCCACATCTTCTCCCACATTTGTCATTTTTCTGTTTCGTCATGTTAGCCAATCTGATAGGTGTGAAGTGGTACCTCAGAGTTGTTTTGATTTGCATTTCTCTAATCAATAGTGATTTAGAGCATTTTTTCATGACTATAGATAGCTTTAATTTCTTCATCTGAAAACTGCCTATTCATATCCTTCGACTATTTATCACTGCCCACATCTTGAAAGCATCAAAGACATGGGAAATGTAAGGTTAAGCAGCCTCAGATTATTAACATGAACTAAGTTCCCCTAGTTGTTTTAATGTTACCCTATGAAAGGGACCTTTGAAAAGAATGTCCTCAAGCTTCAGAGGAAAGATGCCCAAGATGAGCTAGAGAAGGGGACCTGGAGCAGGGAGTCCCTTTTGGCATTTCTACTTTCTGATTCGGATTCCATGGTGGGATTGCACACCATGGTGGCCCCTAGGAGAAGACTTTGATCTTGGAATCTTTAGCGCCATCTTTCTAGGAGTGAGGCTGGCCTGTCATCACTGGCCATACTGTAAGATGGGGTGAACAGGACATTGCTGAGAAGACTACTTCCTCCCTACCCAATGACTGTGGCACCAAGTACCATTTGGTAGAAAGATCTGGGAGGGGAGGGAATCTGCTTATCTCAGTAACAAGACCAAGGGGAAGAAAGAGATGATAATCATTGTAGTATCTGTAGCAGAAGGCTCTTGTAAGGCTCCATTGAAACAATGTGTGTGGAAAGCATTGTAAACTCAAAGCATTATAGAAATGCCAGGTTATTACTCTGAGAACTAGGGGTCAAATTTTGATTTAGGTAAACACCATACCAGGGGCTGTGTTTGCTCAAGGAGAGAATACATTTTTCTCTGGCCCCTGGGGAGAAATGCTTGCCCTAAAGTCTTTTTTTTTCTTTACCTACTGAAGCCTCTCTCTTCTCTGCAATAAATTTGTCATGGAATTATCATCAATTGTTGAGAGCACAGAGGGCCTATGTCAGAGCTGGGAAAGACCTTAGAACACAGATTATCGAATGTGGAAGCCATTAGTCTGGCCTTCTCATTTATAAAATGAGGAAACTGGGACCTAAAGCAAAGGCGATGGCTTGTCTCTCACTTAGATCTCCCTCCCCTCCACTTTCCTCTCTTTCAAGTCAGAACTTGGCCCATAACCTAAACTGTCTAATTCCAATTGTCTAGATGTCACAGGACTCTACTTTAAAATAGGATTTCAAAAATACATCGAGTTTAAAAGTGGGGACTGTCTGTGCTTACCATCTCTCAAATTAATCACCGCTATCAACCCATTACCCATCCATCTTTCCCTGGTCTCCTGGAAAAAATCCAGGAAATAGGTTGCCAGGGAGAAAGAATTGGATGGCGATAAAAGCAATAATAATAACCATAAAAATAATAATAACTGGCATTTATATAGCACATAAAGCACAGAGTGCTTTATGAAATATCACATTTAACCTCACAACAACCTGGAGAGGTAGGTGCTAATGAGGAAACTGAGTCAGGCAGAGATTAAATGATCTGCCCAGTGTGATAGTGTGCATTTATATAGCACTTTAAGGTTTACAGAGTGCTTTATGAAATATCACATTTTAACCTCACAACAACGCCGAGAGGTAGGTGCTATTATTATCTCCATGTTGCTAATGAGGAAACTGACTCAGGCAGAGATTAAGTGATTTTCCCAGAGTCACGTAACTAGTAAGTGTGTGGGGCTGGATTTGAATTCAGACCTTCCCGACACAAAATCCCACCTAGCTGCCTAGGTACAGAGATGCTGGAGTGAGGACCAGCTTACAAAGCCAAGATCTGAAGGAGAGAGCTAGAGGTCTAGTTGAGAAGTCAAGAGATTTGGATGTGAACACCAGCTCTGCTGTTAATGAGTCTGGGAGCCCTTGGGGTGGTCATTTTCCTTCTCTGTACCATCAATGTGTGCTATACCGAAGCATCTTCCTATGGAAGATTTGCCTGCCTTGGCTGTCTTCCCTTCTACCTCTTAAAGGGGGCAGAACCCTCAAAAGCCAAGCTCTCCGAAAGTGTCGTAGCCTGCCTCTAACAACTAACATTCGTTCAGCACTTGTGGAGGTAGTCTGCCATTTCGTCTCCCAAATGCCCTGTGAGGTAGGCGTTATTATTATCTTTACAACCTTCGGGGTCTTCTCCCTGCCTTAAGCCCCTCCCCATGCCAATCTATCCTCCACTCAGCTGCCAGAAGGATTCTCTTAAAGTGTTTCTCTGACTATATCACCCTCCCCCAACTCAGTAAACTCCAGTGGCTCCCTATTACCTCCAGAATCAAACATCAAACCCTCTACTTGGCTTTCACGACTTGGTCCCCACCCAACTTTCCAGTTCCATACTTTGCTCCCTTCCAGGTACTCCGAGAAACCCAGACATTGGCTTCCCGGCTGGTATTCCAAAAGCGCCTTCCCACTGGCTGTCTCCACTGCCTGGAATGCTCTCTCTCCTTAGTTCTGCCCCTTAGCTACCTTGGCTTCTTCAAGACTCAGCTCAAATTCCACCTTCTGCCAAAGGCCCTTCCAATCTCCTCCTTCACCTTCTCCTCCTCCAATCCCTTCCCTCTCAGATTACTTTCCATCTGCTCTGTCTGTCTCTTGGATGTGCATAATTTTTACATGTTGTTTCTCCCATTAGATTGTAAGCTTCTTGAGGGCAGAGACTGTTGTTTTTACATCTCTTTGTATCCCCAGTGCTTAGTACAATGACTGCACACAGTGGGTGCTCAATAAGTGCTTGTTGACTGGCTTACTGATTTTACAAATGAAGAAATGAAGGACGAGAGAGGCTGAATGACTTGCCCCAGGTCACACAATTAGTAAGTGTCTGAAGCAAGACGTGTTCTAATCATCAGCAAGAACCAGGCAATGAGAGAGGAAGGTGGAGACAGGTAAAAGAAGGTACTTGGACAGCATCGGTAAGTAAAGGCAACAGCAAAAGAGACTGCACCTCAGATAGGATTCTACACACAGTAGGCTGGCAATCAATTCCATTTTTTCCTTGGTCTAGACCTGTGATTGTTGAGTCATTTCAGTCGTATCTGACTCTTCGTGACCCCTTTTTTGGGTTTTCTTGGCAAAGGTATTATAGTGGCTTGCCATTTCCTTCTCTGGCTCATTTTACAGATGAGGAAACTGAGGCAAACAGGGTGAAGTGACTTGTCCAGGGACACACAGCTTATACATTTCTGAGGCCTGATTTGAATTCATAAAGATGAGTCTTCCTGATTCCAAGCCCAGTGCTCTATCCACTGTGCCACCTAGCTGCTCTGGAGTCAGGGCCTAGAGTAAGGAAGACCTGAGTTCAAATCCAACCTCGTCTACTTACTAGCTGTGTGACCCTGGGCAAGTCACTTAATTCTGCTTGCCTCCGTTTCCTCATCTGTATGATGAGCTGGAGAAGGAAGTGGCAAACCACTCCAATATTTTCGCCAAGAAAACCCCAAATGGGGTCACGGAGAGTTGGACATGACTGAAACAACTGAACAACAACAACAGACCTGTGATTTCATTGATATTGTGAGATCCCTGGTGAAAGAGCTCCCTCTACCCAGGCCAAGGAGCAACTGTACTGAAAATTAATCTTCAAGCCTTCCCAGTCTACTGAGAGGCTAGTTTGTCCAGGGTCACACAGCCAGTACATGTCCAAGATGGGAATTAAGCCCAGGTCATGCTGAGCCTGAGGCCAGCTCTCTTTCCACATGGCCTCGAAGTAGATTCAATCCAACTACCATTGTCCAAGCATCTACTAACAGCAGAGTGCCATGCTGTCTATAAGACTGTAGGCAGGCCATTGCTTGGAGGATAGAGCTGCCAGGACAGAGGTCAGAGTGGATTAGAATACAGAGAAGCCCACAGCTGGTCACCCTATCCCGATGCCGTGTCCCAGATGGAAGCTATGCAGCCAACTGCGAGCTCTGCACCTGCCCCCGAAGAAACCCTGACCTGATCCCCAGCCCACACCGTAGCTTGACCAGGCTCATCACCGTGGATTTCCTTGTCACTGTGAATTCAGGCTATCACACAGCCAGGGAAAGAAAGAATGCTAGATCTGGAGCTGGGTACCTTAGTTCCATACCCAACTCTGCTACTCTGTGACCTTAGGCATGTTACTCGACTTCTCACTGCCTCAGTTTTATCATCTGTAAGCTTAGTAAGTCAACAAACACCTAGTAGGCAGTTACCCAGGGTGCACTGGCAGGTGTTTAACAATAATGTGAGAAAAAAAAATGTAAGCAGGACACGCTTTTAAGTGTAATCTGCATTTTAACATTTTTCCATCAGTTTCTTAAATCTAGACAATCAATAAAACAATAAGTCAAATCCTGACTTATTGTATCCTGCTGTATTGTGTTGTATTGTATTGTATTGTATCCTGACTTGTAGCATTTGCTGATTTTTGAGAAATAAATGATCACACTGAACGTTCAACAATCGAGCTCGTGAGAACTAGTTCCAGCAAATCCCTGGCACTTCCTATGTGCCAGGCATGGGGCTAAGCTCTAGGGGTATAAAGAAAAACACCATCCCTCTTCTCAAGCAGCTCACATTCAAATGGGGGAGACAACACATTTAACCTCCCTGGGACTCAGTTTCCTGATCTGTAAAGTAAGGAAGCCAGACGAGATGGTCTGTAAGGTTCCTTTCCAGATCTAAGTCAATGGCCCCATGATCATAGCTGAAGGCACTGTGAGACACAAAAGGACAACTCTGTACCACGAGTGGGGAACCTACCTACGCCTTTGTGACAATCAGAAAAGGAGGAAAAAAGATCAGCCTTTCAGCATGAAGAAAAACCCAAATGCTTCCAGGTACCCCATGACGGAATCTTGCCTCTCTCTCTAGGGCACAGTGTTGGGAATTCAAAACAACTGATTAAAGGAGAGTGGTAAAATATAATAGAAAAGGCACTGGAAATCGCAGTCATAAGACCTGAATTCTGAACATGGCTCTGTTTCTTAGTTTCTTAGTGTAACCATGGTTGAATGATTTGACCTCTCTGGGCCTCAGTTTCCCTATCACTGCAGATGGGTCTCCAAGGTTGCTTTCAGCTTTAAGTCTATGATCTATGAGCCTACGATTTTGGCACGTCCTGGGTTCTAGTCACAGCTAGTTAGTTCTGTCACCAGCTAACTGATTCTGTGACCTTGAAGAAACCTCACACACAAAATAGAGCCAATGATCATAGATCATGGGTCTGACAGTCAGGGACTGGACCAGATCATCTCTCCAGGGCCCTTCCAGAGCTAAGATCTGTGCATTTCACCCAAGTCGGCCATAAGTCAGCCAAAGTTGAAGGAGGAGGAAAGTTATTTCCGTAGCTTCTCAAAAGCACACAGTCATGCTACAATTAGTCAAAGTTACCAGAAAGAACTCTGGGTATGAAAAGTGACAGCTGGCTGCCTGCTAGCATCACTGCATCACTGAACGTGAAAGCCGGGAGGCACTAGAGAGGTCACCTAATCCCAGCTTTCCCCTTACCTCTGCTGACCCCTGCCCTCCCATCATGGTAGCACCAACTTTGAGAAGTGGACAAGATCTCTGACATTGGCTGGTCCATCCCTCCTCACCTGAATGGCAGTCCTTCCTACAACGTTTCTGATAAGAGGTGGCTCACCCAGGCTCTGCTGGAAGACCTCCCCTGAGGGGAAATCCACTCACTACTTCCAGAGCCAGCCTAATACCATTTCATTGTTAGGGAACTTTCGGGACATCAAGCCTGAATCTGCCTCTACACTTTCCACCGAAGATTTCTGGTTCTGCTCTCTGGGACCAAGCAAAAGAAGCCTGATTCCTTTTTCACATGAGCACCTTTCAAATACTTAAAGACAGCACTCTCTCTGTCTCTGTCTGAGTCTCTCTCTCTCTCTCTCTCTCTCTCTCTCTCTCTCTCTCTCTCTCTCACACACACACACACACACACACACACACACACACACACACACACACCCATACACCCCACTACCAGGTCTTTTCTTTTCCCAGACTAAACAATTCTCCCCCCTTGCCTGGATTGCTTCACCTCCTGGCTTCCTTCAATATTCAGTTCCAATTTCGCCTTCTGCAGGAGGCATTTCCCAGTTCCACCAGCTGCTAGTGCCTTCCCCTCTGAGATTACCTTCCATCTACTCTGTATATATTTTATATAAACATAGTTCCTTGCATGTTGTCTCCCCTGTTGGAAGGTGAGCTCCTTAAGGGGACATCTTGTTTTTGCCTTTTCTTTGTATCTCTAGAACTTAGCATAGTGCCTGGAACGTGGGAATGAATATTTAATAAATGCTTACTGATTAAATGGTCCCGGCTATTTCAAATGATCCATGTATGGCATGGTCACTTGCAAGAAGGAGGAAAGTGAGGCCGGCAAGGCAGAAGTGACTTCCTCAAGGTCACAGAGTGAGTTAATGGCAGAGCTGGGACCAGAACCCAGGGCTTCTGAGTCCTGATCCAGCCCTCTTCCCTCGGCACCTGCTGTGTTTAATGCTTGTATATTATTATTGTTACTTCTAAGTTGTTCTCTTTTTGGCCAAGGAGGGGAGGGCATTTCTCTGCTCTCCTGCCTGGCAGTTGGCATTGCTGCTGCTGCTGGTGCTGCTGCTTGCTGGATGGTTGGATGGCTGATGGAGAGATTATTCCTAAGCTCTTCCCATTCTCTCCCCCCTCGCCTGCCAGGACCACACTGACTGTCCCTCCGGGAGTCAGAGCCGAGTGAGGAAGCAGGGCAGGTTCTGCTAGCTCACTGAACTAGGAAGCCCAGGCAGCCAGTCCCTTCCCAGAAGGGGGTCACTTACAGGTACCTTTGCAAGCCCAAGGCTTTCTGAGGAGCAGAATGAATGGACTTCTCCTCCCTGGAAGAGCAAAAGCAAAGCAGAGAGACTGAAACTTAACTGCCCAAAAACAGCTTTTCTTCCACCCCCCCCCCTCCTCCTTCCCTCTTCACTACATCCCTACATGTCTATTCCTTGGGAAATGAGGAATGTACTGTCTTCTCAGGGAGGCGGCTGAGCACCTGGAAACAATCCCCCCCACCTCAGGATGGTGAGTCAAACTTTGGGGGAAGTTGCTGTTTGCCCTTAAGGATGGCTTGGAGGACTGATGGGGCTGACTTAGCCAAACAAGTATTTGAAAATCAATGGCGTGGGAATATTGTTCCCAATGAGCACCTTTTCCAGATGTTCAAAAGGTTACAACAGCTGGTTTTGCTTGCCAGATTGGAGGGGGGGGGAGGAATAAAGAAGGGTGTCAATAAATGGAGATTGAATTTCCAAGTGGGATTTCTGCAGTGAATGCATGATGGCAGGAGTCCTAGCTGATGAGTCAGGGGCCAGGGCTCCACCGGGGGCTCTACTGCTAATTTGCTGCATGGCCTCGGGCCTCTGGACTTTAATTCCCTCCTTTGTACAGTGAAGGGGATAGATTTGCTCTAGGGCTCTGAGGTTCTTTCTAGCTTTCCTACTCTGCATGAGAACACACTTCTCCCGTATATGTGTGATTCACCTGCATTTAGTTACTGGCCATAAAATATGGATGTGGTGATAAAAGCAGGGTATCGGCAGAAAACGTATAACGCGTAAGCATGAAATACAAGGGCCAAAATCAAGCTGCTCCATGTCAACCAGAAATCCAGGCGATGCCGGAAAAGAAAGGAACTTTTATCTCTCTTAGGCTACGGAGTTTCTTTCTCTATTGAGGTGCATTTCGGATTCTGAGGTTGTGGGCAGTTTTACAAATGATGCCGGCTTGGAAGGACTATCCCATAACGTGGTCACAGGGCTCCTGAGATTGTGTATAAAACTGGAAACAAAGCTGCATGCTGAATAATAATGTAATGCACTCATACTGAGTCAACAAGGTAAAATCATAGCTTGTCAGAGCTCGAAGGGACCGGAGATATCATCCAACCCAGTCCATCAAATAGTCAAAAAGCATTTATTCGAATGTCTATTAAGAGCCATGCACTGTGCTAAGCACTGCTCTCCCATTTTATAAAAGAAGAAACCAAAGCCCAGAGAAACAAGGCGACCTGTCCAAGGTCACATAGCTAGGGGTTAGCAGATATGGCTGGCATTTAAAGGATGACTAAATGAAAGTAGTCGCAATGGAAGCATTAAGGATGTGTCCACCCCATTGGCAAAGTTAACAAGGTGTTTGAGCTTCCTAACTGGCCTTAACAGCTAGCAGTGATGTGGGGATGGTCAGAGTAGTAGGACCAGGGGACTGAGAGCTAGAAGGAATCTTAGAGATGGTGTTCAATCCCTTCATTGACAGATGAGGAAACCAAAGCCCAAAGGGGTCCAGTGATTTGCCCCGGCTCATATAGGCAGAAACCAGCAGACTGGGTTTCAAGTTCAGATCTTCTGATTCCAAACCCAGTGCTTTCTCCCACTCTGTATTCCACCCACCTAGAATGTCCTCCCCCATACTCTTTGCTGCTCTGGATCCTTCCTATCCCTTAAGGGCCCCCAGCTCAAGTCCTAATTCTTACCAAAAAATCCTCCCTAATGCCTCCAAGTCCACAGTGGTCCCAGCCTCCTCTATAGCATCCTTTGGCATCGAATCTTAGAGTGTTCAGGATGGAAAGGGACTTGAAGCATAGCGTGTCAGCACTGGAAGGGACTTAAGAATATAAAATACCTAGAAAGTCCCCAAGCTACAAAGGAGAAAACTGAGGTTTTCTAACCTCTAACCATAGAGGTTAAGAGACTTACTCCAGATCACGCAGGATTTTTGGTGATTACAAAGACTCCCAATGCAGGGCTCTTTCCAAAGAGGCATTAGAGAACATGGTTTCCAGCACTGCCCTTCTCCCCTCAATATTACAGGAGAGGAAATTCAGGACTAGAGAGGGTATGGAGATGGATGGAAAGCAAGGACAGGCACAAAGCACTTTTTTTCAGGACCATTACAGGCAGGGTAATCGTGGCTTTTGTATATAATGACAAGGCTTGATTTTCCTGCTGCTTAGGAGTCATGGGGTCATGGAGGCCAGAAGGGACCCTAGAGGTCATAAGGTCTAACTCACTCCTTTTACAGATGTGGAAACTGATGCCCAGAGAGACTGAATGGTTTCTCCAAAGTCACACAGCTAAAAAGTAGCAGAACCAGGTTGTGAAGAGGCCACAAATTTGAGAGAGTAGCATATAGTACAACAGAAAGGATACTGAGTTTGTCAGAGGACGTGGGTTCAAATCCTGACTGCATTTCCTACCTGTTCAGCCTAGGCTAAGTCACTTAGCCATCTCTAGGCCTGTTTCCTCATCTATAAAATGAGGGGGTTTGGACTAGATGGCCTCTGAGGGTCCTTCCAGCTCCAGATCTATGATCCTGTGAAGTCAGCTTCTTGGAGCCTCAGTAAAAATGGCAGGGGGAGGAGGGACTAGTTAGCCCCTTGAGGTCTCTTCCAACTCCAAATCTAAATCAATGGTCTTATGAAATGTTGTCCAAACTCTCTCTCTCTCTCTCTCTCTCTCTCTGCCTTCCTCCATTTCTCTCTCTCTCCTCTTTTACTCTCTCCCTCTCTCCTCTTTCTCTTCTCTCTCTTTCTCTCCCTTTCTCCCTCCCTCTCTTTCTCTCTCTCCCCTCTCTTCTCTTTTCTCTCTTTCCCCTCCCTCTTACTCTTTCACTCTTTCCTTTCTCTTTCACTCTTCCCACCTCTCTCTTTCTACTCTCCCATGTGTGTCTATCTCTGTGCCTCTCTTTCACTGTCTCTTTCACTCTCCTCCCTTCTCTGCCTCTCTCACTCTCTCTACTTTCTCTTTCATTCTCTCTTTCTACCCCTTGCCCCTTTTCTCTTTCACTCTCACTCCTTCTACACCCCCTCTCTTCTTTTCTTCACTCTGTCCCCCACTTTCTTTCTTCCTTTGGACGACAGACAAACCTATTCTAATCCAGCTGTGGCGGCTCTCCAGAGACTCGCTCAGAGATGCCGATGCTTTCCAGAGGTGGGGTCAGCGAAGGTGACCGCTGCTTTGCTTCCTGTAGCACCCTGGATCAGGTCTCACACAGTCCGGTCCGGGCTTCTTCCATCAAAGGACTTTATTACCAAAGGGCTCGGAAAGTCGTCCATCCAGACCAGTTCCTGAGCGTGGATCTTAAGAGGGAGATCATCGTCAACGTTGGTGGAAACAAGTACCTTCTACCCTGGAGCACGCTAGACGAGTTCCCCCTGACCCGCCTGAGCAGGCTGAAGTTTTGCAGGAATCACGAGGAGATCGCCGAGCTCTGTGACGACTATGATGAAGACAGCCAGGAGTTTTTCTTCGACAGGAGCCCCAGCGCCTTCGGGATGATCGTCAGCTTTCTGGCGGCCGGGAAGCTCGTGCTTTTACGGGAGATGTGTGCCTTGTCTTTTAAGGAGGAGCTGAGATACTGGGGGGTCGAGGAGTCCAACCTTGAGAAATGCTGCTTGAGAAAGCTCCGGCAGAAGCTGGAAGAGTTGGCCGAGGTACAGAAGGAAGAGGAGCTGCATAGGCAGAACGAGGACACCGGAGTCTCCACGGAGGACACTCGGTGGGGGCTCTTTATGAGCCACCTTCGGGACATGGTGGAAAACCCACAATCGGGGCTTCCGGGGAAGGTGTTTGCCTGTCTCTCAGTCCTCTTTGTGGCTACAACGGCTATAAGCCTCTGTGTCAGCACCATGCCGGACCTAAGGGCTGAAGAAGACAGGGTAAGTACCTGTCACCTCTCAATCATCTAACGCTTTTATCGTTTTATCGTTGATATTATAAAAATAGGCTTGTTTGTCACATGTGTGTGGGTGGTCGGAGAAGATTCCCTTAGAACTTAAACAAACCAACAATCTCAAACATTCCAACCAGAATCTTAAACTATTGAGTTTTCCTGAGCATATTATATATAGGTCAGTGAGAGGTATATAGAGGATCATAAATGACAGAACGTCAGAGCTGGAAGGGCCATTAGCACACAGGATGTCAGAGCTGGAAGAGACATTAGAACATAGGATGTCAGAGATGGAAAGGGCATTAGAACACAAGATGTCAGAGATGGAAGGATCCTTAGACCACAGAGCATCAGAGTTGGAAGGACCTTACAATATGGAATGCTAAAACACAGATGTCAGAACTAGAAGGGGCTTTAGAACATAGCCTATTAGAAATGGAAGGACTCTTAGACCACAAGATTTCAGAGCTCAAAGAGGCCTTAGAACAATGAATGTTAGAACTGGAGAGGACCTTATCAATCAATCAACAGCCATTTATTCAGTCCATATTTTGTGTCAGGCTCCTTTGACTATAAAATGTTAGAGCTGGAAGGGACCTTAGAGCTAGAAAGAACACTAGAACATAAAATGTCAGAGTTGGAAGGGACATTATAACACAGAACATCAGAGCTGGGAAGGCCCCTAGAACACAGAATGTCAGAGCTGGAAGAGACCTTAGAACACAGAATGTCAGAGTTTGAAGGGACACAGAATGTCAGAACTGGGAGAGAACTGGAAGATCACCTATTCGACCCTCCTCATTTTGCACATGAAGAAATTAAGTCTTAAAGAAGGAAGTGATTTGCCCCAAGGTCACATGTCTAGTAAGTGACAGCCAGGTTCCCTCTTAGACCTGGGCCATTTCATTAGAATATAAGTTCTCTTCTAATAGATATTGTCTCATTTTTTGTTTTTCTCCTCAGAAGCACCTAACACAGTGCCTGGCACATAGTGGGTACTTAGTCACTGCTTGCCAATTGATTGATTAGCTTCTATCTATAAACAGTTTTCACTCTGCTCAATATCATGTGATTCAAAATAATACTGAGACGTTCTGATTTGGACTCATAAAAAGGATATTCACAAACAAAAGAAAACCCACACAATTTATCATACTATTCCTCAAACCAAAGAGCTTCCTTCAGGAGAAGTAACAAAGTCCCTGATATAGTTTATTTGGTGCAGAATGACATATTGCTTCTCAATTTTTAAAAGGCCACCTTCATTAAAGACTGGTGTGGAAGAGAAATGCAATAAAGGAAAAGAAGACAAATAGATTTCAGAAAATCGGGCTCTGATGTAGTCAATGATTTGTGTAAGGTCATCCAGCTCATTAGCAGCAGAGCCAGGATTAGGGCTCAGATCTCCTGGCACCCAAGGCCCAGTTAGCTGCCTCAGCCTAGGCCACCAAAATAGAGCATTCCTTTTTAAAAACAAACCCTCGTGACTATTACAAAGTATATGAACAGAACGGGCTAAGTTCTGCAGTTCAGAGTCTCTAGTACTAGAAACCAAACATTATATATAAAAGATCTTTGGAACTGGGCAAACTCAAATTTGAGTTCTTAAGTGCTGTGAGATCTTGGGCAAGTTCCTGCCTCTCTCTGAGCATCTGTCCCCTCATCCACAAAATGAGGAGGCTAGAAAAGAGAACGTCTAATGTTCTCTTAGCTTTGACGTTCTGCGTTCTCACATCCAATGCCCTAGTCCCTTTTCCTTTGGTGACTTTGCTGTTTTTTATTAACATTTGTGTCCATCAAGTCCATAAGATCATAGGATCCTAAAACTAGAACTGGAAAGGACCGCAGATGCCAGCCAGTGCCAGCCCCTCATTTTACAGATGAGAGGACTGAGACCAAAGAAAGTTAAATGACTTGCCCAATGTGCCACAGATAGCAAGCTTCGCAGGTGGTGTTTGAATCCAGCTCCTCTGACTCCAAAGGCAGTTTCTGAATAGCAGCATCACTGTACATCCCATCAAATAAAACATAATTTCATGTGTACTGCAGAGATAGACAGATAGAGATAGGGAGACAAACAGAGAAACAGGGAGGCAGGAAAGACAGAGAGACAGAAGGGGAAGAGAGAGGGAGAGAGAGGGAGGAAGGGAGAGAGAGACAGACAGACAGAGACAGAGACAGAGAGAAAGAGAATGAAGGAAAGGAGAGAAACAGAGAGGGAGAAGAAAAGGAGAGAGAGAGAGAGAGAGAGAGAGAGAGAGAGAGAGAGAGAGAAGCTGAGAGGCTGAGAGGCATACTGCCCAGAAACATGTCTATGTTATTGTTCAGGTAGAAATTCAGAGCCAGAGAATGTAGTTTATGATTTGAAATAAAACTACACATGATGCAACAGTCTGAGAGTTGAAGAGAACTTCATATTCTTCATCAACATCTACTTAAATGTACACAGAAAAATCAGATACTCCCCTTTTGCTCCATGTTCTCTTTCTAGTGATGTCAGTTTTAGAGAAAACCTCCCAAGATTATTTGCTGAATCTACTGAAAATCAGGTCTAAGTGCTGGCTACACTTAGATTCATTCCATATTGGTCCTTATGATTATTTACAATTTCTATAGCATTTGGCATTTCTATAGCATAATAGCAAACGAGTGTGACAGATAAAGCACTGGACTCGGGGCAAGGAAGGCTCTCACCTCTGACACTTCCTAGCCATACGACCATCAGCAGGTCCCTTAGCACTCACACCAGGAGTTCCCCATGCTGCTGAAATGGCGCTTCCTTCATGTGTTTGTATATGGCACTTGGCCATCATGTGGTTCAAACCCCTCACTTAACAGAGGAGAAAACAGAGGCTCAGGGAGGAGGAGGAACTTGTCCAAGGTTACACAAGTATTGGGCAGCTGGTGTCGCGGTGGTTAGAGCACTCGGCGGTACAGTGGTTAGAGCACCTGACCTGGAGTCAGGAAGACTCAAGTTCAAATCTAGCCTCAGACACTAGCTGTGTGACCCTGGGAAAGTCACTTAATCCTATTAGCCTCAGTTTCCTCATCTGTAAAATGAGCTGGAGAAAGAAAAGACAAACCACTCCA
The DNA here is from genome assembly GCF_011100635.1 of Trichosurus vulpecula. Classification (NCBI taxonomy): domain Eukaryota; kingdom Metazoa; phylum Chordata; class Mammalia; order Diprotodontia; family Phalangeridae; genus Trichosurus; species Trichosurus vulpecula. The sequence goes on along the minus strand of NC_050575.1, from coordinate 382,179,911 downwards.
ATATCTTTGCCAAAGAAACCACAAAGAATCAGACATGCCTGAATCCAGGCCATAAATCCATGGACTTTCAGAGGTGAAAGAGACCTTAGAAACAATCTTCTCCAATCTCTTTATCTTATGGAGAGGGAAACTGAGTCCCAGGGAGGGAAAGTGATGCTTTCTCTGACTCCAAATCCAATACTTTTACCACTACAAGCAAGTACTTTTCTAGCTTTTAAATTATTAGGTTACTTATTATTGGTGGGGTATACTTGGGAAGATTAGGAGTCAGAAGATCGGAGTTTGAGACCCAACCCTGCCACTTATTATCTGTGTGACATTGGGTGAGTCGCTTATCCTTTGTGAGCCTACAAAATGATGAGGTTCAATTAGGATAACCAGCATTTATTCAGCACCTGAAGTTTTGGAAAGTACTTTACACATGCTTATTTCATCTGATCCTCACAACAACCTCAGGAGGCAAGTGCTGTCATTATCCTCATTTTACGGGAAAGGAAACTGAGGCTGAGAAGTTTGTCCAGGGTCACATAGCTAAGTAAGTGCCTGAGGGAAGATTGGAACCTCGGTCTTCCTCACTCCAAGGCCAACACTGTCTACTGTACTTGGGTGGGCCCCTTGCTTCTCCAAATCCTTGAATCTATCAGGAGGAAAATTATAAAATCTCGAATTAAGGTCCCTTACAGATCTAAAATTCTTAATGTCCCAGCTCCTCTTTTTACGAATGACGAAACTGCAGCATCGAGCAATCAGATGATTCTCACAAGGTCACAGAACAAAGTCAAGCAGAGGTTCACAGATTCCCAGCTCAGACTCTGCTGGGCCACTCCCCCATCTCCTGAAAAATTCAAAGGAACCTCCCTTGGGAGGATGCCCTGCACTGACCGTTTTCAAGGCAGCCGGGTGACTTGTCTCAAAAACAAATTAATTCTTTTGCAGATCTTGCTTTTGGAACCTGACAGATTTATATTTGTGCCCATGCAGCATAGGAAGCTCCTTTTCTTATAGAAGGCCAGTGATTTTTCCTGAGGACCAGAGACCACAGAATTCCCCAATGGGAATGTGAGGTATAGACAGAACTGCATCCTGATAGGTATCCTACCTCTGACACCTAGTACCTGAATGACCCTAGGCAAGTCCCCTGGGCCTCAGTTTCTTCATCTGACAAATGGGGGGGTGGGGGTTGGGTTAGATGCCTCTGAAGTTCCTTCGGGCTCTCCATTTAAACTCCTATGATCCTGCGTCACTGAGAGAGCATCAAAATGCTTTCTCTACAAAAGACACAAGAGAGCGTCAAAATGGGGACTGAATTAAGCTTCCTAATTAAAAGCAGATCACTCTGCAGTTCAAAAGTCTTCAGTGGCTCCCCATGGCTAAGGAATAAAATTCCTTAGCATGGCATTCAAGGCTCCCTCAATCTGGTTCCAATTTACCTTTCCAGCCATGTATATGTGTATGTACGTGTATGTGTATGTATGTACACACATGTATGTTATAATACATATCTACATACATATATTTTTTCATTCCACTAGTTCCCCATGTGTATCTTCTTTGTTAACCAGTGACTCACTCACAGAAGACTCCTAGCTCTTCACTTTAATAAAGTTCTTCCTCCTGACTCAAAGTCCCCTCCTCTCTGCTCTCTTCACCAAATTCAAATCGTACTCATCTCTCAAGGTGAAGGCCAGCTAGGGGTTACAGTGGATAGCACAGTGGGCCTGGAGTCAGGGAGACCTGCCTCAGATGCATACAAGCTGTGTGACCCTGGGAAAGTCACTTAACCTTTCTTTGCATCAACTTCCTCATCTGTAAAATGAGGATAATAATAGCACCTACCTACCAGGGCTGTTGAGTGGATCAAATGAGGTAATATTTGTAAGTCATTCAGCACAGTGCCTGACATATAGTAGGTAAAGGCTTAATAAATGTTTCCTCCCTTCCTTCTTCTTTCCTTCCTTCCTTCTATCCTTCCTTCACTTCCTTCCATCTCTCCTTTCTCTTCCCCTCTTCCCTTTATTCTTCCCTCCTTTTATCCTTCTTTCCTTCCCCCTTCCTTCCCTCCTTTCTTTCTTTTTCCCTCTTTCTATCCTTCCTTCCCTCTTTGCCTCCTTCTATCCTTCCCTTCCTCTTCCTTCTTTCCATCCTATGGGAAGCCTTCCCAGACCATCTCAATGGTCTCTCCCTCTTCTGAAACTCCAAAAACTAAATATCTGTACCATTTCAATTCCTGGACTCACAGAGAACTTGAAACCATTCAATTCAATCTCCTTATTTTACTGATGCGAAAACTGAGGCCCAGAGAGGTACCATTAGCTATTTTTTTCCTAAAGGTCTGTGTGATCTCCGTGATTGGGCTTCAAGCTCTTTGAAAATAAGGATCACTGCGATGCATATCGGAGCACAGCTGTAATTCCAGCAACAGGAATGACTGAGGCCAGAGAATCTCTTAAGCTCAGGAGTCTTGAGCTGCAGTGGGCATTGCCAATTGGGTACCCAAACTAAGTTTGACATTAAGATGGCGAGTGCCCGGGGAGCAGGGTTCTATAAGGTGACTAAGAAGGGGCAGACCAGCTCAAATGCGAAATGAGCAGGTCAAAGGCTCTAGGCTGACCCTGCACCTCTAGGCTGGGTAAGATAGGGAAACTCCATCTTCAACATAAAGGAATGAATGAATTAAAATTAAAATAAAATAGGAATAATTTAAAATTTCTTTTTCTGTGTCCCCCAACACTGAATGCAGGGCTCTTTGCCCATGGTAGAAACTCAATAAATATTCATTGAACCAACTATGACATTGCTGGATCATTTAAAAATGAAAACATTTATTCTCAGGAGCAGCCTGGGGGGGAGATGGGAATTATTAGGGTGTAATGGGAGACAGGGTAGCAATCTAATGTAGGGTTCGAGTCTCAACTTTGTCATTAACAGCACTATGTGCCTTTACCCCAGGGATCTTCACCTTTCTTTTAACTCTGCCCTTCTCTTCAAAAACCCCCTTTACATTCTTTTTATTTTCTGCTATCTCTTCATTTCATAGGCAGGCTCCCTTCACAGTAGACCAGATGGAATTTACCCATGGCAGATGGAATTTTAAGCTTATTCCCCAATTCTTGGTCCCTGGCTCTTTATTACCACTGAACCATTAAAAAGTTGAACATTAAAATAACCTTGTATGTGGAAAACTACTAGTAGTGCAGGACAAATGGAGCTTTTGCCCAGGGTGCCCACATCAGCAGGAAATGGGTGTCTTTCTTCCCCAAGGGGATAGACTTCCTCTACAAGATACCTGCCACCCCCTCACCTCACCCAAAGTCCTCCAGGGGCTCCTTCATTGGGGTAGCCCTCTTCTGAGCCTCACCTTCTCCATGTGGGCAAAAATGAGACTCTCTGGGGCACAGACTAACCCCAATCCCAGATGCATCCATGATCCAACTGTCCTTTGAAGGTATCTCCCACAGCTACTCAATTGGATTTAGCCTAGGCACATTTGTGACTAGTTAGAACTCTGCATGTATCTCCTATCCAGTCACCCTTCCTCCATAGACAAAAAAAGTAATTCATAATTTAACAATTCCAAGGATTTGTGGTTTCATACCTATATCCATATCTCGCCCCCACCCCCACCTTTGTGGGCAGCTATTTGGCACAGTGGATAGAATGCTGAACTTGGAGTCAGGAAGACCTGAATTCAAATCCCACCTCAGACACTTAAAAGCTGTGTGACCCTGGGCAAGTCACTTCACCCTATTTGCCTCAGTTTCCTCATCTGTCAAATGAGTTTGAGAATAGCAAACCACTCCAGGATCTTTGCCAAGAAAACTCCAAATGAGGTCACAAAGAGTCAGACAGGACTGAAATGACTGAACAACAACAACAAGGCAGGGTACTTGGCATCTCCTTCCTTCCCCACTTTTCCTTGGCCTCTGAAACAATCCCACAATGAGCTCTCTGATTATTTGCACCTTTGCCTTTGGCTCTGTGGGTTTTGATGATTTTCCCAGAAGCCCTCTCATTTTCTGTTTTTATCCCCTCTAAACCTGCCCCTCCTTTGTCTGCACCCTCTAAGATGTTTTTTGTGGGTGCCTTTACCCAAGCCTCCTTCCCTCATCACCCTGACCCTAATCTGTCTCCACAGATCTCCCTCATCCATTTTTGGAGAATTGCGAGGAACCTAGAGTGTAGAATCTGGAAAGGACCTTGGAAATCACTTAGTCCAACAAATCCCCATGAGGAGATGGAATTTCAGAGAGAAGTAACTTGTGCAAGGTTACACAGCTCAGGAGCAGCAGAGCCAAGACTTAAAGCCAGTTCTCCTGACCCACCAATCTAGCTCTTTTTTCACTAATTTTGCTTCCATTCTTTCTTCCTACTGATGCTTGCCATTAGCCAAGAATAAATATTCTGTTCTTTGAAGTCTCCTTTCCTGTGGAATTTCTTTCTCATAGGATCATAGATTTTGAGCTGGAAGGGACCTTAGAGACCATCAGATCCAGACTCCTCATTTTAAAGATGAGGAAACTGAGGCACAGAGAGGCTAAGGGACTTGCTCAAGATCACACAACCAGTCAGTGTCTGTGGTGGAATTTCAAACCAGGTCTTTCAGACTCCAAGTCAAGTGAATTTCCCATTAGACTATCTGCCTCCTTTAAATGTTAGATAGATAATAAATGATAATAGATAATAATAGATAATAGAAGGGTGGATGGACAGATGGATAGAAGGATAAATGGATGGATGGATGGAGATAGAAGGACAGATGATAGATAGAAGGATAGATGGATGGATGGATGGACAGACAGATGGATACAAGAATGGATGGCTAGATAGATAAATAGATATATGGATAAACGGATGGACAGATGGATAGGATAGAAAGATAGATAGATGTATAGACAGATGGATGGATGGATAGGAAAGAAAGAAAAGAAAGAAAAAAGATAAAAAGAGAAAGAAAGAGAAAGAAAGGTAGATAAATGGATTGATGGAAGGAGAGATGGACAGATAGAGAAAGATAGATGAATAGACAGATAGATGAATAGACAGATGGATGGATGGATGGATAAGAAAGAAAAAAGAAAGAAAGGTAGATAAATGGATTGTTGGAAGGAGAGATGGACAGATAGACAGAGATAGATAAATGGATAGAAGGAAGGATAGATGGATAGATAGACAGACAGAGCAAGGGGGGGCAAGCATTTATTAAACACTGACTGTGTTCTAGGCCTATGCTAAGTGTCAGGCTTACAAAATATATGCGGAAACAAAGTCAGTCCCTGTCCTCAAGAAGCTTACATTCTAATAGAGGAAAACAATACCTAAAAGGGCCGAAGAGCAGGAGGGGAGAGAAGAGAAGGTGTCCTTATAGAAGCAAAGTAGAGAGTAGTCAGGGGCTGATTTCAGTTAGAAATAAGCATGGCAAGCTGGGCACTTCCTTAAGTGGAGGGTCTGAGGAGGAATTTAGTAAAAATTATAAAAATTAAATCAACTTCATAATGAAAAGTCATGTCGTAAAGATGTGCATTAATGGGAAATGGACATTTTAAAAAAACTTCAGAAGTCTTTGGTTCCTGATCCTGTGATCAATGTGAGTACCTCAGTAGATGGATAGCCTCCATTAATTTTCTGGTCACAGCGATTCAATAATTTACACTATGAACCATTCCTACCCTTATGTTTGACATTCATGTATGTAAACAAATAGAGTGGAAAGAACACTTGAGTGAGGGCAAAGAGGCATGGGTTCTAGTCCTGGCTTTGCTTCTAACTACCTATGTGCCTTAGATACGTCATTTTCTTCTCTAGGCCTCAGTTTCGTCATCTGTATAATGAGGGAATTGGATTAAGGATTTAGCTCTGAAATTCTAAGACTTCGTTTTCTTTCTCTTTCTTCCTTTCTTTTTTCTTTGGAAGGAGACCGTTGTAGTCAGTTGTCAGAAATCCTCTAAATTCTGTTTTACTCACTTGGCATAATTTCACACAGATCTTTCCCATAGTCTTTGGCTGCATTGTATCAATGGACCTCCATCCATTCAGCCATTCTTCATTATTGGGAGTTTATGTTGTTTCTAGTTTTTGCAGTATTAAATACAGCACCATTGTAAAATTTTTGATAAAAACATCTTTTAAACTTTTAAATTATATCCTTAGGATAAATTCCCAGTAGCATGATTAAGGCAGAGGTTACGGACAGCTTTATGACTCTTGTACAGAATTGTCAGATTACTTTAGAGAAAAGATTGTGCAATTTGCAATACAACCCATAGCGTATAGGCAGTTTCCCCACAGTCCCACTAACATTGGGTTTGATCATTTACACTTACTTTTGAAGGAGGTGGTGTGTGGAGTAGAAAGAGGACCAGCCTTGAAGTAAAAAGATCTGGGCTCAAGGCCTGTATATCAGTTAGACTTTAAGTCAGTCAATAAACATTTACTAAGTGTCTACTGTGTACTGGACACTATGGATACAAAGAAAGGCTCCAGACAGATCTCTACGGCTGCCAGTTACAGAGGAGTTGATAATGTGCATCAGTGGATAGAGTCTCCCCACCAGGGAGTTCCCCACACCAATGAAATCATTGATCTGGGTTGGGGCAAAAACTTTTTTTTTGTATATTTCATTGCTATTCAGTGAAACCTTATACACTAATTGTTTTAAATTAATACCTTTAATTGTTGATCAGGTCAGGCATTCTAAAAGTAGCCAAATAGGACAGTAGATAGGGTTCTAGGTTCGAAGTCAGGAAGTCCTGAGTTCAAATGTGATCTCAGACATATACCGGTTGTGTGACCCTGAGCAAGTCGTGTAACCTTTGTCTGCTTCAGTTTCTTTATCATAAAACGGAAGTAATAAGAGCACCTGTTCCCCAGGGTTATTTGTAAAGTGCTTAGCATGGTGCCAAGCACACAGTAGGTGCTATATAAAAATGCTAGCTATTAACATAGTTCTGCCTGGCACATAGTAGGTGCTATAGATTCGCTAACTTATTATTTAGCCTAGTGCCTAGCACATAGTAGGGGCTATAAATATGCTAGCTATTATTATTATTATTACTATTATTATAATGCTTAGCATAGTGCCTAACTCTATGTGACTGCTGGCTAGGCTGACTGGTGCCTGTCTTGTAACTAGTTCAACTCTCAAGGGCATGCTGAGAGTTCAGGTAGGGTTGAAAGTAGCAAATTATGTTATCGCAGGAGGGGCTTCATCCTGAAAAATAGGGCGACACAAGAAAACAAGTTCGGGGGTGGGGGGCACCTGCACATCATCGACATCACCATCATGGTCATCACGGCAGCGCTTAGCGCTGCGCCTGGCATGTCGTAGGCACTCTGTAAATGCTGGTTACAATCATCGTAAGCATTATCATTATCCTTTATTTACTCTCTGTGTTTGCTCTTTTGTGAGTTGTTTGCTCATATCCTTTGTTCGTTGGAGACAAAACACGAAGGCGCCTGGGATAGTTCGTTTACAGTGCCGGATTTCTGTCCTTTGTATATGGAAGTGTCGATGCTTGCTGAGTTCAAAATTAAAGAAACGCAAGTAAGCCATTGATGCTCCTTGGACAAGCGCTCCCTGCTACGCAGAGTCTTCACCGCGACACGTGTGACATCACTCATGAAATAAAAACCAAACGCCTCGATGCCTTTCAGAGCAGAGCTCTCTGGCACTCAGATATGTGAGTTTGTTAAAAGCCCTCTATGCATTTATAAAGCGCTTTCACAGTTTGCAAAGTGCCTTACAAATGTTATCTCATTTTATTCTCACAACTACCCTAGGAGATATGTGCCCCATTTTACAATTGGGGAAACTGAGTCAGAGGGAGGTGAAGTGCCTTGCTCAGAGTCATACAGCTAGCAAGTACCTGAACAACCAGAGATATTATCCCCACTTTACAGATGAAGAAGCTGCAGCAGATAGACATTAAATGGCTTGGCCAGGATCACACAGTAAGTAAGTTACTGAGGCAGGATTTGAACTCTGGTCTTCCTGACTCTAGGCCCAGTACTCTCTCCACTTCACCATCAGCTGTCTCTATTTATACTGTGGCAGGTTTTAGAGGTTCCTGCCTAAGGTCAAGGTTCTCTGTCAATGCCTATGTCTGAGGCACAGGGCAGGGTTATACCTATGCCTGCCTCCACACATACACAGAATCCACTAAAATTCTGTTCCATTCACCTAAACTCTGATTGGGCAGTTAGGTGGCACAGTGGGTAAAGCACGGGGCCTGGAGTCAGGACAACCTGAGTTCTAATCCAGCTGTTGAATCTTACTAGCTGTGTGACCCTGAGCAAGTCACTTAACCCTGTTTGCCTCAGTCTCCTCATATGCAAAATAAGCTAGAGAAGGAAATGGCAAACCACTCCAATAACTGCCAAGAAAACCTCAAGGACTGAACAGCAACAACAAAACTCTGATTGATGAGTTTTCACCTTATCTTATTTGGAACCACCTTCCCCCTGCCCCCTCTTTTTTATCCTCCTTACTCTGATCTTCCTTCGTTAAATTGAAAGGTCCTGGAGAGCAAGGACTGTCTTGCTTGCTTGTATCTCTATCTCCAGAACCTATCCCAGTGCCTGGCACAGAATAAGCACTTCATGAATTCCTTTTCATTCATTCACCCATGACCCTATTTTCTCCAAGGTCACACCAATGAAACATAAGTTCCACCAGGGCCTTGCAAACCAGAAAGGCTCCAAGGATGGTCTACGTTGGGTACAGGGAGAAAAAGCTCTGGCTTTGAATTTGGAGGAGGAGCGGTGATCAAAATGAATGAGATAACAATTGTCTAGCACTTAGCACAGTGTCCGGCCGCACAGTAGGTGCTTAATAAGCACTTGTTCCCTCCACCCCTCTTCCTCCTGTGTGACCTTGGGCAAGAATTCAGTTCCCTGGGCCTCGGTTTCCTTATCGATAAAATGAGGAGGTAGAACAAGGGTGGCAGTGGTTCTGTTGGTGGTCTGTATCCCTCCCTCCCAGGGTTACTGCAAGGATGAGAGGAGATAATATTTGTAAAAGCTCTATATAGTCGGTGCTTATTAAATGCTGTTTTCCCCACCCCCACCCCCAACCTCCACTTGCCATACAAAATCTTAGGCAGGCAGGAGAGCAGCAAAGAAAGTTTTACAAAGAGAACAAAGTCTGGGTTCCAACCAACACTAGGTGGGAAGCTTCTTACCTCTACATAATCCTGATAATCTTCTTTTAAAGCATTTAGAGGAAAAATCCAAACCACCCTCCTTCGGTAAAAAGAGACATCATAAGCTACATTCTGAAGAGTCTAGTGTCAACATCACGGGAAGGAGCCATCCCCTGACTGTACCCCGGACTGCGGTTTTCAGTTCCAAGCTTCACTTTAACAGGCTAGAACAAGCAAAGGAGAGGTGGTGAGGAAGGGTGGCATAAGAAAGACAGAGGAAGGATCTGAGGATGTGTGGTCTCCAGCAGAGGAGGGGCGGGCAGGTTGCTTACCTGCTCAGTGCCTCCATCTCACCTGGATCTAGGCCTGGAAGGAACCTTGGAGACCATCTAGTCCAATATTCTCATTTTACAGATGAGGGAACTGTGGCCCAACCAAGGATAGCACTAATTATAACTATCATCCCTGCCTTACCGGATTATTGTGATGGAAGCATTTTGTAAACCTTAAAGTGAGATAGAAATGTAAGTTATTATTATTCATCTGAAGAAGGGTAGAGAGACTTTGTCCTCAGAAAACAAGCCTAAGACCAATGGGTGGAAATTACTGAGAGGCTCAGTAAAAAAAAAAAACCAATAAATCAAACTGTCCAAATATGGAAAGGAATATCTTGAGACAAGTAGTGAGCTCTTTGTCATTGGAGGTATTCAAACAAGGTTAGATGACCAACATGAGGCAGGGAATTAGCTTAGATGACCCCTAAAGTCTCTGCTAAGATTCCATGAAATATTTCTTTGATTTGGTCTTTCTTTGGGGTCCCATTTGCTGAAGTTAGCTTGGAAGCCAAGTTCCATTATATTCCATGGGGAATTAATTGTTTATAGCTGAAGGATGCATTTAAGAGAAAGCTGGATGTCAGCAGCAACTCAAGCAATCAATCTGAAGACTCATACAAAGCTCCTAGCAGGGATCATGGAAAGCCCCCACGCTGGCTTATCTTACAGACCAGTAAGAATTTTACTGAGACAAAACTAGGAATTTGGGGGCCTGGGGAAAGTAACACAACCATCCCCCAAGACAAGTAGTAGGAAGGACAGACACCTTCGGCTGAAGGGATTGGAAAGAATGGAGAAGATAGAATTTCAGGTCACTATCTGGCAAATAGGGAACTAGGCTGGATGGAAGAACAGCCCACTCCAACCCACCGTTACGTGGTTTCCCATTTTAGTGAATTATTCTTGCTAGCTAAGCTGGTGATATAGGTGGGGTTGTGGATCTCAAAACTCAGCACCCTGAGCCAAAGCTCCAGTCATCCTCCCTAGTTTTAGTTCTGTTCACAGGTATACGTTTTAGGACTAGACATGGACTTTGGGTTTCCTGACCCTTGACTGTACCCAGTCCTGCCTGCTTCTTGTACAATACTACAAAGTCCTAGGGACTTGTGCCATTTACTCTACCAATATGAAATTTGCTAACAATTTTGACTCAGCATTCTTCAATTCAATTGAATTCAAACAATATTTAGGGGTGCCTACTATGTCCAAGAACCTGGGGAACCAGAGATATGACAAAGTTTAACTTCTTGAGGAGCATGTAAACTGGCATTCTCAGTCCTTCAGGACTTAACTTACCTATTTCTCTTTCTTTGCCTTTGAGTATCTCAGGTTTTTACTCTACCTCTCATGTCAGGTTCTTCCTAGAATCATATTATCATCAACTCAAAGAAACTTAGAGCTGGAGCTTTAGAATACAGAATTTTAGATCTGTTTGAGATCATAGTACACAGAACACAAAATTTTAGAGTAATAAGGGACATTTAAACATAAAATATTAGAATATGGAATATTAGACCTATTGTAACATAGTATGTTGCAGCTGGATGGGACCATGGAACACAGAAAGTTGGAACATGAAATTTTGGAATACTGAGGAGCAATAGAACATAAGACATTAGAATGTGGAATATTAGACCTGAAAGTAACTTTGGAACATAGAATGTTAGAGCTGGATGGGACTATGGAACATGAAATGTTGAAACACAAAATTTTAGATTAGAAAGACCATTAGAACATAGAATGTTAGAATATAGAATATTAGACCTAAAAGTAACTTTGGAACATAGAATGTTGGAGCTGGATGGAACCATAGAACACGGAATGTTGGAACACAAAATTTTAGAGAAGAAAGGACATTAGAACACAGAATGTTAGAATATAGAATATTAAACCTGAAAGTAACTTTGGAACATAAAATGTTGGAGCTCTAGCTCTAGGGACCTTGGAACAAAAAACAAAGTAAAATGTTAGTTTTGCATGGTTCCTTAGAGTATATAATATTGAAAAGGCCTGGAAGTACCCTTAGAATGTACAGTGTCTGAACTGGAAGATGCATTAAAAGAAAAAATATTGGAGCTGGAAAAAAATAACTTCAGGTAAAAATTGATTCTTCTCAATCTTTAGAAGAGCTGGGAATTCCAGGTAGAGGAGCCTGGTAGAGGTTGAGCGGGCATAACATGCCCTTATACCACACAGGAGTGAGAAGAGATAAGGAGTTGACACAGGACAGCAGGATGACCCACAGACTCCTTCCAGAGACAATGAGGAAATGGAGACACGGCCAATGACTTTGGCAGGCTGCCTTTCAAGAGTGCCCACAGAGGCTTCCAACCTCATCCACCCTTCACAGGTGTCAACAGGCAAAAAGAAGACAGTCACTGACCTGGAACATCAATGAGGTAGACCATCATCTCAGTATTTTAATGAGTCATAGCCCATTAAATCTGGAAGGAGCCTCAGAAATCATCAATTGCAACCCCCCAGTTTCACAGATAAGGAAATTGAGGAAGAGAGAGGAAGTGATTTGACCAAGGTCAGGCAAGCAGGAGGAGAGTCCAGGTAGTAGATGAATACTCTTCCCACTAAATTGCCTTGTCTCTGTTGCCCCCTGACTCCCGCCCCCCACCACCACCATTTTTTTTTCAGTCAATAAGTGGTTAACCTTTATATGGGAAATGACCATTCATTCAGGAAACACTTATGATCATTTAAAGAATTTTAGAGGTCATCTAGTCCAATCCTTTCATTTTACAGATGAGCAAACTAAGGCCCAGAGAAGCTAAGGAACTTGCTTAGTACATAAGAGAGGTGTGAATAGAGTGGTCTGAGTGCTCTGAGCATGGAGAGAAGTAGCTGAATACAACAGAAATGGCCCTGGATTTGAAGACAGAGAGCCTGGGTTTGAATCTTGCCTCTACCACTTCCTAAGTTTTGTGACTTTGGGCAAATCGCTTGACCTTTCTGGGCCTAAGTTTTCTCATCTAAGTGACCTTGAAGGTCCTTTCCAGCTCTCTGATCCCACAGTTCTGGGTAACAGGAAAGATCGCAGCAGCCATTTGACTTTCAACTGGAGGAGAATCGGAGGAAGCTTCTTATGGGATGTCTCACATGAGCCATGTTTGCAAAATTGGATGCAAGGGTAGTTCCCTGGAGAGAAATGGATAGTGGGGGGTGGGGGGCATCAAATCCCATCTCTCTTACTTTGAGCCTATGGGGCCTTGAATGAGTCACTTCCCTCTCACTAGTCCTCAGCGTAGAGCAAGCAAGGTTCTTAATCCTTTTGGGGTTGTATCTTGGACTCATTTGGAAAATGTGGTGATGCTTTTGAATGATGTTTTTAAATGTATAAAAATAAAATAATTAAGATTTCAAAGGAAATCAATGTTGAAATACAGCTCACAAATTTAAAGAAAAAAAAAGTTCATAGAGGCCAGGTTAAGAACCCCTGGCTTTCCAATATCCATTGAAAGTTCCCTTTCAGTTCTAAATCTTCAGACCTCTGAACCTAGTCCCTGCTTTGCCTTCTTTTCCTTTATAAACAGACCATTTCAGAGCATAGCCGTTCTTCACTCACAAAAAGTCAAGTGCTGTGGCATCCTGAAATTGCCCTCAGATGTCAGTGACTGTCATCTGAAAATGTCAGTGATCATTCAATCAGAGGGCTGTCTGTGCCTGGCTTTTCTAAGAACAACTTTCTCTTTCAAGCTGTGTACTTGAAAAAGGCAAACCCTATTTCAGGTCCCACACTCCCCTGGTAGCTAGTTGAGACAAATCCACTTGGGAGTCTGTAAAACTGGTGAAGCCAGCAAGATCTGCTGATAGGAGGATAAAAGACAGAGCCAGAAATCCTAGGAAAGTCCAGCTTGTTAGTGGTTTGCAGGATCAAAGGATTTAAAAGCTGGGAAGGAGCTTAGATGCCAGGTTCTTAATCTGGAGTCTGTGAATGTTATTTTTTTTTAACATTTTGATAACTGTTTTTCAATGTAATTGGTTTCCCTTGTAACCTTAAGTAATTTGTTTTATGCGCTTAAAAACATGATTCTGAGAAGGCTTTACCAGACCGCCAAAGGGGGCTGTGGTACCAGAAGGGTTCAGAACCCCTGCTCTGGTCCAAGAGCCCCATTTTGCAGAGGCCCAGGTCCAAGGTCACACACAGTGCCCAAGGCAGCAGACTCAAAAGTACACAATCAGGTTTCCCAGCAGCTGTTCTTTCCCCCCAAGAGCAGCCGGTAAGCAGAGACACAGTACCTCATTAGGTGAACTCCTCATTAATTCAGGCCCATCTACCATCTGCTAGTGAATTTGGGTGGTGAGGCCCACAAGCCTTTCTATGACATCAGCAGGATTCCAGGATATGAGTTAGCAAAATGATCACAGGTAGGAGTTCCCAGGACCACACATTCTCACTTTTGCCCGCGTAAGCATTTTCTGCTTTATTATAGAAAAGAGGAGGGGAGGAAAAGGAGGTAGAGGAGGGAAGAAGGAGGAAGAAGGAAGACTCAAGCCTCATCAGGACTTCCTAAGGAACCCAGGGCACCTTGATTCCTGATTCCCCACCATCTGCACTAAATCCAAAAATCTTAGAATCTTGGAGTTGATAGGAACCCTCATCATCCTCTGAACTGGCTGCAGAGAGTAAGGCATTCTTCACGTATATCATCCAGCCATTGACTGGAGACTTCTAAGGAAGGGAAGCCTATTATTTGCCTCTGAGACACTCCATTCCACTTTTAGTTAGTTCTAATTATTAACAAGTTTTTTTCCTTTTGTTTAGCTGAAATCTGCCTCTCTGAAACTTCCACTTATTGATCCCAGTTCAGCTGTCTGGGGCCAAGTTGGACAAATCATACCCTTCTTCCAGAGAGTCTTTGAAGACAGCTCTTGGGCATTTTTATTGTTGTTCAGTCATTTCAGTTGTGTCCAACTCTTGGTGACCCCATGTGGGGTTTTCTTGGCAAAGATACTGGTGTGGTTCGTCATTTCCTTCTCCAGCTCATTTTACAGATGAGGAAACTGAGACAAATGGGGTGAAGTGACTTGCCCAAGGTCACACAGCTACTAAGTGTCTGAGGCCAGATTTGACCTCAGGTCTTCCTGACTTTAGGCCCAGCACCCTATCCACTACATCTTCTAGCTGCCCTCATTCGTGTCCATCCTTAATTCTTTTCATTTGGTTGGTCTTAAATGTCCCCAGTTGCTTCAGCCAGTCCTCTTATGGCATGGTCTCCTTTAACATGCCTCACCACCCTGGGTCCCCTCCTCTGAACACGCTCCAGCTTGGCAATGTCTTTCCTAAAATGGGGTGCCCAGAACTGAGCACCACCCTCCATTAATGGTCTAACCAGGGCAGGGCACAGAAGACCCATCACCTCTCTCATCAGCCAGAGGTTCTTAACCTAGTTTGTGCCTATGGACCCCCCTCTCAGACTAATGTTCTTAAATGCATAAAATAAAACCCATATAAAATCACAAAGGAAACTAATGTTGAAATACAGTTATCCAAATTTTTTTAAGCCAAGTTCATAAACCTTGGTTAAGAACTTCTATATGTAGACACTATCCTCTCTTAAGGCTGGTTAGGAAAGTATTGCCTTTTGTTACTGCCAGGATTACATTATTATTTTACATTGAGTTTGTGGTCCACTAAACCCTACAATTTTTTTCAAATGAACTGCAATCTAACCTTACCACTCCCATCCTACCCTTGGACAATTCATTTTTAAAATCCAAGTGTAGGATTTTACGTTCTTCCTGTGTAATTCACTTCAGCCCATTATTCCAGCCCATTGAGATCTTTTGGGATCTCAATTCTTCCATCCTAAGTGTTAGCTTCACCTCGTTTGTTAATGTGACAAAGATGGCATCTAAACTTTCATCCAGCTAATTAATGGAGATGTTGAACAGCACAGGGCAAAGCAGAAATCCCTGGGTCTCTGTCATTGTAATACTCAGTTCGTGTCCTCTACATAATTGAGCATTCTTTTAAATAAGACACAAGAATACCATTTCTGCAAAGTGTTGTCAACCTATCTAATGAGCATGGTTTTCTTGTGTGGTTTGTGAATTGGTTTTGAAATCTATGCCCAAAGAGGAGTTCCAAATGTTTAGTGACCAGGAAGCACCACTGGAATGTGTGACTATCGTCTCCCCCAAGGGGCTGTTGTGAAAGGGGCAGCACTCACTGTCAATGGAAATCATGAGTGGGATTTCAGCATGGCAGGGGACTGCAGAATCAAATCCAGCCCCCATATTTTACAGATGGGGAAACCAAGGGTCAAAAAGGTCAAGGCATTTGCCAAAGGTCACACAGGTAAGTGGGAGAGGGAAGATAGCTAGAACACAGAGAGAGAGAGAGAGAGAGAGAGAGAGAGAGAGAGAGGGAGGGAGAGAGGGAGAAAGATTAAGGATTTGCTATGTGCTATGCACGGTGCTAAGCAAATGCTTGGGATGCAAATATAAGTTCCCACCCTCAAGGAGATTGCATTGTAATGGAGGAAGACAATACATGAAGGAGGCACTGGAGAGTGGAAGGAGAGTTGGAGGAGAGGATACCTGTGTGGGCTGAGAGCTCCGATCAAGGAGATCAAGGACATAGAAAAGTCCAGAGAGAGAGTAGAATTAAGAGCAAGGCTGGTAAGAAGAGGGAGAAGTCCACCAAATGAGACAAACCAGGAAGATTAACTTGAAAGGGGTCCTTCACATAAAGGACTAGAACCTGCTTGTCCTGACTCCCGTCCAGCCCTTTTTCCTCACCAAACTGCTTCCTATGTCAGGCGATAAATCACAGGAGCACAGAATTTAGAGCCAGATGGGCCCTTAGGAAGTGGCTAGTCCAATTTACCCAATTTGCAGATGGAGAGACCGAGGTCCACAGGGGCAGGGGGATTTGCCTATGTTCATACATGTATTAAATCGCAAAACTGAGATTCAAATCCAGGTACAATTGTCAAGATCAAAGTAAAATTTGATTTTAGTTCTGGTTCAAAATGTTAACAGGTTTCCAAAATTCAATTTGGTTAATGTATATCTGCACAAAGTAGTCCAAAATATACCATTCTCACTAGCTAAAAGGGGAAGAAACCTAGTGTTGTGGTAGAAAAAGACCTAGCTTTGGAATCTGAGGTTCTGGATTCAAATCTCAGCCCTGCTACTTCTTAGCCCTGTGAATTTGGGCTATTCATTCACAGTTTCTTCATCTGTAAATTGAGAGTGTTGGACAAGATGACCTCAAACGTCCCTTCCAGTTTAAAATTCTATGAGTATGAGACTTGATAATCACATTTGGAACCTCCTCTGGCAAACAAAACCATTTCAAAATTTGGCAAACCTTGGCTCTCCCTGTCTCTCTGTCTCTGTATCTGTCTCTCTCGGTCTCTCTTTCTCTCTCCCTCTCCCTCCCCCCTCTGTCTGCCTGCCTCTCTCCCTCTCCTCTTTCTCTGTCTCTCCCCCCTTCTCTCCTCTCACTCTCTCTCTCTCTCTCTCTCTCTCTCTCTCTCTCTCTCTCTCTCTCTCTTTCTCTCTCTTTTCCTCCCTTCTCTCTCTTCCCTTCTCTCTTCCTCTCTCTCCCCTTCCTTTCTCTCCCTCCCCCCCTCCTCTCTTCCTCTCTCTCTCCCTCTCCTTTCCCCTGCCTGTCTCTCTCTATCTCTCCCTCTTTCTTCTCTCTCTTTCTCTCTCTCTCTCTTCCTTCTCTCTCTCTGTCTCTCCCTCTTTCCTCTCTGTCTCTCTCTCTCTCTCCCTCCCTCCCCCTCTCTCTTTCTCTCTCCTCTCTGCCTTCCTGTACCTCTTTCTCTCTCCCTTTCTTTCCCCCCACTTCCTCTCCCCTCATCTCCTCACTCTCTCCCCTCTTTCTCCCTCTACCTCTCTTTTTCTCCCTGCTCTCTTTTCTTCCCTCCATCCCTCTCTCTCTTTTGCCCTCCCTTCCTCTCTTTTTCTCTCCCTCTCCCTCTCCCTTTCTCATCTCAGGACCCATAAATTGAGGTGGCAGCCTCACTGATGTGTCATCACTCAGCTCTCCCATTCTCTGAGCGTCAGGCTGGACTGGAGAGGGTGACTTAATGATTCCAATGAGAGCAGCAGTGCAGTCAGAGTGAGTCAGCATGCTCTTGCTGCAGTGCAGTGTGATTCAGAGGCCCCAGGCAAGGAGGGGCCCAGAGAGGAGAGGGCTGCAGCATGCCTGGAATATTCAAACGGAAAGTCTCCAGACCTAGCATTCATGCACCTTACAGGAGGCACCATCTTGACTTCTTATTCCACCAGAACTTCAGGAAGGTTATCCATGGATTGTAAGCCAGAGAGACAATCAGAGAATGTTCAAACTGAGTGGGACTCAAGAGACTGAAGCCCATAGAGGGGAAGTGACTGGACCAGGGTCATAGAGAGTTAATGATAAAGCCAAAACTGGAACCGAGGTCTCCTGGCTCCTGATCAAGTACCGTTCCTAATATAGGTTCATCCAGCATTTAGTAACACCTCCCACATACACTGGAGGATAAAAAAAGATGACAGCAGGATTTCAAGTCAGAAGACTTGTTTTCGAATTCTGCTTCTGCTACTTAAGCCCTGTTTGACCTTGGGAAAGTCATACATCTCTTAAGCTCTCTGGGCCCTACTTTCCTCATCTGTGAAATGAGGTGTGTGGACTATATGACTTCTAAAATACCTTCTAACTCGAAAGCTATGATTCTATGAACTCCTTGCCTTAACAGAGTTGATGATCTCCACACTACCTCTCTTGAACCCAGGTCACTTGATTCAATCCAGTATATTTGTAGCACCTAAGGAACCCCCTCTTACATGCAGATCTCCTAAAGAACTACCCGAGATTGAAAGTACATCGTGGATCAGGGCCACTTAAAAGCTTAGCTCATGAGCCCACACCAATGGGTTTATTTTTGCCAGCTAATTAAAGGACATAATCAGACCAAAAGACATTTACTCAAACAAAATAGCAAATAAAGTGACAATAAAAAATCCTTCCATGTGCACATGACGTATACCCTCCCATAGATTGCTACATTACCAATGTAAATACAAAAATATGCATGACCTGGGAATACTCATGGAGAACAAATCCATAAGGAACACATAGGACCAGGGAACATACATGAAACACAGGAACATGTGTTAGTAGATCAATAAGCATTTATTAAGTACCTACTCTATGTCAAGCACTGTGCTAAGCTCTTGGAATACAAAGAAAGGCAAAATACAGTCCTTACCCTCCAGGAATTTACAGTCTAATGTATGATTAGGACATATGCATGAGGACAAATGTGGCCAGAACAACTCAAAACACCAATGCTGCAAAGGCGACCTATGTTCTCTGGTAGCATCACCATGCTACTCTTTGTTAATTTGTAATAGATGTATTACTTCTGATGGGTATTTTGTCTCTGCTAAGCCCTGTCTCTGTTGAGTTAATGTCTTAGCTAGGTGTTCCCCCTGGTGCCATGGTCACTGAATTTCTGTCACTATCTTTTGTGCTTCAGCTCTTTAGGGTTATCTGCTAGGGTCTTGGCTCCCATTTGTTAAGGTGTAGTGACTAGAAAGCCTCTCTCTGGCAAAGGCAAGATAACAACTTCTTAGTTTGAATTTGAGGATATGAGCCACCATACTTAATGAAGGGTTGCTGAAGGAATGCAACCAAATTGCCCTAGGATAGACTGCCTGCTTTTTTTTATTGCCTGTGTTCGGTTCTTATGAACAGTCTGAGGTTCCAAACAAGTATCTGACTTGGAGTAACAAATTCTTTGCAACTTCCATTTAATCCTTATGGGAATAATGTGCCTACAAAACCTAAATTGGGAGCTCTGACCCAAAACACCCATAGGAGCTATGTGGAGGCCAAAGCTATGAAGTCCATTTCATGCCCAAGATCCTCTCCAATTAACAAGCAAGTGAAATTGAACAAAAGTAAGCAAATAAGGCAAGTCCATTGCTTCCCTCCCTTCTCACTCATTCCTTTACCATGAATATATTCTAGCAACAAAGCTCTTGACTTTTGTGTTCTCTCATATCCAGTGCAAAACCTTGATATTTTCACATACACAGTTTCCAAAATTAGTTCTAGATCAAATGTAGATCCAAGGGGAAAATGTATAGAGGATTCCACACCGGCAAGCAAGTCTCACACAAAATAAACCCATTATTCCTCTGTCTTTGCTCAGAAAAAAAATCCATTTTACTTGCAAGACTTCAGTTATTATATTTCTTCTTCCCAGGGGAATTCACCAGTTTTTTCTGTTCAGCCCTCTTAACTAGTACCCTATTCCTCACCATCTTTACTATCTCTCTTAATACACCCATTTTTTCTAAGACAAGATATTTTAACCCTGACATTTACTCAATCAAAGATCCCTCATAGTCATAAGTATGAGATTTGACAGATTAATTTTCTTAATACTCCACTTTTTATCATGTTACACTTCTATTCAGTAACTTTTTATCACTCTTTATTGCCTACAGAATAGTCAAAATTCCTTAGCCTAGCATTCAAGACTCTCAACAATTTGGTTCCAACCTGATTTTCTATCTTCATCTCCCACTACTTCTCCACCCATGCCCTCCGATAGAGCTAAATTGGATTGTTTGCTGCCTCCCGAACAAACCTTGTGAATTTTCATCTCTGTCACACTGCTATCACCATCCCCCTTTCCCCCACCTCCCTCAAGTCTTTTCCTCTCTTGTTATCTCGGTCCTACTCATCTCTAAAACAAAAAGAAAAGAAAAAGCTTCCCCCAGGAAGCCTTCCATGACCATTCCATTCCAGCCCACAATGACCTCATTTTTCCTCCTCTGATCTCCTATAGAACTCACCTTACCCCTCATCTATTATTTAACATTTTGCTCTACAAGTGCATCTATTTAGAGGAATGAGGATTTTTCAGATGAGGACATTGGGAGCTAGAGAGGAGAAATCACTTGCCCAAGATCACACAGGTAAAAAGTAACAACACCAAAATTTGAATCCTACACTATTAGGGTTATCATTCTGTTTTTCTGGTCATATCTTGTCTTTTCATCTTGATTTAAAAGTTTTTAAGGGCTCTGACAGTTATATATACATATATATATTTTATATCCTTCACAGAATACTGCATATACTAGGTGTTCAGTGACTGTTTGATGATTGACTGAAAGTCATATTATTACTCATTATCCAATTTGTTCTATATCAATCAACTAATAAATATTTGTTAAGCCCTTACAAGGTGTCAAGTACTCTTCTGAGGTCTAGGGAATTCAAAGGTGAGAGTGAAAGTCCTTGCCCCCAAGGAGCCTACATTCTAAAGGGAAAGATGCCAAGGTCCATATAATCCCAGAATGCTGCTCCTTAGGTCTTCGGACTAAAGACAGAATGATAGGCTAAAGAACTAAAGAGTCCTTAGAAATCACTTAGTCTGACCCCTCCATGTTTACAGCTGAGGAAACAAGGGTTAGCACGATCACACACTTTGCCTGAAGTTACACTGCTACCAAGTATCAGAGCCAGGATCTGAAAGACAGCTTCTGAATCCAAAGTCTGCATTCATTCTTCTATATTGTGTTGCGGCAATAACCACAGAGTACGGGGTTAAATCCATGCTAATTCTATGTTTGATCATCTGTCCAAAAAAAAATAGCTCCTTGAGGACAAATGCAGCCTCATCTATATCTGCATTCCCAATCCCCTTCACATGATAAGCGGTTTAATAGATTGTTGGTTGTATTGAATCAAAACACAGTGTCAGCTTTGTCCTAGGAACAGTGGACTATCTCTACTCTGGTCTCTTCTCTTTAGTCACTTTTACTCTAAAGACAGAACCCAATCCGTGAGAAGGTTGGCACCAGGCTGAAGAGGAGGTAGGTCTGTCTGGCTGTGCCTATGAAGTCATTGAGAAAAAGAAAAGGAATTTGATTGGACTTGTCAAATTAAGAGGTGATCATTGGTTATAAAAGTCTTATCCAGGTGCTCAGGGTTGATGTATATATACCACCAGTTGTTCAAAGAAAAAGGGCTGAAAATCTCATCATTATGGAGAAAAGAGGAAATTGGGTGGTGACTTCAATGGAATGGGTGGTATTTGTATTTCTGCCTGTCACAGCCCAGGAACTGCTAGCATTTATATAGCACTTTAAGGTTAGAAAAATATTTCATTTGATCCTCACAACAACCCCTCACTTTACAGATGATAAAACTGAAGCAGGAAAAGGTGACTTGCCCAAGGTTACACAACTAGTAAATATCTGAGGCCGAGTTTGAACTCAGGTCTTCCAGACCTCAGGCCTGTTCACTTTATCCATTGTGTCACAGAGCCAATGATACAAGTGTGGCCTGAATGAACACAAAATGTCAGAGCCAGAAGCCATGTGGTTATAGGACTCCAGGAACGCCTGTCTATGTTCCAGGTTGTGAGGAACAATGACGTGTTCTTAAAGGAAACAGGAACAAGGTTTCAGTGGACAAAAATGGAAACTGAGGTGGAGGAGGGGAGAACTGACCCTTGTCAGGATGATGGACATTGGGAAAATGTAACACAGAGGAGAAAGAGAAGGAAAAGGACAGCTTCCCAATTAGAGCTTAAAGCCAGAAGGAGGGAGCTAGACGTTCAAAGGAAAAAGAAGCCTCCTGTCCTTCCACAGAAGCCATTGGTAAGACTGTCCAGAAAAAAGCAGAGAAGGAAGAGAATCAATGTAGTAGTTGGTCATTCCCTGCTCCTGGAAGGGGGTGGGGGTGGGGGGTGCACGGTGCAGAGTCAGTTGTTTGCTGACCCGATAGCAAAAAGAGAGACTCAGAATATGTGGCAGAGAATCTCCCAGGAGTTATCAAAATGGATGATCACTACCTGCTTCTGTGGTTTAAGCAGGCATAGACACCACTTCCAAAAGGAACCTGAAAATATTGCCAAAAATATATGAAGTCTTGGGCAAGAAACCGATGACAAAAGGGGCACAGGTTGTATTTTCTCCCTGTTTGCCCATCAAAGGAAAGGGATACAAAAAAGAAAAAATTAATCTGAGAAGTGAATGGCTGGAAAAGAAGGTAGTATCTGAAAATGGGGTTTTAGACCATAGCTTATGGCCTTATACCACAGGGTTGACAGATTCCTGGCCAGAGATGGCATACACCCTAACAAAGAATGGTAAAAATATGCTTGCCAGGTATCTCACACATCTAATCAAAGGGACTTTAAACTGAAAAGGATGGGGGAAGGAGAAGACTCCCTAAGTCTATCCCCCAAATTGGAGAACAGCAGCAAAGAAGAAAGGAGTTGAAGAATAGCAGCTGAGAAAAAAGGAAAGAAATGTTAAAAAAGAAAAATAATTTTAAAAAATAGACAAACAAAAAAGAAAAGCAGCTGAAATATCCAGAAATTCACAGGAGACAAAATCCAAGAAAATAGTCCAAAGTAAAACCCACAGCCTCAAATGTCTCTTTGCAAATGCACAAATTTAGGCCACAAAAAAGAGGAATTAAAATTGCTTATGCAAAGAGGCAGATTAGACCTGAGAATGAGCTGAGGCTGCCAAGGGAAGCTAAGGACAACCCAAAGAGGGTTGTTGGGGGTTATTTAAGTTACATTGAGAGGAAAAAAAGATGATCAGAGGAGGAAGGACTTTGGAATGGTGTGGATGAGATGGTGATAAGGGTCAAGGCAGGGCTACTCATTCCTTATTCTATTTCTCTGTCCTAAGCAAAGGAAAATGACCTTTATGTTAGAAATGACTGCCAGGAAGTTGGTTACCCAAGGTAAGTAAGGAGATAGCAAGAGAATACTTCTCTGCCCTCTATTAAGTCAAGTCACCTAAGTTGGATGAACTCCATCTTTGGCTTCTGAAAAAACTGCAGATATGATTGCTAAGCCACTGTTCATGACATTTGAAAGATTATGGCAACCAAAAGAGGTACAAGATTGGAAAATGGCAAATACCATGCTGATTTTCACAAAAGTGAAGAGAATAGAGTCCTGAAACCATAGGCCAGTGTCCTTGACTTTGATTTCTGGGAAAACTCTAGAAAATGTCATTTGAGAAATGGTTGGTGAGCAGCTGGAAAGGGAAATAGTCACGGCAAAGATGTACCCGGCTTAACCAAGCACAGGTCTTGCCAGACTAACCTCACTGCCTTTTTGCACAGGATTACTAAACTAGCGGATGAAAGAAATCCTGTAGATATGGTTTACTTAACCTTTAAGAAAGGTTTTCATAAAGTGGCCCATACTGCTCTTATGGAGAAGATAAGGAGGTATGGATTAGACAACAATACAATCAGATGAATTCAGAACTGGTTGGATGGCCAGACTCAAAGAGTAAATGTTAATGGTTCCAAGTCTATATGGCAGAAGGTTTCCAGATAAGTGCATCAGAGATTTCTGGTTGGTCCTGAGCTGCATTTCATTTTTGTCAATGACTTGGATAAAGGCAGAGATAGCACATAGGTTCATTATATTTGCAGGTGAGGCAAAGCTGGGACAGTGATCACATACTGTGTGATGGAGCCAGTATGCAAAAAGATCTTGACTGGCTAGAACATGAGTCTGAATCTAATGAGATGAAATTGAATAGGGGTATGCTGGAGCCAGCTCTTACTGGCTTGTGAGAGTTGGCTGTTAAATTTTCAGTGTGACCATGTATGCCTCAGAAATCCATAAATGCTATAAATCAAGACTTAATTTATTGTTTTGTTGATTGCCTAGACTTAACAAAAGTGATGGAGAAAATATTAATAATGTAGATTAAACTTAAAAGTGTGTTGTACATACATTTTTGAGAGCTAGTTACTAAACATTTACCAGCA
Source organism: Trichosurus vulpecula (assembly GCF_011100635.1). Classification (NCBI taxonomy): domain Eukaryota; kingdom Metazoa; phylum Chordata; class Mammalia; order Diprotodontia; family Phalangeridae; genus Trichosurus; species Trichosurus vulpecula. The sequence goes on along the minus strand of NC_050575.1, from coordinate 382,155,663 downwards.
TATTTACCTAGATAAATGTAAAAGTCTTAGACTTGAGCAAAAAAAAAGTCAGCTTCACAAATACAAGATGAAGGCTAGTGGTTAGAGAGCAGTTGTTCTGATCTTGGGCTAGTGGACTTCAAGCTCAATATATATTAGCCATTATAAGTTAACAGTGTGGTGTAGCAACCATGGGCAGTTAGGTGGCTCAGTGGATGGAACGCTGGCTCTGGCATCAGGAGGACCTCAGTTCAAATCTGGCCTCAGACGCTTACTAGCTGTGTGAGCCTGGAAAAAGTCACTTCACCCTATTTACCTCAGTTTCCTCATCTGCAAAATGAGCTGGAGAAGGAAATGGCGAATTGCTCCAGCATCTTTGCCAAGAAAACCCGAAATGGGGTCATAAAGAGTCAGACACAACTGAAATGACTGGACACTAAAACAATGAAGCAATCATAAAAGCTATGGGGACCTTGAGACCTTGGGCTGCATTAAGACTGCCATCGCCTCCAGGAATAAGGAGGCGATTGTCCCATTATATTCTGCCCTCATCAGACTTCATCCAGAGCATGGTGTCCAAGCCTAGATCTAGATCATTGATCATTGGGCTCATTGAGTGCAGACCAAGAAGATCATTGAGAAGCTGGAGAGCATGCCGAGGAGAAGGACCAGGATTAACCAGGATGGTGAAGGTCATGAGTCCATGTCCAGCACTTTAGTTAAACCATAATTCCTCCACTTAGATCACAACGGTTACCCTGCTGCTCTGGGATGACTTGTCATTCTTAGCGAAGCTTTATAGTTTCTCCAGCACTAAGCCCAGTGGTCTGCACAAGTCAATTTCCCTCCTTGGGCCTCAGTTTCCTCATCTGTAAAAGTAGCCCCTAAAGCCCCTTCAGACTCTAGATCTATGATTCTATGTTCAAAGTTCTTTCTAGCTCTGACATTTAATGTTCTGTGCTGGAAGTATCTGGATGGCACAGGGGATAGAGTATTGCTCTTGAAATCGGAAAGACCTGAGTTCAAATCCAGCCTCAGAAACTTACTAGTTACTGCGTGACCCTGAGCAAATCACCCTCTATCTGCTCAGTCGTCTCATCGGTAACATGGAAATTATTCCTTTCCAGGGCTGTTGTGAGGATCAAATAAGGTAATATTTGTATAATGCTTTGCAAACTTTAAAGTGCTTTAGAAATGCTAGTTAATATTACTTTCTAATTATTCTAATACAGTATTATCTTGTTCTAAGGGCCCGCCCAGGCAGCTAGGTTGCACAATGGGTAGCACACTGGGCCTGGAGTTAGGAAGACCTGAGTTCAAATTTGACCTCAGGTACTTATTAATTGTGTGACCCTGAACAAGTCACTTAACCCTGTTTGCCTCAGTTTCCTCATCTGTCAAATGAGCTAGAGAAGGAAATGGCAAACCACTCCATTATCTTTGCCAAGAGAACCCCAAAAGGGGTCATGAAGAGTCAGACACGACTGAAACAACTGAACAACAAGGGACCTCCCAGGTGTGGCATTCTATGCTCTAAGGACTCTTCGGCTCTCATGACCACGATCCCTGTTTTCCTTTCCTTGGAGAATAATTTGCTCCCTCCCCTCCATTTTGGGAGAGCTCCTACACCTTCCTTCATCCTATCCACACAATAACCCTTCCCAGAAAAAGTACAGAGCAACCTAGGGTAAGAAGGCAAACTGGGAGAGTGAATTCCTTTGGTGCCAGAAACAGGAAGTCCTTCAGAACATTCCTCCTCATTTGTCCTCATTTGTCATATGTCAGAGGACTGCTTGAACCCAGATCTTGCTGACTTTGAGTCCAGCCTTATCTACTAAGACATAGAGTGAGGTCCAAATGTGTATCTTTTAGCCAACATAAATAATACCCAAGCAGACCCCATTTTTTGGAGTGGATTATAGCAGAGAGGAAGTAAAGAAGAAATATAGAGGAAATGGAAGCTCCTATGGACCTCGCCAAGGAACCCTGAATTGGACCTGGATCCCAACCACCCAGTTCTGGGCCTTTGTCTTTGCCCTAGAACCTTCTCCAGGGCTTTGGAAGTTGTCATGAACCAGCCTCACCTTGACCCTCCAGATCCTGCCTCCTATCCACACTCCTCAAGGCCAGGCCTTTGCCTCCTCCTACCTGAAGTGAGGTGGGTCTCCTGGGTCTCCCAGGACACAGCCTGGATTGGACCTTGAGGGAGGACTTTGAACAATCTTACCACCTGCCTCTCACTCAACAGACTTCTCTCCATCCACTGAAATCCAGCTTCTTCAGCCAACCTGGATTCATTCCTCAGTAGTTAGAATACTCCCATCCTCTCACACTCTCCCCACCCAATGATTCTAAGCCTCTGCTCATCATTGTACAAACCTCATCCTCGTCCCCCACTGCTTGCTCCCCCAACTCTGCTCCCCTCAAACCTGCCCTCACAATGCCCCATTCCAAATCTACCCATTCCTTTCCACCGTGCTCTCTTGATGCCTACTCCATAATTAACACACTTGCTTTCACCTTAAAGCTTTTCCTTTCCCACCCCCTCCCTGTTCTGGATCTCCTTGATACCTAGGTCCCTCCAGAGGACACTGCATCGCTGGTCACCCTTTGTAGCACCGGCTGTACTCCCCATCAAAACTTCCAGACTCTCCCTCCCTCAATCATCGCTCAGTATCCTCTCCTCCCTTGAGATTCATTCAGTCCAAATGTATCATCCAGTCAAGATTCTAGGAGCTATTATCTGTTGATCCCCAGGACGTTCTCTTTCCTTTCTTAATGCACTCACTGCCTGGTTCAGTTATTTTTCTCCATCCCAACTCCTGCCCTCATAGTAGGGGACTTCAGTGTACATTTTAATACTCCCTCAAACACTCTTAACTTCTCAATTCCTCAATCTACTCAATTTCCATCGTCCGTTGTTCCATTCTGCCTCAGCTACAAACAGAGATGGTTATACACTTTATATTTCTGTCATCTACAAGCCATTTCACTTCCATATTGATTAATTCAAAAATCCCTTTATCTTTCATAATCCTTTATCATTGTCCCTTTCTCTCTGCCTTATGACCTTTAATGTTGTTCTTCATTCTTACCATGACCCCCAGTCCCTCCATCTCTCAGTTTTTCTCAGCCAATATCACCATACACTGGCTACATTCTCTTTCCTTCCCAAACTCTGTGAATCAGTTCAAATCCGGACTTTCTCTACATTTAGGTACCTTGCTTCCTTGCTGAACCCTGATCTTGTATTATTCCCACCATCCATCTCCTTCGTCCCTATACATACACTACTGAATAAAGCTGGAGAAAGCAATAAAACCATCCAGACTGGATCCACAACAAATTTATGTTTTTTTTTCTTTTTTTTTTTTTTTTGCAGGGGCAATTGGGGTTAAGTGACTTGCCCAAGGTCACACAGCTAGTATGTCAAGTGTCTGAGGCTGGATTTGAACCCAGATCCTCCTGACTCCAGGGCCAGTGCTCTACTCACTGCGCCACCTAGCTGCCCCAACAAATTTATGTTACATAATCTCAACTGGGCCCTCGCTGCTGCAAGGCAATCTTTTTACACGTGCCCCCAATTAACTCACTATGCCCACTCACCACAGCAACTTTTCTAAAACTTTTAATCATTCCTCAACCCCTGCCCCCACCAATAACCAGACTCCCCATCTCCTACCCTCTCAGCTGAGAACCTTGCCTAGGCAAATGCAATCATTCGTCAAGATCTGGTCCTTCTTCTGACCCTATCTCACATCACTCAGACATCTTCCCCCACTGTCTCCTCCTTCAGCCCAGTCTCCCATAATCAGCTGGCCCATCTTCTTGCCAAGGCCAACTCCTCTACGTGCACAAGTGATCCCATCCCAACCTGCTTTCTCCAGCAAATTACTTCCTCTATTCCCACTGCCTCCTGGCTTCTTCCTCACTACCTACAAACACAGCCATGTCTCTGTCCACCCCTTGCTAGTTATTTTCCTATATTTTTCTTCCCTTTGTGACTAAGCTCCTTGAGAAGGCATCGATGCTTCCGTTCACTCTTACCTCACCCTTTTCTTCAATCTCTACAGTGGCCTCCCCGCTTGTTACTCCACTGAACCTGCTCTCTCAAAAGTTACCAGTGATCTCTTACAACCAAATTGAATGGCGTTCTTGAGCTCTCTGCAGCCTCTGATGGAGGGCCCTTGGAGACCATCTAGCCCAGCCCCCTCACTGTACAGATGAGGAAAAGCATGTAGAAAAAGTCAGAGGTAGGATATGAACCCAGACCTTCTGACTCCAGAGTCAGCACTGTTTCCAGCATACTTATCCTTTACTATGTTTCTGTTCAGTCATTTTCAGTTGTGTTTGATTCCTCATGATCTCATTTGGGGTTTTCTTGGCAGAGATATTGGAGTGGTTTGCCATTTCCTTCTCCAGCTCATTTTATAGTTGAGGAAACTGAAGCCAACAGGGTTAAGGGACTGTCCCAGGAACACACAGCTAGTAAGTGTCTGAGGCCAGATTTGAACCCACAAAGAGGAATCTTCCTGACTCCAGGCCCGGTGCTCTAACCACTGCACCACCTAGCTATCCTTTACTATTCGGAAAGCCCAAGTCCCATCTGAATTTGTTTTTCACTCCAGAGTGCCAGGGAACTTATACTGTCCCAACCAGGCTAAAGGAATCTGCTAAATTCTCATCCTAGTATGGGTCATTTGGGGTTGCATTCCAATTAATTAGACCAAGATATGAAAAGGGTGTTTTAATCCAGCTGCTATGGCCTAGTGGGGAGAGTCTTTGACCAGGGAACTTAGAAAATTTTGGTGCTAGGCTTATCTCCAGGCCTAGGTATTAATCCACTCTGGGACCTTTAGGAAAGCACTTAATCTCTCTCCCAGCCTCAGTCCCCATGTGTAACATTCAGTAATTGAACTAGGTGGCCTCAAAGGGAAGTAACGGGAGAAAGAGCATTGATCTTGGGCTCAGAGGACCAGGAGTCAGAAGGGGAAAAAGGACTGTGGTTGCTTTTAGCTTTTTTAATCACAATATACTGCATGACTTCAAATCACATCTGTCCCTGGCAAATACAACTTAGGAAAGGTTAAGAGATGAAAGCCTGAGAGTTAGCAATTATGGCCAAACATGATCATGTCCGTTTGCACCCTCAGAATGGTGGGCCAGCCTCATGCCCTGGCACACACCACCCCGAGAATCAGAATCTCAGCAGCTCTGAATCTGGAATTTTCTAGAGGAAGCTTGGAACGTTCACATCATTCTCTGCAGTTAAAAATTGATCCGTTCATGTCACTTTGATACACGGTCACTGAGACAGATGGTCACAGGAGTCTGAGATGAAGTCATCATTCTTTTTCCCCTGAGTATGATTCCTGTGCCTCATTGTCAGTCTGAAATCACCCCCAAACTTCCAGCACGGTTAGTCACTTATTTGTCCATGACAAGATTTCAGGGTGGGGGGTTACAGAAACAAGATGGTTTCGACGGGTATTGTCCCTTAGGGCAATTGTTTGTTTATTTAACACTAGAAACCTTATCAATGTATTGGTGAATCTCTGACCTTATGACTAGGAGGGTGCTAGGAGTCAAGAGCATGAGGAAGGCCCAAGGACAAACTGACCGTTAGCTTCTGCCAGAAAGGAGAGTCAATCGTAATGGAAAGGGCCCCAGACTTAGAACCAGAGGTCCTGGGTTCAGGTCTCTGCCACCGTACCCTTCATTAAGTCACTCCATTTCTCTGGGCCTTAGTTCAAATCCCATCTCTGGCTCTCATCTGTGTGACCCCAAGAACGTTACCTAACCTCCCTCTGCCTCAGCTTCCTCATGTGCAAAATGGGAGGATGGTGACGATGGTGGTGGTGATGATGATGACAGCTAATACCCGCATAACGCTGACTTTGTGCCAGGAACTGTGCTAAATGCTCTATGATGACCATCTCCTTTGGTCCCCACGGCAACCCTGCAAGGCAGATACTATTACTACACTCGTTTTACAGATGCATTTGCCCTTCGTTCTCAAAGAGGACCACGACCTCAGGGAAAGGATAACACGACTTGCCGTTGACTTTGATTTGAGGGAGAGATGGCTGATTTTACAGATGAGGAAACTGAGGAAGACAGCATGAAAAGGCTTACACAGCTAGTAAGAGTCTAAGGCTAGATTTGAACTCAGGTCTTCCTGAGCCTAGGTCCAGCACTCTATCCACCACACCACCCTATGTTCCTCCATAATGTAGCAGATTTTCCAACTTTAAAATAGGGGCATTTTCAACGCCTCCATCAGCAAGCAGGCACAGGGAAAGTGCCTTATAAACTTTCAAGTCCTACAGAAATATAACCTATCAGGGCAGCTAGGGGGCGCAGTGAACAAAGCACCAGCCCTGGAGTCAGGAGGACCTGAATTCAAATTTGACCTCAGACACTTGACACAGTGACCTTGGGCAAGTCACTTAACCCCAATTGCTCTGCCTTCCTCCCTCCAAAAATAAATAAATGAAAGTAAGTTTTAAAAAAACAAATAAGAAATACAACCTATCAAATGTTGAACTTGGTGACAGGAGACTCAGGTTCACTAACCACGTGATCTTTGTCCAGTCACTTCAGTAGCACAATGGAGGGGGCCGTCTCCAGTCGTCCTAATCTGTATCTTGCCACTGGACCCAAATGGCTCCGGAGGAGAAAGTGAGGCTGGTGACTTTGCACAGCCCTGCCTCACTTAAATCCAATTCACTTGCAAGTCATGGCATCACTTTCCTGATGTCATGGTCCTCTTCAAGAATGAAGGACAAACCAACAGCAGCACAATGAAGAGAATGACCAATCAGGGACCTCTGGTTCTAATCCCAGCTCCTCCATCTAGCACCTGGATAACTTTGACCAAGCAATGCAATCTCCAGGGGCCTCCCCTCCCTCATTTGTGAAATGACAGGGCTTGGAAGAAGTGATCTCAAAGGTCCCTGCTCCATTCTCTCCTCTCTCTCGCTAAGACTCAGTTTCCTTATCTGCAAAATGGAGGTAACAATCCTCAAGCCTCAGACTTTTCGGAGTCATTGTGAGGGAAGCCCTTAGTGACCTTGGATAAATGTGAGTTCTTTGTACCGCTATGATTATAAAATAACATATGGGTCTTTTGTGGGAACCTCAGGATCTGCCCTTGACAAACCCTCTTAGGGCCTCAAAAAATCCCATCTGAGTTTGTTTTGTTCTCTAAAGAGCCAGGGAACTTACGCTGCCCTGACCAGGCTAAAGGGGTCTGCTAAGTTCTCTGGCTGTCATCCTAACATTGGTGATATGGGCTTCTTGGGAAGATTAAAAGAGATGATATTGGGAATGGGGGAGTAAGTGAATACGCCTTTTGGCAAATGTAATGCTGTATTTCTTCAGTCCCAAGAGAACTGTATAAGCTATTTTAATCTCATCGTTCCTAGGGAGAGCTTACCTTTACTCCCATTGGCTGAAGTGAGATTACCACTCATATTCTTCACCACTTTTACCTGGTGTCAGAGAGGAGGTGGGGGAAGGTCTTCAGGATTCCCAGATGGCCAGGGATACCTTCCTAGCATGTCACTTGGCAGCAGCCAATGTTAAAAAAGAAATTCTAGATAAGGGGAAAGACCTCATGCTCTTAGCAAGACAACACTTTTTTTAAACCCAGTCACAAGCCACTCGCCCTTTATCCTGGCATTGTCACTTATGAGTCACATCACAGATTTTTAAGACTGGGATGAGAGCTTGGATACTATCTAGTACAGCCCTCTCACCTCACACCTAAGGAAGCTGAACTCAGAAAAGGAGAAGTGATTTACCCAAAGTCAACATCAGAGACAGAATTTGAGTCTATGCCTTCTGGCTCCAAATTCGGCTCTCTGTCTGTGTCCTACCAATGTGAGTGCAGGGGCTGCTTGTAATTGACCATCACTCATGGAGTTTTGCCCAAGTAAGAGCTTAGCAAATATTGGGTCAATCGCTATTTGGAGGGGTGGGGTACTTTATCCTCTTGTCTAATCCTGGAGTATCTTACTCCCTCACACCATCACTTGAAGGTAGAAATAGTGAAAATTCACATTTTTATAACGTACTTAATTCACAATCCCCTAAGAGGTAAATAGAGCACCTGAGGAAGGAAGTTGATTCTTAGAGAGGGAAGATAAGCTAGGAATGGTGAGAACTACAACTCTACCACTGTGAGTTTGGAGAAGTCTCCGGTTATTCCTTTGGTCATGACAGCACGTCTTTGTGACATTTAAGAGGAAAAACTCATGGAGGCAGTTGTCAGTCAGTCAACAAACATTTATTATAGCAGGAATGCCTTCTAGCCACAAAGAACTGTGTTTTCAGGTACAAGGGTATCAGATGATTTATAGACCAAATTAATCAGGACTCCTCTTTCTGTAGGCAGTACAAGGAAGACAGTTGGCTTTCCTTTGACTTTCTTTGCTTTAGAATTAAAGATTCATAGAATATTATGGGTTGGAAAGATCCTTAGCAAGATGTCAGAGCTAGGAGAAGCAGGATGTCAGAGCTTAGAAGAATATCAGAGCTGTAAGAAACCTTTAGGCATGGATTGTCAGAGCTGGGAGAGACCTTAGAACATAGAATGTCAGAGCTGGGAGAGACCTTAGAACATAGAATGTCAGAACTGGGAGGAGCCTTAGAACATAGAATGTCAGAGCTGGGAGAGACCTTAGAACATAGAATGTCAGAGCTAGAAGAGACCTTAGAATACAGAATTTTTGAGCTGGGAGGGACCTTAGGACCTAGAATATCAGAGCTTAAAAGGGCCTTAGAATAGACAATGTCAGAAGTAGGAGGGACCTTAGAACACAAAATGACAGAGCTAAGAGGGACCTTAGAACACAGAATGTTCAGAGCTGGAAGGGACCTTAGAACACAAAATGTCAGATCTTAGAGGGGCATTTAGAGATACTAATTTTACATAAAAGGAAACTGAGACCCCAAGAAGGGAGGTGAATCATAAAGGCTGAGCAGGACATTCATCAAGGATCCAGCAGCAGAACTCAGTCAGGTCTCCTGACTCTCACCCAACTCCCCAGTGGGGTGGGCCCTGGACTTTTTTCACCCAGCCCACTGATCTGCTTTCTTTGTCATATCTGTTCTTGTCTTCCCCTCCCCATCCCCCCACAGGGTGAATGTTCTCAGAAGTGCTATTACATTTTCATCATAGAGAGTATCTGCGTTGCTTGGTTCTCTCTGGAGTTCTGCCTGCGGTTTATCCAGGCCAGGAACAAGTGCCAATTCTTCCAGGGACCCCTGAACATCATTGACATCATGGCTATTTCCCCTTACTACGTGTCACTCTTTGTATCTGATGATGCCCAAGGAGAGAGAGAGAAGTCCAGCAGCAACAACTACTTGGAGAAGGTGGGCCTGGTGTTACGGATCCTGCGGGCCCTGAGGATCCTGTACGTGATGCGCCTTGCCAGGCACTCCCTGGGCCTGCAGACCCTCGGTCTCACTGTGCGCCGGTGCACCCGAGAATTTGGCCTTCTCCTGCTCTTCCTCTGCGTTGCTGTCACCCTCTTTTCCCCCTTAGTCTATGTGGCCGAGAATGAATCAGGGAGGGTCCTCGAGTTTACCAGCATCCCAGCTTCCTACTGGTGGGCTATCATCTCCATGACCACTGTGGGCTATGGGGACATGGTGCCCCGGAGCGTCCCGGGACAAGTGGTTGCACTGAGCAGCATCCTGAGTGGGATATTGATCATGGCGTTCCCAGCAACGTCCATCTTTCACACTTTCTCTCATTCTTATCTAGAACTGAAAAAGGAACAGGAGAGGCTGCAAGCCCGGCTTAGTCGCATACAAAACACCAATCTGTCCAACGAGCCTGTTCTGCAGGAAACAGACAAGCTGCTCTGAGAAGGAACAGCTTTACCTATCAAATACCTCTGACTGTTAAAGATGGAGATGGAAGCGGGGGAAAGGGAGGAAGTGGATTCACAGAGTGTTCTGGGTGGAAGAGGCCATGGAGATTAACTAGTCCAACCACTTTCATTTTACAGGTGAAAATGAGCCTCAGAAAGGGGGCATGATCTGCCTGTGATCACCCAGCTAGCTAGCGAGAGGTCCAGGATGAGTCAAGTCTCTTCCCTCCCAGCTCACTGCAGTTATATGCACATTGTAATTAGCTGAAGCTTACTTGCTGTAGCTCTCTAGGGTTCTAAAGCCCACCCAAAGCTCAATAGAAGAGGCTTAGCTCTGATTTGTGACCTTCTCAACCCCTTCTCCCAGCTACAAAGATGGACTTGTTTTACTCCAGTCATCTACCCTGAGTCCCTGCTTCCCTGCTCCATGTAACAAATGGGTCATGCTTTGATGTACTAAATCGTGCTCGTTTTATTTCCCTTTGACTTCCTTGGATTTTCATACTTTCTGAGCCTACATTTGCTCACCTATAGAATGAACATGATACTACTGTGCTACCTGCCTTAGAGGGTTATTTGGTGGAAAGTGCTTTGTAGCCCTTAAAGTGCTATAGAAATATGAGTTGTTATTCCCAAACCAGTCATGGACTTCCTGCAGGACTGGCTGTCCTGGGTCCTTATAAAAGGAGACCCACAGGAATCTATGCCTACCTTAACCCTCCTTCATAAGCCATAACCCCAGTAAGACTCTAAGAGCAAGGTAACTCTCCCATTCCTTTGGTTCACACTCTCACCCAGAATTCTAGAGGTTCTACCACATCCAATCATGGAGCAGGTTGCACCTTCTAAAGCAAGGGTGGGGAACCTACAGCCTTGAGGCCACATGTGGCCTTCTACATCCTTAAGTGCAGTCGTTTGACTAACGCTAAATTTTACTGAATTGTTCTGTAAAATTTGGATTCGGTCAAAAGGACACACTTAAGGATCTAGAAGGTCACGTCTGGCCTCAAGGCTGCAGGTTCCCCACCCTATTCTAAAGCCTCTCTTTCCCTTTGTTGTTGTTCAGCTGTTTCGCCACGTTCAACTCTTTGTGACCCCATCTGGGGTTTCCTTGGTAAAGATACTGGAATGGTTTGCCATTTTCTTCTCCAGTTCATTAAGAAACTGAGACAAACAGCGTGCCCAGGGTCACACAGTTAGGAAGTGTCTGAGGCCAGATTTGAATTTAGGAAGATGAGTCTTTCTGACTCCAGGCCCAGCACACCTTACCACAAACCTAAAGTGAGGCCCTAAGCCACCTCTCTGGGATAATTCACAAACCAGATCCTGGTGATTTCAAGTTTCAAAGGGTCCCCCGGCCTGGGACCCGTTCCGTAGTTCTTGGCATCCTATTAGCTGCTTCTTGGGTGGCCCAAGAGGGTCTTGATGTCTCTTAGCTTTTCATACTGATTCTTGACATGAATCAATGCTCTTTTTATCCACTGTAGCTATTTAAGGGCTCAGAATTCTTCCTCAAGGTTACTGAGCAGGCACTTGGCCTCTTCACCTAAGGCACCTAAGGAACATGTTTCTCTATCTATACCATCCCGCTAGGCCATCCTGAAGTGACCATTACTCACTGTTAGCTCATTTAGAAGAAATGGCGTTGGTGGGCAGGCATTGTCCTCCCCATCGCTGGCTCTCTGAGCTAGGCTACTCCATAGGAACCAGAACCTGAAAGGACCTGAGAGTTCAACTGGTCTAATCTCATTTTACAAATAAAGAAGTGACTTGCCCAAGGCACCCAGCTAGCTAGTAGTATATTTGGGATTTGAACCCAGGTCCTCTGAATGGTGCTTTTCCCATATGCCACAGTCTAGCCTCCCTGGTTGCCTAGGGAAGGTTTACTTCACACTGTTATCTACCCACCTCACCACTATCCCCACCCACCCTCAGCCCCACCAAACCTACCAACACTTCTGCACCCTCCCTTGAGCAAACGGGGGTGCCCCAGCCTCTAACAACAGACAGAGAGGCAGTCACAGCCATAGTTAATCAGCTGTCCCACCGTGCAGAAGGGCAATATGCCTCTCATAAGAAACAGTCCAGAAGGGATGACCTTCCAGATTTACTTCCTAGACAGCTGTACACATTAGAGAGTTATAGCCAAAAGGCACCAAGGGCTAGTATAAAAGCACATGAAATCTTTTAATGACTGTACTACGTGTAAATAATCACCAAATAAAAAGTCATACTGCTCAAGTGTGTGACTGCTGGGGGTTTTAGTTGAGAAGCAGTCTCAACAGTTCCTTGAAAAAAATCCATTAATTTTTAGTATGTGTTATTGTTCATAATAACCATAGCAGTTTTTCAAAGCATTTTCACGTATATTAATGGTTTTATCTGATACTCACAACAAACCTACAAAATGGGCAAGGCAGATATTACATTCCCCAGTTGATAGATGTGGAAACTGAGGTTCAGAGAGATTTACCCAATATCACACAGCAAATTAGGGGAAGAACCAGGGCTAAGAGCCGGATCTTTGGACTCCTAGTTCTCATTTTTCCTCTGGGATTACAGAATTCTAGAATTATACAGTAGTCCCATACCTAGAGCTGGAAGGAACCTCAGAGGCCATCTCCTCCAACTCTATCCTTTAACAAAGGAAGAAAATAAGCTCCACCCCCACCCCTACACTGACCCACCCCACCCCCCACCCAGCTCATACAGGATTCAAACTCAGATCTTCTGGATCTGCAACCACATCTCTTTCCCCTGTATTACCCTCCCTCCCTAGTTTAATGAGCAAATCTTTATACCCTGATCCAGCCCCTTCATTTTACAAATAAGGGAACTGAGGCCCAGACAAGGAAAATGATTTGCCCCAGTTCACACAAATTTAGTGACAAAGTCAGTACCAGGACTTTCATTCTCTAAATTCCAAGCCCAATTCTTATTTCACCTCATTATACTGCCTCCCTAAATGTTCTTCTCCAAAAAAGTTGAGCTTTTAAAATATATTTGCTATTACAAACCCTTAAAAACAATAAAATCCTCAATCATGCTGTATATACTAGCAAAACTCTTAATTAAATCTCAATTTAATTCAGTTTCAATTTCAATACACCTAACGTCTTAACATAAAAACAAATTGAAGCTCTTTGCTAATTTAGGGTAGAAAATTAGACTCAGTTGGCCAAATGTAGCTTAATTAAATTGTCTATTTTTTTCATTACAGTAACTTCCCAAGAGAATTTTATAAGCTATTCCATTGTCATCGTTCCTGTGAAGTACTATTCTTCGTTATAATTGGCCAATGCAGGGCCATGTGATCCCCAGTTAGTGAGGTGTATGTACACACATAAATACACACATTTGTACATATGTATACATGCATAAATTTGTGTCCTATGGGTTAAGTAATATTGCTGAAGCCAACTTTGGAAAAATTCTAGACAAGGGTAAATTGCTTCCATATTCAAGAAGAAAACCCAAAGGGTTACGGGAGAGAGGGAGGGATAAAATTTGGAACTCAAAACTTAAATAACAAATGTTAAAAATTGTTTTTACATGTAATAGGGGGAATAAAATATTACTTGAAAATAAAAAAAATAAGAACACCCTTTATTTAAGGCTCTACGTGAGCTACAGCGTATATATGGCCTCTGCTACTTACTATGTGTCAATCCTGGAGCTTCAGCTTCCTTATCTGTAAAACTGAGATACACATCCTTGCCTTGTCTGACTATGCCTCAGGGTTGTTGGGGGGAAAGCTTCAGAAACTCTACAGCCCCTTCAGAAATGGGAGCTATTGGCTGCTTATGAAGGCATCACCAACTAAACACAGCATATGACAAGTCCTGAAGAAATTCTGGAAAGAGACAAAATGGGGGAATTGCTTCAAGTGCCAAGAAAAAGTAGACAGAAACTACCCGTTGCTACCTGGCTGCAGAGACCCAAACCTTCGCATCCTAATGCAGTCTATGTTTGTGATAAGCCTTGCTCAATCATGCCTATGCAGCAACCCAGTCTAGATGAGAGGCTGAGACACGGATTGTAAATTGCTCACCTACAATGGGGTCAGCTTCTTTGTTCTGGCTCTTTCACAAAAGCGAAGTTGAGCGGGACATTTCATTCCTGTGAAATTCAATTTGGTGATGAATTTGGTGCCTCGAGTTAAATTTAGCTGATATTACTGCTGTCCAAGGCTCCCGCTGTAAATCATTCACTAACCAGTTTTAATTAAAACCTCCTTGGGGATGTTTGGCATTCTCTGAACCATAACTTTGCTTGCAAGGTTGTTTCTGTTCCCCCCCCCATCCACCTCCACTCCAATTTCCCAAAAGAAATGTTAAATGCCATTAAGAAATTAGTTTTTGTATCTTCTGCACAGGGAGAAAAAATTGTCTCACTCAAACATCTTTGTTAATCTCAATTATCAATGGGGGGCATTTATTTATGTAACTCCAAAGGGATCAAATTTCAAAAATACCAATGTAGGGGAAGGGTGAATAGAGAAGGAGGAGAGCAAGAGGGAAAGAAAGGAGAGAGATAAGAAGAAGGGAGATGAGGAAGAAGAGAGAAGAGATGATGGGGAGAGGAAGAGGGAAGAGGGAAGTAAGAGACATTGGAGGGAAAGAAAGAAAGAAAAGATGGAAGGAAGAGAGATAAAAGAAAAGAAGAAGCAAGAGAGATTAGAAGAAACGGGAGGGAAGAGGGCAATGGAAAGAAAATGGGAGAAGGAAAGGAACAGTAGAGAGAAAAGGGAATGAGGAGGGAGAAGGAAGGAGGGGAAAGGATGAGAAAGGGGGATAGAACAGAAGGAGAAAGATGGTAAAAGGGGGAGAGAGGAAAGTCAAAATGAGAGAGTACAGCTACCTCCTACTTGCCCTGTAACTCAGGCACTTGGTAAGTCCTCATGTTAAGCATCCACTTTGAAGACCCTGTGGGTGGAAGCTTCACCTTTCTGTCATGGCCCCAGTCCTCCAGCTACAGCAGCTGACATGAGATGTGTCCTCCTGCCTGTGGCTGGTGCTTAAAGAACATGGATTCAGTTTTGTTTGTGTTTGGTTTGGTTTGGAACAACTGGTCTTGAAACAACAAAATGGATGCTTATTCCAAAAGAAATGCACAGAAATCACCCTGAACATGCCTTATTTGTACTTTTTATTGTTTGCCCTATAATCAGGGAGTCATCAGATACAACTAAATCAATCATACAAACCACTCCATGTGCTACAGGGCACCTGGCATCCAACAGACTGATGGATACATTATCCTCAAAAATACACAGGCAACCCGTGGTTATCTTGGTGGCCAGGAAAGAACAAGGGAGTCGTGTACAGTAAGAGGTTACTACCCATGAGCTCCTTCACCTGGGAAGATGTGATTACATGAAAACAAGATGAAGTAGGGGCAAACACTGGATCACAGATTTCAAAGTAGAAGGAACCTTAGAGATCATCTAGTCTAACTCTCCTCTCACTTTACAGGGGGAGAAACTGAGGTCCAAAGGGTTAGGTATCTTGCCCAGGGTCACAAATAACTGGGATTCAAATCCAGCTTCTCCAGCTCCCATTCCAATGTTCTTTCCACTACATTCTGCTGCCTCTGATGGAATCTTGGAGTCTAGCAGTTTTTAGGAACAGTGAGATCAAGAGTGTATGTGCCCATGATCAGGAATAATAAAGGCAGGAAGGCAGCAGCTAGGGATAATAGCCCTAACAGAGGGAACCAGCCTATAAGTAGTCTATGAAAAGTCCCACCTAAACCTTGGTGCCCAGAACTAAACACAATACTCTATATGTGGTCTGACAAGGAGCCAGCTCCTACCATGAGCATCTACACCTTGGAAATCAGCAAATGCTGTCAATCAGAACTTGAGTTATTGTTTCATTGATTGTCTACACCTAAGAAAGTGATGGAGAAAATGGTAATGATGCATATTGAACTAAAAGTGTGTCATACCTCTTTCAGAGACCTGGTTGTTAGATGTTTACCAGCATGCCATATCCTAGTGTCTGTGGGAAAATCTAGGGTTACAAAGAAAAAGTCAAAGAGTCTCTGCCCTCAAGGGGCTTACCTTAGATAACAAGCACTAAGTTAAGGTAAGCAGACCCTAGGTGCATATCTTTGGATACACCAAACAAGAGCAGGTCAGTCCAAACAGAGGGGTCAACAGTATTCCTTGGGTTTCAGGGACTGAACCATGGATTTCATCACTCACTTTGGTGTTCCTGTTGACATGTTCTCCTTCCTACGTCTAGGAGAAGAGGCCTACTCTGACCTGTGGACATCAATCATCTTGGACTATTAGTAGGTTCTATCGCCTAGAGAAAACAGGCGTATAAATTCAAACAAGTCTAGATTCTAAAAGCAACCAAGGACCACAGAAAAGCAGCTCTGGACTCACAAGAATAAATGAATGAATGAATGAATCTGTCAATCAATCAATCAACGAATCCGTGAATCGATGAAAAATGCTTTTTAGGCACTTAATTGTTAATTAACTACTTAATAATTATGAATAATTAAGTACTGTGATAAGCACTAATAGAAAAATCAAGACAGTCCCTGCTCTCAAAGAACTCACAGTCTAATTGGGGGAGACACAACATATGAAAGTTAGTTCGTAAAAAGGCCCACAAATTCTATCAGTAAAGTGGTGATGTTGGTAACAAGCCTCAGGGGGTCCTTATTTTACATAAGTTGGACAAATGATTGTGTGGGAGACCTGTGAGGCCTAAAGGCAGAGCAAATGTTAAAGCCTGGAGGACCGATAGGTGAAATAGTAAACAGAGTTCTGGGCCTGGAGTCTGGAAGACCTGAGTTCAAATCTTACTAACTGTGTGACTGTGGGTAAGTCACTTAACCCTGTTTGCCTCAGTTATCTGTAAAATGGGGATAATAATAGCACCTACAAACAGGCTGTTTCAAGGATCAAACGAGTAATAATTGTAAAGCGCTTAGCACAGCGCCTAGTACTTAGTAAGCACTATATAAATGAAGATTCCCTTCCCTTCCATTAGGAAATAGGTAGCAACATAGACTCTGGAGTTGGTTGAAGGTAAAATTAAAAGCTGACCATGATGAACCAACTTAGAATGATCCGTATATTCTGAAATAAACTTCCAGAAAACTCATGAGGATGTCAAAGAGCCATGAAGACATACCCCCACAGAAGCATTTTAGAGGGTTTTAAGCAGTTTAACTGAGACTTACATGTTCTCATCAGAATATTTGGTTCAATATTTTGACAATTTTTTTAAAATCTGTGTATAGGTAAATTAACGTGAAGCCAGGGCTGACACTGGGCCCTGCATACAACCTACTTCCCAGGTTATTTCTCTCTGATGCTTATCATCTGCATGACTTTGGGAGAGGCCCTTAACCCCTTCAAGCCTTAGGCAACCCTGAGACTATAGGATTGTGATCTGTGTCAGCAGAAGGCATTCCTATATCAGTGAAATACCATTCCTTGGGACGTTAATATATCTCCATGAGTCCCCAGAAACATTATTTAAATTGCCCCTCAGATACTGAGAAACATAATCAAGCTGGTCCCAGCCGCCATCGCTGTCCCAAAGGTTCCCTGACCAGTGAATCCCACTGCCTTTTAGTGTCCGAAGGAACAAGCCAGAAGGGCAAAGTTAAACTGTTCCCTATTAAGAATACAGAACTATTGAGACTTTTTTAAGGAAATCTTTTCCATAAGGAAGTCAGAACTTAAATTCAGCCTTTAAAGATAGGTAAGACTCGGAAAGGCTCAGAAGGTGAGTTAGTAGTACGCTTACATAGGGACACCCAAACAGAGCCATGGGAAATACAAAATGAGAAATCAAAAGGGACATTTACAGAGTGGTTCCTGGACTCTCTGCCCCATGTTCAGTCCCAGTGAAGTCCAGTTCCTCCTGACAGCTACACACAAATCCATGCTCTGATTTTTGTGCAAAAAAAAAAAAAATAGCCTCTTGATGAAACTGGAGTTTTAAAGGTTTAGGTTAACTTGTTATGGTCTTTTGCTCCTAAAGTGAGAGGATAGTTCATATGCTCCCCTCATTCATCCATCAAACATTTGTGAATATATATACTATATGCTAGACACTGTAAGGAATAGAAGAAAAAAGAATAATTCCCTCTGGCCTCCAAGAGGTTACAGTCCAGTGTGGCAACCAGTAAAGAAGAAAAATCAGAGCAGAACCTGGTAAATGCTACATGAGTGGTTCAAATTACTTGTAAGAGTTCAGAGGAGAGAGAAATTACTCCATTAGGGAAACTCAAGGGAAGCTTCATGAAAGAGGTAGAATGTGAGCTTCTGAGCTAGAGTCAGAACCAAGTTGTGCCCTGACTAAAATGTGTCCTCAACAGACATGACCCAGAGAGTACTGTTCTACAACTAAGTCCCTAATTTAGTCCACACATCTTACTTGAACATAGCTGTTTTCATGCTGTCTGCCTCAGATTGAAAGTGCCTAGAGCATAGGGATTGGTTTTTTTTTTTGTTTTGGGGGGTTTGTTTGTCTTTCTTCATATCCCCAAGGCTTAGAACAGTGCCTGCTACATAGTAAATGGACTTGACTTGACCTAGAGCGTATCGAACATGAGACAAGGAAGACTCAGTCCACTCCATTTCAAAGTGGGCCTTTACTGCCCCACTGAGTCCATCAGTTGTGTCTAAGCTCTGGAGCAAAGGTCTGCTGTGCAGAGACTATTCTCGGAGCCAAGGATTGAGCAGGTGGACTGACGCCATGTGAGAACAAATCTTACTTATTTGGCAGAACACAGTTGGCTAATGTCACTCTGAGTAACTTGTTTACTCAACAACTATGTGATTAATTGGCACCAAAAGGTTTGGTGGGTACAGGCACAGAGTACAATGGCAGACATTTTTCTAGATCTTTAGGTCTCAGTTGATGTCACTGGCCCAGCGCAAAAAAGTAAATCAATTTAAATGATCTCCTAAGGGAACAATCTGTAGTAAATGGGCTAGTTAATAGGCTTCTAGGTCTTTAATCATTTACTCCTTTTTTTCTCACAACCACAATTATTCAGTAGCTGAATATTAATTGGAGGAAACTCACAGACACATACAGTTAAATAATTCAATCTTTTGGAAAACTCAAGAAAAAAAATCTGTGTTTCACTTTCACCCTATCCCAGTCACTTCATCTCCCACTATCCCAAATATACCTTCTCCATTCCAGTGAGGCAGAACTCCTCCATATCTCCCTCTGCACCTTCCACCTCCCTGCCCTTCACCCTCTCATAATTCCCTGCTTATTCAGGGCATATAGGATGTAGTGGTGGAAGAGTTCTTAGGGATTATCCAGGCAAACGTCCTTCATTTTACAGATGAGAAAACCGAGATCCAGAGAAGTTACCTATCCTACCTAAGTCCTTAAGTTGTTTGCCTGGCAAAGCTGGGATTCACTCTGAATCTCAATTTAGAGCACCCTGCATTACATCATGCTGCCTACAGTTTTCGGGATCATTGAACTTCAGAGTTGAAAGGGACATCATGGACCCTGGTTGAATTGCTATCTGAACAAGGAGGTCTTCTATGCAATCCTCAGCAAAAGGGGCATCCGGCCTTCATTTGAAGACCCCAAGTGAAGCCTCCCTGCTTTCAATAATCTTTGGGACAGCTTTCATCATTGGGATGGTTCTCTTCCCATTAAGCTCAAATGGGTCTCTCCGTAACTTCCACTTCATTACTCTTGGTTCTGCACACTGAGATGAGGAACAAGTCTGATCCTTATTCCATGGAACAGCCCTTCAAATGCTTGAAAAGACAGATTTCCAGTTCCCCCCAAAAGCCTTGCTTTCTTCAGACCAATCCTTCAAACCAAACCATGCCTCTCCTATATGTTACTTGTGAATCTGATATTTTTAAACCCAAGACTTTATATTCATTCCTCTCTGTGTTCTGCTCCTGACTCTCTGAGCTTCTTTCTCCACCAACACCTATCAATCTTCTCCCCCCAGTCCATATCCCCTTCTTCAACTGGTCATCTAAACTTCCATTTTAAGCAAAGCACCCAAGCCAGCCATGTTTACTCCTATATCCTTCTCTGGTCTCCATTCCTTACCCTTCAGACTTCTTTCTAGCCTCACCCCCTCCCAATTTTCAGCTTCCTTGTGTTGTCTTCCCCCTTTACAATATAAACTCCTTGAGGACAGGACTTGTCTTTCTTTTTGCTTGTACTTGTAGCACAGTGCCTGACAATGAGTGCTTAGTAAATACTTAATTAACTTGTAGACACTAAATAGCTTCTTAATAGATTCTGCCCAATGTTCTAGCTCATCAAACTTCACCAAACACTGGATGGTCCCTAGAGGCATGTCTAGCTGTTGTTTCCATTCTTTTCAAGATTTTTTCTTTAGTGACTGAAAGGTTAATTTAACTCCGTAATAAAAGGATTTATTTGGTGAAGTTAGGATTCAGTCAAAGAGCCCCATTTGAGGACTTAGAGGGCCACATGTGACCTCTAGGCTGCAGGTTCCCCATCCCTGACGTAGGGGGACTGTGGACCCAAAATTAAGAACTTCTGATTGACATTACCTTGATCTGCCAATTGAATAACTCTTTCAAAAAAGGGAATGAAGCTCCTTCTGGTTGCGTCCTTTTCTACATGCTTATTAGCCATCTTTTTAATAGTGCATTGGTTGATATCGGTTAGTGCTTAACTATTTTAAGCTGCTTTACATATTAGTTTTTTCTTCTCTAACTTGATGGCAGACTCCATAAGGGCAGGAACCATAAATTTCTATACCCCACAAAATTAGGTACATAGTACAAATCACAGGATGTTAGAGCAAAAAAGGCTTATAGAAATCAAAGGATCATAAGGTTTTTACAGTTGGAAAGGAACTTTTAAAACTGGGCCCATCACTGCATTTTCCTGTCTTTGGAGTCATAAGAGCCTTCATTCCCACAGTTCTTGATTTTTTTTTGGCATGTCAGGCTTAATCACTTAGTCCAGCTATCTCCTTTTATACCAGCTGAAACAAACTCCTAAGATGTCTGGATCACTCATGAAGTGCTAGGAGCTAAGAGAGGTACAAGGACTGTTCTTTTTGATGTGGTGAAACTGATGCCTAAACAGGTAAATTGGCTGGCTGGGAGATGCCACTTGCTCCTCCCTCCTTCCATGTCTTTGTAAATACTAATTCCCCCAACAACAGCATCATCACCAAGAACACCTTGCCTTGTGGAGGAAACATAGGTTCATCTATCTCAAGCTTTAACTGTTTCCCAAAATTAGACTTTTGGAAATTGAAGTAATAATTCCAAGCCATCACCACCTCCTTCCCCAGGAGCATCACACATCACAAGGAATGCCTCCAAAAAGTAAGAAGGGTATCTTTGTAACAGGAAGAGGAGGAAGAAGGGCAATTAATAGTCTTCTCAATGTTTCCTTCTTTGCTGATCTCTAACTGAAATCTCTCCTGTTTCACAAACAAATGGAGCCTCGTCGTGAGATCCCATAATGTCACTGGAGATGCGGAGTCTGCCCACAGGAGAAAATGATGACTAGGGAAGAATGAAATAATCCAGGCATTTGTTCTTAAGCCTCAGACTAAAAAATAGCTTGAACACCTGTCCTATTTATTTATGAGACGCTCATTAGAGTGTAAGAGCAAATGGAATCAGGAGAGCTCTGTTTGTCTGCGTCCTTCCATGACAGAATGCAGTCAGTCATTGAGTAGATGGAAAACGTTTTTTTTAGCAACACTAACCCAAAACTTGGCCACTTGGGTGGCAGTGTGAAATAGGGGGAAAGGACTCCAGATTGGGAAGTAGAAGACCTATTTTCATTCCTGCCACATCATGGAACCTTAGAGATTCAGCCTCTTCATCTTGTAGATGGGGAAACTGAGACCCAGAGTGGGAAACAACTGACCCAAGGTCACAAAGCTAAATAGTGGTACGGCACGAACTAGAATGCCAGCCTTTGGTCTCCTGATCCATCCCATCCTTCTTCCCATCTTATCCTACCGCCATCTTTGAGTCCAGGATACTAGCTGCTGAATGAAGTCTGACTCTGATACTTGCCAGCTGTGTAATCACGGGCAAATCACTTAACTGAGCTTCAGTTTATTGGGTTTATTTGCAAAATGGAGATGGTAAAGTACCCACCTCACAAAGTTGTTGTGAGCCCCAAATAAGATATATGTCAAGGGATTTGCAAAAATCTAAAGTGCTACATAAGTGTCAGTTATTACTTGTGTATATGTTTGTGGGGAGAGGAGAGGACAACATAGATTTTAAACTGCATCTAATTTCCATTTATCTGAATAAATCTCATACAATCACTGCATGATCTACTATACCCTGAGGCTAGATTGTGTCTTATGCTTGTATTCATCTCTCATAGGCAATCAATTAATCAACAAACATTTGTTAAAGACAGACTACATGCCAAGGAAGTGCTAGGTGCTTGGGATGGGAAGAGGTTCTGATTCCTTTGGTATGGGGAACTCTCAGATAAGGAAACTGCTTACCGATGCAGGTCAGCACCTTCTCTGCAACTTAGAAAACTGCCTACATTACTGAGGGAATAAATGACCAGACCACCATCCAAAAGCCAGTGTCAGAAAAAGGGCTTGGACTCGACTCCCTGGCTTTAAGCATAGGTATCTATTTGCTATATTACACTATCTCTCTTAAGTACTAAGAATACAGAGACAAAAATGAAGTGTTTCCTGCCCTCAAGGAGTTTACATTCTATAGAGGTAACATGAAGACATATATCCACATATGCAGAATATGTATATGCTTACAGACATACATTTCAGTGCGAGGTAATCTGGAAGAGAGGCACTAGCAGCTAATGCAAACAGGAAAGGGAGGTGGCATTTAAGCTGAGCTTTGCAGGGAGCTCAATAAACAGGCATTGAATGGAATCATAGGGGTTTGAGGCACTTGCTACTCACATCCTCTAGGATGGGTCTTAATCATTTTTTTATGTCAGGGACCCCTTTGGCAGCCTGGTAAGACCTATGAACCCCTTCTCAGAATAATGGCTTTTTTTAAATACATAAAGTAAAATATATAGGACCACAAAAGAAGCCAGTTATATTGAAATAAAAGTGTAAGTTTTTTCTGAGCCAAGTTCATGGACCCCTTAGGGGTTTACGGACCCAAGTAAAGAACCCCTGCTCAGGAGGATATGCTGAGGACAATAGAATCATAGATTTAGAGCGAGAACAGACCTTCTTTTGTGGTTGCTCAGTCATGTCCAACTCTTCAACCCTTTGAAATACAGCACGCCAGTATTGTCCATGGGGTTTTCTTGGCAAAGATACTGGAGTGGTTTGCCTTTTTCCTCTCTGGTAGATTAAGGCAAACAGAGGTTAAGTGACTTACCCAGGGTCACACAGCTAGTAAGTGTCTGAGACTGGATTTGGACTCAGGTCTTCCTGACTCTACCAGCTAAGCCATTTAGCTGTCTGTAAGAGGAAGAGACCTTAGAGGCCATCCAATTCAAGCCCCTTTTTTCACAGGTGAGGAGAAATTGAGGTCTAGAGAAAAAGAGTGACTTGCCTAAGGTCACACATCTAGTAAGTTCTTAAGGCAGAATACAAACTCAAGTCTTCATCAACAGGCATTTTTAAGTGCTTACTAAGTGCCAGGTGCTGTGCTAAGATCTGAGGATACAAAGAAAAAGTAAAAAACAGTTCTTGCCCTCAAGGAGCTTATGTTCTAACGGAGAAGATGATGTATACATAAATCAGCACGCGCAAGACACACATTAAGTGCCAGCACTGGACGGACAAACAAGACGCTCCCTCCCTTCAAGAAGCTTACAATCTACTGAAGGAAGAACAGCACACAAAAGCAAGCTGGAGAGTGAATGGGGGAAGAAGGTACCTAGTCCTCAGCCCCTCCCCCACCCACCGAGAGTGCCAGGGAGGAGGTGATGAGGACCCAATAAGGCTCAATCTCCAGGACGAGATTTCAGGTGAGAGCTTATGGGGGGGGGGAGGCAGCAGGATGTTTGAGGAGGAAACCAAGCAGAGCAGCTGATGGAAAGGGGCTGAGGTGGAAGACAACGTTTGGGCTGAAGGCATTAGTACATGGGGAATGTGGGACGGAGCGTTTGAGTCGAGCCTTCAAAGAAGCACAGATTCTAAGAGGCTGAGGTGAAGAGGGGGAGCGTGTTAGGCACCAAGGATGACCAGCCAGAAACGAGATTCAGGAAGCTCACACAGTGGACTGCGTGGAGGACAAGACCTAAGGTAAGGGAAACAGTGAGATGATGAGGCCTGCACCAGTGGGGGCTGTGGGGGTGGCAAGAAGGTAAGTCTGTGACAGATTATGTGGAGAGAAGGCAAGATTTGGCACCTGGTTGGCTATGCTGGGGGAGATGAACATGTCTGGAGTGACACAAGGTGCAGCGGAGAGAGCCTGGCCTTTGGTGAGCTCAGATCTGGCCGGACACTTCCTAGCTGTGTGACCATTTGCCTCAGTTTCCTCATCTGTCAAACGAGCTGGAGAAGGAAATGGCAAACCACTTTAGTATCTCTGCCAAGAAGATTCCCAATGGGGTCATGAAGGCCTGGAAAAGACTGAAATGACTGGACAACAAACGGGGTCAGAAGCCAGAGGCCGAGAGTCTAAAAGGGAGGAAAGCAGACACCAACATCAACTAGCTGACCTGGTGGGACGTAGAGGGGATTGTCAAGGACGGGTGACTTGAGCATGTTTGGAGGCAGCAGCGAGCTTCTTTCCATGATCTCCTCCATCCATGATCCCTAACTTGACAGATTCAATCATGGTGGCTGACATGGGGGAGGCCTCCCACTGGAAGCTGTACAGAGTTCTGGCCAAAGCCCTCCTTTGATAGAAATGACACCAACTTTCCAGATGCTCTCCTGGTTCTCCAAAGCCCAGGAACTGCTAATGGGGGTGGGGCAGGGAGGGGGCCTTTGACACATCAGACAACGGGTATCCAGGGAAAGCAGTAGGGGAGAAGCCAGGAACAGAGGAAGGCCAGGCCTGAGAGGAGGAGGCCGGGACTTATTCCTGCGATGTCTGTAAAATGTAAGAGGACTGCAATTGGAGCCAGAAGACCCGACTTTGAATACCTGCTTTCTCTCACTCCCTAGCAGTAAGATATGTTAATAATCTATGAGGTTTAAAAAATAGTTTACAGAAACCTGTGCTTGATGAAAAGTCAAGACAGAATCACATACTTCTCTGAAGAGAACAATGATGTCACATAGTTTGTTATGCTTAGTGACATAAACAAGTGGTTAACCCCGAATCCTGGCCCCTGTACAGAATCACCACCATCGTCTGACATTTCAAACGGTCCTGGGGATAACACTGCACAAAGCCTTTCCCTTAGTCTGACAGTGCTGACAATCACATTTTTCATCCCAAGATTCCCCAGACCTGCCTGGGGTCGCTAATGTTTTCCACCTAAAATTTGGGAATATAAAGTTTCCCTTTGGCACTGGCTTCTGCGTTTGGCTGGTCCACTGGTCTATGGGCCAAGTGCTTTCTGAACCTTTTCCAAGCCTGGTGAATCATCTTCCCCACATTTCAGAAGACAATACAGGGCATTCAACTTCTGAACTTCTGCTCCCTCATCCATAAAAGAGGGATAATACTTCCTGGACCACCCCCTCAGTCTCACGAGGGTGTTGTGAGAGTCGTGAGTGTCAAAAGATGGAGGACATTATTTCCAACCAAGACCATACAGAGAACAGGAATTTATTCAGGACAAATCATAAAGCACACATAGCTTCCAACCAGGGATCTCAAATGTCCCCACCTCAGTACCTCTTCCCCAAATTGTGCCCAGCCCAGTCCCTTAATGCCCAGGCACTTTTTAATCCCTGCTATAGCCCCACCACCCCTGCCCCAAAACACACACATCCAAGACTTCCTTGTGGGAAGGACTCAGGGCACACCCTAGAAGCTTGTGTTCAATGACAGAACCCGCCCACCAGAGGCTTGGAGGGCCAAGAGCCCAAGTCCTGCTGTTCCAGGTAAGTGGTCAACGCCTGACGAGCAGCACGGTATGTCCCTGCCTGTAAAGAAGAGACAACCAGGAGGACATCAGAGCGGCCCTCAGTCTCAAGGCAAAGCAAGAGTGAGGAGGAAGAACCATCGGGTTCAAGACAAGGCTTCACTCCTGATGGAAGGCACAATATGAATAAGCTGAACAAAAAGAGTGATCACTGACCTTGGCCACCTCGTACGTGTCCAGTGCCAAGAGATCAAGTCTTTCTAGGGCTTGGGCCACCTGGCGGAAAGCACGGAGGAAAGCAGCCTTGCAGAGGCGAGAGGGAGGACCAAGGGAGCCTCTGGGTGGGGAAAGAAGAGGCCTGGACTCCAAGTCTCTGCCTGTCCCACCTTCAGGCCCCAACACTTACTATCTTGTTGTTATTCTGTCTCAGTCTCCCCATCTCTGGCCCTGCCCCCACACTTTCTGCCTTCTCCACATCTTCCTCCTCCCCTACAACACCTGGCCTTACTCTGACCACACACGCCCCGTGTTTGTGTCCACCACTTCCAGGCTGGTGTCTCCCAGGCTCCAGTTGAGGCTGAGGCCCTGGCAGCTGGAGGGTGGTGAGTCCTGGGGAGCCACAGGTGGTCCCAGAAACAGGTGTAGGGGATTCCGGGCATAGGGAGGTGGCAGGCCTGGCCTTCCTTCTAGGCAAGGCCGGTCGTGGATGACCCGACTCAGAGTTGAGGGGTCATGGCAGGAGTCAGCTGTGAGGGAAAAACAGAAGTCTGAGGGGATAAGGTCATCTTTCCCCCACAAAATATAACCTCCCCACCTCCTTGGATTGCCCCCGCCATGAAATTTGGAGTCAGAAGGGACTTTTGATCCTCCAGTCCAACCTCCTCATTATACAAACGAGGAAACCGATGTTTTGAGAGGGGCAGTGAACTGTCCTTCTCTCCCAGACTCAGGGTCACCTCCCAAGACCCTCCCTCTCTCAACTACCCACAGACACTCATGGGCCTCTCACCAAGGACTAGGCTGGTTGCATGGAGCGGGGGCAGGAAGTGGGCCAGCAGGCCCCCTCCCAGCCCCAGCACCGCCCATCGAGCCAACTTGTCACTGGCCGACAGCGAACAGACCCTGGCTGCCCGGAATCTGGGGGCCAGGTAACAGACAGGGCGTAGCTCTCCCCTGGCGTGGGCTTGAAGACGAAGGGAAGGACTATGGAGAGAGCCCCCTAGGGAAGGGAGGCTGGAGGGGGGAGATCAGAGAGATGAACTAACACAGAAACAGCAGGTCTTCAGATCTCTTCCTTCTGTCCTCCCTCTCCCACCCTGACCACTCCCTCCCCACTCCATTCAGAGAACACCAAATCCAAATGCCCTACGTACTAGATGTCATGTGCAGCGCCCGCAGGGGTATCGCTGAGGTACAAGTGTAAGAATATTCTGGGCTTCAGCGCAAAAGGGGGACCAGGTCCCGGTCGAGGGGTCAGCACTGATCGTTCTGCCCCCTCCGGGCCCCCACTAGCCACCAGCAGAAGCTGCCGGAACAGGAACCTGAGAAAGATGGAGAAAATGACAGATGGATCTTGTGATCAACAGCCCCCATGGGCTCAGGATCCAACTGTCCTTCCTTTACCCCTCACCTGACCAAGGCACGGCGTGCAATGACCAAGCTGTGAGTGTCGTGGAGTCTTCGGCCCATGAACTCAATCCAGCCCCTATAGCCGCCTGAACCGGTACCCAGAGCAACCAGCTCATAGGTCTCCCTACAGCTGCCCCTGTCATCTGGGACCTCTGTGGCAAGAACAAGGGGAGTAGGGGCTGGTGGGGAGGAGGGGCTGGTGGGGAGGAGGTAAAGGCAGGGGAGGGGATGCTGGGGAGAGAAACAGGACAGGACGACTTGGGGGAGATCATGAGATGAGACCCGAGAGGGAGGAGGGGAAGATTCTAGGGGCTCCTTGTTCCCTCCCTAAGGATGAGGTGGGGCCATGGAAGATGGGATGGGGGCGGGGCTCTGGGGAGGAAAGTCTCCGTACCCCTTTCAAGGATGACAGCTGCTATATTCCTTTTGCAGCCCCGATAAGGGGAGTTCTCACCTATCAGCTGGTCAAACCCAGAGCTCACCACGGCCGCACAACGCTGCTCATGGGTCAGAATGTTCTCTAGAGGAAGGGCAGGAGAGTAAGGACCTACGATCCTTCTACCCCATCCCCAAGGTCTACGCTTTGGGGGAGAAGAGTCAGGGGTGGAACCCGAAGAATGGGTGGAAGTTCTAACTACCCAGAGCAGGGTGGGCTGTCTGGAAAGGGAAGGTGTCTACCACATGCAGTGACGTTATAGAGAAGCCTCCCATTCAGATTAACCACTCTGACTCAAAGCCTGGAGTCTAGGGAGGAGGAAAAGGGAAAGTTCTGAGGGAAGGCTCACCTGCAGTTAAAGAACAGAGCGGGAAGTTGTTAGGATCTTCAAAGGGGGCTGCAAAAGAAAATAAAGGACTGTAGATCTCTCTTTTGGGTTACATGGGACACAAGAAGGCTCTGCTCCCCAAATATGAAAAGGAGGCAAATGAGGGAGCGCAAGGTCGGGACGGTTTCATAACCCAGGAATCCCACAGCCCAGTCCCTCCACACACACCACGACTGGGCTCGGAGAAGAGGTGAGAGCAGGGCAGATGGTCACCTCTCCTCCCACAGGCCTGGGCCCCATCTCTCTAGTACCTTGATCAGGGACGGCCTGCTGGCAGTCTAACCTCACAGATGCTCAAGTTGAAAAGGTCCTTAGACCCTAGACTAACATAATTGTCTCATTTTACAAACTGGAAAACTGAGACCTTGAGAGGAGCCGTGATTTGCCCAAGATCACAATGGCAGTTAGCGACAGAGCAGCACCAGCCTTCCTACTGTGGGAGGAAACAGCTGCCCTTCCCCACTAGGAACCTCCTCCTCCTCAGGGAGGACTACCTGGGTTATCCAGCTGGGCCCTGACCCAGTTGAGAGCAAGGATGGCTGCCTGCCCCTTTGCTTCCTTCTTGCTGCTCCCGGTACCCTCAGGACAGGACACCTCACCCAGCACAGCACAGACAGAGAAGTGTCGGAAGGGGACTGAAGAAAGAAAAGGGATTTTAGAATCAGGAAAGGGAGTCTCCACAGCCCATTTCCCTAAGCCCTTCCGACCCTCCTCAAAGTAGCTTCTACATGAAAAATCAAAACCACATTTTAACATTTATAGGTTCTACGAAAGGACCTTAAGAGACATTCTCATCTAATTCCCTCCTCGTTTGAAGAAAGAAAAAACAAACAGGTGGGCACCCCTTAGTTTACAGTTCTTTACCATCACAAACAAGGAGCTGCTATGAATATTTTCATGCATATGGATCCTTTCCCTTTCTTTGCTCTCTTTTGGGTGACGATCTAGTATTGATATCACTGTGTTGGAGGGTATGCCCACTTTAGTAACTTCTGGGGCATAGTTCCAAACATGGTTCCAGAAGGGCCTAAGAAGTTATGGCATGTGAATATAATACTATTGTGCCATAAGAAATGACAATGTTTCAGAGAAACCTGGGAAGACTTGTGTGAACTGTTGCCCAAGGAAGGAAGCAGAGCCTGGAGAACAATTCACACACTGACAACAGCTGTAAAAATGAATGGCTCTGAAGGACCTGAGAACTCTCATCACCACAACCACCAAGCGTAATTCCAGAGGACTCAGGATGATGAAGGAAGATGGAGCCAGAGACAGGATGGACTCCACATACGGAGTGAGACACACATTTCTGGACATGCATCAAGCAGCAATGGTTTGCCTGACTCTGCATATGTGTTATAAGGGGTTTGATTTCCTTTTATCAAGTCAGCAGGGAGGGGTGGGGTGGGGAGTGAAGAGGGGAAAAAAAAACCACTTGCTAATAGAAAAAAGTAAAATGTAATTTAAAAAAAGAGGAAACATATGTAGAGCAGTGGAATAATTTGCCTAATCTCACACATGTGGCAGAGTGATAGGAATGATACACACATTGGTTCCCATCTCACCCTGACGACTGCAGCAAACCCAGGGTCAGAGGCCTGGTTTATACCTCTCTGCCTTGTCCTCCTCCATCCCATCCCAATGCTCAGCACACAGTGACCCCTCTTCCCTCACTTACCCTGGACCTCACTCTCCACAAAGCGCAGAGTAAGGCCCATGCCCTCTGCGTAGCGAGTGAGGATGCTCAGGGCCTGGCCTGGAGAGGGGTCTTTGTGCCCTAGGATCAGCTCCCTCAGCACAGCGGGAGGATCTGGAAGTGGCCCTAAGAAGAGCAAGGAGAGCACAGTAAATCACAGACTGTTAAAACTGAAATCTTAAGTGGCCTGGGAGATCGAGTCCAACTTCCTGCTTGATCAGAATAGGAGACTGGGGCCACGGGAGGCGAGGCAACAGCCAGGGTCCAACGGCAGTCAGTGGCTGAGCTGCCAGGGCCCTTGACTCCCCCTAAAGTGCTCTTTCCCCCACCCATTACCTCCCTCATACCAAGGGACTTGGCTCTCCCCAACTCCCACCTGCCTCCAATGGGAAACAGAGTTGGGAGGGACCCCAAAGGTCATCTAGTTCAACCCATCATGAAATCGGTCTTTCCTCTACTTCACTCCAACAAGAAGTCATCTACCCTCCTCTTCAAAGACCCTCAGTGAGAAAGAAGCCACCACCTTCCAAGGCAGCCTTTGGCTGGCAAGTCATTCATCTCGACATCAAGCAAAAATGTCCCTTTTTGCAGCTGCTACCAACTACTCCTACAACGGGAATGCCAATCTACTTCCCCGTGACTCCACTCACCACCCCTGTAACTGTCCAAACCAAAACGGCACTCCAAGAATATGCTGTTTGGACGGTCACACGCACTCAACAAAGACAAAAAAATAATGCAAGGGAAGAGAAAGTGACAAAGGAACAAGAAATGTAATCAAACAAGGAAAACACAAGATTCGACTGGATAAAGTGTTAGGGGAAACAAGTTGAAATTCACCAGATAGAGCCTAGTGATGAGAACAGTGACAATGCAGAGGGTCTGTGTACCTGTGTTGCCTCAGACTATAAGCTCCATGAAGATAAGGACTGTCCTCCCTTTGGTATCTCTTCCCTAGTCCTCAATCCAGTGCTCCCAATACAGTAAGGGCTTAATAAATGCTTTCGCACTCGTTCAAAGGATGAGTCAAGAAAAAGTCTGCTCCCTTTTCCATTTGACCCCCCTTCAAATGCCTAATGATCATCATAGCATTTATAAAGCACCTTAAGGTTTGCATCATCTCACATTTGCATACTATCTCATCTGAGCCTCACCATAAGCCTGGGAAGGAGGTGCTTTTACAGCATTCTTACAGATGAGGAAAGTGAGGCACAGAAAGGTTTAAGTGCCTTACCCAGAGTCCCGCAGCTGGTAAATTACATTTGAACTCGGGTCTTCTCGCCTCCAGGTCCACTGGCTCTAACCACAGCGGCCTGAAACCCACTTTGCTATTCCCCTTAAATCTTCTCCAGGTGACTCCCGGCCCTGCCCCACCCCTCCCCGCTCCAGCACCGACCCGGCAAACCCTGCGCCCTCCCATCCCAAGGTTCCGACCTCTACCATCCCCAGCGGCCTCGGCCCCCAGCTGCGTCTTCGTCTTCTCCTCCCCCCTGAGGGGCTCTGCTTGGGAAGGCTGAGCCTCCGAGGACGCCTGGGCGGAGTCTTCCGAGGGTCTCCAGGGGGTGGGGCCCAGGATGGGGCCCGGGGACATCTGTAGGGAGGCTGCCAGGCGGGGTTTCCTGCGGGTAGCCTCATCCATCCTGGGAGAGCAACTGCTGGGGAACAGGGAGGGAGGAGAGACCGGCACGACGTGAGCGCGGCCCACGCGCGACGGGACACCCGTCACCCTCCTTCCGCGCAATGCTAGCGCTTCCATAGCGCCTTCGAAAGCGCTTTCACGAACAGGATCGCCTCTGATCCCCACAACCACCCTAGCACGTGAGGAGCTCTGCCTATCCCCATTTTACAGATGAGGAAACTGAGGCGGGCGGGGGTGGAGAGGCCTGCCCAGGGGTCAGAGGAACCAAATCCCCATTTTTCAGGCAGGAAAACTGAGGCACTGAGAGGGAGCTGGAAGGGAAGCTTATCATTCTTGTGAATGAGGAAGGCGAGGCCCGGAAGAGTTTAGGGGCCTGGCTCGAATCCCCAGGGACTCAGAAGCAAGTCTCCCGCCTCCGAGCTCGGGCTCTTCGCAGAACTCCAGGTTCTGGGGGAGGCTCCAGAGGAAGATTTACAAGGGGAAGGGGCGTCTCCATGGGGAAGGAGCGACGAAGAAGCTGTGGCGCGGGAGGAGAGGCCTCGGGGCCCAGCGATTCTCCAGCACCCCACTTCTCCTCCTCCCCCCATCTCTTCACCTCACAGCCAGCCGCTTCTGCACGTGGCGCCCGTTACCCACGTGCGACGTCCGTTAACTGCGTTACGGTTCCCTTGGTTTCCCAGCCCCGCCTTCTTCCGCTGAGCTTAGGCCAATAAAAATCCAGTTAGCAGGGCCACTTCCAGCCAATCAGAGGGCCCGCTGCTTAAAGTCACGCCCCGGTACCCAGCTCAGCCTGGAGAAACCTGTTGGGGGAGGTTTTTCAGAAGCAGGTTCTTAATCTTGTTTGAGCCATAGACTTTCTTCGGGAGTTTGGTGGAGCCCATGGACCCCTTAAATGCATAAAATAAAAGGAAACCAACTGTATTGAAGCAATTTTGTTTGTTTTTTTGTTAGATGTTCCTAGTAGACTCCGGGTTAAGAACTTCTGGTAGAGTGTCCTAGAGAAGTCCAACTGCACCTAAGCATGACTTAAGCTTTTGCATTTTGGGTATCCGCTATACAGAGTTTTGCTGTGGTTAAAAGCAACAGCTCCTCCCTTCCCTTTCCTCTCCCTCTCCCCCTCCATCCCCGCCCTAGGAGATTAACCTAGGAGGTTAATCCAGAAAGGCTTCTTCGGATGTGAGCTTTGAAGATGGAGTTCTCATAGCCCACACAATTCCTGACACCTGTATTGTGAAGCAGAGAGGAAAACACGAGGCATGTGGAATCAGGACCTAGATTCGAATCTTGGCTCGACGAGCATTTATCAGAGTCGTACTGTGTGCCGGGCACTGTGCTCAGCACTGGGGACACAAGTACAAAGCGTGATACAATCTCTATTCACCAGGATCTTATACGTCCTTTTTTTTTTTTCACTTAATGGTATTTTTCCCCAATTATACGTTGTGATAGTTTTCAATATTCATTTTTGTAAGATTTTGAGTTCTAAATTTTTCTACCTCCTGCCTTCCCTCCCCCCTCCCCAAGACAGCAAACAATCCGATAAAGGGTATGCATGTACAATCACGTTTAAAAGATATTAGTCATGTTGTGAAAGATGAATCAGAGCAAAAGGGAAAAACCATGAGAAAGAAAAAACAAATGAAAATAGTATGCTTTGATCTACATTCAGATTCCGTAGTTCTTTCTCTGGATGTAGGCAGCGTTTTCCATCATACTTTTTTTGGAACTGTCTTTGATCATTGTATTATAATAAATTGATCATCGCACAATGTTTCTGTTGCTCTCTGACCCCTCAGTTTTGTCACCTATAAAATGGGAATTTGACAAGCATTTATTTAATCACCTACTATGTGCCAGGCACTGCACTAGGCACTGGGGATAGGAAGATGAAACAATCCTTACCCTCAAGGGGCTTATAGTCTATTGCGGAAAAACATGTGTACATAGAAAACTATATACAAAGTATATAGTTTGTGAGGAAGAGGCTGGCACAAGTCCAGCATGAAGCGCAGTTTGTTAACAATAGGACAGGCGTTTCAGAGGGCACAATGGAAGGGTAGGGTAGGCTGGGACCCAAACCCTGGAGGAATGACCATAAAGAGTTTCCATTCTATGGGGGGAAGACAATATGAACATGTGTAACAGAATTGGATGCTGCTACCGTGAGGCTCAGAGGCTGGGATACTTAAGCTTTGGTTTCCTATTAGGGGCCCCTCTCAAATCTGGAAGCATGCATTAGTGCAGATGAGGTTCAGTCCCGGGGAGCTAAACCTCCAAGGAGAGGGGTCAGACTCTTCTCTTGGCTCATTACCTCTGGTTCTTTACACCAGGAGCCCCCAGAAAAAGAGCTTAAAGCTTAGATTTAACTCACTTCAAAGAGGTCCAGCAGAAAGGTCCTCAATGTCCAATGACCCGTAAACAGCAGCTGTCATAGAAGTACTGTTATAATCACCTAGGGAAGTTAAGAAATCAGATTATGAAACAGCTTGAAGGAACGCTGAAATGACATCTGACATCAACTCTTCATGTACGCGTCTAAACAGTTCCTTCTAGTTACATGTCTTGTAGCCAGACAGGTCAGGGGTTCTACTGGTGGTCATCCTTTGCAAAGCAGAAGCTCCTCCTGCTAATGTATACATCCAGCCTGTCTCTCCCTTGAGGCTACAGTCTGACATCCCCATTTGACCATTGGATATGTCAAACTGGATGTCCCAGAGACAGCTCAAACATAAGTCAAATTCACAGAATCCCAAACTGAACTCATTATTTTCCTCCCAAACCCACCCCTATTCCAAACTTTCCTATTACTATTGAAGGCACCACCAGTCTTCTTTAAGTACACAGGTTCATAACTTCTTTATAATCTTGGACTTCTCACTCTCGCTCACCCCACATATCCAATCAGCTGCCAAATTTTGTTGTTACTACCCCCACAACACCTCTCAGATCTGATCTCATCACTCTATGCACTCAGGTAAGCCTCATCAGTTCTCATCTAAATGAATTCAAGCAGGCTCCCAAGGGGTCTCCCCATTCAAGTCTCTCCCAATCCTGTGTGAAAAGATCAAAGCTAATATTACCTCTGATTTCTTCTGTATTGATTCTATAATGCAACTGACTTTATGCTGTATTAATTTTGTAATTGGATCTGCATCCACCTGATTTGAATTAGACTCAGGCATCCAGCTGGGTCTGCAGCCACCTGGCTGAAGTTGAGCTCAGGAATCCAGCTGAGCTAGCTTAAAATTAATTTAGTTTAAAAGAAAGGTTGTTATCTCTCATGCCCATATCCTCTAGGGTACTTCATGGATATCCGTTTGCTTAGCCCCACAAAATGACCATCCCCAAAAGATATGTCTTCTGTCCTTTCCTGTTTTTGTGTAGCTAAGGGAGTTTTTAATCTCTTACAAGGAAAGAGCAAATCTACAGGTTGTGATCTCCTAGCAAAAATTGCCAGATTCAGATGGGTCCCATAAAACAATTAACACTCCTGAATTGTTAGAGAGAGGCATGATTAGCCTTACCTGAATTCCAACCCACCTTCTTCTATATAGCCAATGGACACTTTCCTGCCCCAACTTTATAACCCATCATCTTTTCTCCATACCTACCCAGACTCCTTCTTTGCTGTATGTTAATAAAAAAGGTTCCCTCCTTCTCTGGGGGTTGCTGGCTTTGTTGAGGTTGCCAGATGGACTCGCCTTGTTAACAGTTAACAGGTCATTGTTAAAAAACTGACCCAGCTCAGAATCTGTGCCTCGGTCTACCCTTATTACATTTACTCACCACACCTGCAAATGGTATTTCCCTTAAGTGTAGATCTGATTGCGTGATGCCATTATTCAATAAACTGCTCTTCCTCTCCATCACCTCTAAGATAAAATATAAACTTATGAATTCCCTTTTTCAGCTTTTAAAACCCTATACAACTTTTTTTTTTACTTCTCAGAATCATTTGGTTTTCCAAAATATATCCATATATATTTAGACAGTCAATTCATATGTAAAATTGCTGGCGCCATTGCTGTTTTATAAGTGCCCTAATAATTTAAAGTGGCTTTTCAAGTTATTCTGAATGATTTCAAAAATAATTTTCTGAAGGAAGTTGACTCAGTTATTGCTTAAAATATCAAAAAAGAAGTTTCCAAAGGTATTTGATAGTGTGTATGAAAAAAGTTCAAGAAATTAAATTCAACATTTTTCCATTAAGAAAAAACAAAAACTCTATACAGTTTTGTCCTCAACCACTCTTTCCACCTTCGTTAACCATAATTCCCCCTCTGTAATCCAAACAAATTCTTCTCTCACTGCCACCTCCAAGATTCTCCATCTCCCATCTCTAGGCCTTTTCACACTGGTTGTTCCCCATACCTGGAAGGCCCTCTCTGCTCA
Source organism: Trichosurus vulpecula (assembly GCF_011100635.1). Lineage (NCBI taxonomy): Eukaryota > Metazoa > Chordata > Mammalia > Diprotodontia > Phalangeridae > Trichosurus > Trichosurus vulpecula. The sequence goes on along the minus strand of NC_050575.1, from coordinate 382,119,658 downwards.
CCTCCACCTTACAGAATTCCTCTATTCCATAAAGATTCGAGTCAAGTACCACCTTCTACTGGAAGCCTTATCTGATCTACCTCCCTCCAAATACTGATGTTTTCCTTTCCAAATTCCTTGGGGTTCATGAAGGAGTACAATTAGACAAGGCTTGGGAGTGGATCTTTTATGTACTGAGGATCATAAGAAAAGAATGGAAAGAGAAGGAAAGAGGAATGTACTGGGAGGGAAGGGAATCATCACATAATAAGGGTGCTTAAGCAGACATCCGTACAAACAACAAGGAGTGTACAGTAGCTGACCTTAAATTTCTCTCATTTGAACTTGTCAAATTCCTTTACAATTTTTCCCTCAAACACTCTCATTCCATTTATAAAAAACATTTTAAAATTCTTGCTCCATCTCTTCCAATAATTCTAGGGCGTACCACAAGGTATGAATTGATGTAAAGCAGGGCTGTCCAAAATACCGGCATGCAGCCCACAGTGCGATTTTATGCGGACAGCCTACAAACATAGAAATTGACATAAATGCTTTAGCAAAGGAAGCCGAGCTACCGCAGAGCTCTCACTAAAATGTCACATCAAAATATTTTGTCTATTGTTTCAATAAAAACTCTTAAAGTACCATGACTTTTCGTAGAGCTTGCTAAACCTAACTAAGGTAAGACTACAAATTAACTATTATATTAGTGTACTGTATTTTTTATTCTGGGTGTGGCCTTTGAATAATTATTTTATTTTAATGTGGCCCTAAGATAACCTAAGGTTGGACAGCCCTGAGGTAAAGCAAGGCTCGGTAAAATAAAAGCATATAAAAGGAACTGTAGCTACATTTTAAAAACACATAAAATTTAAAAAACAAAGGAGTTTTTAAAATCCACAGAAATTTGGAGGAATCAGTGATTTATTTTTCTTTGTTTTAAACATCAATCTTATACTGTTAAAAATTTTTTAAAAAAATGTATAGAGTTTTGTTTGTTTATCATATATCTGTTTTACTGGCTAGAGGAGAACATTTATTAAGCGCCTGTGATGCACCAGGTACTCTATAAATATTAGTCAGTCAGTCAATAAACATTTATTAAGCATCTGCTACGTGCCAGGCACTGTGCTAGTCAATTAATCAATAAACATTTATTAAGCACCAGGTTCCAGGTGCTGTACTAAGAGCTGGGGATTTTTGTTGTTATTGCTTCAGTAGTGTTTGACTCTTTTTGACCCGTTTTGGGTCAAGAGGTCCTGGAGTGGTTTGCCATTTCCTTCTCCAGCTCATTTGACAGATGAGGAAATTGAGGCAAACAGGGTGAAGTGACTTGCCTAGCCATTAAGTGCCTAAGGAACTCAGGTACTCCTAACTCCCGGGCCCACCATACCCTATGGCTGCCCCACAGCTGGGTATATAAATATGAAAAAAGACAATCCTTTCCCTCAAGGAACCTACAACCTAATTGAGAAGACAACATGAAGAAGGAACTGAAAGTGGAGAGGGGGGATGGGAAAGGCACCCATGGTGGAGGCAGAGAAAGCCCAAAGCAGTGCAGTCAAGTGAGACATGAGATGATGCTCCAAGCTGAGCTCTCACCTCCTTAAACAGAGGGCTTGGAGTTCAGGGCTCCAACCTCCAACCAGAACCTCATCTGACCCTCAGACTGTACTCTTGTGAGAAATAATTTATTGCTTTATTAATACCTCTGAGGCATTAATGAGTCCTGTGCTCCTAGTATCCCCATTTTACCATTGAGGAAACAGAGTCAGGAAGAGGTTAAATGACTTGCCCAGGGTCACACAGCTAGGAAATGTCTAAGGCTAGATTTGAACTCAGGTCTTCCTACATCCAGGCCCAGCTACTCTATCCAGTGCTCCAGCTAGCTGTCCAGAGTGCTGGGCTTAGAGTTTGGAAACCCTGGGCTCAAATCCTGACTCTGACACTGACTGTGAAACCATAGGCAAGTCACTTAACCTAAATAACAATTTTCTCATCTGTAAAGTGGGGAAGTCCAATACCCATTTCATTGTTTATCTAAAATAACTTGAAGCAGTATAGAATACCTGGGAGTCCAGGAATTCTATGAGCAAAGTTCACCGTTGTCAGTTTCAAAAGACATAATATATATAAAGTGTTTTCAGAGCTACAAAGTATCATATAAAAATAAGGGTAATCATAGCACCTCCCTCCCAGAGTTGCGAGAATAAAAAGAGACTATATACAGTGTTTTGAAAACCTTAGAGAGCTATGTAAATGCTAGCTATTATTGTTATAGGAAATTGGAGAATGGCTGAACAAGCTGTGTTATGTGAATATAATGGAATACTACCGTTCTATAAGAAATGATGAACAGGCAGATTTCAGAAAAACCTAGAAAGACTTACCTGAACTGATACAGAGTGAAGTGAGAAGAACCAGGAGCACACTGTATACAGTGACAGCAACGCTGTGCAATGATCAACTACAAGTGACTTAGCTATTCTCTGCAATACAATGATCCAAGACAATCCCAAAGTGTTAAAAAAAAATAACGTTGCTTATAATCACTATTTTTAAAAAACCTATGTGTACAGTAACAGCAACATCGTGGGATGACTAACTTTGATAGACTTAACTCTTCTCAGCAATGCAAGGATCTAAGACAACTCCAAAAGGCTCATGATGGAAAATGCTATCTACATCCAGAGAAAAGAACTTTGGAGTCTGAATGCAGATGGAAGCAGACTATTTGATAGTTTTTTTGGTTGTTTCTTCTTTCTTGTGGTTCCTCCCTCGGTTCTAATTCTTCTTTATAACATAACTAATGTGAAGATATGTTTAATATAAATGTATATATAGAGCCTATATCAGATTGCAAGCCATCTTGGGAAGGGGAGAGGAGAGGAAGGGGCAGAAAATTTCAAATGCAAAATCTTATGGAAGTGAATGTTGAAAACCAAAAATAAAGAAATAAATAATTTTTTAAAAAATTAAAAAAACAAACAAACAGGTCCTTGTGATGTGGAAGTTCCTGATACTTAGCTCTCTTGCATGTACCTGAAAAAAAGGAAAGGAAAGCAAAAAAAAAGGGGGGGGGGAACTGGTGACTTACTGCGGATGTGCAGGAAGGACAGGTCACTGGCTGAGAGATTTCCCAGATTCCGCCAGAGCCCCAACTCTGAGCTGTTCCTTTCTAAGGGAGGCATTTCCTGAGAGCTGAAGGGCCCAGGAGTTGGCATCATAGTGTGTGAGGTAAATAAAATGTGAAGACTTCACAGGGAAGATATGTGGGAATTGGAGTTTCTGTGCCTCAATTTCCCTGTTCTTTCTCTAGCTTTCGTGCTCAGATTGTAAGCCCACCTCCCAGCAAATGGTGAGAAGGGTCAGAGGTGGGTGGGAATTCTCTTGTGCTAAGTATAATTATTGGTGCTTTGCTGCTTGTAAAGCACCTCCCTTGCTAGATCAGTTCTAGCAAAGGATGCCCAATTCTTGAGAATTGAATAAAATTTATTTCTGTTCCCACGCTGAGATGGCTCCTTATTAACTTTTAATTGGTGAGGGTCTTTCATCCCACACAATAGTCACAGAATGCCAGATGGCTGGGACATTAGCAATATCTATCCGAACTCCCTCTCATTCTACAGATGGAGAAACTGAGGCACAGAGGGGCTAAGCTATTGGTCCAAAGGTCACTCAGGTCCTAAGTAACAAGCCAGGAATCTCTGAGAATGTTGGCCTTGGGGGACATTCAGAAAATTCCTCTCCTTTGGTTCTCCCAGATGAATTATCTGAGCTAAAGGGGCCCCTTGGGATCACTTAGTCCAAGGTTCTCTCTCTCTCTCTCTGTCTCTCTCTCTCTCTCTCTCTCTCTCTCTCTCTCGTTTGTTCCATGGACCCTTGGGCAGTCTGGTGAAGCCTAGGGATCCCTTCTCAGAATCAGGTTTTTAATTGCATTAAATATGAAAACCATTCTATATTGAAATATTATAGTTAATATAATTATATATTATATTCATAAAGGAAGCCACTTATATTGAAATAAAGATATTTTTTCTTTGCCCATGCAAGTTCATAAGCTGACCTGAAATCTATCCAGGGACCTTTTTAATAATAAATGTTGATTGATTGATTGACTTTAGGGGGCCATGAGCGTCAGGTTAAGAACCCCTTATTTAGTCCAACCCCCTCGTTTTACAGATGATGAAACTGAAGTCCAAGGATGTGAAGTAATTTGTCCAAGATATCAGTGTGAACAGAGGTGGGAATCATGAAACCTGGGTTCTCATCAGGTAGCATTTATTAAGTACCAGTTACTACAATGCCAGGCATTTAGCTGAATTGGGGATACAAGAAAGGACAAAAAGAAATCCCTACTTTTTTTTTTTTTGCTTTTTGGCAGGGCAATTGGGGTTAAGTGACTTGCCCAAGGTCACACAGCTAATAAATGTGTCAAGTGTCTGAGGGCAGATTTGAACTCGGGTCTTCATGACTCCAGGGCTGGTGCTCTACTCACTACGCCACCTAGCTGCCCCAGAAATCCTACTTTCAAAGAGTTCACAATCTATTGGTGTTTCCACAACCTGGCTAGCAGCTTCTGTGGGGGTGTAAGATCCACCCACAGGCAGCACCTGGAAAGCTGCCAATAACACTGGTTCTTTTAATCTGCTTAACTAAGGAAAGCAAGGTGAAGGGGTTGATAAATTTACTTTAATCCAGCATACAGACAGCATTCACTTAGTTCAGAGGAAAAATCCAGTATGCTGAACTTCAGAATAAAATACAAACAAATTACAAACATCAACAGACAGACCCAATACAGATTCATAGTTACCAACATCTAGGTTCAGCCCAGGAGCTCAGAACAAGAGCTGGCCCAGAGTCACGCTGCCACCACTGCTGCGCCAAAGAGCTCCCAAGAACAGACAGCCAACCCCCGGTTTTTATATCTTTTTCAGCGTGTGACTCACCCACGTGACCTAGAATCATCACAAAGAGGTGGACTTTAACCCACCTGGTCTAAAAGCCTCATCTCTCCCAGACATGTAAACCAGGCCCTCCCTGGGGTTAGCCCCACCTTGGGCCCCACCTTAGTTGCCAATCCACACCCACATAGGATTTACATCTAAAAGGGGTTTGGGCCTGGGGCTTAGCACCTAGTAAGGCTCAATGAATTACTCAAAGAGAACAAAAGCCAAACTACTCAAGGGCACTTGTTGAACTAAGTGCTGAGGAGCCCATTTTTGGTTACCAACACAATTGGACTTTCTGTATGTGGTTTCTTAAAGGAATGAACGACTGGCTGGCTGGCTGGCTGATATATATGTGTGTGTGTGTATATATATATCATATATATATATGTCATATATATATGATACTTTGTAGCTCTCAAAACACTTTATTGAGCACTATGTGCAAAGCACCCTGTTAAGCCCTGGGGGATACTAATAGCAAAGAGATCCTTCTTTCCAGAAGCATACTTGGAAAAAGAGGCGGGGTATGGCGGTAGGGGTTTGGATTAAATCAGTCAGTAAATTAACACAGTTTGCTTAATCACCTTCTGTGTGCAGGCACTGTGCTAAATCCCAGGGACTCAATGGCAAAAAAAAAAAAAAAAAAAAGAAAAAAATAGTCCCTGCTCTCAAGGAGCTCACCATCTAACGGTGACCACACACTACAGTCGCTTCCAGCGCCAGATCTATCGTGATCCTTTTCCCAACGTGACTCTGGACAAGTCTCTTCTCCGAACCGGCTTTCCCATCTGCAAAATAGGCTTTAATTCCTGCACAGGATGACGATGATGACATAATGGTCGTGATAGTGCTTTGCAACAGCAAAATGAGCGGGAACGGAGGGTGGGTGAACGTTACAGGGGCAGTTAAAAAGTGTCAGGAGCACCCTTCTCCTCTCAGAGAACTGGGTTCATATTAAGAAAGCCCCTCCTCTCCAGCTCCGCGTTTCTCCTGAGCTCTTGGAGTGGCCCCTGCGGGCCACCATCCACGCAGCTGATAAGGGGGCGGGGCCAACCCTGCGCCGAGGATAACGACGGTTCCCGTTAAGGGGATAAGACTAAGGAGGCCGCTACACTTCGTAGGGCAGCTCTCGCCAGGCGCAAGACTTCCAGTACTCAGTTTTGGGGCTCCGGGTCTGGCGGGTTCCAGGGAAATCTCTCGGCCAGCGATCCGTCGTCCCGCACATGCGCAGTGAGTAAGTTAGCAGTTTCTTGGTTCAGCCGGCTTTCTTCTTGGTTTTCCATGTGTGCCCGGGGTGGTTTGTGAGTCCCCTCGTGGGTACGGTAGGGACCGTCTTCGCGCTCGGAGTCACAACTACCGTTTTACACTGAAGAAGATGAAGAGGTCTGGGTAACCTTGGCTCCCTTTTCTGCAGGTTGGGGGTCATTAAACCTCCTTTTACAGACTGGGAGAAACTGAGGTACAGCAAGGAAGCGGGGAGGGACGCGGCTAAGGTGACAAAGCCGGGGTTCAGCGCCTGCTGTCAACTCCTAAGTCTAAGGTTCTCTCCATAATGGAGCGATGTTCTCGACCCGCTTCACAAGACAGTTTGGACTAAGGTTTGAATCCCAGACTGCGACTGATGAGCTGTGGGCTAGTGGGTCGTTCTAGGCTTTGCTTTCCTGAGGAATGTAAAAGGAGGAAGTTGTACTAGGCGATCTGGAGGCTCTTTCGGCTGCTCTGACATTCTCCTTCACAACCCGTCCCCCTTCCTGCTTTTCCAGGACCCTTACATCTCATTCCCCCCCAGTACTCTGCGATCCGTGACACTGGTCTCCTGCTTGTTCCTAGAATGCAGCACTCCCTCTCCCGAACTTCCCTGGGGCATCTTTCCTGCTTTTCCCACGTGCTCAGAATTCTGTCCTTCCTCATCTCAGAAGCCTTTCCCAGGTTTCCATAATATTCGTTGATGATCTCCAGTTCTCTCTCTCTGTCCCTCTCTCCCACCCCACCCCCCAACCCCCACCCCCGTTGGCTTGTTATCTCTCCCGTTAGACTCTGAGGTCCTTGAAAGCAGGGACTTTTTGCCTTTCTTGGGAGCCCCAGTTCTTAGCACAGTGCCTGGTACCTAGTAGGCACTTAATAAATGCATACTTACATGACTTTGATTCCCCATCCCACCTATTCCTACTACATTGGCTGTCTGAAGTCTCATAACCAGACCTGTTCTGGGTAGAATATAATCCAGATTCTGTTTAGCCCCACGGTTCCTGGATATGTCAGGTTCTTCCCTACTTCAGGCATGCTCCAGCCTGACTCATCCCCTTCATTCTACCTCTTGTCTTCAGGTTCCTCACATTTGGTTTTTCTCACTTCCTGACCTCTCAATTCTCACCATCGTTGACTTTCACCATCCCACTTCAGCTACAGGGATGGGTCAGGTCACATAGTATTATCATTCTGTGCTTCCCTCAGACTGGATCACTCAACCCCAGAAGCAACTTTTACCCCACAAAATAGACTCTCTCATTGTTCAGTCATCCAACTCTTTATGACTCTGTGGACCAAACTGTCCAGAGTGGTCCACCATTTCCTTCTCTAGTGGATTAAGGCAAACAGGACAAGTGACTTGCCCAGGGTCATACAGCTAGTACATGTCTGAAGACAGATTTGAACTCAGATCTTACTGACTCCAGGCCTACCACATTATCCACTGAGCTGTCTCACTGCCCTTAGGAATTCTAGGAATACTGTTCTCCAGATATTGGTCATTGAACCCAGGGGGATTGAGAGTACCAAATGAGGGTGTGTAGAGGAAAAGCATAGTCAAAGAGATAGCCTTGGGATACAGCACAGTTAGTGGTTATTTTGTGTGTGATCATTCAGCAAAGGAGACGCAGAGGCAATGGTCAGAGAAGTAAGAGGAGAGTCAAAAAGGGAACAGTATCATGAAAACCCAGAGGAGAAGGTGGTAAACAGTGCCAGAGTCTGCAGAGAGGTCAAGAAGCATGAAGACCAAGAAAAAGTGTTAAATTTGGCATTTAAGAGATCATTGATAACTTTGGAGGGTTATTTCAGTCAAATGATGAGGTCTAGAGCCAGACTGTAAAGAGTTAAGAAGTGAGAGGAGTGGAAGCTTAGGCATTGGGAGAAGACATCTTTTGTCCAGGGGTTTAGCTGAGAAGGGGAGGAGGGAAGAAGATTGTAGGGATGGTAGTTTTTTTTTTAAGACCGAGGAAGACTTGGCAGAGTCTGTTGGTAGCAGGGAAGAAGCTAGGAAATAAGCAGCAATTGAAGATTAGGCAGAGTGGGTTGATAGTGGGACCACTAAGCTGGAGAAGACAGAAGGGGGTGGGATAAAGGGTACCTGTGGAGGGGTTGGCTTTGGCAGGAAGGGCTTCCTCTTCATCCCAGACTGGAAAGAAGGATGGAGATGATTGTTGAAAAGATGTGAGATGGGGAGAAGAGGAAAGACGCTCACTGGGAACGGCCTCAGTTTTTTCAGCCCCTCAGTTGAAAAGGATTGGGAAGCTTGAGAAGGTTTGGAACAGCCACCCAAGAGTGGGATAGAGAATCAATTAGGCAGGATTTTAAAGGATTGTCTTGCAGCATTGGGGCAGCTAGGTGGCATAGAGTGCCAGGCCTGGTGTCAAGAAGACTCATGTTTCTGAGTTCAAATTTGGCCTCAAACACTTACTGGCTATATGACCCTTGGCAAGTCACTTAACCCTGCTTGCCTCAGTTTCTCTATCTATAAAATGAGCTGGAGGAGGAAATGGCACACCAACTCCAGTATCTCTGCCAAGAAAACCCCAAATGGGGTCACGGAGTCAGACATAACTGAACCAACTGAACAGCAGCGACGAAAACTTGTAGCATTAAAGGCTGAGCTTAGCTAGCAGAAGACTGTAGCGGACCCAGTCTGCAGAGTTTTGTAACCACCTTCTGCTCTGTTCAGGTACAGGGAGAGGGGGAAAGGAAGCAGATGGTAGGAGCTATCCAGGGTTGGGGTTGATCCCCCAGATAGATAATGACTTTCCCCCTTGGGTCACACGTAGGTAACACTTTATATCTCTTAATGCACTTATTCAACATTTTGCACTTTTGTTACTTTTGTGTTTTATCCTAGACTGAGTTTCATGAAGGGAGCCACCAGAGCTTATTTAAAGTATTTCTCCCTCAAAGCATAGCCCGGTGGGTGTGCTGCCTGTTAGGTGCTTAATAGATACCTGCTGAATGAATAAACTGTGCTTAGAGGGGAAACAAAAACTTTTAGTGTATGAGCCCTGCAGATGGACTCCTGTGACGGGGAATGTTGCTGAGGACAGATTTGGCTCTGAATTCCTTTTTACTTCCAACAGAGAAACACTCCATGTTGCCCCTTCTCCCGGAGGTTCATGGCCCCGTGAAATCTTTTGTGCAAGGTTCCACTGATCACAGAAAGAAAACGTGACTTTCTTATCTTTGTTTCACAGAAACTGAGACCAGAGAATTGGGCACAAACTCTACACACAGATGGATTTCCCTGACAATCTGTTTCCCACATTCTTTTTGCCTGGCCCTCCTGGCCTGAGTGATTCCCCTGGTTCCTATCTGGCCCCTGCTTGGAGTGACTGTATGCAGCTGCTGAAGCCCCCCCAGGATCCATCGGTAGGAGCAGCCCCAGGGCCATTTCTGGGGAAGTGTTGTTTGGACAGTTATTCATTGGTACAAACAGTGGTATTCACTTCTGCTCGGCTCTAGGGATGTTTGATGTCCTGGGCACCCCAGAGACTTTGCTGGGGAGCTTCCCCTGTCCCTAATTCCATAATAAAAGAAGAATGGTGTCACCTGTGCTCTCTAAAAGCTCATCGGGATCGTAGATTTGGACCTGGGAGGAACCTCTGAAATCCATCTTTTCCAGCCTCCTTATGTTATGAGGCCTAAAGTGACACAGGCACCAAGTGGCCCACTAAGTGTCAAAGCTGCGTTTTGAAAGCAGTTCCTCTATCTCCAAACCCATCGCTGGCTCACATCCTCCCTAGAGGGACAGGAAGCGTTTAGATATGAAAGATTTGACCTAGCTCGGCAGTGGTAATTTACAAGAACTGAATGGGTCTTAGGCCCCTCGATCTAGAAGTACAAGGGACCTCAGAGGCCGTCGAGTCCAACCCCTCATTTTACAGATGGGGAAGCTGAGGCCCAGAGAGGTAAGATGGCTTTCCCCAGGTCACCCAGGTAATAAGCATCAAAGGCGGTATTGGAATCCAGGTGCTCTGACTACAAAGCCGAAGGTCTTTCCACCATACCACACTCCCCGACAAAATGGAGATTAACCTTGATACTACAGGCGTGGACTACTGAAGTCTTTCCTTGTCTCTCAGGTTAACCCCCAGCATGAGACATCATATGTGACAAAGTGGGGGAGATGGACGTCTGACACTCCTGGACCCCTGCCCTTCCTGCGCCCTGTTGCTGGTGAGGGGTCCCCTTTTGCTGTTCCTGGCCCAACCCTACTTGCTGCCTTCTGACAACCCTGCCCCCCCAAGCCTGCCCTCCCCACCATCCCTTTTTATTGGGGTGTAGCCCCTGGAATCCAGCCTAAAGCTCCTTCTATGGAAGCTTCATTTGGCAGCAGCTGTTTGGACCACAGGCTCTCATCTCAATGTCCAGTGTTGTCAGATATATACATTTCCTACCATGGACAAGAAAATTAGAATGATCCTCCTACCAGGTTCCTGGGTGCCTGTTAGACTATCCTCTTAGGACTTCCTCTTAAATATATTCTCTGACTTCCCACCCAACCCAGCTCTCTTTGCCAAGAACCTTGAGCCCTTCTCCCTAATCTCCCTACTTTTCCCTTCAGAACCCTGGGAACCTGAGCTGACCTCCCGAGATCTGCTTTTCCAGGGGCAACTGAGGCGTCCATTTGGGCCTAAAGCGACAGTAGATGTTATAGAACAGGTGAGAGGGCATTGGGTCTTTCTGAGGGTTACTCTGGGCTCTCATCTCGGCCCTTGCCCTTTGTGGTCACTGTTGTCGTCTTTGTCTCCCATCAGCTCAACCAGTTCTTGTGGGATCACGGGGACGTTGCCTTTGGGCCCCTGGGACGGCTGCTGCAGGAGAATTTTAACCTGGGAGAACCCAAGGTAATTTTGACCACTGGACAGCTGATAAAAGTGACCCCCCCCCCCCCATTGACATGGGGAGGTAGTGACAGACTGGGCAGAGTCAAGAAGTAACTGAAGCTTTCTCTCCAGAAATCCCAGAAGGACAGGACGGTGATGAATGCAGAATGGTTGGTCCAGGACCTCAGCGGACACCAGCCCAAGGGGCAAGTGACCCAAAGAGGAGAAAAGAAGGGGGTGGGGAGGATAGTGTTAGGGAGGAGCAAGGGTTAGTCAGAACTGGGGGGTTCTAGGATTGGGAAGAAGGGACCAGAATTTCCCTCAACTATCTACCAACTTTCTCTCTTGTCATCCTCCTGAGGGTGGGTACTCCACTTAGTGGGTACATTTGCAGCCCAGAGGACCTGGGTTTGAGTCCCAGCTCTGACATGTACTAGTTGTGTGACTCTGAGCCTTAGTTTCCTCATCTGTAAAAGGGGGACAATAATCCTTACACAGCCTGCCTTGAAAGGTTGCTGTGAGAAGAATTGCCTTGTGATCCTTTCTGTGATCTGGAATTATTCTTAATGGGATCTCTGCTCTCCCAGGTGCCCCTGGGCCCACCTGAGTGCCCGTCAGCGACGGTTCTCCCTGCGGGGGGGCTCGGTGCTGGGGGAGGAAGTGGATGGCCTGCTGGGGGGGCTGCTGCACGAGGAGCTGGAGACACGCTGGAAGGAGCTGCTACTGAATGAATCTCGCACAGGCGGGGCTCTCGGGTGGATTCCAGGGGCCAGACCTCACGTTGGCCAGCTGGCCTACCCCACCGGGCAGGCCTGCAACCAGCTGAGTATCCTTGTGTGGGAAGGACAGAGGAAACTGGCTTCTCCTCTCTGATAGGGGGAAAGAGAGTGGTGCAGGAGGTCTGGGAGGGACCAGCTCTGGAGCTGGCCACATGTAGAGCCCTTAGTCTGTGATCCGAGGGGCTTAGAAGAAATGGTTTCAAAGATCCCTTCTAGACCTCGATCCTGAATCTTGAGACTGCCTTAGCTCAATGCTCAGACTTCCAGAAGGTAAAGCTGTCCACCACCAGTGGACCCCAGGCCCTTGGAGACCCAACCCGAATCTTGCTCCAGGGCCCAGTCCGGCAAGTGGTAACCCGCACAATCCAGGAGGAAGGTGAGTCCTGTAAACATCTTGTTCAGTGGCTCTATTTTACACCCCCCCAGCCTGCACTGGTTGCTGGGGTGCTTCCTGATTTGGTTCCTAGGGTCCCTTGCCCCTGATCCTGGCCAGCAGAGAGTGTGACTGTTTTCAGCTAACCCCTACCCTCTCCTCAGCTCTGGTGGCTGTCCGCTCTGATCATCACTGTGCTGTGTGGCGGGTCAGTCGTCAAGGGCACCCTGAGCCCCTGCAGGTGCTGGGTACGGAGAAGGGAGCCACGGGGATCAGCCTCAGGTGAGGTGGGCACTTGGGATGAGTACCGCAGAAAGGAATGGAAAGGGGTTGCCCATGCTGACATCATTCCCTCCATCCCTCAGCCCTCATCTTCCTGGAGAGCTGGCAGTCTGCACTCGCTCAGGAGCTGTGTGTCTGTGGAGCCCCCAGGATGGGTAATGTTTACCCCTAGGTCAGATCTGACCAGCCTCCCAGTCTCTCCCCTGATCCCCTGCCCTAAAGGCTTTCCCAGGCCTGGCTGCCATCATCCTCAGTCAGACACATCGCTACTAAGCCTGGGCATCTTAAATATACCTGTCCTCCTGTTAGCCGTGAAAAGTGAGGCACATCTTCCTTCTCTCCCCCAGGCTGCAGCAAATATACAAAGACCCTGAGACCCTTGTCTTCAAGGACCCGTCTTCGTGGCGCTGGGCAGACTTCACCGCTCACCCCCGGATGCTGACTGTTGCTGACCGCACTGGAGTCCGACTCACAGATGTTCGGGTACGCGGTGGGGGTGGTAATTCTCACTGACCACATAGGGTATTGGGGAATGTGCAGATGGGGAAGCAGGCTCTGGGGCACAGGGAAGTGACCTCTTGTCCGTGTCTCTGACCTCAGGGTCCCCCAGACCGCGGTGAGCTTCTTTTTCGTGTAGGGGCTGAAGCCTCGTGTAAACAAGGGGAGCGTGTCTTATTGGCTCAGTACTTGGGGACATCCAGTCCTGCCTCCCTGAATCCCACCCTTCATCTCATCTGTACACAGGTAAGTGACATTCCCACTGTGGAGACACCTTCCTGTCATCCCAACGACCCCTCTCCCAGATCTGACTTCCCCCATTCCACAAAGTCCCCAGGGTATGTCCATGCAGAGTGGGTGCTGTCCACCTGACTTGAGTCACAATACCCCCAGTTCTCTCTCTACCTGCTGGATGAGCGTTTACCTCTTGTGCCAATGCTGAAGTGGAACCATGCACTCATGTCCCCTCCGCTGCTGGCTCAGCTCCTGCCCCCACCCTGTCCTGGGGCGCCTCTTCCCTTGCTGCTTGGAGGACTTGGGGGCCATCTGCGGATGTTGCATCTCTCAGGTGAGGCTTGGGGCTGAGACCAGCAGGAACCCAGTGGCAGTGCTTGGGTTGGCATCTCCGGCCGTCTCCCCACACTCCCTTCTTTCCCCAGGAGGGTCCAGTAGCACCCCCCAGCTAGCAGCACCACCGCAGTCACTCCCTTCACTTAGGGACTCACTCCCTGGCTTTCCAGTCCTTGAGCCCCATGGTGAGCAGCTGCTACAGGACCGTCTCAAGGCTCCCCTCACAGGTACGTTGAGGGATGTGCTGACAGAGATGGGGGCGACAAGAGGGACTGGGTATAAAGCTGTCCCCTGCATGGGATGTTTTGCGGTTGGCATTCTGCTGTCCAAGTTCAACAGCTCAGGATTTGGGGTCCTCTTCACTGGTCTTTCCCCAGGCTTGGCTGCTGTTGTACCACCAAGTTGTCCGAGTCCCACCATGCTACTGTTCCAACTCTCAGCTGCCGGAGACGTTTTTTATCAGCGCCTCTGGCTCCAGCCAGACACCGGTTCTGAAAATGCCGACTCTCTCCAAAATAGTAACTCTTGCACTGACCATGCTGATGATCCAGGCCTCGATTCTCATGACCAGACCACTGCTACCTCATCCTTGGACACAGCTCCTATCCCCAGTGCTGTTTCCTGGAATCCCCGGGCTGTTGCTTGCTGCCGCCGTTGGTTGAAGACCCTGCTACAGGTTCCCCCAGCCCTCCCTCCTTGGACACCCCCTACTTTCTCCCTACACCGTCTCCGATGGTCAGGGAAGGAAGACAAAGGGAAGGGCCGAGAGGGCCTGCAGGCTGCCATGGCTGAAGGCCGGCTGCTGCAACAAGGGGACCTGGGCCCACTCCCTTCCTCGGACCCTCCCCCTGCACATGAGCCCTTCGGTCCTGAGGACAAGTTGACTGAACGTTTGGAAGCATCTTGGGAGGGGAAGGGAGCCATTTGGTGGGACAGCCAGCAAGGTGATACCCAGGTACTAAGAAAGCGGCGGTCACGGGAGAAGAGGCGGACCCAGCTCTCCAGCTCTTTCTCTTCTGTCAGAACCACTTCTGACTTCTCTGACATCGACAGTCGCCATGGCACTCCTAGCCCCCTCCACAGGACATCTGAAGCTTCTCAATCTCTGGAGCTGTCTCAGGAGCCATGGGTCCGGAGTGTACCCCGTGAGCGGCGGCAGACGCTTCGAGACTATCTTGCGGTCCTCCCTTCTCCAGACTCAGGAAGCTGCTCTACCCCCCAATCCCAAAACCCAAGCAGCCAGACCATCCCCACCTCCGAGCCAGGTCAGCACTCAGTACCACGCTTCCAGGATCCAAGGACCCAGACCCTCCTTTGTCCTCCCCCAGGGAGCTCCTCTGCCCACTGCTCTCAAAATCCAAGTAGTCAGACCCCCTGCTCCCCTGACACAAGGTTCAACTCTCTATCCCACTCCCAAAATTCAAGCGTCCGGAGCCTGCCCTCCCGTCACACTCCTTCCCTTGCAGGCTCACAGCCCCGCAAGAAGAAACCCCGCATGGGTTTCTAAGGACTTTTGTAGATCGTAGGATCCCCAGAAATCCCAGGACCTCATAGGATTGTAGCTTTCGACTAGAAGGAATCTAGTCCAACCTCCTCGTTTCACAGATGAGGAAACTGAGGCCTGGAAAGATGTGCACACGTGTTAAAGATCATTACCCAGTGCTCCCTCCTCTAGTGCCTTGCAGAATTGACAAAGCTCACTCTGTCTGGCTCCACCACTGGGGAGCTGGATCAGTCTGGGTGTCCAGGAAAAGTTTCCATCTCACTTTGCCTGGAAAAGTCCCAGTCTGGCCCATTTACTTTAATACTAATTGCTCTTTAAGCTCATGGGAGATCACTGGAAGGGACCCTACCCTCTCTGTGCCCTGGTTCCAGCACATTCTTACTGATAACTGAAAGTCGGGTCAGTTAATTTGACCATTTGGCCTTGGGTATTTCTTTCTCACAGTGGCCAGAGCCAAATGGGGAAGAGTCCCCCAGGGACACACAGACCCTGTGCAGTTGGCCATGATATCGAGCATCCTGGTGCCCATGAGCCAGTGCATGAAGCTTTCAAAAAGGGTGGCCGTTGGCCTAAAGAAAGTCTCAATTTCACCGGGGAAAATAGATATGTTTGAAGGAGGGACTTTGAAGGCTCGGCTGAGGAGTATAAATGAGATGCCATCTTGTAGCTGTTGCCTCAGGTTTCTCCATTGGCATCAATTCAATTTCCAAACTCTGAGCCTTTAAAATTTAAAATTTTCTACTGTTAGCTAACTTCCTTCTTCAGAATGACCAGCTGCTAATCCTTTCACTGTGACCTTCAAGCTAATGAATACATATAGAGACTCAAAACTCCATATTCCAGCTTTCCTATTTGGGCAGCTAACAGAAGCCCATGGGTCTCTTTATGTGTCTAACCTGACCATCTGTACTCCAGGGGCTGATAACAAGAGGGAAAAGGCAAGATATGCAGGGGACTGCTACTTTAAAAAGCATAGGATTTTACTGGAGAAAAAGAGGTCTTAATTATAAGAAAATATAATGCCTTAAAGAAGCCAAAGGAATATAAATTAAAAACTAAACTGTGTTTTTGTTGTCATGTGGAACAATTTTGCAAGGAACTAACTGAAGGCCCAAAAGATAGAGATAAAGACTGCTTTGGAAGAAGAATATAAGCTGAGACAGAGGCCTTATACCTCTTTACATTTTTTCAGTGTTTTCTACATAAAAAGTACCAAATAAATATTTTCTGATTAATACCCTGGTTCTTGCAAGACTTTTTTTTTCCTAAACGATCTAATGAAAGAAACTCCCAACTAACTACAAAATACATTAAATAATTGGTATACAAATACAATTTAATGACACTCTATGTGGCTAAGGAGAAATAATTGAAGAGTTAATTCATCATTGAGCCATCCCAATCTAATGAAAATGCTGCTTAGATTGCAGATTTAATGCAATTCCAGTCAACTCCAAAAGGCTCATCGTCGATGAAGTACAACAACCAACCTTGGACAGACTGTGCCATTATCTGGATCGACATGTTGGGGACTATGTGCTGCGTTGTTTGGTTTGGCTTATCTGGTTTTTTGTTGTTCCTCTGTTGTGGAGAGGGGAAAGCGGGAGCATGAGAGCCCAGAGTGAGAAAAGGGGAGAGAGCCTAAGAGCCAGAATCAAACACTGATCTAATTCAGGCAACTCGAAGGAACAGCTGCCCACTCCTCCAAGAGGAAAAGTAAAGGGAGGGGGAAATTCTGGGGGAAGAATACTGGGAAACAATGTGTAAAAAGCCAAAGGAATTGATAAAACTTGAAAGTGAAAACCAGCAATACAGAGATGAAATTACAATAAAATGAATTGAAATATTTTGGCAGGGAGAGGCCCCATGAAAATCTCAAAGCCAGTAGAAAGCATTCTAGCCAGTGAAATGCCAAACCCGTGTGGAAAACTACAGAAAGAATCTGAGATGCTCTGTGTGTAAACTGAGAAGTAGCAAATGAGATTGAATGCAGGCAAGAATAAAATAACAGCTAGCTGACCACCATTATCTTTCTCTGTCTTTGAGCAAGTCAAAACATTGTAGGTCATGTTTCTTTACCTGAACAATGGAGTTCTAGATATTCCACACTCATACTCTGCGGATGCACTCATCCTTTATTCAAAAATGAGCTTAATAATGACAATAGCTAGCATTAATTTATCATAACAGATTTGAGTTCAGATCCAGCCTCAGATACTTGCTGGCTGTGTGACCCTGGGCAAGTCACTTAACCCATATTTGCCTCAGTTCCTCATTTGGAAACTGAGAACACATTGGAGAAGGAAATGACAAACCACTCCAATATCTGCCAAGAATATGACTTAGAGTCAGCTGTGACTGAACAACAAAACATTTAATGCTTCAAGGTTTAACACTATATCATTTGATCCTCACACTAACCCTGGGAGGTAGGTGCTCTTATCATCTCCAGTGTAGCAAGTGCTTTGTTGAACCTACTCACCCAAAGTTTGGAGGTAATAGAGGAGTGTGACCCCAAATGTTGGAGGGAAATGTTGCGCAACTTCTATTCTTAAGACATCTTCTCAGTAAATATAACTTTATAAAAGCTAGGTAATAATAATGATGATAGTAATTGGTTATAAATCTCTCCCCCAATAGAATGTAAGCTTCTTGAGGGCAGAGACTTTTTCACTTTTGTCTTTGTATCCCCCAGTGCCTAGTACTGTGCTGGGCACCTGGCAGGGATTTAATATGTGTGTTTGTTGGTTGATTCAGTAGCTACTGGCTTCTAATGCTCATTCTGTCTCAGATTTTTCTTTCTGCAGTGATAGTGGGTGGTTCTTCAAGCTAACCAAGTAACAGGTATTCCATCTTCTTTAAAGAAATAAAATTTCTAAAGGGAGAAGGATCATTATTCAATAAAAATAGTCAAGAAAATTGAATATCAACATGGCAAGAAATTAGTTTATAGTCTTGCTTTTACATCATAGGTTACAATAAATTCTGATTGGATGTATTCTATAATTTTATCAATTGTAAAGCTGAAAGAAAAAAGAGTAACAAGGAAATTAGAAAGCGAGAGTGCCAGTGCTGAGTAGCAGTGGCCATGAGGAAGTGGTGTTCTTAGCTCCATCATGGATTTAAGGCGCAGAGTTGGAGAAAAGTGGGCAGGATAATCATAGCACCTCCATTCCAGGGTGGTTGTGAGCATTAAATGAGATTGTTCCTCCATCCCTCTCCTCTCTCATTGCGGGTGGTCCAGGTGAGAGGCAAGCAGTGAAGAAGGTGGTAACAGAGTTTTGAGAGAGGGGCATGTAGCCCTGCCATCCCAGTGGACTAGAACCAGGCAGGGAAAAATTGGCACAGGCCCCAAGAATGGCCCCTATAGGACAGTTAACTTTCACTACATAGACAAAATTAGGTAATTATCAAAAATAAAATAATTTTATAATAGGAAAAGCAATGCTTCTAAAGGAAAAGAGACTGAGAAAAATAACTACATTACATATATCACAGATTTTGAGCAGGAGGAGACCTGAGGGGTCATTTAGTCCAACCACCTCGTTTAATAGGTGAGGAAACTGAGACCTATGAAGTTAAGTGACTAGCCCAAGATCACAGAGATGATGGAGGTGAGATTTGAACCCATTTCCAAATCTAGTGCTCATTCTGCTGTGCCATACCGCCTCTCCTGAACCTTGATATCTGGAATCTAAAAAGTACCTGATAGATATTTATGGTGACATCCATTCCCCGATGGAAAACCAGTCAAGGAACGTGAAGAGACCACTGTTGAATCATCATCCTGCATCTTTGCATGTTGAATTCCTGCGTATCCTTTTAAGTCCAACTCCATAATAATTACGGAATCTATACATTAGAGTCTCAGAGGCTATCTAGTGCACGTGAAAACGAATCCAGTCTGCTACAGACATAAGAAGTAGTTACCCAGCCTTCATCTGGAGACCTCTAGTGAAATGCAATTCACCGTCTCCTAAGGCAGCCCAATCTACTTCTGGATAACTCATTATTAGGAAGATTTTCCTACATCTGACCCATGCTGCTCCTAGGTCTGCCCTCTGGGACCAAGCAGAGAATATCTGAATGGGTAGAGATGTGGTTATCCCCCTAATTTCCATCTTCCTCCTTCCCTGCCCCAGCCCATTCTTTTCTTTTCCAGGTCAAACATCCCCAGTTTCTCCTCATATGATATACCTCAAACTTCTTCACCTTTCTAATTGTCCTCTCTTTGCATGATGGATAAAACCTAGGGTATACAAGGACAAAAGGGAAAAAAGGCCTCCCTTAAAGGACTTGTATTATTCTGGGGGAGAGGTGATCCACCGAGACATAAATAAATACAAAATATATACAATGTAATTTCTTTTTACTTTTTGGAGGCAATTGAGGTTAAGTGACTTGCCCAGGGTCACACAGCTAGCAAGTGTCTGAGGCTGGATTTGAATTCAGGTCCTCCTGACTCTAGGGCCGGTACTCTGTTCACTGTACCACCTAGCTGCCCCCAAAATATATAAAGTATAATTTCAAGAAGAAAATACAATTAACAAGGTGATCAGGAAGAGATTTGGGTAGGACCTGAGCCGTGCTTTGAAGGAAACTTGGAATCTTACTAGACTAGTAGACAGTAGAGAGCCACTGAAGATTTTTTTTTTTGAGTAGGAGAGTGAGATGGTCAGATTTATGTTCTAGAAATATCAATATGGCAGTCATGTCAATTAGCGGTATCAAACTCAAATAAAACCAAGGGCCAAGGGCCATATGTAAGGATCCCTGTGGGCTGCATATTGACTTAAAAAACCACACATTTATATATCCTCTTTTTTCCCTTAATACAGCAGTCACATAGGAATCAGACTTTAATCGGGTTCTAGCTGCACTCTGGAACGCTGTGGGCCACATGCGACTGCCCATTTGACGTCTCTGGTGTAGGTGATAGTTTGGAGAGCGGAGGGGATTGAAGCTGAAAGATCAGTCCTGATCAAGGTCTGACCTAGGTGCTGAGAGAGATGAGGCTAGATGCAAAGGATGTTGGGATTAACTAAATCCGGCAGGTGATTGGATGTGTAGGGGGAAGAGTCAATGTTACCGATTTGATAAGTATGCCATCTATACCGGCAATTCGTATAAATAGGTAGAAATATGTAAAAATCAATATGAAAATAGCACAGAATCAATCAAATCACTAGAACACTCCACTAGGGAGCGCTTTCTAAGTTGACACAAAACCAGTAATTACTGAGTCTGGCCATTCAACCAGTTTCAAATGCACCGAATTACTATCATCTACTCCCCATCTCTCCTTCCACGAGATAATCCGGAGAAACTATCTACCTTCTACAGCATCCTCCTGCTCTACCAGTCTAAAAACCCTATCAAAAAGGAGGTTAATATAGTACGATGTGTCTCGAGAAGTTCCTGCTGCTGCTTTGTGGTACCAACACCTTACGTAGGTAAATATCTGCTGACCATCCCTTTAATTATGTCTTCTAGAACTTTGCCAAGAGCCCAAATCGAATTCACTGACCTTTAGTTTGCAGATTTCACTAACTTTCTTTTTTTGAGAATTGGGACATTTGGTTCTCCTTCTCCAACTCTTTACCTTTCCCCTTTACTCCCCTTCCCTCCTCTTATTCCACCCCCCACCCTCCCCTTCTTCCCTCCTCCTCCATTCTTCATTCAATCCTTTCTCCTTCCTCCCTTCCCTGGCTTAGAAATGGTGTGGTGGAGACGGCCAAGGAGTCCACAGAGCCTGCCCGGGGGGACATCACAGAGCTGTGCCAGGATGCATTCTCCAAAATGGCCACGTACCTGATGGGCGAGCTGACAGCCACCAGTGAAAACTATAAACTTCTGGAAAATATGAACAAACGGACTAGCTTAAAGTATCTAGAAATGAAAGATATTGCAGTAAACATAAGCAGAACCTAAAGGACTTAAACCAGAAACATGCAGCACTTCAGCCTTATCTGGATCAGATCACTTTAATTGAGGAGCAAGTAGCAACTACAGAGCAGGCAGCTTACAAGGTGGATGTATATTCAAAGAAACTAGAAGCAAAGTACAAAGAGTTAGAGAGGCAATGAAAGAATTCTTTGGCACAAAGACTTTAACTGCAAGAATATTTTATAAGAGTTGAAATAAGTGGGATGGAACTTGTCACTGTGCTTCAATTTCTAAAAAGAAACCGTGCTGCTGATCCAAGGAGAATCCCAGCCCCCACCTCTGGTTGGGTGTGGAACTTTGGCCACCCCCAATGTTTTCCTAAACCTGTATCCCCTGGAACCTCATCTTATCAGGGCCTTTGTTGTGTGCCCCAGACCAAGGCTCAGAAATCAGAATCAACCCCATTTAGAGCAGGCACAGATGAGAGGCTCTCGTCTCCCTGTCTCCTCCCTCCTTCCCTCTCCCCTAGGGTCCCCCACCCCCTTTATAACCTGTTCTTCAACTTAAATAATAAATGAGGATGTATGAAAAAAAAGAAAATTGAGACATTTGGGCTTTTCTAATTCTGCAGTCTTTTTCAATTGACATAATCTTTTTTCTTTTTAAAATAAGTTTATTTTTACATGCATGTATAATCTGTCCCTCCAACTACTCTCCTAACTCCCATAGAACAGCAATGACAAAAATGAAACACAAAACCCTCATCCTAAGTATGAATAGTCCAAAAGAACAAATTCCTCAATTGACCATTCCTTCTCTGTATTTTAAGGCCGTCACCTCTCTAGAGGGAGCTGAGTAGTATGTTTCTCTTTCAGTCCTCTGGATTTTTGATGTATCAAGACAAGAATTCTAGTCTTTCAAAGTTTCTTTCAAAGGTCATTGGAAATGACTTGGCTATGGCATCTACCAGTTTTTCAGTTCTCTGGGAGCAAGTTCATCTGGGTGTGGCATTTTGAACTTGGATCAAAAATTATTAAGTGTTCTTTATCTCCCCTCTTATCCTTGGTACCAGGTTCCTATTCACTGGTTTTGTTCTGACTTTTCTAGTCCAAAGTTCATTTTCCTTGTTAGAGAAAACAAGCAAAATGAAAGTTGAGGATCTCCATGTTTTCTGTTATATAACCATCATCCCACTCATCCTAAGCAGTGATCCTGGCCTTCTTTAATCTTCTTCTCCATAATATAGCTTAAAAACAAAAGAAACAAACAAAACCCTTTTTGTTGTCTCCAAGCCGTCTTTCCTCAACAGCCTCATCTCACCCTGAGCTTTACTACTCCTTTTTATTATTTTTATAGAATCATGGACTGGAATTTAACAATACCTTGGAGGACCAGCTGCACCAATTGACATAGAGCATTCTTTTTAATCCAAAAGGTAAAGAACATAAAGGATAAAAAATTTTATTTCAAAGTAAAATTATAATTTGTGTTTGTGCATCAATTGACCCATCTGGTCCTGGACTGTTTAGTTTCTTGTCATTGTGTCCATAACTTGTAACACATTCTAGAGTATAATACGCATTTAATAAATGCATATTGAATGACTAAGTAAATTATGCTATGATTTTGTCACTTGGTTGTCTTCTGTTGATGTCCTTTATGTAACAGGAGGACTGGGCAAGGAAGGCCCAGGTTGGAGAATATCCAGAATATCCTCTGCCTGCTGGCAACCCACACAGGTGCTCGGGGAACTTGCTTCTGAAAGTAGGTGATGACCTGGAATGTCTTGATTCCAAGCACATGTAGGTCTTTTATAACCACTTGCTGTCTGCTTACTGCATGCTGTAGGATAAAAGGAAAAGGAGAAAAAGGCTTTTGATTGAAACTGGAACTTCTAAAACTGCCTTTTGAATGTACTAACTGGGCAAATGGAGTCTTATCTCTTTCCTGGTGGTGATCAAGTAAAGATGTACTCCTAAGCCTCTGGGTGGAGAGAGGTCATACACCATCATCTCCCCTCCTAACCTGATGTGTGGCCGTGAATGGATGGACTGTTGGTTTTCTGTCATTGTAAAGCTTCATTCTTTCCTGCTTTTAGGTGAGTAAGTGAAGAAAATAGAATAGACTGATCTTGTGAGCTTTGAAAGTCAGAAGAGTAACCAAAAGTCCAGAAGCTGGAGTCCATACCAGTTTGATGGCAGTCATGACCATCATCCAATGTGGCAAGCTTCTTCCATCAGGCCACAAGTAGTTTGGCCTTCAGAAGTGAACTTTGAGGTGGATGCTTTACAGCAACCACTTTAAATTTGAGCTCACTCTCCCTAAGTGGTAGACGAGAGAGTGTGACCCAGCTTAGAAGATGTGTATGTACTTCTGGATCAACTACAAATTTATGTTATGTAATCTCAACTGGGCCCTTGCTGCTGCAAGGCAATTCTTTTATACCTACCTAGTTAACTCACTATGCCACTCAGCACAGTGGCTTTTCCAAACCTATTCATCTCTCCTTAAACCTTCCCCAAACCTCTCTCAGCTGAGAACCTTGCCTCATATCTTCACATTTCACTGAAAAAAAAAAATTGGAGCCATTTTCTGAAAACTCTCTTCTTGCTTCCTTCCCTTGTATTGCCCAGATGCCTTCTACCAATCTCCTCCTTCACTTCTGTCTTACTTGAAGAGATGGTCTCCTTTCCTTCTGCCAATGTAAGCCCTCTACATGCCCAACTGATCCCATTCCATCTCATCTTCTCCAACAGATTGTTTCCTTTGTCATCACTTTCTCCACTTATCTTCCATCTCTCCCTATCTACTGGCTCCTTCCCTACTGCCTACAAACATGTCCATGTCTCCCACATCCATAAAAAACCCTCACTTGATCCATATATCTCATCTAAATATTGTTAGAATTTTATTGTCTGAGGAAAATGATGAATAGATTAAGAAGCTGGACAATTGCTGTAACTTAAGAAATTATAAACTTCCAAGTTTTGTCTTTATTTAAAAGGAAGTTCAGTTAAAATTGTTTTTGCTATAAATCAAGTATTTATACAAAGGCCTTGTCCAAACAAAGATCTCCTCTTGTAATTTTGGTCAATTCAGGATACATTGTAAACTGTTAAAAATGTGATCTACAGTCTCAGGAGTTCTCTCCCAAAATTCCAACTAATCAGTTTCCAAAAAAAATTTTTAATGATTAATCCCAGAATCTGCTAAAATATTTTTAGCTCTGTTCCCACTGTAATTCCAAGTTGACCAGACCAAAAATTACAAGGAAAAGAGTCTTTGTTTCCCTAGCTGCAGCCTTAAAAATCTCTGGCTGCCTGCATTTCAAATTTTACAAAGTAACAGACTCATTTCACAGCACATTGACACACACACACACACACACACACACACACACACTGAAAGACAGACAAATTGACAATTAACAGGATAAATACAAACTGAGTTCAGAATTTAACAACAGAGAGGGAATTAGAGGCTTTCATGAATTGTCTATTATTATTCTGAAGAAAGGGGGTTTTGGGGAATTTGCAAGGATCTAAGATCTGACAGGGATGGATCCTGCAGCTTTTACTTGGAGCACCTCTATGGGTTTTGGGGGAAGCCTTGGCATCCCTGATTTTTCTGACTCTCCATAACCTACATCCAGAGTGTAGCTGTCTTCCTCAAGAACAAAGCCCTTAAGGGAAATGGGGAAAGGGAGAGAGGGAGGAGGAGGAGGACTAGGGCAGGTAAGGGAAGGCAAGGAGTAAGGACAAAGTGCATTTATCCTCCCCATAATCAGATCCTAAAAGGGAAAGGAGGCAGGAAAGAGGTGAGGAATAGGGTGGAAAGAGTAGAGGAACAGCTAGAGCTGGAGTCGTTGGAAAAGAGGGGAGAGTGAGGTGGAGAGAATTAGCCAATACTTGGTGGGGGGGATGATGAAGCAGCTTTGCGAGCCTTAAGGGAAGAGGCTTTTGCCTTTTATTCTTGCTCAGTCATCTCAGCAAACCCAAGGTGAAAACATTCCCAACTCATTTTGAAAGATCATTCTGCAAAGGGGACCTAATTAATGTGAATTGGTCCCCACCCTCAAAGCTAGCTTAAAGGGAATCAAGGACTTCAACCAAACTAGTGGGAGTTCTTTGGAAGCTGGGAATAGGGAAAACTTACCCCAACCCCATCAAGGCCAAGATTCCAAGAAAAATCCTGAGGCGCCTGAATCATTATTAGCATTGGCGAGTTTGGGCTGCAGTTCTTTGTCCCGGTTCCATCAGTTCCATCTGAGTCACGGCACCATAACTGTTGACCTGAAAGTTTGGTTAAAGTAGGTAAACAGACTAGGTGACATATAAATTCATATAGTTTATTCCCTTGAAGCTAGCAGATACATGATAATGGAATCAGAAGCAAGCAAGCTCTGATTGACAAGAAAAAGAAAGACAAGGTTTAAGTAACAATTCTCATCTTCAGTTTATCATCTCCATATCAAAGAAAGGAAGTTCTTAGGTAAACAAGACAATTGACAAAGTAGGGTCACTTAGAGATTACGATAACAAGATGCAAATGTCTCTAGAATATCAAGACAAGAGAAATCACACTGTTCTGGCTGCAGACATTCTGTTACCAACTGGAAAGATATACTTTGTTAATCTTCTCTGGTCTTTGAAGTTGCTGACACAGAAAGGGGGATTTTTAGAATAGAGCAAAAGCAGTTGGAGGCTTTGGATATGATTGGGGTTCGAATAATCTGAAAGGATTGACACTAGCCCTGTGGACATAGTTCCAAATTGCACTACAGAATTGCTCTATAGCAGTCCTAACCTCTCTCCTAACCTCTTACATCTCCAATTACCTATTAGCCATCTCCAGCTGGATGTTCAGTAGATATTTTAAACCCAACATGTCATAAACAACTTATCTCCCCCCACCCAAAAAAAACCCCTCTCCTCTCTCAATTTCCCCATTACTGTTGAGAGTACCACCATCCTCCCAGTCACCCAGGCTCTCAACTTGGGTGGCATCCTCAACTCCTCACTCTTTCTCATGCCCCATATCCAATGTTGCCAATTCCTGCTGATTTTACCCTCTTCTCATTTATGTTCCCTTGTCTCCCCTGACACTACCATCACCTTGGTCCAGGCCCTTATCACCTCATACTGGGATTATTGCTGTAGCCTGCTGGTTAGGCTCCCTGCCTCAAGTTTCTTCCCATTCTAGTCCTTCCTACCTTCAGCAGTCAAATTGACCTTCCTAAAGCAAAAATCTCTGTCACTCCCCTATGCAATAAGCTGCAGTGGCTCCCTATGATCTCCAAGATCAAATAGAAAATCCTGTTTGGTGTTCAAAACCCTTCATAATCTGCTCCCTAACCTTTCCAGCTTTCTTATACTTTACTAACCCCACCACATACTCCGATCCAGTGACACTGGATTCCTTTTTTCTTGCACAACACTCCATCTCCCAGGTCTGGGCCATCCCCCCATGCCTGGAATTCTCTCCTTTCCCATCTCTGCCTCCTATCTTCCCTGGTGCTTCAAGTACCAGCTAACATCCCAGCCTTTCCCTGGAAACAGGCCTTCCCTCTGTTGATCATCTCAGTAAATACTCCTTTGTAAAGCTCAATTGATGTTAATTGCCTCCTGGTGGTATCAGTGGAGTTATCTGGCTAAATTGATAGTGGCACGTTAATAAATTGGCTAAATGATATTGGTAAAGCAATCATTGATGATTAATATTGGAGAGAACATGAGAATGAGGGCTTGAGCCGTCAGTATTAGAAAGTCACCCCAGTCTCTCAGGGGTGACCCTAGAACTCTCAGATGTAGCCACCATCTGAAGATTGTGGAAAATATTATACTATTTTATATCATTTTTAATTTCAAGTAGACCCAGAGCCTGAATTAATGAGTAACTGGATGAAGATCCAGGACCTGGGCTTCTTTGTTCTCTCTAAAAGTTTGCTCAGGTAATAAATACCCTTACCTCTGTCAACAAGGCCAGATTAGACTGACCTAAGGACATTACCCTAACCCCAAGAGAGATTACCTTGCTTAATATTCTACAGGTATATACTATGTTATGGAATGTAATGAGACACAGAGACTCTGGGCTGTAGTTTCAAATGACTTTTGTCAACATCCTTTACAACTCTATTCCATTAAGGAAAATCCTCTTCTTGTATCATGGTTAAACATACATGAGGGTCATAAAAATGAGGTCATACAGGCTTGCTAGCTCTGCTAAAATAACGTATGTAAGTTTTCTCATTGCTTTGTTCAGGCAGCCAGAGTTTATACTCTGACTCCTTGTATGTACAAGTAAGCTAGCTCCGCTATGCTTTAAGGGAAAATAATAAACAACATGGATTTTTCTATCACCTAGCTCTGTTGTTTCCTTCAACCAAATTTTCAGGTTTAACAAGATACAACTTGCCAGTGGGTTGGGATAAATAGAACTTAGCTATATTTAAGATCCAAGTCTATAGACTTAGAGCCAGAAGGGCCTTAGACATCATCTAGTCTAACCCCCTTGCTTTACAGATGAGGGAACTGAGGCCAGAGGCTTTAAATGAATCTCCCAAGATGTCACAGGAAGTGGCCGAACCAGGACTCATGCACGGCAAGCAGAGCAGTGTAGGAATGTGAGTGCTGGTCTTAGATTCAGAAGACCTGGATTCAGATCCTACCAGTGAGAACTTCTTGTGTGACCCTGGGTGGATCCTATGTTCTATGACTGTACACCTGAGCAAAGACGCCTCACCTTGGGATTAGCGGGGTGGCAGAAGGGGTGGGCAGTGAAGGTCAGCATGAGAGAAAATGGAAATACTAGGTTTAGGGTCAGAAGACTTGAGTTCAAGGCGGGGACGTCACTTGTGTGACATGTACCTGTGACCTTTACCCTCTATAGACTCTGGTCACATCTGCCACATCAGGGTGTTGCATCCACATGCTGGAGTGTGGGGAGGCCTCAGGATCTCCCAAGTTGGCATATGCTGTCCCTCACCTTTGTTGCTCCACGGGTAGCTTTCACATGAGTCCATGTGGTTTGGGGGTAGTTAAGAGAGGTGGACGTAGTTAAGGTTAGAGGGCTCTGGCCTCTACCAGATCTTTAGCTTCCTTCAAGGCTTGACTCAGGTGCCACCCCCTACAGGAAGCTTTTCCTACTTCTCTTGGCTGTTAGCACTTTCCTTTTCTTTAAATAGCTCTTATCCCAGTAAATATTCTACTTCCCTCACCCCAGTAGAATGAATATAAACTCCCTGAGGAAAGGGACTGTTTTTATTTTGTCTTTGTATTCCCAGCATCTTGTATACAGTAACCACTTAATGCATATGAAATGAGTACTTCAAGGGGAGAAAGGCATATTCTTTATATAAATCCTGAAAAATTATCTAAACTCTCTAATAATCAGAGAAATTAAAAAACTTGTAATGTTTTACACTCATAAAATTGGTAAAAACTAGTTTAGAAAGCAATAAAATTCATTGTCAGTGGAGCTATGAGAAAATAGGCACACAAATCATGAATGGGATAATAAATTGGTACAACTTGGCAATAGTTACAAAACTGATCATACACCAAGGGAATGGATGTTATAAAAAAGTAAAAAACAAATAAGATAAAAATAAAGATCTAACTATAAAAGCACTCATGGATGCTTTGTTTGTAATAGCAAAAATATTAAACTATTGGGTCCAATGATTAGGAAATTAAATACATTGTGACATATCAGCATAGCAGAATATTTCTGTGCTATTTAAAATGACAAATATGAAGAGTACAAAGAAATATGGAAATTTATGTGAAATGATACAAAATAAAGTTGGCAGAATTAGAATATACCCATTTCTTTCAACTATATTAAAAAACCCCAAACCAACAATATTTCATACGTGTTCAGACAATGAAGAGAATGTTATTTATGATATTTTGTTAAAGTTTGCATTCTATTACCAATTTTCCTTCTTTTTTCTTTATTTTTATCAAAAAGGTAAAGAGTTCAGATTTTGTTTTGGGGAGATTTACAGTAGGGGCTTGATAAATATTTGCTAAATGGAACCAAACATACTATTTAGTACTGTTAAAGAAGTATTAAATTTATAATAAGATAATAATTTATTCCAAATTTATAAGCAAATGTTAGGATAAATTTGTCTTCAGTGTATGTTTAAAGGATAGAATTACATATGAAAAAAACACAAATTCTTGAAACTGATGTTGAAATTTTTATAAAGCTCCAAAGGAAAACATACAGTTATATAATACAGTAAACCAAAGTTAACCAGAAAAAATAAAATCACACACTATGAATTTGAGGACTACTGTTGCATATCATTTACAATGGCTAAAAGAATAAGTCAACATTCTAAATAGACAGATCAATTCAACTTTAGCTATTGCCTAGAAGTACTTGTCAGAGGACAAACCCTGGTGCTCTCCCTTAACTAAGACTGCCACATATTTTTTTCTCCACCCTCACGCTGTCGATCTGGAAATAGGACTCTCTGGATGGTGGGGCAAGGCCAAATAATCAGCGCACCTTAAAACTGGTGTGCATATACACCTGTGGGAAAATAAATAACTGTCCCACACCATCCATCTTTGACATTTAATCTAGCCCAAATTCAATGTCTTCATTGCCTTCCTTGATCCCATGCACAATGAGATCTTCAGTCTCTGTCAATAACTGGACCTTATTTTTTGAAGCATCACTTCCTGTTGAAACATAATACAAAATATCAGCCATATTTCTGAAAAAATATGACACAGTTACTGAAATCTGTTTATTCTGTTAAAAAACAAGTTAACATACACAGAAAC
This sequence comes from Trichosurus vulpecula, assembly GCF_011100635.1. Taxonomy (NCBI): domain Eukaryota; kingdom Metazoa; phylum Chordata; class Mammalia; order Diprotodontia; family Phalangeridae; genus Trichosurus; species Trichosurus vulpecula. The sequence continues at coordinate 382,089,939 of NC_050575.1, read as the reverse complement.
TTTCTGTAATTCAATGATATCCATGGCATCTTTATACACATATTCACTATTTAACAGAAAATTATTTAATATGAGTCTGAACTTGAGTAATTTATGAATGGTCATAGATTTGTTCTTTGGAAATAGCCTATGCTGGCTACTTAATCCCTCTAACTGCAATAAGTTGGCATAATCAGCCTCTATGACATGCTAAGGCTGCATCCTATTCACGGGGTCCAGTAATAGTCAGCACTCTGCCAGGTTCAACAGATGCCATATTGATGTACTAACAGTTTTAATGAACATGCCCATAATTTAAAAAATAGTGTGAAAGTCAAACAGGAATCATTTACTTATTTATCAGCTTTCCTCATTCAGCAAGGACCGAATGAATTTTTGGTTCTTAGCTTTATCTGTTGCTATCCTTCCCAATTAAGGAAAATTTTGACTGTCTATGTGTTTGCCATCAACAAGAGGATACAAGTCCAAGTATAGGAATGACAGTCCATGGGGACGAGGTATATAAAAAGTTCATTATATGAAGTTTGTGAAGAACTCAGTGAAGTTATTAGGGCAATTTTCCCTTCCGTTATGTGACCAATATGTGGGGCAGATGACAACACTATGAGAATTTCTGCCATGGGACTATATTATGTTCTCATCTTCAAAGTTTTCATTTCTTGTGAATGATTATTAAAAATCCAAATTTTATTACTGCTATTTCATGTGTTATTTCCTTATTAAGTATGTGATTTTAAAAAGGTCTGTTTTGTTCTTCAGTAGAATTTTGCTTTATTACATCCAGAGAACCAACTCCTCAAGGAATAATATATTCTCTGCAACTAGAGTTCTCTAATGGACTTAGTTTTGCCCAGCTTCTCAAAGGAAGGAAGCAGTTCTGGCTTTCTGCATGAGCTGCTACAGCTATTCTAATTGAAGTTATCCTGCAGTCCAGAGTAAGGGGGATGCCACACAAAAATGGTACAGCAAAGAGGAAAACCAGGACCTGAGTCACATCACTCAAGCGGTAGGTGCGATTTATCTTAGTCAGAGGTAAGGGACTTAGCACTGGAAGACCACAGTTTGAGTCCTTATGCTGGTACTTATTAGCTGTGTGGTCCTGGCAAAGTTATTTAGTTTGAGTCCCAGGTTCTTCATGGGCGAAAGAACATACAACCTCTTTCATAGGAGCTGTTGGGAAGAAAGCGTGAGGGAATTTTTAAAGCATTACTATCGAAATCTAAGTGACCCGGTATTATTACTAGATATGAAAGTACCACCCAAGGATTAGTTTTATACTCCCAAACCTAATCTAGTGACAGAAATGTCAAAGCTGGATTAAATTTTACCTCACATAATTAAGTTAGGTTTCATAAAGAAACACTTCTGGGGCAGCTAGGTGGCACAGTGAGTAGAGCACCGGCCCTGGAGTCAGAAGACCTGAGTTCAAATCTGGTCTCAGACACTTGACACACTTACTAGCTGTGTGACCTTGGGCAAGTCACTTAACCTCAACTGCCCTTCCTTCCCCCCTCCGAAAAAAAAAAGATAAAGAAAGACATAAAGAAACACTTCTCATAAACATATAAAACATGGTAAACTAAATGTCTTCTGGATCTGAAGCACAGGAGGATTCCACAGTGAAACTCTGGATTATATTAGGGTATCAATTTATACCTCACAGCTGAGAATCTGCCCTTTCAAATTACCATTGGATATCACAGGCACCAGTGCAGACAACAGCATGGCAGCCATTTGTGATTAGTAGCAGGCAGCCTGGGTCCAGCTCTGATCCTTACTACCTATGGGATGATGGCTACCTCTAGGCCTTACTTTCCTCATTTTATAAAGCGAAGGTATTTGACCAAATGACCTCTAAGATCCTGCCTCTTTCAGCTCTAAATCCTCTAAGCACAGTCAGATTCTTCCTTCAGAAACTGTTTTCAAAGTTATATCACTACATGTTCAGCAAAGAAACAAGCCTTTCATGTACCTAGGAAGTGCCACGTTACCTGAAGAAGAGGGTGAAGCCGGATTATCATTCGGGTCTACATTGAGAAGGGTTTGTTGGCTTTCTTCATTGCAGGTTGGGGACATCAGTGACTCCTCTAGTGGACTTTTACTGATCTCTTGAATCAATGGTTCTGACAGCTTTGTGTGGTCATTTTCGGTCTCCAAGTCCTTGTTTGATTCTGTTTCAAATATTTCCACAAGGGGTGTGATGGCCTTCTTGGAGGTATCTTTAGGAATTTTAAATATATTAGAAAGTGTATCTGTGGATGTTTTGTCCTGTATCGTGCAGCCTTCATCCAGTTCGGGATCACTTTCATCACTTGCTCCAGAAATTATTTTAATTTTTGGAGAAGAGGCTTTCTATTAAAAAAAAAGAAACATACACTTTGAAAACCTATCGACATACCACTACTGTGACACATAATGTGGTTGTTCTCCACAATCTCTATTTTCTATGTGACCACAAGAGAGGAGGCGTGTGTTCTCTACTGATGGAATAAGGCTTGAGAGCATGGGCCAGGAGCTCCTCTCCATATGCTCCAGGGGGATGGTCACATCCACAGCAGCTAGGGATGTAAAGCCTTTCACAGTCAAATTATTCACCTCCTTGCCACCCACCACAGTCTAGCTGAACTCCTGTTCTGATTCCTTGCACACAACCTGCCACTTCCTGCCTCTCCACATCTCTGTACACCCCAAGGCCTGGAATGCACTCTCCATCTCTGTCTCTTAGAATTCTCAGTTTCCTTCCAAGATCAGTTCAAGCTTCACCTTCTACATGAAGAGCCTTCTCAAAAGAATGTAAACTCCCTGAGGACGAGGACTGTTTTATTTTTATTTCTATATTTCCTCGCCTAACGTAGTGTTTGACCCACCCTAGATGCTTAATAAATGCATGATGACTGTCCTTCCCTTTTGTAAGTATATGGGTGCGTACTGGACGGATAATTTTGACTATCTTCATCATATCATATGTTTCCTATCGCTTTCTGTCTTTAGTCTCTCCACACCTGTGAACTTATACACTTATAAAGGACTGATACACATATCTTACAGAGACACGGTGAACAGACATATCTTGATGTATCTTTAATCAGTTCTGCGAAAACACATTAGGTGAAACAATACTACAGGGGGCAGTCAGCTCCAAGGGAACAGCATTATAAATGGGTGATGAGCCAAATGATATTGCACTGGAGTTGGGTAGAATGCATTAATGACGTTACCTCAAAATGGCACGGTAAAATAATGTAAGGTGTCTGAACTATCATAGCAATAACACTTTCCTTACAAGCATAAGAGACAGAGAGGACGCCCGATTACGATTCCTATTTTATAGATAATAAAAGTGAAGCTCAAAGACATGAGGTGGCCACTGGAAAGAAGGGACCAGCCATTCCACTATCTGCCAACTAACGGCCGCTCACAGAGCAGGTGAGCCACCCTAGCCGAAGCAACAAGGCCCCCTGAGGGAGCCAGAGCGGTCAGACCACCACCACAATATCCTGACCACCATTTCCCCTCTGACCCTGATAAACAAACAGCACAGGACTCAGCCTAAAGGCCTTGGGAAGAGCAATGATCCCAGCCCAGTGTCCACAGTCATGATCCCAGGAAGCAATCCCCATGGAAATGAAGGATAGCCACAGCTCCTGAAGGTTCAGAAAGGAAAGTTGTCACTCAGCGGAAATGACATTAAAGAAGGTGCTTTCACCACCTGCTTGCTTTTACCACCTGCTTCGCTGCTGCATCCTAAGGACTGTGGGACCTTTCTGTCTGACTTATACCAGGAACTTCCCAGCTGTGTTGTCTCCTCCATTAGAATGTGCATTTCTGGAGAGGAAGGACTGGCTGGCTTTTCTCTGTAGATCTTGCACTTAGGCCAGTGCCTTGCACATAGCAAGGATTGCATAAATGCTTCATTCATTCATCCTTGAAATGACTCGCCCAAGGCCACTCAGGGTCATAAAAGTGAGGATTCCAAACTCCTGACTCCAAGTTCAGCTCTCCTCCTTTATTCTCAGCTTTTCAGTTGATTGAAAATATATCATATATCATATATCAAGTATAAGTGACTGGATAATTTCCTAATTTACATTGATCAATAATAAATGATTCATATGCATGCCTTGATTATGAAGGAAATGTTCAACACTTTTAAAGACTTCATTGGACTATATCTGTGCTAGAAAGTTTTACTTTGTAGAAAAATATAGCTCAGAATTATGGTATTAAACCAAACATGTAAAGGGAAAATAAACACTTACATTTTCATCTGAATTTTCTGGAAAGATCTCATCAACTTCTATATCTTCTAAATCAGGCAGATCCTGAAGGATTGAATTACAAAATATGTCGCCAGGGAAGGGAGGGTGGTAGGGCAAAAACATCCCAAGAATTATGTCACAGAAACACATTCCCAAGGTATGCCCGCCATGCAAAGTGAAGTGGAAAAGTGGGGTGAGTAGCTAATAATGGCCTCCCTACCTTCCACCATCCATTATCTGGATATTTTAAATGAAAATGTTGAATATTCACAGAATATTTATAAAGGAGAAAATGGAGGCTGAAAGAGGTTAAGTTACTAGCCCAAATTCATATGACATGTTAGTGGTAGAGTTGAGAACAGAACCCAGTCCTCTGATTTTCAGTCTTGTGTCTTTTTATACCATACCAAACAACCTCTGATGCAGTGACACAGTGGTTGGCCACATTAGGGAAAGACTGACTTGGGACCTGAGACATATTTACTAGATAGCCTACTAATTCTAAAACAAATATTAATTACCATGGGCAACCATTACATACATCAATGAAGAGCTTGTCTTCTGCCTCCACTTCAATGGTTTCTAATTCCTTAGCTCCATCCAGTTCTGCCTTCTCTGTAGTCAGAGCTTTTAATGTTGATTCTAAGGAAGAGTAAATATTGAATATATCCTGGAATTAATTTTGTAGGCTGTTTTCTAGTTGATAAACAGAGGAAGACTGGTCCAAGAGTAAGATGGACAAAGGAAAATAGGCCCAAGATCTAAGATGAAGTGACTGTGGACAAGGACAAGACACTGAGGTTAGAAAGGGCCACCCATACCATGAAAAGAAACCTGAGGAAAGCTGTTCAAAATAACACACAGAGAAAAATTCAGGACTAGAAGAATAAGACGCACATCTATTGTGTGTGACCACATGAAAGGAGGCGTAAGTGTGGATGAACAAAGAATCTGGATGAGGGCTGCAGTGACTAAAAAACTGTCCTGCTGCTTTGTGTGGCAAATGAATTCAAATGTCAAAATCACTAAGCATGTTCAGTTAGTCGTATCGATGATCAACGTTAATCTCCTAATTGAACGTCTTTAGAAAAGGAAAGAGCCCTTCTGGGACAGGAGCTAATAAGAATACACGTCCTTTGGATGGCATTAATGTACATAGTGTAATTTGGAGGCCTGGTACTGAGACAATAGTTCCTCCTTGTCAGGCCCTACAAAGCAAACAATTTAAAATGTAAGCAACCTAAAAAATTTAGGCAGTAACCTTGGAAACTGAGGGACGATGAAAGGCTGCTACCAAGAGCAGGAAGACCGTCCTTCACCTTTGCCCCTGATCTTGCATTTACCAAGTTGCCTCTAAATAGTCCTCAGGGCCAGGAAGGGCATGGGCTGGCGGGGAGGGGGGGGGGTGGAGGTGTCTTTGTGGTAGGCATATATCTGTGGGTCCTCCAAGACGGATGCTGATGTGGGGTGGGGCAGCGTGAGGAACAGGAAATCTTTTTTCTTCTTCTTTTTTTTGAGGGGGGAAGGCAGGGCAATTGGGGTTAAGTGACTTGCCTCAGGTCACACAGCTAGTAAGTGTGTCAAGTGTCTGAGGCCGGATTTGAACTCAGGTCCTCCTGACTCTAGGGCCAGTGCTCTACTCACTGTGTCACCTAGCTGCCCCATGGAACAGGAAGTCTTAAAAAGGCCATGAGGACAGGGAAGGAAAGAGTGGGATGAATGAAGCCTGGGGTGGGGATTCTCTAGAGCTGCTCAGACCTCTCCAGGTTACTGCCAACAAATGGCTGCTCAGGGAAAACTCTGCATTAGCCTGAGCCTAAGGCAATGAGAAAGACCTTGAGAACAAGGCACCATTTGGCTGACTGTGTTTATCTTACTAGGACATTCCTACCTTCTAGACATTTAGAGATAACTCTGATACTAAAGAGTACCTCACTTGACTCTCGGGTCTGATTCGTTTATTGTTGACATCTCTCAGCAGATGTTCCATTCTCAAATTACTCACTGGGAGTGAGGCCTGGCTCTGGTCGGTGCTCAGGGGTATCTCTTGGCTGGCAATTACCTTCTTGTGAAGCTTTGAGGTTTGGGTCTGACTCCTCCTGGGTTTTTCCTTGAGCTTCCATAGGTGCCTCACTTTTCACACTGGAGTCTTCCGGAAAGACTTCATCCCAGGCATCAAAACTCTCTTGGACAAACTTCTCTTTCTTCTGCTGTGTGGCTTCCTCCTCAGGGGACTGTCGACCTACTTCTGTGCCTGAATCTGGGCTCACATCGTCATTTGATGGTGGAGTCTCTCCTACATGAAGTTAGAAAGTGAAGAAGAGCATTTCAGGCTTATGTCCAGGCATATGTTAGAAACTGATGGGGGATCTGACGGGGTGTCATCTGTAGGACAGGGAGCCCTCCTAAATATGGAACCAACCACCACGTATTCCCATCACTTCCCTACACACTGAGGGCTGTGAAGAAGTGCAGTGGGTAGCAAGCATTGGACACGGAAGCTCAGGAAGGCCCAAGCTGGAATCAGGCCTGGGACACTGGTGAGCTGTGTGACCCTGGGCAAGTCACAACCTCTGCTTGCCTCAGTTTCCTCATCTGTAAGATGTGGTTCCTAATAGCACCTCCCTTCCCTGGCTGCCTTGAGGCTCAAATGAGATAACGTGTTTGTAAAGCACTTTGTAAATCTTTAAATGGGATGCACAGGCTAGCTAGGATGGTGATGATGACCACTATTCTACCACCCCATCCCAGCTGTGTGTGTCGTATCCTTCAGGCAGGCCAGAGGACTAGCTGTCTCTAGTCAGCTCCAAAGGTGTGCACAGAACCCTGACACCCAAACGGAAGTAGGCACCAAGAGGGAGGTAAGAGAAGTAGAGGACATATTCCCTGCCTCCTAGGAGCTTATGAGCTCACTGGGGAGGTGATGTACACCTCCTTGAAGGGGTTAACAACAGCACTAAGTAATATATAGTAAGTGCCCAAGATTGATGATTCATAAATGTCCTAGGGCACTGATGCCCAATGCAGGCGCCTGAGAGAAGGGGTCACCGCAAGGGATCCTCAGAGCACCCTGAGATGGTAGAGTATCGTCAGATGTGGAGTCAGGAAGCTGTGAGCTCAAATGCTGTTGGTTGGAATGAGGACTTCTCCACAAGCGGCTCTGACACGGTCAATGTCAAGACTAGCGGTAGCCACAAAGTTCATCACCCTGATGCCAAGCTGGCCAGGACCCTCTCTCCGATGAGCAGGACATGGCTTGTTGTCAGGGTCATCTGAGGAATTTCCTCCCAACCCCTTTCACCTGCTGAGTAGAACCTGCCAGCTCACTCTCTCCTGACAGCCTTCGAGAACACAGGGCTGCTTCTGAGTTATGAAAAAGTATCCGACGGAAGAGGATGTGAATGGAGAAGCCATAATAGTCATAATAATAATAATTTTTAAAATTGAGTAAAAAAACTCAATCAGTTAAAATTAGTACAAAATTATGAATTTAAGACCAAAAATGAATTAATACAATTTACTTAATTTTATGATGAGTTATTTTCTAGCTCAACAAGGGTTATTTTGAAAAATTTGAGTCAATTGACCAGGTCCTGTCTGTCCATCTGAAGATGAGTTGATTTGAGGCAATCACAGATAGGCTACCTTAAGATGGACGACAGGGTCTATCAGGCTAAGAGAAAAACGGTGATTTCATTGGTCTAGGTAACTCCCAGTGGACAATTCCTCTGCTGATGCACATCAGCAATTTATCCCAGTTGTCCAGGGCAATGAATAATTGACATGTCCAGGATCACACAGCCAGGTGAACCCAGGTCTTCCACTGGCGAGCTGCCAGGCCAAGCCACCTCTCAGTTCAACACTGAGAAGGGTTAAAACAAAGGCTCCTTCTCCAAGGGACCCTGCTGGTGTCTGTTCACCTTCTCTACCCACGGTACCTTTTTCCTCCATTTCTTTCTGTCTCTTTTTCTCCATCGCTCTTTGCCTAATCATGGCCAAGGCATCAATGCTGTCTTCAATTTTCTTCCTTTCTCTGGTTTCCCATTTCCCTCTTTCTTCCTTCTCAGCTTCACTCCCTCCCTTAGCCCAGGCTTCTGCACATGCTCTGTTTAGAAAAGCACAGAATTGCTCAGAAAAATCTTAATGGTGGGTGTGTGTGTGCGCGTGCATGTGTGTGTGTGTGTGTGTATGTGATTTAAAAACTGTAATTCAAAAGAAAATCAGAGTATATATTTGAGCAACCAAAAGGTTGTTTTCTATGAACCAGTTTATAACTATTCTTTGCATATGGGAAAGAAAATAGGTTACGGGTTAATTTTCTTTTTTAAAAAGTCACCTGATTTCACATCTTCCTTAAAGTCCTAATCTGCTGGTGTGGAGGTGGGCTCTGGAGGCCCTGCCAGGGAGTGCCAGCCCAGTGATGGATGGTGCATATGTGTCTTAATGCTCAAAACTAGTCTCTATGGCAGATCTACTGAGTGAAGTTCGTTCAAGTCAATGTGTATTTGAAAATATGGAATAAAACTCCTTAAAATGTTCTATATTTCAAACTCTCCATTCCTTTACACCAGTTTTCTCCTTAAGTAAAAATCTAAATTATTGAAGCCTGACATTATATCTGATAGTCTAAAAAAATTAAAATTCACCCAGTGAGTACAACACTTGAAACTGGGTTTGTTACTTAATAATCCATAGGACAAGTGAGCTAAGTAACCTCTCTGATCCCCATCTGTTCCTTATCTGTAAAAAAGGGATAAAGTATTCGTACTTTTCTTCATAGGGTTGTTTGGAAGACCAATTGAGATGTTTGTGAAAATGATGTAAACTGTAAAGTCGGAGGCAAATCTTGTCTATTAAACTCATAATTATTTTTACCTGTCCTTTGGGAAAACTGGCCTATCGTCCAGGTAGGTTAAGGCTTTCAATCGAATGGTAACAGTTCTTCTATAGTGCAGAATTTTCCTAATCACTATGTTTCCCATCAAATTTAGTACACGCTATGAGCAAAGAAACACAATAAAATTAAGCACTGGAAATAAAATTGATATGATTAAGATAGTGCCATGTTCTATACATTAAGAAGCTATGAATTTTCTTCTTCGCAAAATGACAAACATGAAAATATGTTTAATGTGAATGTATATGTAGAGCCTGTATCAGACTGCATGCCATCTTGGGGAGGCGAGAGGAGTGACAGGGAGAAAATATGGAAGTCAAAAGCTTGTGGAATTGAATGTTGTAAACTAAAAATAAATAAATAAATTTAAAAGAAAAAAATAAAAAAGGGTCTGCACTTTGCTTTTTAGGGTTTTTAGCATAAATGTGTTATGACTTTGTCAAAGGCTTTTTTTTACATCTATTGAATTGTGTAGCTTTGGATTTTTTTTTTGTTTTTAATGTGACTATGTTGTTTTCCTTATGTTGAACTATTTTTGCCTCCTTGCCATAAATCCAACATGGTCATAATAGTGAATAATTTCTTAGATGAATGGCTGAAGACTATTTGACAGGACTTTATTAAAACTTTTGAATCAATATTCAAACAAAGCTATGAATTTATGAGATATATCTGTACAAAAAAATAATGTCTCATCAAATCCTTTATCAGATAATTTCGGAATTGTTTTTTTGTTGGAATTCTCCAGGTAACTGAATGACCCTTTCCTTTGACTGTGTAGCTGTGATTTGAAATTTTATTCATGAGGTTTTCAAGAATAATGCAAATTGTTCTATAACTAAATTATTATTGAGGCATCTGATGGGAATAGTGGATAGAGAGCTGAGCATGGAGTCAGGAAGACTTGAGTTCAAATCCAGCCTCAGATACTCACTAGCTGGGTGACCTTGGGCAAATCACTTGCCTCTGAACGCCTCCAGTTACTCATCTATAAAATGTGGATAATAAGAGCACTACCTCCCTGGGCTTTTGGGAGGCTCAAATGAGATAAGTGTAAAGTGCTTAGCTTACTGCCTGGCCTATAGTAGGTGCTATGTAAATGCTTATTCCCTTTCCCTTCCCTTCGCTATTCTGGGTGACTTGGAACAGGTTAACTCCTTCCTCTAGGCCTCCGTTTTCCTGTAAAATTAGGAATTTATACTAGAATCTAGATGCAGGGTGATGAGTAACCTGGACCCCAATTTAGGGAGTGGGGGTGGGTCTGTGAACTTGAGTGGAAAAAAATTAAACCTTTATTTCAACAGAATGGGTTTTCTTTATAATCCTATGTATTTTATTTTATGGCTTTAAAAATATTATTAAGAAGAGCATTTCCTAAGCACCAGACTGCCAAAGAGGGCCAGGATAAGAAAACGGTTGAGAGCCCCACACTGGCTGATCGCTAAGTTCTGAGACAAATTTATTCATGGCGTTATCCATCTCTAGTAACTAAATTAGTTTTTGCTACTTCAATCTATTTAACTACCTATGTCTGATTTACTCAGTGTTTCCCTTTCCTGCCTGTCAGACATAGGAGCTGTTGCATCAGGCATAAAGATACCTCTGTGTAAGACTTCTGGGAATGTCACTGGGGGACAGGCCTTGCAAATCAGCTTAGCCTTACAGAGGAAGAAAAGGGGAGTTATAATACGGATCAAGCATGTGGACATCTCCAGGATCTTCCAGTATTCCTCAGATTTTCACCAATACCTCTTCTGTTTTTAGGAGCTCAAGGTAGGTCATCAGGTATGATAACAGCAGGTAAATACATTTTCAAAAATCTCTATGCTTGCAATAATTACTTCCCCTCTGGAGTCCCAGACCCTTGAAGTCTGTGAGGGACCTCAGAGGTCACTAGCTCCAGGAATTTCTTCCAGAACAGCCTTGACAAGGGCCTATCCAGCTTCTTCTTAGCTAGGTCCGCTACCCTCTAGCGCAGAGGCCATTTCCTTGTGGCAGCTCCAATAATCAAGACCTTTTCCCTCACATGGAGCTGAAATCTGCCTCTCCCTTACTCCTATTTTGTGTCCTCTATAATCAAACCGAACATCAAACCTTTCTCACATCCCTTTAAGGCAGGCAGTGCAACAATATTATTATTCTCCATTTTACAGAGAAGCAAACTGAGTTTCAGAGGGGTTAAATGATTTGCCCGAGGTCTAATGATGTGAGATTCAAAGGTCTTTCCTGAATGTTGTTCCTCAAATGCAGTACCCAGAACTGAACACACAGAAAACTGCAGAAAATTTAGTGTTATTTAGAAGAAAAGGAATGACTTCATTCTTTGGGTTTCCATCCCAGCACCTAGGAGAATCCCCAACGCTTAGGAGTTGTTTGATAGATCCCTGCTGATTGGCTGATGGATAGAATGAGTGAAGACTAGTTTTACTAGGCTTTGTTACCAAATCAGGCATGGCTTCCAGGACACAGAGGATATCCGGATCACTCAGCTTGTTGTTGGAAAGGTCAAGAACACAAATACTTATGCAGTCCTTTAGGTGCTGAATGTCTTCCACAGTCTCTAGGTGATTGTTAGCAATCTGCAGTGTGCTTAGAACTGGAAGACAAGCTGAAAGAGAATCACAGACGGATTAAAGGATAAACACCAAAGATTATGGAAAAGGCTTATAAGCAGGAAAGCAATGGACATGAGGGGAAACTGACACTCAGCACATGGCACTTCTTACACAGGTTCTCGATGGTCTTGATATAGTTATTACTAAGGTTGAGGGAACTCAGCTTTTTCAAGGGTTCGAGGTTCTCAATTTTATGAATTAAATTTAACTGCAAGTAGAGGCAACGTAATTCTGTCTGCGCGTGCAGGTTCTCAATTTTCTGTATCCCATTACATTCTAGCCAAAGACACCGTAATCCTGTATATTCTTCCAGGTTCTCGATGCAGTCAAAACCTAGAGCAAAGGAACACGTAGATGAAGCTAAAGGGAACTGGCCATCAGCAGAGCAAGAATGAGAGACACAACACTTAAAAGCATAACCACCACCAGCTGGGACACGGCCTGGTCCATAGCACCCTCTATGAGGGCGCCAGCCTCTCTTGTGTTCTTCCTGTCCACACACTCTATAGTCCAGACAACTGGACTCATTTCTGCCCTGATGGTTCCCCTTGGAAGCTTTCCCCAATGCTCCTGGACTTTACATAGTGTTTTGTGATATATCACTCTAATGCAGGTATGATGAAACTCTGTGTAGGAGAGTAACTTGTGTTTATGTCTTGTGACTCCACTACATTCTAAGCTCTACTGAAGCAGGGGCTGTTGTCTTCTCTAAATTCTGTGATTCCTCTAGGACAGAAGCTCCTTCTCTGAACAAAGCAGATGTTTCTGGAATGAATGAACATCTAACTCAACCTACTAATCCACACCTTGACGGTGTAACAAAAGAACTTATGGAAGAACATCATTGACCTCTCTGACGTTGAAATCCAAAAGGTGAAAATGAAGGTCCCAACGTACTTTCCCTATTTATATTTATATTTATTTTATTATATTATTATATCTTATATATTATATTATTATATATTATATACTATACACATAATATATATTACTATATTATATATATATTATATTACATATTATTTATTTATTTATTTATATATTTATATTTCCCACCTGCCATTCTAACACCCATATTTAAGCCTTTCAGGAAACACTTTCTATTTTCGGCCCACCTTCCCCTTCTTGAGGCAGTGAGGTTCTGTGCTGAGTATGTGTTGTATAAGGTGAGACATCTTTTTGTCCTGGAAGGGGAAAAAGTCACAAGAGGGGAGTATGGGCCCTGTGAGGGAGTTAAACTCTGGTGACTGTAGAGGGGTTTAGGACTAACTAAAATCCCATGTTTTACAGGAAGCCTTTCCCAACCCCTCTTAATTCTGCTCCTTTCCCCCTGTCGGTTATTTTCCATTTATCCTGTATACAGCTTCTTTGTATACATTTGCTTACATGTTGTCTCTCCAGTTAGACTGTAAGCACCTGGAGGGCAGGGACTATATTTTGTCTATTTTTTGTTTCTAGTAGGCACTTCCTGATTGATTAGCCCCTCAGTTCTTTAGCCTGCTCTGTCCCGGCTCCCCCTCCACCACCTGGGTCCTTTCCCTTAAGTCCCCTGTCCCCCATGCTTCTCTTTCACCTGCTTGTCCATTCTTAGCTACAGATGACCAGGATTCCCAGCACTGCTGCTTTAGGCCTGTTCCCTCACTTTTCTATATTTTTTTTGTATTTTTTTGGAGGGGGGAAGGCAGGGCAATGGGGGTTTAGTGACTTGCCCAAGGTCACACAGCTAGTAAGTGTATCAAGTGTCTGAGGCCACATTTGAACTCAGGTCCTCCTGACTCCAGGGCTGGTGCTCTACTCACTGTGCCACCTAGCTGCCCCTCCCTCACTTTTCTAACCAGAGTTTGAAAGGTCTGGTACCCAAGGATAGTTGGGGGTGGGAATGAAGGAGTTGTAAAACAGAGAGAAATATGAAGAGGAAAGAGAAGGAAAAAAGGATTTACATAGTGCTGACTATGTGCCAGGCACAGTGCTAAGCACTTCACAAACATATTACCTCATTCAATCTTCACAACATCCCTGTGAGGTAAGTGCTATTATCACATCCATTTTATAGTCAAGGAAACTGAGGCAGACAGTGGCTAAGTGACTTGCCTAAGGTCACTCAGTCTGTGTCTGAGGCTGCATTTGAACTTACGTCTTCCTGACTCCAGGGCCAGTGCTCTATCATACTGTGCCACCTAACTTGCTCTGAGGCAAATATCAATCTAGTTTTACCTAAAGCTGGTCATAATAGGATGGGAAAAAGATACATGTAGTTGATCCTGCTCTACATCTATGACTTTTTTGTAGAAAAACTCCCAGGCCCCAGAGCTAGGCTGCTGGGGATCTTGCCTAGGCATCTCAGGCAAGCTGCTTTCCTGGCTCTAGGCATCGGGTTTCTCATCCATCAAATGGGGGGGGGGGTTGGAGTGGGGTTAGCCCACAGTTCTCCTGTCTAAGGTATCAGCCCTGTGCTTGTAAGCTGGGTGAATGCCAAGGCTGGTAAAGTGAAGAAAGTAAATGGAGATGGAAAGGAAAAAAGGGGGTACACAAGAGAGGCATTTCAGTGGGAAAATTAATTCAACAAGTATTTACTGAGTACTCACTATGTATTCAGCATTGTGCTAGAGACCATGGTGGATACACAAGTATATGATGATACTGGCCCTTAGGGAGAGCTTACTTCCTGTCTTTTGAGGGCAGAGGAGGTGGCATGAAATAATTAGTGAAAACAATGAAAAGGTATTTTTAAGTGCTACATTGCATATAATTAGGGGTCAGAATGTATGGTTCAGATAGTAATATTAAAAAAAAATAAAAGTGAAGTCAGAAAATGGAGAAGGCCTTAACAGGCTTAGAGGGCTTCCTGGAGGAGGTAGAATCACATGGGCCTTGAACAATCAATGGGAAAGAGTTCTGATAAAAAGAGCATCCCTCGCATGAGTGAACAATGCCATGAGTGGACAATTAATGAAACTAGTATGTAATGGGGGAGAGACTGGCCTGGCTGGAAGATGGTCTGGGTAAAGTGGGACCAGGTTATGGAGAGTATGAAACCAACATGAAGAGTATGGATTGGATACAATGGACAAAGAGTCATCACCGTAGGCTCTTGAGCAGGAAGCCATTTTAGTCTGGCCATTCTCTATAGGATGAACCCAGGAAGGGAGAGGTAGACCTCGGAACAGGAAGTCAGCAAGTGTCCAAAATAATCTAGGTGTGGTGTGTGGAAGGCTGAAGGCCCCCACGCTGAAGGCTCATACAAAAGATCAGGGCCGAAGGGAATGATGAGACCGGAACAAGACAAGACCAAGAGCCCACAAAATGACAGTATTGTATTTGAGGAACTCCTACCAATTGAGCTTATTGCGGTTTTATTGACATTGTGGTGTTGGAAATGGTTTTCCCCAAAACTGTAAATCCACAGTGACCCCAGGCTCAAAGCTCACTGGGATGGGGTTTTCTCCTTAGTGGAAGAGGGCAAAGGCCTGTGCCTGTGTGAGGGGCAGAGTGGAGTTGGCAAGGGTGGGAGAGAAAAGAGCTCTTCTGCTTTCTTCAAGTTGCTGAGTCTCTTAGAATTTGGGGTGCTTTGGGCTTTGAGCTTCCAGAGAGATGATGGCTAATGACAGCCCACTTCAAGTTGCTGAGACTCTGGGAGGAAGCCAACATGAGATGAGCTCTCCGTCACATCCCTGTCCCCAAAGTGCAACACTAGAGACTTTGGGAACTTTCCCTTGGGTGAGATCTGGGACTCTCAGCTGACTTATCTCACTCCCAATAGGAGAGCTCCTTCACCCTGTATTATCAGGGCGGGGTGTTCTCCTTTGTATACCTTCTCTTGATTTCTGTTTGCCACAGAATTGGATAAATAGGTTTATTTGCTAATTTCTATGTTTTCATTGTGGAATTTGTATTTGGTAGAAGGGGAGTCAAGCTCTGGATTAAAGCTAAGAGTCTTGCTTCCTATTCCCCACCACGCCCTTCTCTCCCTTGATGAAACAGCTATTAGAAGGTTGAGTGAACCTGACAAACCACATCCTCTAGACTGAAGCAGAGAGGTCTAATTCCAGCCCAGTACTCTGTCTCTCTGGAGAGCAGAGTGGGCAAACTTCTGGCCCCAATTCCTATTTCCTTCATTAAAGAAACAGTGCTCAGGGCTGTTGTGAGGATCCAATGAGATATCTACTTAGCCCAGTACCTGGTACATACTAGGTGCATAATAAATGCTTATTTCCTTCCTTCACATACATTATCTCACTGACAGTAATCTGCAAAATGGCTAGAGAAGGTACTGTGAGGTTCCTGTTCTCAGAGAAGAAGCCCAGGTCCAGTAAGCATCCCTTGCAGGTGATCAGCCAGCCAGCAAGGGAAAGGCTAGGACTAGATCTCGGCTTGCTACTGCCATGCCCAGCCCTCTTCCCACTCCACTCCACCTGCCTTCTAAGGTCCGCAGGTGAACGTCCGACACCTGTCTTAAAACGGAAGCCTTACCTTTGAAGTGTAAATAAAGCGTGTCGTTTAATGCTGGAGTCACATACAGTTTTTGTTCCTTGCAAAGTTTTCTAAGTAAACTTTTAGTCATTCTGAAATCATAACAAAGTAAATTAAGTGAATTTTAAAAGTCAGTTATAAGCATTATGTTAAACAATCTGGAACTATCCAAAAAAGTTAAATTGTTCATACCTTTTGACCCAGAAATTTTACTCTTGGGGCTACATCTCAGGGATACTACTGACAGGAAAAAAAGACCCATACATATATAAACACTTATCATCACGTTAGTTATGACACTAAAGAGGCAGAAACAAAACATATGGCCAAATAATTAGGGAATAAATATGTGAATGAAATGGACCATAGTGCACCTAAGGGATGACAAAAATGAAGGATTTAGAGGAATCTGAGAAATTCTGAATGAAGAATGGTCTGCATTGTGGCTACAACAACGTGAACAAGATGATCATTGAGTGGCAACAGAACACTCCTCAGTTCTAATAATCAGGTCCTGTCAAGTTAAATGATACATCCACTCCTTTCCTTGCTTTTTGTAAAGGGTGGGGCTTTGTTTGGGTGTTGTTGGGGAGTGATTGCTGGATCACAAGAAAATGTGATAATAAATTTTTAAAAAGAAAATCAGAATGAATAAAAGAAAAAAGTCAGTGATAAGACATGGTCCCAAAGTATGTATACTGAAATAGTTAGGAAGCTTGATACCTCTAAGATAAGTGTTTAAATCTTTCCTTTTGAGTGTATGCAAGCAAGGATATACCAAATGCACCACTGGCAACACTCCTGAGTGCCACCTGAACCAGATTAAAATGTAATTGGGGAATATTTAACAAAATAAATGAAAAATACAACAGAATATCCATAATGTTACTCTGTGGTTTTCTAAGTCATTATGGAGCCCCAGGGATTTGAGTCTGATACCACCGATGTCTAGGATCAATACTTTTTTTTAAACATTTTTATTTAACACTACTTACACAGCATTTTCCAATAACAGTTTTTAGGATAGTTCTGTCCTATCTAAGGAGATAAGAGCTCATTCCATACTACTTTCTTTTGTCCTAACCTCCCACAAAAAAAAAAAATCAAGAGGCTATCATTAAATGTGACATTACCTATTACAACTGTCCTTTGCATCGGTTTTTTGGCTCGGCCGAGTTTTTGAGTTTTGAGCATCACTTAGCTTCTGCTCACTTTGGTACCATTTTCCCAAAGAAGGGTCTGTAGATTTCTCATTAGGGTTTATCTCTGAAAGAGAGAGGAGATTTCTTTGTAATAGCAGCAAAAGATGCATACAAGAATTTCCACAAAAGGGATTCCAGGCATTAATTGAAGTTAATGTCAGCATTTTAAAGTCTGTTTGGAGTTAACATCAGCAGTCTAACAGAAAAATAAAGAAAATGTACACATTTTCTAAGTCTGATCAGTAATGTGTATGGAAATGTTGGTAAATGTTTAATTGAGGGCTCCCCAGAAGAAAATCATGCATGAACACTTCTAGGTTTAATCTGCCTTATTACAGTTTTCTCCGTCGTTGTCTAGATCAAGGGTGGGGAACCTGTGGCCTCAAGGCCACGTGTGGCCCTCTAGGTCCTCAAGTGTGGCCCTGCTGAAATCCATGCTGGGTGGTCCTGAGCCAATGTCTCCCACATCTCACAATCAATTCCAAAATTCTTCAGAGATGTCTTGAAAGTGTTCTTTCCTAGCATGAGTTCTCCATAAAAGTCTTTTAGGCAAATGCACATCACTATGCTAGAGTCCAGTTACAGTGTGATGGACTGTGCCTGATCAGACAAATATGACCTCGGAATGCTCTGCTACAGGTTGAGCACAAATAGTCCATATGAACGTGTGGGGTGGATTCTCTAAATTTGAGCATCTCGAGTTTCTTTTAAGCTACTTCAATTCTGTTTTTCTCATAGAGCAGCACCTTCTCTGATGTTGGCATGCCATGCTGGGCAGTGTGCCAGTGTCTCCCACATCACACAATCAATTCCAAAGTTCTTAAGAGGGACCTTAAGAGTGTCCTTGTATCACTTCTGACCACCATGTGAACGCTTGCCCTATGTGAGTTCTCCATCTTTTTAGCAAGCATATGTTTCACATTCAAAAACATGGCCTTCAGAATTACACTCTCTGAAGCAGAGTTTGAATGCTTGACACTTTAGTTCAAGAAACATCTCTGGAATGTATACTGCCAAGGTAAGTGAACTTATCCACAATACTCAACATTTCTCCATCTGCTGTAACCAATGGTTCCATGTCTGGATGGTGTGGTGCTGCCTAGTGGGGAAGCTCTGTTTCCTTGGTCTTTGGAATTCTTTCTTATAATTTCTTGTAATTCTTAGGCCAAAATTAGCATAAGCAGCAGAGCATCAATTTTGTCGTCGTCGTTGCATCTCTGCCGCAGAGGCTGCATTGAGCGTGCAATCATCTGTGAACAAAAAGTCATGCGCTGACTCTCCCTCCACTTTAGTCTTGGCTTGTAGCCTTTACAAGTTAAATAATTTACCATCAGTGTTGCCATTTTCATCCTCACTGAAGTCAGCAGGTACAGAAGACTCAAGAGAGGGTTTTTCAGAATGAGAGAGATATGGGCATGTTTATAAATAGCACGAAAGCAGCTAGTAAAATAGGGAGAGATTGAAGATAAGTGAGAAGATGGAGATAATAAGTGGGGGTGATCTGCTGGAGGAGGAGACAGCTTGTAGAGGTAGAGAGGTTGGTCTTGGTGTGAGACAGGTGAAGGAGGAGACAGTGACAAAAGGCATCTGAGCGATAGAAGGAAGACAAGAGGAGACGGAACTCTTCGCAAATGGCCTCGATTTTTTTTCCATAAAATATGAAGTTAAGGGTCTCAGTTGAGAGAGTGGGGGAAGGAGGAGTCATAGAAGATTTGAGGAGGTATGAACAAGTTTGGAAGAGCCACTGTGGAGAATGGGATGGTGAGCTGATAAGGGAGGCATAGTAGGATTGCGTAATAGCAGCGAGAGCCCCGTTGAGATTGTGTAACATAAATGTGTAGTGGACCCAGTTAGAATAGTTATGTGACTTTGTGCACCTTCGTTCAACAGCATATGTGTAGGAACAAAGGTGGATGGTTTGAGTTATCCGTGGCTGAGGCTTGGCAGAGGATAATTGGTGATATAAGGAAGCCAGGACTCAAGGAAAGTGGGCAGAGTACAGTTGAACTGGCTCACCAAGGGTCAAGATGGGGAAAAGGAGAGAAGATGGTTTGGGGAGAAGGGGAAAAACTGTGAGCGAGGCACTGAACTCTGTTAGAAAGGAAGGGGAGTGGAAATATGTAAAAACAGCCATGTGGATTTTGATTGGGTGGAAGATGTGGATTGTAGGGACTTCAAAAGAGGAGAGGTTACTGGGGATGGAGGTAGGGGGAGAAGTGGCATAGAGTTCAGGCATGAGGGGATGAGGGCCTGTACCAGGGTGGTGGCTGTATCAGATGAGAGAAGAGGGCATATTTGAGAGATGTTGCAAAGGTAGAAATGACAGGTCTTGGCAACAGATTGGATCTAGGGTGTAAAAGAGGGTGATGAGTTCAGAGGGAAACCTAGATTGGGAACCTAGGTGACCAGGGAAAGTGATGCCCTCCCCAGTAACAGGGAAGCGGGTAGTAAAAAGTACCCAGGGCTTGGAAAGGTAGAGTTTCTAGGTAGAGGGCCATAAGTAACTCAGTGTGACTTGGAGAAATGGCTACTCTGCCTCGTGAAGATCCAGAAGTTCTAAGGTCCAATCGTGAGCTGTATGAACACTGATGTCTGGCAGTGATGCATGTTGTCCTTTGGGGCTGACCTTTGAGATGAGAGGCCACGCACTGAGAGCAGGACAGTGATGACAGGCACGCTCAGGAGTGACGGAGTACCCAGTCTCTCAAGGGCAGAGGAGAGCCAACAGCAGGGCACAAGGCAGGGACTTTCCTAATCCGGGCTGTGAATTTGTGAGGCCTGACACTAAACATCCAAGGGAAAGGGCCTTGGAGCATCCCTGAAGAGAGGCCGTCTCACTCCTGTTCTATGCTGCCATTCACAACCTGACTCTATGACTAATCGTTTTGTTAGCCTCATCACTTTCAAGGACCCTTCTAAGAGACATAGGCCAGATTCTCAAGTCTCCAGAGAGAACTTGGATGAACCAGGTAAACGGAGGAGGGGGAAATGGGCCGTAGAGATTAGAAAGCAGTACCCAAGATTGAACTGCATCCATTTGTCAGAAATCAGGGTCTAATGCTCATTAAGGCTTAAACAATTACCCCTACATTGGGTAAGCAATCCTGGTTGGACAAAGAGTAGGCCTTCTAGGAGCCCCACTCTCTCTAATTCTTCAATCACATCCTCTCTGCTAGCTCCTTCCTTGCTACCTACAAACATGCCCACCTTTCCCCCACCTTTATAAAAACCCTCACTTCACCTAACTATCCCTGATAGCTACCACCCTGTGTGTATCTCCCCCTCCATTTCTCCGGCTAAAATCCTTAAGAAATTTATCTTCACTAGATGGCTCCACTTCCTTTCTTCTCATTCACTCCTAGACCCCTTCATTCTGGCTTCCAACCTCAACAACTAAATTGCTCCCTCCAAAGTTACCGATGTTCTTTTAATCACCAAGTCTAATGCTTTTTTTCTCAATCCCCCTCCTTCTTGACCTCTTTGCAGCCTCTGACACTGCTGATTGTACTCTTCTCCTTGATACTCTCTTCTCTCTAGGTTTTTGGGACACTGCTCACTCCTGCTTCTCCTGCTGTCTGATGGAGCCTCCTCAGTTTCCTTTGCTGGATTGACATTTGGGTTGTGCGGGCTAACTGTGACTGTCCCCTAGGTGATCTGCCTCAGGCCCTCTGCTCTTCCCCCTCTATACTGTTTTGTTTGGTGATCTCATCACCTCCCATGGATTCAATTATCCTCTCTGTGTAGATGATCCCCAGATCTATATATCCAGCCCTAATAGTTCTCCTGAGCCTCAGTCCTAATCGTCATTTGTCTTCTGGATATTTCAAACTGAATTCCCATGTGCATCTCAACCTCACTATGTCCCAAGCTGAGCTCATTATCTCCCAAAGTCTCACAACTTTCTTATTGTTGGTGAGGGCACCAACCATTCTCCCATTCACCTGGGCTTGCAGTCTGGGAATCATCCTCTTCTCATTCTTGCTTACCCAAACACCTGATTTGTAAGAAAGTTTTTCCACATTCACAACATCTTTCCTATGCATCCCCTTCTCTCCACTCAAATAGCTGGGGCAGGCCTTCAATCCCTTCATGCCTGGACTACTGAACAACTCTTTGGTTAGCCTCCCTGCCTCATCTTTCCCCACTCCAATCCCTAGTCCACTCAGCTGCCAAAGTGATTTTCTTAAAGTGTGGTCCAATCATGTTACTCTTCTCCACCACCCTCTTCCAAACCTTTACAGTAGCATTTTACTTTATTAAATTAAATAGCTTTTAATAAATATTAATTCTAATGCAATCTTGTTCTCTACATTGTGTTAAATCAATTGTGTGATGGTAAAAATGAGTTTTACTGTGGAATATCACTTGAGAAAACCTACTTGTTCCCTTCTGAATTGGTATGTGGAGTATTGATGATCTGTCAACTACTTTTTAGAGGTAATAAGAGTCCAAGATTTTTCACCTTTTGGTATCTTCCCCTCTCCTTCATACACCTTGACAATCAATCCCTCAAAACTGTTACACCCAGCAAGTACCTCCTCTCTATACATATGCCTAGTTCAGATGTTTTTCCCTTTGTTTTATTCTACTTCTTCAAAAACTATCTGGAACATCATGTTAAGAGTCATTGAATCAGTCATTCTCAGCATTAGAGGTGTAAGGACTTTATAGAATGACAGAATTTTCTAGTTGTAGAGACCTCTGTGGTCATATTGTCCAATCCATAAATGAAAAAAAAATCCTTACAACGATGACAACCTGGTAAGAGGCCATCCAACCTTTGTGGCAGACCTCTGGTGGGAGGAAACCCATTTCCTATTTGGAAGGCTTTGATGCCTAAATTCTTCTCTTGACAACCTTCCTAATTCTGTTCTCTGGGGGCCAAACAGGACAAATGTGATCCCTCTTTCACATGACAGCCTTTCAAATACTGGAGGACAGATCCTATCTACTTCTCTTCAGTTTTCTCTTGCACATGTTGACTATCTCAAGTTCCTTCGATTATGAATTTAAGGTCCCTCACTATCATAGCTGCCCTCCTCCATGGCTTATCAATGTCCTTACTAAAATGTGGTACCAGAATGAAGCACAATATTCCAGATGGGCTCTGACCAGGGCACAGTACAAGTGGAATTATCACCTCCTGGATACTTTGTGGACACAATGCCTCTTTTAATTCAGCCTGGGATAGCATTAACTTTTTTGGCAGTCACATCATGCCATTAACTCACATCAAGACCCAGATTTTTTAAAGGCAAATTATTATCTAACCACAGATCCTCTACCTTGTACTTGTGGGAAGTTTTTCAACCCATCCTGCAAATGCCATGTAGCAGAAGCAGATTATGAATTCTTTATGCAGATATGATCTGCCAGGCCCTGAACCCTGTTCCTTTTCTTCTCCAGTCCACTCCAATTCTTGACTTATTCAGAATTTATGACATGAATAATGATTTTATCTCCCTTCCTCTGTCTCTTAGAACCAAAATTATGTTGTGATACCATCAACAAATGTCACACTTCTCAGTTTGTGGGGTAGGCAGTTGTCATCTCAGAAAGCTGCCAGAATCAAGATCATAAAATCACACAAAGGTCATAATAAACTACACAATCACAGGGAAAATTCTACACATTTCTTCAAAAAATATTCTGTGCCAAACTGTCAAGGAAGTATCCCAAACAGCTAAATTACAGATTCTTCAAGTATTGAAATAAGAATAAACTAATATCATATCAAATCAATTTTACGTGACAATACATAATGTCTTAAAAATTGGGTTCAAATATTCCTACAAATAAGTTCATGGAATGCTAGATTATCTACTAAAAATCCCTCACAGTCCACATGAGAAAGATGATGCTGAGAGAGCTGATGGGACTTCTGTGAGGTGACAGAGCCAGTTAATGATGGGGTTAATCCTAGAATCCAGGTTTCCTCCCAGAGAATCCTTAAAACGTTTGAGTCTTGTCCGATGAAAAGCAGACACTTAAAGCAAACATCTCTGCTCTTTTCTAATCTCCTTGTGTAAGGTGATGATAGACATCTATGTCTTTAGCCTAGTGATGTTGGAAGTTGGTCACGTGGGAAAGAGGTGGAGAAGGTGAAAGGCCTAGTCATTTAACTGGTCTGACGTAGGCCTAGATGGAAACTTAAGGCAGTGGAGGAAGAGCCAAGATGGAGGTGGAGAAGTATCCAGCTGAGCTGTCCCAAATTCCCCTCCAAACAATTCTTTTTTTAATTTAAAAAAATTTTTATATAGTTATTTTCATTTTTAGTTTTCAATATTCACTCCATAAGATTTTGAGTTTTAAATTTTCTTCCTCTCCCTCTCTTCCCCTGTCCCAAGATGGCATGCAATCTGATATATGTTGTACTTATACATTCATATTAAACATACTTTCACATTAGTCATGTTGTAAAGAAGAATCAGAACTAGTGGGAAGAACCACAAGAAAGTAGAAACAAAATAAAACAACAAAAGAAAAGGAGAGCAAATAGTATGCTTCCGTCTGCATTCAGACTCCAAAGTTCTTTCTCTGGATGTGGATGGCATTTTCCATCATGATTCTTTTGGAGCTGTCTTAGATCCTTGCATTGCTGAGAAGAGCTAAGTCTATCAAAGTCAGTCATCGCACAATGTGGCTGTTAATGTGTATGATGTTCTCCTGGTTCTGCTCATTTCACTTAGCATGAGTTCATATAAGTCTTTCCAGGTTTTTCTGAAGTCAGCCTGCTAATCATTTCTCATAGCAAAATAGCATTCCTTTACAATCATATACCACAACTTGTTCGGCCATTCCCCAATCGATAGACGTCCCCTCAATTTTTAATTCTCGAGCTGCTATAAACATTTCTGTACACGTGGGTCCCCTCCAAATAATTCTAAAGCAACAGATCAAATAGAATTCTGGAGTGGCAGAACCCATAAAAGGATGGCATGAAATAATTTCCCAACCCAAGACAACTTAGGAGGTTGGCAGGAAAAGTCTGTCACACAGGGTGCTGCTGGGCCCTGGAAGCACAGTACCGGCGATGCCATAAGATGGCTGCACTGGGGGCAGAGCTTCAGGAGCTCTCAGCTCACAGACAGTAGGAGGTTGAACAACTGGTCAGAAGAAGATTTCAAGGGACCCTGTGCTGGTGCTGGGTTCAGGACCCTGTTGTATTGACCATATGCAGCTTCTGGTGGCAATGTTAAGACCCACAGCACTTGCAGCTGCAGGGAGTGGGGACCTTGGTCACGATTCCAGGGTAGAGAGGAGTACTTGCAGTTGTTCATGGGGGAGTAGAGACCCTGGTCTCAATTCAAGACAGCGGCAAGCACTAGCAATTGTGCCTACATTTCCAAGGCCAGGAGGAGTGCTAGCCCTGTGGCTACAAGGAAATAAGGTCCCTTCCTAGGTAAAGACCAGAGCACAGGCCAGGAGAACAGTAACCACACCTCTCCCTATCATACTGCCTTGGAAACACTGAAAACCTACAGATCCCCAGAGTTAGCTCTGAAAAGAGCAGCAAGATAGGCTTGAAGCTTAGGACAGTGCCCCTTCCACCCTGGAAGCAGAGCCCAACCTTAACACAAAGTTAAAAACCAAGAAATAGGCCGAAAATATGGGCAAAAAAAAAATTCCAAACCTGACCATAACAAGTTACTATGGTGACAAGGAAGATGAAGGCACAAACCCAAAAGAAGACGATATCAAAGTGGCTACAAGCAAAGCCTCAAAGAGAAATGTGAATAGGATACAAGCCAACAAAAAACTGCTGGAAGACTTCAAAAAGGATTTTAACACTCAATTAACAAAGGTAAAGGAAAAAATGGGATAAGAAATGAGAATAATGCAAGAAGATTATAAAAAGAGAGTCAACAGCTTGGTAAACAAAGCACAACAACAACAAAACAACCCTGAAGAAAATAACACCTTAAAAAAACAGAATTGGCCAAATAGTAAAAGGAGGCACAAAAATCCACTGAAGAGAAGAACTCCTTAAAAAGCAGAATTGGCCAAATAGAAAGAGGTACGAAAGCTCACTGAAGAAAATAATTCCTTAAAAATTGGAATTGGGCAAGTGGAAGCTAATGACTACATGAAACACCAAGACACAATAAAACAAAACCAAAAGAATGAAAAAATAGATGAAAATGTGACATATATCATTGGAAAAACAACTCACCTGAAAAATAAGTCAAGAAGACAGAGATATTTTAAGAGTTCTTGGACTATCCTAAAAGCCATCATCAAGAAAAAAGAGCCTAGACATCAAATTTCAAGAAATGATCAAGGAAAACTGTTCCCACATCTTAAATACAGAGGAAAAATAGAAATTGAAAGAATCTACCAATCACCTCCTGAAAGAGTCCCCGAAATGAAAGCTCCCAGGAATATTATAGCCAAATTCCAGAGCTCCCAGGTCAAGAAGAAAATGTTAAAAGAAGCCAGAAAGAAACAATTTAAATACTGTAGAGCCACAGTCAGGATCACAAAATTTAGCAGCTTCCATATTAAAGGATCAGAAGGTTTGGAATATAATATTCTAGAAAGCAAAGGAGTTATTATAATCAAGAATAACCTATCCAGCAAAACTAAGTATAGTTCTTCAGGAGTTTGTTCAGGAGAACAAAATAGATATTTAATGGAATAAAGGACTTTCAAGCCTTTCTGGTGAAAAGACCCAGAAATGAATAGAAAATTTGACTTTCAAATACAAGACTCAAAAGAAGCATAAAAGATAAACATGAAAGAGAAATCATAAAGGAATCAATAAGGTTAAAATGTTTACATTTCTATATGAGAAGATGATAACTGTAAGTCCTAAGAATTTTATCATTATTAGGGCACTTAGAATGAGTATATATAGACAGAGGGCATGGGTGTGAGTTGACTATGACAGGATGATATAAAAAAAATTTAACGGGTGAGAAAGAGGGATGCAATGGGAAATGGAGAAAGGGAGAGGAAGAATGGGGAAAATTGTCTCACATAAAAGATATCTACAAGAAAGAACTTTTATAGTGGAGAGGGAAATGGATGGGAGGTTGGTGGGCAATACTTGAACCTTACTCTCATTGGAATCCACTCAACAAGCCAATAACATACAAACTCAATTGAGTATAGAAATCTATCTTACCCCACAGGGAAGAAGGAGAAAGGAATAAGAGAAGGGGGAGGGGAGCTGATGGAAGGGAGGGCAGATTTAGGGAGGTAGTGGTCAGAAGCAAAACAGACTTAAGAGGAAGGAAAAGGTAAAAAGAGAGAGACAGAAGGATGAACAGGGAAAAAATAGGATGGAGATAAAAACATAATAATCATAACTATGAGTGTAAATAGGATAACTCACCCATAAAATGGAAGTGGATTGCAGAGTGGATTAAAAACCAGAATCCAACAGTGTGTTGTTTATATAAAACACACTTGAAACAGAGAAAGACACACAGAGTTAAAAAAAAAAAAAGGCTGGAGCATGACCTATTATGCTTCAGCTGAGGTAAAAGCAGGCGTAGCAATCATGATCTCAGATAAAGCAAAAGCAATAACAGACCCAATTAAAAGAGATACACAGGGAAACTATATTTTGCTAAAAGGTACCATAGGCAATGAAGTAATGTTAAACATATGTGCACCAAATGGCAAAGCATCCAAATTCTTAAAGGAAAATTCTTAAATGAGTTACAGGAGGAAATAGTAAAACTATATTAGTGGGGGAACCTCAACTTTCTCTTCTCAAAGCTAGATAAATCTAACCATAATATAAACAAGAAAGAAGTTAAAGAAACAGAATCTTAGAAAAGTTAGATATGATATACCTCTGGAGAAAACTCAATGGGAATAGAAAGTACATATTTTTTCTCAGCTGAACATGGCACCTTTACAAAAACTGATCACGTATCAAGGCAAAAAAAAAATCACAACCAAATTCAGAAAGGCAGAAATATTAAATGCATCCTTTTCAGATCATAATGAAACGAAAATATGTTCAATAAAGGGCTGTGGATATATAGGTTAAAATTAATGGAAACTAAATAACCTAATCCCAAAGAGTTAACTGGGTCAAAGAACAAATCACAGAAACAATAAACAATTTCATTGAAGAGAATGACAATAATGGGACAAACACACCAAACTTTATAAGATAAAGATAAAGTAGTACTTAGGGGAAATTTTATATCTCCCAAAACTGACATCAATAAAATGAGAAATAGCAGATCAACAAATTGGGCATGCAACTAAAAAAAAACAACTAAAAAAACCCCCAAATTTTAAATACCCAAACACCAAATTGGAAATTCTGAAAATCAAAGGAGAGATTAATAAAACTGAAAGAAAACCATTGAACTAATAAATAAAAGTAGGAGCTGGTTTCATGGGGAGAAAACAATAAAATAGATAAACCATTGGTTAATTTGATTAAAAAAAGCAATTATTAGGAGCTATTGTACCCACTTATATTCCAATAAATCTAAGTAAAATAGATGAATATTTACAAAAATATAAATTGCCTAGATTAACAGAAGAGGATATATAATATTTAAATAATTTTATTCTAGAAAAAGAAATTAAGCAAGCCATAAAGGAGCTCTCTAAGAAAAAATCCCCAGGACCAAATGGATTCACAAGTGAATTCTACCAAACATTTAAAGAACAATTAATTCTAATACTATATAAACTATTTGGAAAAGTAGGTGGGGTCCTACCAAATTCCTTTTACAATATAACTGTGGTGCTAAACCAGAAAGAGCAAAAACAGAGAAAGAAAACTATAGATTCCCTAATGAATGTTGCTGCAAAAATTTTAAATAAAATTCTCGTAAGGAGATTATAGCAATAAATCACAAAGATCATAACACTATGACCAGCTGGGATTTATACCAGGAATGCAGGGCTGGTTCAATACTAGGAATAACTATCAGCATAATTGACCATGTCAATAACAAAACGAACAGGGATCATATGATTATCTCAATAGATGCAAAAAAGGCTTTTGACAAAATGCAACACTCCTTCCTATTAAAAACACTAGAAAGCATAGGAATAAATGAAGCTTTCCTTAAAATGATAAGTGGTTATCTATCTAAAACCATCATAAAGTATTATCTGTAATGGGGATAAGCTAGAAGCCTTTCCAATAAGATCTGCAATGAAGCAATGATACCCATTATCACTATTATTATTCAATATTGTCCTAAAAATGCTAGCTATAGCACTAAGACAAGAAAAAGGAAATTGAAGGAATTAGAATAAGGAATAAGGAAACAAAAACATCACTCTTTGCAGATGATATGATGGTAAACTTACAAAATCCTAGAGAATTGACTAAAAAACTATTTGAAATAATAACTTCAACAAATTTGCAGGATATGAAATAAGCCCACATAAATCATCAGCATTTCTATATATTACTAACAAAGTGTAGCAGGAAGAGACAGAAAGAGAAATTCCACTTAAAATAACTGCAGACAGTGTAAAATACTTGGGAGTCGACCGGCCAAGACAAACCTAGGAACTATATGAACACAATTACAAAACACTTCACACAAATAAAGTCAGATTTAAACAACTGGAGAAATTTTAATTGCTCTTAGGTAGGTCAAGCCAATATAATAAAAACGACAATTCTACCTAACTCAATTTACTTAATCAACTCAATCAAATTAACACAAAAATTATTTTACAGATTTAGAAAAATAATAACAATTCATCTGGGAGAACAAAAGGTCAAGGATATCAAGGAAATCAACAAAAAAAATGTGAAAGGAGGTGCTTTAAGCAGTACAAGATCTCAAACTGTATTACAAAGTGGTAATCATCAAAATAATCTGGCACTGGCTAAGAAATAGAGTGGTAGATCAGAGGAATAGATTAGGTACACAATACTCCGTAGTAAATAACCATAACAATCTAGTGTTTGGCAAACCCAAAGATCCAAGATTCTGGAACAAGAATTCACTATTTATCAAAAACTTCTGGGGAAGATGGAGAGTGGTTTGGTAGAAACTAGGTATAGACCAACATCTCACAATATATACTGAGTTAAGGTCAAAATGGGTGCATGACTTAGACACAAAGGGTGACATCATAAGTAAGTTAGGAGAGCATGGAATACTTTACCTGTCAGATTTATGGATAAGAGAAGAATTTATGATTAAACAAGAGACAGAGTACATTTTGAGATATAAAATGGATAATTTTGATTACCTCAAATAAAATTTTTTGCATGAACAAAACCAATGCAGCTAAGATTAGAAGGGAAGCAGAAAACTGTGAAAAACTTTTTTATGTCAAATTTCTCTGATAAATGACTAATTTCTCAAATATATAGAGAACTGAGTCAAATTTATAAGAATACGATTCATTCCCCAATTTATAAATAGTCAAAGGATATGAATAGGCAGTTTTCAGATGAAGAAATTAAAGCCATCTAAAGTCATATGAAAAAATGCTCTAAATCACTATTGATTAAAGAAATGCAAATTAAAACAACTCTGAGGTGCTACCTCACACCTATCAGACTGACTAATACGACAGAAAAGGAAAATGATAAATGTTGGAGAAGGGGTGGAAAAATAGGTACACTAATACATTGTTGGTAGAGCTGTGAACTGATCAATTTGGCACTATGCCCAAATGGCTATAAAACTGTGTATACTCTTTGACCCAGCAATACCCACTGCTAGGTTTATACCCCAAAGACATAAAAGAAAAAGGAAAAGGACCTATATGTGCAAAAAATATTTATAGCAGCTCTTTTCGTGGTAGCAAAGAATTGGAAACTGAGAGGATGTCCATTAATCAGAGAATGACTGAACAAGTTGTGGGATATGATTATGATGGAATCCTACTGTGCTTTAAAAAATGACTAGCAGGATGCTTTCAGCAAAACCTGAGAAGACTTACATGAACTGATGCAAAGTGAAGTAAGTAGAACCAGTAGAACAATGTACACAGTAACAGCATTATTTTACTATGATTAACTGTGAATGACTTAGCTATTTTCAGCAATACAATACTTATGATGAAAAATACTATCCACCTCCAGAGAAAGAACTGATGGAGTCTGAATGCAGACTGAACCATACTTTTAAAACTTTATGTTTTTTTTAAATCTGTGTTTTCTTTTGCAACATGACTAATGTAGAAATGTTCTGAATGAGTGCACATGTACAATCTATATCAAATTACTTGCTTTCTCAAGGAAGGGGAAGGAGGAGGAGGAAAGAACTCAAAATTTTAAAAATGAATGTTAAAAATTTTTTGCTTACACGTAATTGAGGGGAAAAAAAGCAAACAAAAAAGAAACATATGGCAGTGAATAAAGTATAATTAAACTTTCATGTGTACAAAATCTGTTATGTTTTGTTATTTTCCCCCTACCCAGAGGTGAAAAACTACTACTATAGAACAGTGACTGGCTATGATACACTTTGAGGGCTGGAATATAGCGATACAATCCATAAATGATGGTCTAATAGGTGTGTGGATATGCGATATTCCTGAGACAAAGGGGAGTCAGAACAAATTTGGAAAATTGAACTCACTTTCACACTGAAAAAAATTGCTGCACAAAATTAGTATCTCAGATATACACATAATTTCATCTTTAATATTTTAATGGGAAAAATATTGCCAGCATTAATATTTTCTCATGGAATCATTACTCATCATGTACAGGGGAAGATCAGAATTCCCAAAAACACTATTTAGGAAAAATATGGCCAATCTAATTTATTTAGGGCTCAATTTGAGAGCCTATGCTTCTTCTGCTGTCTGCCTTTTGGATAGTTTACTTAATTTTAGTAATAACGTTAGCTGACATTCACATATATATGTGTGTGTGTATATATGTACATATTTAAATTTGTGACTCGCATTGCATGTATTTTTTGCTAAAGAATGAACACGAGAAATGGGAAATAATATAAGGAGATGAAACACAAAACCAGTCCACTTCAATTTTATCAGCATAACTTTAAAGATAGGGTCTAGAGAGAAAAGAGATTAAAACTTTTGTTTAAATGAAATGCTTAGTTGACAGTATGACTTTTTCCTGTCTAAGCGCAAAGTAGGAGACAATAATAGCTCCCATTTATATAGGCTTTAAAGCCAATAAAGCCATTATCTTATTTGACCCTCTCAACAACCCTTGGGATAAGGAGTATTATTACCCTCAGTGAACAAAGAAGAAAACTGAGGCACCTGTATAAAGGTGAAGCCTTGCCTGCAGCATAGAGGGGTGCTAGCTTGGAGCCTACAGACACAGGTTTGAATGCCAACACTTACTAATGGTGCGATCTTGGGAAAGTCACTTCACCATTCTGACCCTCCCCTTCACCAAGAGTCCCCAGCCACAAGGCCCGGGTGTCCGTGTCTGTGGGGAGAATGTTGTTACTTTTCTCCCCATGCTATTTCATTATTAATGAGGTTGATCAAAGGAGTCTACCAGCTGCACTCTTGATTTTTAGAAGGCAGAAAAGAAAAAGGAACCCGGAGTCTTCAGTGAAGACTCCTTTTAAAAGCCAACCTAAAGGAATGGCTTCTCTGATAAGGGTTCCAGAGAGTCTAAACAAGCCATCTCATCATAGGTGCCCAGCCCTAGTTCACCAAAACTGTGGGAGGGTCCCAAGGAGGCACCAAGGTCTGCTCCAAGCCAACAAAACTTTTTCCCTTCTACTTCCCCCCGCCAAGAACGGAAATGGAGCAAGTGGTTCCCCTACCATCTCCCTCACCTCCAGAAGTGATTCATGACAGTCTCCAGGTAGAAGCACATGGGAGCTGTATAGGTACATGGGAGCCCAGAACTATACAGTTGAGAAGAGAATTCCTGGTCACTTTTGCCTTTTCATTTCCTTTTTCTGACCACAGGTCAGAGAAGAGAGACCTGAGGACAGTTTTCTAGATGGTTTAGTGTCCAGGAGAAACACATCACAGATAGATGTGCTCAGTCACATGGCCTGAGAAGAGTACATGCACAATTTCATATCTGAACCTCTGCCTCCTACTTAGAAGATGAAGATTTCCAAGGCAGTGGAATCCTAGAATTTAGACAACTAGCATGCCTCTGGCTAATCTGAGTTCTGTTCCTTTCCAGAGTCAAAACATGGGGTAGAAATAAGTCCAGAAGAACCTAGAACCTTAAAGAAAAATGGAACTCATGGAGAGGGAGAATTGTGTTGATTGTTTGTAGGCTTTTAAGAGTTTCTCTACATTTACTATGGGGTTCATTTTCTCCACTGCCTTTGGGATTAAATAGAGGTAATCTTGTGGGTCTACCCATTACCACTATTTTTGTTAACAAGAGTTAGGTTAACGACCTGCAGTACTTGTTTGAACAGCAGCTAGGTAGGTGGTTGCCTATATCTGTGGAATCACAGACAACATAAATTGGGGCCCAGCAAAAACTCTGGGTATCTGCTGGGGCAGCTAGATGGTGAAATAGATAGCGCAATGGGCCTGGAGTCAGGAAGATCTGAGTTCAAATTTGCACTCAGATACGGTATGACCCTGGGCAAGTCACTTAACCCTGTTTGACTCCGTTTCCTCATCTGTTCAATGAGCCAGAGGAGATGGCAAACTACTCCACTATCTTTGCCAAGAATACCCCAAATGGGTCACAAAGAGATGTACTTGACTGGATAACGATAACATATGTTTGCTAAGAGAAACTAATCTTTGGGTTTAGTCCCCAAGATTGGGCTAGGTCTGTGTAAGTCCAGAGTTTGAGGGACCCTGGGCCATAGGTTACAGTTATATGCCTTTGTTTTGAACTATTTTTTCTGGCTTACTAATAATAAGTTTACATGCGTCAGTAAGGGACCATGAGTGGTGGTTTAGATAGGACGCAGGCCAGAAGAGGTAGCTCCCTATCACATCCAGGATCAAATACAAATTATTCTTGTTTGGCCTTAAAATCCTTTAATAAACTAGTCCCCTCCTGCCATTCTACACTTTTTAGAACCTACTTCCCAGCACATACTCTTTAGTCCAGTGACTCTGGCCTCCTGAGCAAGATACTCCTTTTGTTGGCTCTGGGGGTTTTCTCTGGCTTCTCTGCCCCCCCCCCCCATATAGAACATTTTCCTTCCTCAACTCTACCTTACAGACTTCCCTGGCTTCCTTTAAGTCCTAACTAAAATCTCATCTTTGACAGGAAGCCTTCCCCATCCCCCTTTGATTTTAGTGCCTTCCCTCTGTTAATTATTTCCTATTTATCCTGTATGTAGCTTCTTTGTATATATCTGTTTGCATGTTGTCTCCCCCATTAGATTGTGAGCTCCTTGAGGTTTTTTTTTCTCTTCCTTTTTGTATCCCCAGTGCTTAGCATAGTACCTGGCAATAGTAAGTGCGTAATATTTTATTGACTGATCTTTCTGGGATGCAATAACGTGCTTTAAAAACCTTAACGTTCTGTAGAAATGAGGGCTGTTGTTACTGTTTCTCGAGGTCACTCATTAGTGGCTGAAGCAGATTTCAGTTTGGGCTGGGAGAACAGCATGGGCTCCCCGTGCAGTGGTTACCTGCGTTGTTTATCAGCACAGCCTCTCCATTTCTACAGTCCTCTGGCACAGTCCCATGCTCGGTTCCATCTTCCTGGACGGGTGCTCCAGCTTCTGGATACATTTTTAGTTCTGCAAACACATACATGTGTGTGATGGTCAAGCAGGCTCTACCCACATCTTAGAAATTATACTCCAAAGGCAGTTTTTATGGTTCAAGCAAGGTTTAAGTCCTCCCCTGGACTGAGACTATTCCAATGGAGCCCCACTACCACTCAAATATTGTACAAATAGACCTTAGAGATCAATTTAGTCCACCCCCGCCCCCTATTTTATAGATGGGGAAACTGAGGCCCGGGGAAGAGAACCGACTCGTTCAAAGTGACACAGTGACTGTGAAAAGAGAAAACGGGGTTTCGGACCTAGCACTTTTTCGCCTCCACGAGCCACTTCCCCCTTGAGCGGCCCCAAGCCCTGCCCGCAGTCCCCTCCCAGGCGCGCTCCGGACGGGGTGAGGGGGGCGGTGCTCTGCCCCCCACCCTCGGAACAGACCCCGGCGCGGCCGAGGCCTTCTCGGGTCCCCTGGGTGCCCCACCTCGGCGGGCAGGCTCGCCAAACCTCTA
Organism: Trichosurus vulpecula; assembly: GCF_011100635.1. Classification (NCBI taxonomy): domain Eukaryota; kingdom Metazoa; phylum Chordata; class Mammalia; order Diprotodontia; family Phalangeridae; genus Trichosurus; species Trichosurus vulpecula. The sequence goes on along the minus strand of NC_050575.1, from coordinate 382,055,386 downwards.
GCTCAGGTCTCCTCCCGCAGCGCTGGCTGGGCCGCAGCTGCGCCCTAACGCTTCCTCCGTCGCCAAGGCAACCGCCGCGGCCGCGCGCCCCGGGGGGCCCAGGGTTGCCAACGGCCCCGCCCCGCCGGCCGCGGTCACGTGGGGGGTGCGGCGCGGGCAGACGCGGCGCGGCTGGGCGTGGCGCTGTGGCTGGACGAGCGGGAGCCGCTGCTGGACTGGCCCCTCGCCTCTGCAGGTAGGGCCTGCTGCGACCCTGGCCGAGGGCCCCCGCCCACCCATGCCTCGGCCCTGCTGAGCGCCCCGCCCCCGCCCGGACCGGGCCCCGGCCCATCCCCGCCTGACCCCCCCCCCCGGCCCTGATCCCAGTGTGAGCCCATCCGGAGCGCCCCCCACCCCGTCCTCTCCCTAATCTTCCCCTCCCCCCCAATCTCGCCCGTAACCCAGGCTGGGCCCCTTCCCATCCCCTCCCCCGCCTCAGTCCCCTTCCCATCCTCTCCTGAGCTCCTCCGTCTTCTCCTGAGCCCCCTCCAGCCCATCCCAGTCTGAGTCCCCTCAAGCGTCTGGTCTGATGGCTCCCCCCTTCCCAGCTCCCTCCATCCTCTCCCGAGCCTTCCTCTGGTCCCAGTCCAGTCCCTGTCTGAGCCTCCCTGCCCTCCTCCTCCCCTTCCCCCTCCACCAATCCCTTGGGCCCCTCCCCCATCTTCTCCAGAGCCCTGGTCCTTTACTGCGCTCTCCCCCCCACCCCCCAGTCCCAGCCCCAGCCCCGTCTGAGCCTCCCTCCCCCCGCCGAGTCCCACCCCCATCCCCTCCTAAGCTCCCGGCCTGAGGGGGCCCTCCCTCCAACCAGGTCCCAGCCCCGTCCTTGTCTGAGAGCCGCCGTCCCCTCCTGAGCCCCTCCAACTCCTCCCGAGTCTTCCTCCCCTCCCACCCCGCCATCCCCTCCTGAGCTCCCGGCCTGAGGGCGTCCTCCCCCCGACCCTCCATCCCCATCTAAGCTCTCCCCTCCATCAGGTCGCAGTCCCATCCGCGTCTCAGCACAGCCCTCCCAACCTGAGCCCTCCGCCCATCTCCATCCGTGCCGAAGGCTCCCCTCATTCCTCAGCCTCATCTCCAGAGTCGACCTCTCCCCTGGGTTCCAGCCTCACGTCCACCTGAGCCCACTCCCCCTCCGGCCTCCGCCTCTCCTCTCCTGACACCCCCTCCAGGCTTCATCCGACGCAGAAGCTCTGCGTCCCAGCCTCATTCCCTCCTGACCTTCCCCTTCCCTGAGATCCCCCCTCCCCGCAGCCCCGTCCTTACTTGAGCCTTACCCTCCCAGCCCAGCATGAGCCCTCCTCCCTTCAGGGCCTAGTCCCTTCCCTTCAGGCCTTGCCTTCTTCCCTTCACCCCAGGTCCAAGCTCCATCCCTCACTAAGGTCCCCTTTTCGAAGATCCAGACTGGCTCCCTCCCAGAACTCACCCCTCTCCTTCCCACAGGGTCTCATCTCCGAAATCTGACTCCTCTTCCAGTGCCTTCCACCTTTCCTGAGTTCTTCCCTCCCCTCTCCAGGTTCTAGCTCTATCCCCTCCCTCAGACCCATTCCCTCCTCAGCACCCTCCACCCCTGACAACCTGACAGTTTCTCCCAGGTGCTAGGCCCATTTTCTCCCTCCTGGCCACTGTTCCTCCCTTGATCAGGCACCATCCTGTCCAGAGCTACTTTAGATCCTTATCTCTGCCCCACCCCCCACCCCCAGCCCATCATAGATCCTTCTCCATTCCTTCCATCTAATCAAGTCCCAATCCCTTCCTCAGGAATCCCTCCTCACATCCCTATCATCCCTCTCTGTGACTTTCCTGTCCTTACCCAGTGTCTCTATCAGTCCTGTCCAGTTCTTCATTTGCTCTCTATCCAGCCCCATCCCCATTTTAGCCCCTTGAATAGAGGCCCCATCTCTTCCCTAGTCACACAAAACCTGGCCACATCCACCCACCTTAGCAACTCCTCAAGCTAGGCCTCAGTCTGACCCAATCCTGTCCTCATCTTTCCATTAGAGACTTTCTAAAGCCTGACTGGCCCAACTGCAGTGAGTACATGCCTCCCTCAGCAACCCTCGGGCCTTTTCTTCCTTCAAGTTCAGTCCTGTCTCTTCTGATCCCCATCCCTTCCTACCCTATTCTGTCCCCATCATCAGGAGTTCAGTGCATCCCCAAAACTAGCTTGTCCATCAGGCTGCCCCTCTTAATCCCATGTCTTAAAAGGGTTCAGAGGCTCTGGGCTCCACTTTTGGAGGCTGGTGAGCTTCAGGTTCCTTGGCTCATCTTTGTAAGCCTTTTATTTACTTCATTAAAAATACTTTTATGTTGAGTGTTTTCTAGTTTAAAATAGCTTTTAAGGATAAAAGATGAAAGCTACTAATGTACCAATGTAGTATTTCTTAGATTAAGAATTTGCAAGATCTTGTAAATAAGTTTCAGTATGATTTCAAATGTTCTTCTATGCAGGCGTAATGATGAGAAATACTTTGAATTTATATAACACCTTTTCTAATTGGACATATTCACATATAGTATTTATTACCTCATTTGTTTTCACAGCATGACTTCTGGATAGAAAAAAGTTCTATTATTATTTTAACTTAATTTCACAAATAGAGAAAACTAGAGAAATAAATGACTTGCTTGAAGGTTTTGTGGGTATCTGCTCCAAGACTCGAATCCAGGTCTCACAGCTCTGATCCTGTTACTCTTTATACTAAATAAATAAGCCGTTGTTTCTCAGCCTTCCCCAGTGACTGATAAATCACAATTTGGCAAAGGGAAATGAAACATCAGGAAGCCAGGATATGCCAAGGACTTTTCCCCCCCAGCATTATGTTTGACCTACATGATTAGGACCTTCTTCCAGCATTCCGCATTGAGTAATATTTAAGTTTATTCATTGAATATATTTATCGACTTGCTTATCATGTACAGAGAGCACTGTGCTAGCTGATAAGGGGAGCAACAAAAGAAATAAAAGACATGGTCCCCTGGCCAAAAGCAACTTTTAGTGTAGTTGGGGAGATAAGGCAGGAAACATTTCAAGAAGTGCAGTGATGGTTGTTTAAAGCAAGGAACGTGGAGTCAGAGGACCTGAGTTTGAATCCCAGCTCTGCTATTTATAGGGACTGGTGGGCCTTTCCCACTCCCCCAACCCTCAGTTTCCTCTGTAAAATGAGGGGGTTGGACTGGAAGGCTTCTAAGACCTCAAGACTATGGTCACACAGGTGACCCCTCCAGTTCCTTGCCCTTCTAATCCTGCACTTCTATAAACTCCAGATGGTTGTCACAGACAAGTATTAGGGCTACAACTTAGGGACTGGACTGATGAGAGATGTGGGGCACAGGGTAGGATTTCTATAGACCAAGAGAAGTGGGGGGTGGGGAACCTGAAGGCTAAAGATACAAGTGCAAAGATGCTGTGAGCCTGGAGAATGAAAAAAGGGAAGAGAACATCGTCTTAAAACTATAGGCTGGTTAAAATAACTGATTCCTGGGAAATACTAGAGTAGATGATTAAAGAGATTGTTAGGAAACATCTAGGAAAAGAATTGATGATTTACAAAGATGACTTCATCAAGAATAGATCAGGCCACACTTCCCTCATTCCCTTTTTCCTTTTTCACAGGATTGCTGAACTAGTAGATGAGAATGCTGTGGATATAAGCTTATCTAGATTTTTGCAAAGCTTTTGATTAAGTATATCATACTGTCTTGTGGGGAAGATGAAGTATGGATTACATAATAATAGAGGAAGAGGGATTCAAAACTCATGGGATGGCTAGACTAATAGGGTAGATATTAATGTGTTGTTGTCAGTTTGGATCTCCGGTGGAAGCTGGTCTTTAGACTACTCATCTGTAAAATGAGGGGCCTGGACAGCATCTCTAAAGTCCAAATTCAACTAAGCTCAATTCTGTTAAATCATAAGGTTTTTTTAAAAACCTTTTTATTCATCATGCTTGATTTGGTATTAACAATTTCTTTCATCTTCTGTAAATTATTTGGCTATGTGCTATTATTTTCATTACAGAGACCAGAAAGCAAAAAAACCAAAAAACAAAAACCATGCTACCTACTAGTTTAATGCAACTATATTGCATTAGTGACCAGGATTTTCTCTGCTCTGTTACTATTTGAAACAATGCTAAGTTGCTACACTATCTTTGCAAAGAAACTGAAACAGTATCATCTGTGAGGAAGGAGTCTGTCTTTCAGCCTAGTAGAAGGTATGTGTTATTTCAGGATTTAGATATAAGGGATGTTTACTTTTGATTAAGACCAAGTTTTAATTTCTCTGCATATGTTGCTGTATGAAAGGCTTAGCTTTGATAAGGAATCTTACTGGACTTAGGTGGCTGAGCCCCACTTGGAGTCTTGGGCCATATGACCCTGGCCAAGTCCTTGTCCTCTTATAGCTCCAGTTTCTTCAGTGAAGGAAAGAGATATAATAAGCCTCTAATACTACCTCACAGGGTGGTTTTGAGGAACAAATGAGATACTTTATGTGAAGCACTTTGAAAGCCTCAAAATGCTCCCTGTGTCTGCTGTTCACTCTTGGGAGGGAGTACATGGCAGAGTCACTGATGGCCAAAGGATATGAACAGTTGGATAATTTTTCTCATAATTTTCTCCAGCATTTGACTCAGTTCATAGATCCACTTAACACTGATTGTTAGGTTTTTTCTAGCTTGCAGTCTGAACACATGTTTTTTCCTCACAGAAACATTGTTAACACATGGTAGTTGAGTTCTATAGGCCTCTAGGTGGTACTGTAGAAGTGCTGGACCTAGAGTCAGGAAGATCTGAGTTCAGATTCATCCACATACTAGCTATGAGACCCTGGGCAAATCTTGATTTATGCAAATGTATTTATGCATTTAACTGTCTTACATCACCTTTTCCATCAATAAGATGGCCATGATTATAATAGCATCTACTTTTCAGGGTTATTTTGAGGTTAAAGTGAGATAATATTTATAAAGTTCCAAGTCTTAAAATTCTATAAAAATGCTAACTGCTACTACTAGTAATTACTACTTGCAATATAACTATGTTTTAAGGGAACCTTGTCATCTCATGTTTCTATGGGAAAACATAATTCTAATTCCAAATGATTGTCAAGCCTCTAAACTGGGAAGTGCTCTTATAGGATTCTCTGTAGAGCTTTTTATCCTTGAGATTCTAGTAGAGACCTACTGATATTGGGGGGCAGGGTGAATGAGAGTGAGGAGTTCAGTATGACTAAGGTTGTGAAACTAAGTGACTGTGGAAGGATGCTTGTGGCCTGAATAGAAATAGGGAAGTTAAGCAGAAGAGTTAGATTGAGAGAAAAATAATGAATTCCATGTTGGACATTCTGTTGACTTTGAGATTCTCCACAACCTTCAAGATGGAAATATACATATACAGCAGGTAGTAAGTAATGTAGAACTGGAACTCAAAAACTCAATGAGAATTGGGCATGTAGATTGTGGTAGTCATCTGCAGGGAGATAATTGAACCCTTGGGAATGATGAGATAACCAAGAGAGAGAATGTAAGGAAAGAAAAGAAGAGGGCCTGGAACAGAAACCTAGGACACACTTGTAGATTGATAAGGAACAATCAGACAGGAGGTAGAGGACCCAGAAGAGAACAGTATTAGGATATGGGAGAGGAGGATGAGGTAGTTAGCAGTATCAAAAAGCTTAGGAGAAGTTAAGAAGAGTGGAGGACTGAAAAAAATCACCACACAAAGTGAGGTTGAACTAGATGTTCTCTTAAGAGTTTTACTGACTCTAAAAAGTATGAATCTATATCTTTTTTCATATAGTACATTCCAGAATATGTTCAGGATTCAACTGCTGTATTATTTAACCATTAATTTTGAGTATATTTGCGTAATTCAATTTAGTGAGTACTTCTGTGTGTTTAGGGGTCATAGTGAAACAAAAAAAAATGCAGTTTTGTGCTGTGAAGGAGCATATAGACAGATATGAAACAATTAAAAATGCAAGACACCATAATATTTGATAACAAAGATTTTCCCCTGGTTCAACCACTTCACTTCTTTTCTTAATGTTGTTTGTGCAGAAGCTCTTCAGTTTCAAGAAATCAAGGTTATCCATTTTATCCTTGGTATGGTTAAGACTATGTCTCTTACCTTTGACTGTGAGAGGTAAATGGTCTTTTTCTCTTGAAAGTTTTTTATAGTATGATCTTTAATAGTCATGTCATGTTTCCATTTAAAATATATCGTGGAGTGTGGTATAAGATGTTGGTCTAAGCTCAGTTTCTGATAGACTGCTTTCCAGTTTTTCTAACAATTTTTATCTAATAGGGAATTTTTCTTAGGTAATTTATGTTTTGCATCTTATCTAACACTGGGTTTTCTATTTTCTGAATCTCCCTTGTCTAGTTTGTTTCATTGGTTTTGCTATAGTCTTTAATCAGTACAAGATAGTTTTGATAACTTCTGCTTTATAAACATACTTTGGGGTTCGGAAGTGCTATTTTCCCTTTGTCCTGACTTCTTTTCATCATTTCCCTTGATATTCTAGATTTTTAGTTTCCCAGACGAATTTTGCTATTATTTTATCAAATTCTGTAAAGTATCCTCTTGGTAATTTGATTGAAATAGCATTTAAAATGCAAATCAATTTTGGTAGTATTGTCATTTTTCTTATGTTATCATAGCCTAGCCATGAGCACTGAATATTTCTCAAGCTATTTAAGTTGTTCTTTATTTCTTCAAGGAGTACTTTGTAATTGATTGTATATTAAGTTTTTTGTGTGCTTTGGAATGTTGCTTCTGAGATATTCTATAGTTATTCCCCTTTCTATTTCTATTTCCCTTTCTATTCTTGATTCTTGTGTTTGTTATTATTATTATATAGAAATGCTTTTGATTTTTGAGGATTTATTTTGTAGCCTGCAACTTTGTTGAAGCTATTTGCTGAAGTCTCAATTAGTATCCTTTCTGAGGTTTTCCAAGTAAACTGTCATATCAGCAAATAGGGATTTATTCCTTTAATTCCCTTCTCTTTTCTTATAGCTATTACTAACATTTCCATAAGTATATCAAATAGTAGTAGGGAGAGTGAGTGTCCTTCTGCACTTATTGCAAAGAATTCTAGACATTCTGAGGTCTGTATCCTAAAGAGATCAAAGACAAGGGAAAAGCATCTATTTGTACAGAAATATTTATAGCAGCTCTTTTTGTGGTGGCAAAGAATTGGAAACTGTATCATTTGGGTAATGACTGAATAAGTTGTGGCATATGATTGTGATGGAATATTATTGTGCTGTGAGAAATGATGAGCAAGATGGTTTCAGAAAAACTGTCATATATGAACTGATACAAATTGAAGTGAGCAGGATCAGGAGAAAGACTTAGTAGCTGTGATCAAGACAACATTCCAAGACAATTCCAAAGGACCCATGATAAAAAATGCTATCCACCTCCAGAGAGAATGCGGATTAAAGAATACTTTTTTTACGTTGTTTATTTTTCTTATTTTTTTTTCATCATAGTTAATGGATAAATCCCAAGCGGGATTTGAAAACAAGTCTTACCTTTAATGTGAGCACCTTAACTACTAGGTCATAGCCATTCTATATTCTGCCCTTCTCACATGTAATTGTTGTGTTCACTTCTGGGAAGGACATTGGCAAGCTAGAAAGTGGCCAGGATAGTGATGCCTTGAGACCAAACCATTTGAAAATCTTCTGAAGGATCTGGACTTGTTTAGCCTGAAGAAGACTTGAGGGCTGTGATAGCAGGTTTTATGTATTTAAAGAGAGATTTGACTTATCTGTTTAGCCCCAGAGGGAAGAACAAGGAGCAAAAGGTAGAAGTTACTTCTTGAGGCAGACTTGCCATTGAGGTAAGAAAAACTTCCAGACAATTAGAGTTATCTAAGTAGAATAGGCTGTTTTAGAAAGTAGTCTTACCCTCTCAAGAGTTCTTCAGTCAAAGGCTAAATGACCAGTGATTGGGACTGTTGTAGAGCAGATTCACAACAGGTATGGGTTGGACTAGATGGTGTCAAAGGTCCCTTCAGACTTGGTGAAGATTCTCTGGCTCCTTTGCATAGCCAACTAGCTTTGATAGATAAGGAAAGCTTCCTTATCTATCAAATGAGAGGCTAAATCCCTCCCAGTTGTAGACTTCTATAACTCTACGAAAATCAGACTCCCTGTGACTTTGAAGGATCATATAATCCAGCCACATCAATGCTACCACCTTAAAAATTTTCTTTATCTTCATCTTTCTCTCCACAACCTCCTTTCTTTTTTTTTTAATTAATTTAATATTTTTAGTTTTCAGCATTGATTTTCACAAGAGTTTGAATTACAAATTTCCTCCCAATTTCTACCCTCCCCCCCACTCCAAGATGGCATATTGTCTGGTTGCCCCGTTCCCCAGTCAGCCCTCTCTTCTGTCACCCCACTCCCCCCATCCCCTTTTCCCTTACTTTCCTGTAGGGCAAGATAAATTTCTATGTCCCATTGCCTGTATATCTTACTTCCTAGTTGCATGCAAAAACTTTTCTTTTTTGTTTTTGAACGTCTGTTTTTAAAACTTTGTGTTCCAAATTCTCTCCCCTCTTCCCTCCCCACCCACCCTCCCTAAGAAGGCAAGCAATTCAACATAGGCCACATGTGTATCATTATGTAAAACCCTTCCACAATATTCATGTTGTGAAAGACTAACTATATTTTGTTCCTTCCTATCCTATCCCCCTTTATTCAATTTTCTCCCTTGACCCTGTCCCTTTTCGAAAGTGTTTGTTTTTGATTACCTCCTACCCCTATCTGCCCTCCCTTCTATCGTCCTCCCTTTTTTATCTCCTTCCTCCTTTTTTCCTGTGGGGTAGGATACCCAATTGAGTGTGTATGTTAGTCCCTCCTCAGGTCAAATCCGATGAGAGCAAGATTCACTCATTCCCCCTCACCTGCTCCCTCTTCCCTTCCTACAGAACTGCTTTTTCTTGCCACTTTTATGCGAGATAATTTACCCCATTCTATCTCTCTCTTTCTCCCTCTCTCAATATATTTCTCTCTCATCCTTTAATTTAATTTTATTTTTTGAGGTATCATCCCTTCATATTCAACTCACCCTGTGATATATATATATATATATATATATATATATATATATATATATATATATATATATATATTCCCTTCAGCTACCCTAGTACTGAGGTCTCATGAATTATACACATCATCTTTCCATGTAGGAATGTAAACAAAACAGTTCAACTTTAGTAAGTCCCTTATGATTGTTCTTTCTTGTTTACCTTTTCATGCCTCTCTTGATTCTTGTGTTTGAAAGTCATATTTTCTATTCAGCTGTGGTCTTTTTACTGAGAAAGCTTGAAAGTCCTCTATTTTATTGAAAATCCACATTTTGCCTTGGAGCATGATACTCGATTTTGCTGGGTAGGTGATTCTTGGTTTTAGTCCTAGCTCCATTGACCTCCGGAATATCATATTCCAAGCCCTTCGATCCCTTAATGTAGAAGCTGCTAGATCTTGTGTTATCCTGATTGTGTTCCCACAATACTCAAATTGATTCTTTTTGGCTGCTTGCAGTATTTTCTCCTTGATCTGGGAGCTCTGGAATTTGGCAACAATATTCCTAGGAGTTTTCTTTTTGGGATCTATTTGAGGAGGTGATCTGTGGATTCTTTCAATTTCTATTTTACCCTCTGGCTGTAGAATATCAGGGCTGTTCTCCTTGATAATTTCTTGAAAGATGATATCTAGGCTCTTTTTTTTTGATCATGGCTTTCAGGTAGTCCAATAATTTTTAAATTATCTCTCCTGGATCTATTTTCCAGGTCAGTGGTTTTTCCAATGAGATATTTCACATTGTCTTCCACTTTTTCATTCCTTTGGTTCTGTTTTATAATATCTTGATTTCTCATAAAGTCACTAGCTTTCACTTGCTCCAGTCTCATTTTTGAGGTAGTATTTTCTTCAGTGGTCTTTTGGAGCTCCTTTTCCATTTGGCTAATTCTGCCTTTCAAGGCATTCTTCTCCTCATTGGCTTTTTGGAGCTCTTTTGCCATTTGAGTTAGCCTATTTTTTAAGGTGTTTTTTTCTTCAGTATTTTTTTGAGTCTCCTTTAGCCAGTCATAGGTCATTGACTTGTTTTTCATGGTTTTCTTGCATTACTCTCATTTCTCTTCCCAATTGTTCCTCTACTTCTCTAACTTGCTTTTCCAAATCTTTTTTGAGCTCTTCCATGGCCTGAGACCAGTTCATGTTTTTCTTGGAGGCTTTTGATGTAGGCTCTTTGACTTTGTTGACTTCTTCTGGCTGTATGTTTTGTTCTTCTTTGTCACCAAAGAAAGATTCCAAAGTCTGAGTCTGAATCTGAGGGTGTTTTTGCTGCCTGGCCATGTTCCCAGCCAACTTACTTGACCCTTGAGGTTTTCATTGGGGTGTGACTCCTTGTAGAGTATATAGTACTTTGTCCCAAGCTTGAGGGGCTGCGCTGTTGTTTTCAGAGTTATCTCTACCCAGCAAGCTCAGCCATACCAGCAATACTCCTCCCCCGAGAACCGCCAACCAGAATGGGACTCAGCTCTGATCCACCACTTAATTCCTCCCACCAGGTGGGCCTGGGGCTGGAAGCAACTGCAGCTGTAGTTCTGTAGCTGCACCACCTCTGCTGCCTCTGGGGCAGTGGCTGAACCCTCGAACTCCTTTCACTCTGTCCCAGCAGCTTTTCCCACTAACCTTCTCTGTTGTCTTTGGTGTTTGTGGGTTGAGAAGTCTGGTAACTGCTGCAGCTCACTGATTCAGGGAGCTAGGGCCTGTTCCTCCCAGCTGCCGGTGTGGTTGGTGCAGGCGAGGCTCATACTGGGCTCTGCTCTGGTCCGTTCCCAGTTCTGTGCCGTAGACCTTACCCAGCGACTGTCCAGGCTCTTCTGGGCTGGAGCCCTGCTTCCCTCTGCTATTTTGTGGGTTCTGCAGTTCCAGAATTTGTTCAGAGCCATTTTTATAGGTGTTTGGAGGGACCTGGGGGGCAGCTCATGCAAGTTCCTGCTTTCCAGTTGTCATCTTGGCCCACAACCTCCTTTCTTAGAGAAGGAAGTGTTCTTCCTTCTTTCCAAGGATAATCCCCCTCCTCTAGGTTCTTCATTCTATCTCTTCATCTCCCAGGGCTTTCATCTATTATCCTTTCTTCACACTTAGGCTGAATGGAACCACATCGACCTTAGATTAAGTGTGAAGTCTTTGAAAGACATTTAATGAGGTGAAATGAAACCAGACAAGAAGTCTGGACTAGGATTTTTTTCAGTCCCGTTTGAGTCATGTATTAAAAGCATTGAGTTAGCTGGAATTGGAAAGTTGGAGCAATTTCAGCACACTCCTGAAGAGCAAAGGTAGGAATGAATGGAAGAGAGACATCAGAGGAGGCAATTGACTTTATAGACATTTCAGAATAGAAGACCAGGGCCAAGAGGACCCCAGGGAAACTCCCCACCAAGTCACTGTTTATTACAGATACTGTAATATAATCTAATGTTTCATTACCCAGATGATTACAGTAAACTTTTTTTGATGCAGCCATGAAGAGGTCAGAGATTAAGGAGAGATCAATTTAAGTGTAAATTGAGGCAGAGTGCCCAATCTTTGCCTAAATGTTAGGAATCTTCCTTACTAGGGGCAATTGTGATTAAACTCATAGTTATTCATCTAAAATAATTCCCTAGAGCCTAAGAGAAGAGAACCTCATGGACCTTTGGAGCCTCATTGTCCCTAATACTAAAGTGAACTAATTATTTTAACAGTATTACACCAATATCTACAAACATACACGGGTCTTTCCTATCTTAAGACATCTTCACTTGATTAAGCTAGCTTCTCTTAATCACCGAACTTTGGCGGGGGGGGGGGGGGGGGGGGGGGGTCGAGGGGGCTGGCCGGGGAGGGAAGGAGTACCTTGAAACTTGGTTTTACTATCTCCAATTTATCTCTGTAGCACTATCGAATTTAGCTTCTCTCCCCCACACTGTACTAAAACTGCACCAACTTCTTTTGTTAGCTGTTACTCTTTTTAATATTTATGAAACATTCAACACTGTTAACTAGCCCCTCTTTCAAGAAACTCTTCTCTTTGCTTCAATGGCACTACATGATGCTGATCTTCCTAGTGCTTAGGATACTCCATCTTCCCTCTACTAAAAGACATACTCTCTCCCATCATATCTCATTCCTTTCCTGTGTTTTTTTTTTTACTTTTACCTTTTCTTTACAAATCTCATTTGTAGCATCATGTAGATCAGGGTCTCATAAAGTAATTTCAATTCATCAACAAACCATGCCTTTGCCTATAATGTCTATGTCGTTGACTGCCAAAAACTGCCTTTTCTGAGTTTCAGTTTTACATCTTCAAATTCATACTATAGATTTCCACATTGACAGCTTGTCATTTCAAATTTAGTTTGTCTAAAACTGACTTTTTCATTTTATTCCTAGATTATCTATGTCCTTTGAATTTACTATTTGCTTGCCCTCACCCCGTTTGCTTATACTGAACCTCTTAAATGCATATCTACAAACCCTGTTCCCCACCCCTAGCTACAAACTCCTTTACTCTCCTCTACTTCAGCCTTAACTTCCCTTGCCCAAAGTCCCACTACAATGTACCTACCAATCCCTTCCACTATGCCCTCTGGAATGCCTACTCTATAATTAACATATTCTTTCATCCCAAATCTTTTCTCCATCTTTTGGCATTCATTAAGAAAACCCTTTCTTCTTCCTAACTTCCTTATTATTGTCAAGGGTTCCACCATCCTTCCAGTCATTGAGGCTTACAACCCACATGTAATCCTCAACTCTCTCTACTCCCCTTTCTATACTCCATCTGTTGCCAAATTCTGTCAATTCTATCTTTGTAACATCTCTCATCTATGCCCTCTTCTCATCAATGAGACTGTTTCCATGTTGCAGTAGGCTCTCATCACCGTGCTTGGACTAATGATGTAGCTACCTGCTTAATCTTTCCTTACGTTTCCCCACTCCAGTCCATCCTTCACTCAGCTGTCACATTGGTCTTCCTAAAGTACATGTCTGACAATGTCACCTGCCTCCTGCATTCAGTAAACTCCAGGGATTCCATATAACCTCCAGGATCAAATACAAAATCCTCAATTTTGATGTTAAAGTCCTTTATATTCCTATTCTTTCCTACCTTTCCAGTCTTACAAACCCCACGCCCACATACTCTTTGATCCTGTGACACTGGCCTCCTTGCTGTTCCTCGAACAAAACACTGTACAAAATCACTGACTGTACCCTATGTCTGGAATTCTCTTCTTCATTGTGTCTGCCTTCTGTCTTCCTTCAAGTCTCAGCTAAAATCTCACCCTCTGCAAGCAAGCCTTTCCTGGTTCCTCTTAATACTAGTGCTTTTCCTATAAAGTTTTCTCTAGTTTATCATGTTTATATCTTGTTTGAATAAAGTCTCCCCATTAGAATTTGAGCTTCTTGACAGCAGGGATTCTTTTTATCCCCTTTCTTCCTGTCTTTAGCACTTAGCATAATTACTTACCCAGTACACATGCAGTAGATGCTTAAAAGTGCTTATTGACTTGATGTTAGCTCATACCTCATGACTCACTGTTCTTGTGGTAGAGAAGGTAGACTACTCCTTGCTCCCCATTGCCACAACCAGACTCCCTCTATCACCTAATGTTTTGGACAAATTGCTATAGTCTGATAGAATTTTAACATTTTGAGTCACTTCTCATGAATGATACTGGGCCTGTAGTTTTCTTTCTATATTTTATCTTTCCTTGGTTTAGGTATTAGGACTCTATTTATCTCATAAAAGGATTCTGGTGGGGTGTTTTCTTTCTCAGTTGTTGAAAATAATTTCTAAAGTGTGGGTACTAACTGTTCTTTAAAAGTTTAGTAGAATCCTGCTGTGAATCTATAAGAACTAGGAGTTTTTTTTTCCACCCTTTGGTAGTTCCTATATAACTAGACCTAGTTCTTTTTCCAAAGATTGAGTTATTTAACATCTCTTATCTTGTTGTCTGGTAGTTCAGATATTTTATGTTTTTAATGCTATTCTTCAGTTCCCTTTTCTAGTCTCAGTTTTGTTGGCATGTAAGTATATATAATATGTTCTGATTTTTTTTCATTTCTTCTGTTTTGCTGTGATTTCACCTTGCTCATTTGCTACTTTATTGATCTGATTTTTTGCTCTCTTTAATGAGATTAGCCAAGGATTTACCAATTTTATTAGTCTTTGCAAAGAACTAGCTTTTAGTTATGTTTTTTGTTTCTCTCTAATTTTTAATATCTCCTTTTTTACTTATTTTAGGGGTTTTTTGTTGATTTTCTAATTTCTTTAAATGCATATTCAGTTCATTAATCCTCTTTTTTCAATTTTGTTCATGTATGATTGTAAGGATATGATTTTCCCCTTGAGGACTGCTTTAGCTGCATCCCAGAAATTTCGGTACGTTGTTTTATATCATTATTGTTTTCTTTTACATAGTTATTAATTGTTTCTGGGAATTGTTTTTTGACCTCATTATTTGAGATTTCATTATTTAAGACTCTGTGTCTTTTGTTTGTGGTCCCTGAACTGATTTCTGTTCTTATGGTATCATGGTCTGTAAAGGATGTATTGACTACTTCTGTCTTTTTACATTTGCTTGCAGTATCTCTGTGTCCTAGTACATAATCAGTTTTTGTAAAATTTTCATGCTATGAAGAGAAATATATATTTTTTTGAGTTCCAGTTAGAAGATGCCAAGAAGTCTTTTAACTCTCACTTCTCCAGAAACTTGTTCAGTTCCATATTTTTCCTTTTGTTTATCTTTTTGTTGGACTTACCCAAAACGGATAGAGGGATATTGAAGTCTCCTATCAATATTGAGTTACAGTTTTTGTCTTCTTGAAACTCAGATAATGTTTCCTTTATGAATTTGGATGGTAAGACATTTGGAACTCCTAAGTTTATTACTGATAATTGGTTCTTTGTCTATGGTTCCTTTCACCATAATGTAATTTGCTTGTTTATCCCTTTTTATTTTATGAATGTTTTTGCTTTACCTGATAGCAACTACTGCTTTTTTTGGATTCACTTGATGAATAGCTTTATTTTGTATATATGTCTTTGTTTTTTAAAATATATTTCTTGTAAGCAGCAGGTTGTAGGATTTTGTTTTCTTTTCTAATCTGTCACTTTTTCATTTTATTGGATTGTTTTATTCATTCACATTTAAAGTTAGGATTTGGGTTTATATTTTCTTCCATCTGTCTCTATAATTGGGTTTTTTGAGTTTTTTTTCCCCTCCTGCTGTAAACAGAGTATTATGTTCCTTCAGTTACTTTATTTTAATCTTTTTTTAAGGTGGCACTATTCCCACCAACACTCCTGATCTCCTCTTCTCAGTTGTTACCCTTTTCCCTTTAGGGTTTTGTTTATTTCCTTTTTTTTTCCTGATTTTATCTGGATATATATTTCTTCTGTCTCTTTTTTCTTCCTCTCATTAAAGTAGATTTCCCCTTCCTCTCCTCCCCTTTGGTTAGTCCTGTTTATTAGTTTTTAAAATTTCATTTTTTGCACCCCTTTCCAAAAAGGATTTCTCTCTCTTCATTGTCCATTTTCTCTTTCTGTTTACTCTAGACCCTTATTCTCTTATTCATAGCTTCTATCCTCATCTGGTCCCTTTCTTTTATGTGTGTTCTTTATGCAATCAACAGTTCCAGGGTATCCATGTAGGTTTTCCTTTCTAGGCACTTTCTGTCACTGCCTTGTAAGGCTTATTCCATGGATTTCCCTTTTCCATTGTGCCTTATTCCCAAAACAATGCCAATTATTATAAGTATCAGAGAAGATACTGCCCCATGGTAGAGCCCCTCCAATACCACTGATTTATACCCTCTCTGATTCACCTCCCCCCACCCAAAATTTGCCTGGAAATCTTCCTGTGTTCATGCTGTCTCATTCCTCCAGGTGCCAGTTTTCCTTAGAGGTTCCAACTTCTTCCTCCCCTTCTACTTACCCCTTCAAGTAGATCTTCCAGTCCTCATCCAGAGTAAGATCCCCAACTCTCTTAATGACCATCTCTCTTCACCTATAGGAGTATTCATCAGTGAAATCCCCTCCCACCTCCAAAGTAAGGCCTCCTTTTTTCCCTTCTTTTCAGTTTTTCCCTCTTCCTCCTCTTCTACTTCTCTGTTGACTCTTCTTTTTCTGAGACCAGAGAGGTCTCCTTCTTCTCACTGCTAGCCCTTAATAAGACAAGGTGCATCACATACTCTCTCTATCCTCCTCCTCCCCCCACTCATTTTATGTACCTTCTTATGTTGTAATGTAGTTCCACAAAAGAAGTATTCACCTGTAGGCAGGGTGTCACTAGGTTCTTGTCATAATGCCCTGTCTGCCTCTTCACCTTTATTAGATTTTCACCTTCACCTCTCTCCTTGTGTACACTTAGAAGTCTTTCTGTTGTGACCCTGTTGCTGTGTGCATTTATTCATTCCTCCTGCATTTTTGTTTTTCTGATATGTTCAAGAAGCAAATAATCTCTTCAAGTCTGGTATTCTTGCTATGAGTGTTTCAAATTCTTTATTATTAAACATCCATCATTGGTCCTGTATGGTCACCCTGGGTTGCGTTCTCAGTTCCATTGCTCTTTGGAACACATTATTCCATTCCCTCCTCCTTTTTCTATTGGGTACAGAATTTTTTTTGCATTATTCAAATGACCTTTCCTTTGTGATTGAAAGTCTTTCCTCGTGATGGTGAATCAAATTATTAAATTTAGCCGCAGGTGTCTTGGAGTTTGCAGCCTTAGATTTTTCTTCTGGGGACAATCTGAATTCTTTCAATTGGAATTTCATTTTCTAAGTTCAGAAGTTATGGGCAGTTCTCTTCTATTATTTTCTTCATTATGGTGTTAAGAATTTTTTGTCTTACGTTCTTTTGGGAGACTTGTGATCCTTAGGTTGTCTCTACACAGTACTGTCTTTAAAATCAGTGTGTTTTGCTTTCATAGTGAACATATTTTCTTTTAATGTTACTGTTTTTTTTCTTTTGTTCTTCTAGATTGTTCTTTACTTTGTGTATTTGCATTTGTCTGTTGTTCTTTCTTTTGTTTCTTTGGTAAGACTTGCCATTGCAAATTACAGGTTTTTGATTCTGCTCATTATTTTTGCTGTGTAGGGCATAAATTCTGCTTTCATGATTCTCATTTCTCTTTTTAATTATTCAGGAACAGTGCGTTGTGCTCCATGTCCTCAAATTCTACAGGGTGTTGGATTGTTTTCCTTTGTTTTGCAGTATTTATTCATAAATGCCTGAATTTGTTATGAGATCTGGAGGCCATGTTTCCTTCTGTTGTTACTGTTTTTTCCTGTTGATTTATCTGTTTTTGTTCAAGGTCTTTGAGTTTTCTTGCTGAAATCTTTGGTACTTTCATTCTTTCCCACCTCTTTATTTTCCTTATCACTCATTTCCTGACTTCTAATTCTTCCCTTCTAGTTGTGATTTCCTCGTGGCTGGATCTCTAAGTGTCAGCCTCCTGGGTTTGGGGAGTTTCTTTTTTTTAACCTCCTTTTGTATTTTGAGTATCCTAGGTAAAGTTGCTTTCTCTTTGAAGCATAATTTTTGTTTTGAAGATATCTTAAAAGTCATAGAGATAGGAGAAATGTCTAATCTGCCAGTTTGTTTCCCACATGACCTGGAACTGACACTATAATATCTTACCAGAAAATTATTATTCCATTAGGTGTTCAATTCTAAGTATGATTTTAATTATACTTTTGTTCTGAAACTCTTTAGATAACTGTTCAAGTATATATATTTACAGATGTGCTTTTGGAGACTATTGAATTGTAGATCATAGGTTTTCTGATAGCACCTACCCTTGCCTTTGATTTTACAGATAAAGAGCTTAAAGCAGTTAAGTGACTTGCCTCATATCACACAGGTAGATGTGAATCTGGGATTAGAACTCAGGCCCTTTGGCTCCAAATCTACCACTTTTTTATGAGGGGTAGGAATGGGAATGAAAACAGGGCTAGATTTTAAGTCAGGAGAGATCTAGGGTCCACGTCTTTGCTGTGAGACTTACTTGGTGACCTTGATCAAGCTTATCAACTTTTCTTTTGTTTGTTCTGCAAGAATGGGGTCCATAGCAGTTGTACCATGGCTCTCCTAGGGTTCTTGTGAGAAAGGGTTTTTGTAAGCCTTAAAATGAAATACAAATAAATGTGAGTTGTTATTTCCAGTAATAATTGCCTTCCCTATTAAAGGGAGAATAATGCCACTTCATCAAGTAAATCAAAATTGCACTGGGTTTGTACAGTTTTTCTAATGAGGGTCACCAGCCCTTTCCTCCTCCTCATGCCAAACTCCAGAGCATGGGTCCTTATCCATTCACTGTTTTGGGGAGAAGGAGTGCTGCAGTAGGCTTTGCTCTTTCAGTCTTAAGTAACTTTTTAAATGATTTAGCTCTGAGGAAGGAAAAACATTTTAAAGACTAATTCTGAAGCAGTCAGACCCTCAATGAACTGGCTGCAGGGGCTAGGTACATCTGAAAAAGTCATTGTTACTTTCATGCCAAAGAATCCCATTTTCATTCCCCGTGAAGCAGATGTCTCTCTAGTGTGAAACATACATGGTATTGATTTATCAGGCAGAGGTGCTCTTCTTATTGATACCATTTTTCTTTTTCTGTTTTTTTTTCAGGGTTCTGTTAGCCATGGCTGCTGTTGACAGTTTCTACCTCTTATACAGGGAAATTGCCCGGTCTTGCAATTGCTACATGGAAGCTTTAGCTTTGGTCGGAGCCTGGTACACTGCCAGAAAAAGCATCACCATCATATGTGACTTTTACAGCTTGATCAGACTGCATTTCATCCCTAGATTGGTGAGCAGAGCAGATCTCATTAAGCAGTACGGAAGATGGGCAGTTGTCAGTGGTAAGAAACTAAATTATCAGTACTTTGACTTTAATTTAAAATCCAAGTAGCTATTTAATATCTACTTTTAAATTAGAGGTGTTATTTAAGTATGATATAATGGGTTGAGAGCCGACCTTAAAGTCAAGAAATTCTAAGTTCAGGTTCTGTTTCTGACATATTGTTGGCTGTGTGACCCAAGGAAAGTTGCTTAATCTCTCAGATTTCTGGAGAACTTTGAAACCATAAGATGCAGAGAAAGGATCAGCCTCATTGGTAAAGAGAATTTGCTTACCTAGGAGTTCTCCGTACCAGAGGTGTCAAACTCACTCCCAAGTGGCCAGAACCAGATTAAAATGTAATTGAGAAATGTTTAACAAAATTAATTAAAATACACTACAATATAGATAACATTGATTTGTGGTTTTCTAAGTCAATTTGATCTGTTGCTGTTTAAGTTTGACATTGCTGCCCTAGATCAGGGCTGTCCAAAATACGGCCTACGAGCCACATGTGGCCCGCAGTGTGATTTTATGCAGCCCACCTGTGGGTTTTTATTTTCATGAGCGAAAAAGTAAAATAATAATTTGCATGGAATGCATATTAGATTTTTAAAAATTCCATCACTAATAAATAATCTTGTTGATGTTAATTTTCTTTGGTGTTTTTAAGCAGTATTACACACAGAACACATTGCACAGAATTTTCATTCACTCTGTGGGATGCGTTCGGTCTGTATGATGCAGACTAGTCAGTATGCACCTACCTTTATACTGTTGTGTTGTCGCTTTGTTGTTTTGTGTTTGCTTTCGTGCTTTGAGTCTTTACCTGCTGTATTGATGACACGCATTCCCCAACTTTCTATTAGTGTACTGTATTTTTTATTCTGGGTGAGGCTCTTGAATAATTATTTTATTTTAATGTGGCCCTAAGATAACCTAAGGTTGGACAGCTCTGCCCTAGACCATTGAAATCAAGAGTCAAGTCCTTTTCTTTGTTATTTAGAAGACTATTTATAACTCATTTTGGTACTTTAATAGGAAAATACTATTTAAAAAGCCATGTATATTTACATGCATATTTTTTCTATTATGTATCCCTCTCCACTGCATTTTTAGAAGAAAACATTTTTAAAAGATTTTTACAGAATGGAAAAGCTGGAAAGGATCTCGGAGATGACTTTGTATCAGAGTACCTCTCTCATTTTACAGCTAAGAACACTGAGCTCAGAGGAGGGAAAGAACTTCCTGAAGGTTACCCAGCTGCCAGACGGCTGCAGAACCAGAACTAGAATGGAATGGGGGGAGGGGAATGTCCTCAGTCCTTGTCTTGTACTCTTTCCTGTGGTACTATGCAACTTCTCATATAATTTTTTCCTCCTTTATTCTAATTCCTTTCATTTTCTGAAATGGTTGTTGGCTACTGCCTCAGCTTTATGAAATTTGGAGTTTGAGGAGTTTTACCTTCATAGAGTCACTTTGTTGGAACATGGACAAGATCCTTCTTATGATATACACACTCAAGGATGAATTATTGAAGTTTTTTTTAAAAAATTGAAAAATATAGAAATATTCAGTGTCATATAATCAGTTTAAATAACTTTAAATAAATTTTATCAAAATTTTATAAATTTTTTAATTTTGTTCCAGGTCAGCATTTATAATCAAACTGACCCACCTATATTTATTAGCCCATCATCACTTTACAGTATCATGTGAGATAAGGCAGTTAAGGCCTTATTCTCTCTTTTTTCCTACATGATTCTCTTTGATATGCTTGTTTGATGGTTCCAAATGCTACACATCACAAGATAAAGATACTCAGATGCTGTATTACCTTTTCTCTTTTCTAACACAGGCGCCACAGATGGTATTGGAAAAGCCTATGCTGAAGAGTTAGCAAGCCGGGGTCTCAATATTGTCCTAATCAGCCAGAATGAAGACAAGCTGCACAAGCTTTCCAAAACCTTAGCTGAGACCTACAAAGTTGAAACAGAGATTATAGTCGCAGACTTCTCCAATGGCCGCGGAATTTACTTACTTATTAGAGAAGCTTTACAAGATAGAGACATTGGTATCTTGGTGAATAATGTTGGGGTGTTTTATCCCTACCCACAGTATTTTACTCAAGTCTCTGAGGACAAACTGTGGGACATTATCGATGTAAACATTGCAGCTGCCAGCTTGATGGTCCACATAGTATTGCCAGGGATGGTGGCAAGGAGGAAGGGTGCGATTGTGAACATCTCCTCTGGCTCCTGCTGCAAACCCACTCCCCAGATGACTGCGTACTCGGCATCGAAGGTGATGATTATTGTGGGTTGGGAAAAGAGCCCTAGGCATAAAATAATACTGTAATCATTTGAATAGATTGCAAAACCTTGTTGTTGTCCTTTTGACTGCAGCTGTGGTACTCTAAATACTATTTCTTCTCTTAATGAAAAATGAGAAATAAATGTTTTCTTTTATTTCCTCCTTCTGTTTAAACAGGCTTACTTAGACCACTTCAGCAGAGCATTGCAATATGAATATGCTTCTAAAGGAATTTTTGTACAGAGTTTAATTCCATTCTCTGTAGCTACAAATTCGAAAGCATGCAGTAGCTTTCTACATGGCTGCTCTTGGTTGGTGCCGTCACCAAAAGTATATGCGCATCATGCAATTGCTACTCTTGGAATCTCAAAAAGGACCACGGGATACTGGTTTCATTCAATTCAGGTAACAATATTGGGAACTTTATCTCGCCTAAGTCAGCATAGCTTTAATTGTTTTGAATGATTCTAAAAAAATTTTAAATTTAAGTGAAGGCTAATGTTGAGAAGCAGGAAGTTTTAATTAATTCTTTCATTAACTTCTTTGGTGTTTTTGGTTGTCACAGAAGCTTCTCTTTCAGTAATATTTGTGCTAAAATTGTTGAAAATTAAAATGGATATATGATGAGAAGGGCTTCTCTACATAAATGCAAATGACAACAGAAAACACATCTTAATTTGATGCCATATTGTTGTGTAGAGGTGCTGTTTTGCTTCTCAAAAGACTGTGCCAGGGTGTTGCACACCCAGGCTGTTCCTACAAAGCTAGAAATGTTTTTAATATAGGCCTAATGATGGACTGGCTGAATCATCAGTCATCTTGAGGAGAGTCTATCCATGTTTTCGGGGGCTCATCACTAGTTTGTCCACAAGGTGATGAGTTTTAAAAGGCACAATGACTCTTAATGCGTATCTGTAAATTATAAAGGGATTGACATCTACATCAGGGAAGGGAGTACTCACAGAGATGAAATCTCAGATTTTTGCAGTATGGGAGTATAATTGTAAAAATGGTTCAATGTCTTCATTGGCATCTAACAGGTAAATCTAGTAAGTACTAACTGGTAATGCTTGTAGAAGTGGGTACTGAAGCTTACAGGGTCATCTGAACAATGTAAACCTGCAAAATGTTTCTTTATTTCTGAAGACTGTTATGCCTAATGGTGAAATTGCACAATGTGTTGTGACAATTTTAAGAGGCAAAGAATGAAAAATTATGTATTGGAACATGCTTAAAATACTTAGATCTTTTGATATCTTTGTAGAATAGTTTAGTGAAATAGTTGAGAATTTGAATATTCTAAGTATTGGGAAAGAAACTTGCATGGTTTTATTAAGGGCTTGATTTCTGTAACATAGAATGCATAAGTGTACCATGCTTTCAGAGTTCTTTTAGGTAAAGAGGGCACCAAGTTCTTTAAAACTGTTTATTCCATCCCAAGAATCTTTAGCTTTTATGGTAGATATAATATTCTAAATAGAAACAAAATTAGAAGAGACATGTCAGTCATGGTTGTATTTGACTTTTAGTGCTTCAGCCTAGCGTGTGCTATGTTAGCTATTCAGGTAAAAGTGGAGAAATGATTTTAGCCTGCAAGGCAGAAAGGGAGTCTGGAAGCATTATTACCATATTGATACTGTCCAAGTATTAATATTGCCTTGGAAAGCATTTCTTCTCATACTTGGAAATAACATTCATTTTACTCATTGTAGCTAGTAATTTTTATCCTCAGAACATGATGCAAGTTTGGCAGGAAAAGAGCAGCCTTTTCATTACTAGCTTTCCATCTTTGATATTTAATAAAAAATACCAGACACATTCTAGAGTAGAGTTGACTGAAAAACAAGCTAATAAATACCTTTCCCAGGGTTAATTATTATAAAAATTAGGAAATGGTACCACCATGGATTAGTAGTTGAAACCAAAACCACACTTTAGTTAGGACAGGCTGGCAGAGCAGGATGGAGAAGATTTTATTCAATTTTGAACTTGTGCGTATTTTCATCTACTTGGTCCCAGATATTTAAAGCCATTCCCAAAAGATACCTAGTAGAGGCAGATGTATGTATTCTGTTTTTCATCAATGGGATGAATATTAAGCTTAATATTTTTGAAGATTTATGATTTCATCATGTGATTAAGCTCTCTACTCTCAAACTACTGTAGTTTGCCACTTCTCTGTACCTGTGATTCTCAAACGGTGTGCCATGAAAGTTTGGCATTTCTATTAAGCAGATGAAAGAAAATATATATTTTTGTTTGATATAAATTTTAATTACCTTACATATATAATGTTGTAAGTGTAATATTTGAAAAAATAAACACAGCTTTCCTATTATACATGTGCACTAAACTCAAAACATGTCAAGTCTTGAACTTGTAAAAAATTCAACAAAAATGGCCTCTCTTATTAAAGAGAAACTTTGCACATGCAAATCTTCTGACTTTGCAGTAGTGGAGCTGATATAAACATTCAGTGTACCTCATTTCCTCGTAGTTCAAAGAAGGCTGTACTGGGAAAAAAAATAAATTTTGAGACCATTTGCTTAATTGGTTTAATGGGTTGCTCTTGCCCCCAGAATCCATCATGTAATGGCCAGATCTTCAGTGAAGAGCATTTCTGCCCTTAGCTAACTGAGCTGGTCCTAGGCAGACAGACAGCCACACAATCTAATGCCTGACTCATACCAGAAGCCTCGTCAGCTTCAGATTTGCCACTTTTTATACTTTGTTAGCATAATTTTGATAAATTGGGGTCATCAATATACCATAATGAGGCATCAAAATAGGATGTTAATAAAGGATTAAACTTTTCAATTAGGTGAAATTACCCTGATATTTCAGGTTCTAGGTGGTGATGATCTTAGATGACCATCAGTATTAAGCAAAGAACTGCAGGATTGAATCAGTATTTTCTAGAAATGCTTTTTGATTTACAATATTTTATATGATTAGTATTTTTATGTGTTTTGGACTGTTAAGAATTGATGAATATTCTGAAGCCTTATTAATTGGTACCTTTAGTGATAATTGTAATGGAGGGGCGGGGAAGGTTCTAGTATTGTTAGTAACTTTTCTTCCTTTTTCTTTTTAGTTTCTTTTTGCACAGTATATGCCAGAATGGCTCTGGGCATGGGGAGCAAATATTATCAACAACTCATTGCGTCATGAGGCCTTATCCCATAGATTGTGAGCCTGGATATATCACCTTAGGAAGTCTTGCCAAATTATGTGAACCTACAGTATTCAGAGCATTGGAAGAACAACATTTCATTTTAATTGTGTATTTGCTCTTAACTATTTTGCTGGCACCTTATTGTTGCATCATTGATAAAAACAGACAGGTACTTTTAAAGGATCTGTTGGGGAGCTGCCTGAAGGCATTGGCATGGGGTTAATATTGAATGTGATGAGAACTGATCTAGGAAGCCTAGAATTGGGTATTCCTTTTTTTAATGTAAGCTACTGGAAAAACTGTCAATGAGTCAGCGTTGTGCTATGAACCAAGATGAACTGAAATTGAAATAGACTCATAGTTTGATTCGTTGGGTCTTTTCATTTTAAATCTTCTTGTTTTAAGAGTGGTCATGTGTTTCCTTTGAAGAATTGTAATTCTAAAAAAAAAATAACTGGAAAAGGTGTGTTTAAAGAACCATTTTGAAGCTAAAAATGGCTGGTGTTAGTAGCTGTAGAAATCCAACTACCTATATGTATTGTATTACCTAGATCTTGTAGTTTGAATCTCTTCTGATGAAAATGCTGCTTTTCCACCCAAGAACAGAATTGTATTAGGCAGGTTTGAAAGTTGATCATATTTAGAAAATGGTGAGATCCGTATGAGTAACTTTATAACTAACGGGCAAATCAGTTTTTAAAAGATACATGTAAAGCGGCTTTGGATGGGAGCTTCATGGGATTTCAAAAAGTATTTAAATGCAGTCTGAAAGAAAGGCTTCTCTAGTTTTGTGACTCTCCATAGTCTAGTAGTGTAAGTTTAATAACTTTCTGTTAAGTTCCTAACCTACTTTGGACCTAACCCTTTGCCGGAACTGCAAATACCTTACGAAGTTTTTCAAGCATTTTTTTAATTTATACAATTCTTTTGGATAATACAATTATTTTCAGTGTGCTGTGTTGTATTTTTTTAACTGAAATCTTGCCCTTTAGAAAGAAAATTATTTCACAATTTTCTATGTGATAATCAGTTCCAATAGCATTTATTGGTATAACCAAATTGTTTGCTGAGGTAGTTAAAATGTGGAGTAATTATGTACTATGTATTGTATCTGATAACAGATTTAGAAGTGTAATCTTAGTTTGTGCAATGAATGTAATGAATAAAATGGACAATTGTGTTGGAGTAAAAATGACTAAACTGCTTAGACAAGGTTAGTTCTGAAATATAATGTGTGTGATGTTTTGGGTTTAGATCATAGTGTCTTATTTGAAAACTTGTTGTGAGAACCATCCAGTGCTGTCAAAACTGTGAAGCTCTATACCAATGTAAGGTATTGTTATTATTTACGTATTGATAATTCTGCATTTTCTTTTGTGACTCCAGTGTAGATATATATTGAGTATTCGTAAGCCTGGTAAAATTATTTAAGAACCATGACTTTTGTGGAATTCTTTTCTCATGAAGTAATATGCAATCAAGTACACACACACACACACACACAGATACAAAATTACTTATGTAATGACTCTTGTGAAGTTGTTTTCTCATGAGAAAATATGCAGTTATAAGTACACATAAGTATACATGCATATATGGGCGAAAGGTCATATACCTGCTGTACAGGGTAATAAGTATTACCAGGAGACCTGGGTTCAAGCCCTTGCCTCTGACTTATAGAAAGTGTGGCCCTGGACACATAACCCTTTCCGTGCTCTATTGTTCCATAGCCTAAGGCTCTGAGTTGCACCTTCCCTCTTCTTATTCATACACATGGAGGTATCTCTTCAGAAGAGCTGCCTTGGACCTTTGCCATCTGATACTGAATTGCTGCTCCTTAATTCTTACAGTCCAGGTCCACTGAAAGCTTCCACAGCACTCCCTGTGTCCCCATTCCTAAGCCCTCCCGTGTTCTCCCTGTGACCTCCGTTCTTCTGTTATTGCTTATGTGCAGCTTAGTCTTTTTCTATAGGACCTGGGTGAAGAAGGAGGAAGGGAAACAAGGTGCTATCTTTTTATATCTTACTACAAGCAAAAAGTATCTAGTATTTATCTGTTTATATTTACTAAGCACCTACCAGTTGCCTGTTGGGATACAAAGGCAAAGCATGAGAACTGATGCCCTCAGAGAATTTACACTTTATTGGAAAAGACAACACCTCCACACACAGGGCGTCCCAAAAGTCTTTTTGTGGTTTTAAGTTTTAATAGTACAAAATTGTACAAAGACTTTTGGAACACTGTATAAGTATGTACAAAACAAATAGAAGGCATTTTTTTTGGTGGGGAGAGGATTCTAAGGGGAAGCAAGGAATGAATGCTTTCCAAGCATGGAGGACAGCCTAATAGAAAGGACTGGAGCTTTGGAATGTTGTGTGTAAAGACCCAGAAAGAAGATAGCTCAGCCGGATCACAGAGTCCATGTATAATAAGCCAGGAGATGGTAGGTGGGAGCCAGTTTGTGAAGGGCTTTAAATGCCAGAGAAATTAGCATTTGATCCTAGAGATTAAAATAGGGAGCTATTGGAGTTTAGTGAGCAGAAGCCTTAGGAATATAACTCTAGAAGCTGAAAGGAGGGTGGATTGGAAAGAGGAGAGACTGGAGGCAGGGAGATGAATTGTAAGGCTACTGCAGTGACCCAAGCCAGCAGCGATGTGAACTTGAACCAGAGGGAGGACTTGGCTGTAGAGTGGAGAAGTGGAATGGAGAGATTTTGTGGAGGGAGAATCCACAAGATGTGGCAACTGATTGGATGTATGGGGTGAGAGAGAATAAGAAATTGGGTGTGACTAGAGGAATGGTAGCTTTGAGAGAAATAAGGAGGGAAGAGGGGGGTAGGTTTCAGGGAAAAGATAATCAGATATTTGGGGATATTTTGAAATATCTACTAGTCATGCAATACTAGAGATCAGGAGAGATGATGGCTGGCTATATATGATCTGAATGGAGATAACTGAACCCATGGATACTGATGATATCAGCAAAAAAGAGTGCAGAGGGAGATGAGAAGAGGGCCTAGGACAGAGCTTTGGGTTATACAAATTAGGAGGCAGGCTGAAGATAACATCAGACTGAAAAGAAAGCATCAGACAGGCAGGAGGAGAACCAAGAGAGGACAATACCTTGATATTAGGGTTGAACAGTGAAAAGCAGATATAAATGTAGGCAACTTTTTCTAGGAAGTTGGTTAAGAAAGGGAAGAGGGATGAGGAAGGAAGATCAAGTGAGGCATTTTTAAGGATGTTTGTTGATCCGGGATTGAATGATAGGCATTTTAATTAAGTTCCTGTCATGAGTCAAGAACTGCCAGATGCCCAGGATACAAATAGGAATGACACTTCCCTCAGACCCACCTCTCTTCAGAACTTCCCTGTTTTTGTTGAGGATACCACCATTCTTCTAGTCACCCAGGTTCATAGCATTGGCTTCAGCCTTGCCTCTTCCACTCTCCCTTGACTTTACCAGATTTTTTAATCCCTACTCAGGCCCTGTGACTCTCCCTCTTCCTACTCTCTCAGCTGAGAAGCTTGCCT
This sequence comes from Trichosurus vulpecula, assembly GCF_011100635.1. Classification (NCBI taxonomy): domain Eukaryota; kingdom Metazoa; phylum Chordata; class Mammalia; order Diprotodontia; family Phalangeridae; genus Trichosurus; species Trichosurus vulpecula. The sequence goes on along the minus strand of NC_050575.1, from coordinate 382,027,415 downwards.
CATATTTCAATTAAATTTTTTTAAGAGGCTATTTGCCTCTTCTTCCATTCTCATCTTATATCACTCTGGTGCCTTCTGCCACTATCTGTTTCCATTTCCTCACATTAGAGGTGGCCCTTATCCTCACCAATGCACCCCTCTGCGCACAAGTGATCCTTTATCCAGGCTTCTCCAGCCTATTCTGTTGCTCCCATTCTCACTAATTTTCAATCTCTCCGTATTGGCTGGCTTCTTTGCTGCCTACATATACACCCATGTCTCCCCTGTCATCAAAAAACCCTTACTTGATCCATCTATCTCTGGTAGCTATCATCCCATATCTCTCTTCCCTTTTATGGCTGAAGTCTTTGAGAAAAACTAAACCAGGCTGCCTTAGCTTCCTTTTTTTTTTTTTTTTTAAACCAGTTTGGCTTCCAACTTCATCACTGAACTGAAGCTGCCCTCTCTAGAGTGACCAGTGATCTCTTAATTGCCAAATCCATTGGCCTCTACTCAGTCCTCTTCGTGATCTCTCTGCAGCCTTTAACGCTGTTGATCACCCTTTTCTTGATACTTTTTTCCAAGTTTTCAGGACACTGCTTTGCTTTGGTGCTCCTGCTATCTGTCTGACTGCTCTTTCTGTCTCCTTTGCTGGATCTTTGTCAAAGCTGTGCCCAATAACTGTGGGAGAACCCCAATGATATCTTCTTTTTTAGCCTCTTTACCCTCTGTATGATTTTGTTGGGGGATTTCGTCATTTTCATCATCTCCCATAGATTCAGTTATTCTCTCAGGGCTATTGCAGTAGCCTTCTGGTTAGTCTTTCTGCTTCTCTTCATTCCATTATATCCTCCATTCATCTATAAAATTGATGTTTCTAATGCACGGGTAGGCTGTGTCAAACACCAAACCCTTCCCCGACTCTTGCCCAGTGGGCTCCATATTGCATCCAAAAACAAATAGAAAATCTTCCATTTGGCTTCTGAAGCCCATTATATGTCATCCTCTTCCTACTTTTCACCTTCCTTCCACATTATCTTTAATCCAGTGACACCAGCCTCCTTTCTCTTCCTCCCACAAGAAGCACTCTTTCTCTCTCTTACCTCTGTGCATTTTCACTGGCTGTCCCTGACATGCTCAGGATGCTCTCCTTCCTCATCTCCTGTCTTACCTTCAGGCCTAGGTAAAGTTCTGTCTTCTGTAACAAGTCTTTTCTGATCCTTCTTAATTCTAGTATGTTCCCTCTGAGATCATTTCCACTTTATCCTGTCTATATCTTGTGTGCAGTTGTTTTAACATGTTGTCTCTCCCATTAGACTGTGAGCTTCTTGAAAGCAGGAGCAATTTTTTTTTGCCTGTCTTTGTATCCCCTGGGGCTTAACACAGTGCCTGGCATATAATGGATGCTTAATAAATGCTTGTTGACTTTACTTCCTCACATAAAATGGGTGGCCAAATCTTCATATCCTGAATATCTAACTGTACTCAGGTCTACCACCCTGGTTCAAGTCTTCCATCACCTCTCACCTGAACTTCTTCAAGAGCCTCCCAGCTGGGTGCCCTTTCACATTCCTCAGCCTGATCCATCCTCCACACAACCATTCCTGAAGTTCAGTTTTGACAATGTCACTACTAGTAAATCAACTCCATTAGTTTTCTGTTGCCTCTAAAGTCAAATGTAAACTCTCACACTTAAAGCTTTTCACAAGCTGCCCCCAACCTTTCTGGCCTTATTATACATTACTCTCTTTCCTGAACTCTACAGAGTCCAGCCAAACTAGTTTTCTTGCTGTTCCTCACATACAACACTGTTCCCCTTAATACTAGTACCCTCCCTCTCTGGACCTTTCTCCAATTAACCCTGTATGTCTCTTAGTTGTACATATTTTTTTTGCAAGTTGTCTCCTCCCTTCGATTGCAAACTCCTTGAGGGCAGGAACTGTTTCTTCCTTTCTTAGTATCTCTAGCACTTAGCACAGTGCCTGGCACATAGTAGGCACTTAATAAATGTTTGCTGACCTGCCTTAAGAACACGATTCTCTTTCTCTGTTCCTTTGTGCTGGCTCCCTCCATGCCTAGAATGCCCTTTCTCCTTATTTCTATTTCCTTGTGTCTGATTTCCTTCCAGTTCTATTCTTTGAAACTTTTGCTGACCACCATACACATATGTTCCTCAAGAGCAGCGATGGTTTTAATTTTTTTTTATCCCAAGCATATAGCACAGTATCTGTTAGACATCGAGTGTTTGATAAATGCTTATTGACTGATAATTGGGAATCAATATGGGTGGACATGTAGGGGAGTTTTGGTCTGAGAAGTCATAGGAATGAAGCCTAGACTCGTAGGGTGCTCTATTCTCTATTACCTTTCTCTTTTTACAAAGTACTTACTTAGCACATAGTAGGTACTATATCAGTGCTCTTCTGTTCTGAAGGCATGCATGCAGAGGCAGGGCAGAGAGATAACTATAGCAGGATGATGGGGTAGGTGTATGAGAAGCATGGTCTGGGGCAGGCTAGACAGCTCCGCCCCTGGGTTGAATTCTAAAATTAATCAGATTAACCCACATCTTGTCTCAAACTCTGGTCCAGAGGATGCTATACTAGCTGGGGAGAGGGTCAGCTGCAAGGCACCCCAGGATGTGTGGGGTGGAGGGAAAAGTACAAATAGAGAGTGAAATGAAATCTCTCTTGTTGAGAAGGGCTACATCTTCATCTGAGGCTATGATAAATGACAAAATGGGTAGGGGTTTTGAAATGTTAGTGTGGGGAGAGGAGAGTACCAAGGTTGAAAGGCCTCTTAGTGAAGTATAGGGCAAAGTTGTGAACAGAGGTGTGGGAGGCTGGTGAGAAGAGCTTTCAAAAGGCTCCCAGGGAGAGTAAAAATTAGTGTAAAAAGATTACCTTGCAGTAATGGAGAGGACAATTTCCAATAAGTTCTGACAGCTCTGTTCTGCAGGACATGAATAGAAGCAGAGGAGGCTGATGGGGTTTGGCAAGGCATGGGCACAAGCCAATAAAAGAATTAACATATATATATTTATATGTACATAGTTGTTGGCATGCCTCCTATATTAGACTGAGCTCCTTAAGGACTGGTGCCTTAGCCAAGTCCTTAGCATATAGGTGATAAGAGGGAAGGTGGAATGATCTTTTCCAGAGTGTGTGGGGAAAAAAAAAAAGAAACCCTGATTAAAACAGGGGGCTTAGCAAGGCCAGGTGGGAGCAGAGGTCTTGGAGTCAGGAAGACCTGGGTTCCAATGTGCCCTCTTGACACTTAACTAGCTGGGTGACCCCCACCTCAAGCTATTTAACCTCTGTTTTTGCCTCAGTTTTTGTATCTGTAACAGGGATAATGATTGTGTGCCTGCCTTCCAGGCTTGTTGTGAAAATCAAACGAGATATTTGTAAAGTGCTTGTCAAGCACTCAATAAATGCTAGTTACTGTTTTTAACTGTGGTTGCAGGGAAAGAGGAAGAAAGAGGTTGCCCAATTTCTGCAGCCTGTGAATGAAAGTGAGGTACCCTAGAACCCTAAATCATCAACCTGCCCCCTCCCCCCAACCCTGTTCCTCACTTTGAAGTTACTGTCCTGTTCTCTCAATCTCCCCACCAGCCACAGTTCTGCTGGAGCCTCTTCTCAGGGAAGAAGAACCAGTGTAGAAATATGGTGATGCTTAAAAAACAAACCAACCCCAAATCTTGAACCCCCAAGCTGCCAAATTCAGACCCAGGAAGGGCTTCAGAAGATGTGCTGCTCTTGAAAAATAGAACATTTTGGTGGAGTAGAAAATAGTACTGGGCTTGGAAGTCAAAAACCTGGGTTTTAATCCCAGCCCCCTTTCTCATGGGCCACTTAACTGAGCTCATGTCCTAAGCCTCGGGTTTTCTTACCTATAAATGGGAATAAAGATCCTTTGTAATCAATCAGAAATCATTTATCAAGCCTTTCTGTTTTCGAAGCACCGTGCTAAGCACTGGGGGATACAAAAAAGAGTTTGTGAAAGACTGTCCCAGACTCCAAGGACCTTACAATCTTAACGGGGGAGACGAGAGCAAGTTATATGCAGGATAAATCGGATACAATTAAGAGGGAAGGCACTAGAATTAAGAGGGGTTAGAGAAGTCTTTCTGTAGAATGTGGGATTTTAGTTGGGACTTCAAAGGAAACCAGGGAGGACATCAGTCCTAAGCTGAGAAGGAAGAGCATTCCAGGCATGGGGGATGGCCAGAGAAAATTCCCAGAACCTAAAGATGGAATGTCTTGTTCATAGAACAGCCAAGCGGACAACGTCACCGTATCAAAGAATATAAATGTCTCGTAATTAGGTTTAAGAAGACTGGAAAAGTAGGAGTGGAGTAGGTTCTCAAGGGTTGTGCATAATTCACCAGTTGTGAGGTTTAAGGGAGTTAGAGCAGGGGAAAGGTTCCCGACCTTTTCTTTTCTATTTTGACTTAAATATTTCAGTATAAATGGCTTCCTTTGTAATCACATGTGTTTTATGCCTTTAAAAACATTATTGTGTGAATGGGTCCATAGGCTTCACCATTCGGCCTGAGGGGGTCAGAAATAAAGGTTGAGCTCAGCCAAAAAAAAAAAAAGTTGAAGAAGCTCTGGTCTAAGGGAATCACGTACTTGACTTACGCCAGAAGAGCTATGCAAATATTGGAAAATATAATACAATTAGGACTGGGAGAAGCTGTAACTTAATTCATCCTGCCACAATTTCCTGGGCTAACGATAATGGCTAGGATTGATACGGCGCTTTAAGGTTTGCAAAGCGCGCTTACGGGTTCTCATAGAAAGTATTGATTATTCAGGATGCGGTAGTTTTCAACTTTTGGATTCAAAATCGATTCATTCATTCAACAAAAAACCTTAATTAAGCTTCTACGTACTGTACGCAGAGCGCTGCATAATGAATGCACTGGCAAAAAAAAGTTCGGAGCAGACACCGTGTTCCGCTCTCCAGCACTCAGAGCCCGTCAGGGGCAAACGTCTACACCGCAGTCTGGCTGGCTGGGAGCCAGCCTGTGGGAGCTCCGCCCACCGCTTGGCTTTTGAATCCTTTGCTCCCGGACTGAAGCGCCAAACATCGCGAGATCTCGCCTTACTTCAGCGGCCTTGCAGGAGCCCTCGGCTCACGCACAAGACGGCGCACGCTGGGCGGAGCCAGACCGCGGCCGCTCGCGCTGCCGGCTGTCTCCCAGCCTCCCCGGCCGAGCAGTGCGTCTCGCGAGACTCGGTAGTAAACAGTTTCTCCCCACCCCCCACCCCCCCATGGAGGACGGAGGTGTGTGTGCAGTCGCCGCCACCGCCGCTGCCGCCGTTCCGTTACCCCGGGGTCGGGGGGACGGGGCTTAAAAGGGGCTGCTCCGCCGCCGGCCAGAGGAGCAGGTACGTCCGGCCTCCCTGGCCTCGGACCCCGGAGCCTGCAGCCCCCGCAGGCCTCCTGGCGGTGCCTCCGGGGCTCCAGCGGCTGAGGCCCGCGTGGTCCCGGCTGGAGCGGCCCGGGCCCGTGCTCGGGGGGAGGCCGGGGACCACCCCGCGCACAGTTGGGGTGGGCAGAGGCCGCCGTTGGGCAGAGCCAGGGGAGAGCCGGGGTGTGGAGGGGTGCCCCGGCAAGGCGGGGCGAGGAGAGGCTCCGGGCTTGGTCAGGGGCCAGCCGCCGACGAGGTCCAGCCGGCTGACCCGGGCGAGTGACCTGACCTCGGCGGCCTCAGCTTCCGCCTCCGTCAAATGGGATCATAACAGCGCCCACCTCCCAGCATGGCAGCCCTTCAGGGACCGCATGAGTGTTGGCCGACGTTGTTATTGTTGTACAACCTCCTCCGCCGCGTGACCCTGGGCAAGGCCCCCACTCCCTCCGCGCCCCAGTCTCCCCGCCCGGAAAATGGGCTAATCCCAGCCGTGTGGGGTGAGCCTGGCAGCGGGGTGCTCGCTTCACCTCCTTTTAGGCATCAGGAGGACCGTCGTTGGAACCCTGCCCCGCACTCGCCCTTGATGGGCAGGCCACGCAGCGGCTCTGTGCCTCAGTTTCCTCACCTGTAAGATAAGGACAATCGCAGCAATCCCTCTCTCATGGTCTTTGTTAGAATGGAGTGGGTTCAAAACGTGCCGTGCGTTTGTAGAACTCCGCCAGCGACAGATGAAATGCACGCTCTTGGTCGGTGTCGGGCTCCCCACTTTCACTGCCCCCCCCCTCCCCGGATCCCCGCTGTCCCATCTCTGCCTCGGTCCTCCTGCTAACTTCCAGCCCCGGGCGGATTTGTAGAAGAAGCCCCTGGGATGGGCAGCCTCCGAGCTTCTCTCCCGGCTGTCCTGTCCGGGGGCCCCGTTAGACCGGGCTCCTCTTTTCTGCTTTTGTGTCCCCGGCCTTAGCCCCATGCTGGGCACTTAGGGCTGTGGGCGCCCTGCATTGCCAGCCTGAGCCTGGGGGTATGGAGGTGTCCGGAGGGAGAGCCCTGAGGATGGGGCATTAGCCTTCTCCGTAGGTCTTTTAGTCTGTGGCGGCTGAAGTTGCTTTATCTCATACAATTAATTCCTATTTTGCAGAAGTTTGAGAGGGTCTGAGAAAGGTCACATGGCTTGGAAGTGTCAGGATTGAATCTTCATGTGTACATACACACATTAATTTCTCGCGTGCAGAACGCTGTACTGGGTTCTGGGGAGACAAAGTTTAGATAAGACACTGCACAAATCACTATAATTCATGATAAATGCATTAGAGAGGTGAAAGACAAAGTTCTCTTTGAGGCCTGCTGGGGGATGAGTAGGAATTATCTTTATGTCCCTTGCAACACCTAGTACAAAGTCTTGCACACAGTAGGGTCCTTTAATTAATCTTCGAAATTAATTGTCATGTCACCTCCCAGGCTCAGTCTGCTTCTGGTACTCTGGTATTCAGAAGTCAGGTCATAAATGTCCTGGAGACACGGTGATGGAGGCAATACCATGTATCTTCCTGAGCCCAATTCTCAGTTGTGAGTCCATGAGGTTCTTGAAAATCAGTCAGTAAATATTAAGCCCTGGCTAAGTGCCGGGAACTGTACTAAACTCAGGATACAAAAAGAGGCAAAAGACTGCCTCTCACCTGAAGGAGTTAATGGTCTAAAGGGGGAGACAACATGCAACATATATTTAAAGCAAGCTATTTGCAGGATAAATAGGAAGTAATTAACAGAGGGAAGGCACTGGAATTAAGATGAGTTGGGGAAGGTAGGATTTTAGTTGGGACTTAAAGGAAACTAGGAAGGTCAGAGATCAGAGAGGAGAGAAAGTGTTTCAGGTATGGGGGATGGCCAGAGAGAATATTCAGAGCAAAGAGGAGAGTCTTGCTTGTGGAACCACCTGGAAGCCATTGTCGTTGGATTGAAGAGGAGGTTGGGAGAGTAAGGCGTAGGAGGGGCCTGGGTTCCGAAGAGCCTTGAAAGCCAAGCAGAGCATTTTGTACTTGCTCCTGGAGTCAGTAGGGAGTCCCTGGAATTTATTGAATGGGGGACCTGCCTCAGTGGCTGAACTGAGAAGAGACTTGAGGCAGGCAGACCCACCCAGCAGCTATTGATGTAGTCCAGGTGTGAGGTGATGAGGGTCTGTACCAGGGTGGGGGCAGTGTCGGAGGAGAGAAGGGAGCATATTTAAGTGCTGTTGAAAAGGTGAAATTGACGGGTTGTGGCTTCAGATTGGATTGGGGGAAGAGGGGTTGGGGTGAGAGTGAGGAATTCAGGTGATGTTTACGTTGGGAATCCGAGGGACTGGGAGGATGGGGTTGCCCTCTACAATGATAGAGAAGGTAAGAGAAGGGAGGGGTTTGGGAGAAAGAATGAGTTCTGTTTTAGACAGGTTTGGTTTCAGATGTTTACTGCACATCCGGTAAAACAGTCTTTAGGCTAATAAAGGTGGACTAACAAGAACAACAAACTCTGGCCCTTGACCTTAGGGGAAAAAACAAAAGTGATAAGTCTGTAGGTGTGTTACCTGTCAGGTGGTAGTATCAGATTTTAAAGAGTTTTTTTAGTTGTACTCTGTTTATTATTATTTAACATAGCAACTGGCTTTTCTAAGTGAATAAAAGATTTTTTTAGTTCTTTGTTTTAAGTTTCAAATTCAGAATGAGAGCTTGGGATCTTAAAATCTAGTTGTCCTTCAACATGGGTTGTTAGGTTACTGTGCCTACATTTAACACCCTTTGAGTTTAATAAGGGCAGCTGAGAGATGAAGTGGGTAGAGTACCGGTCCTGGAGTCGGGAAGACTCATCTTCCTGAGTTCAAATCTGGCCTTAGACACTAGCTGTGGGATCCTGGTCAAGTTACTTTGCCTTGTTTGCCTCAGTTTCCTCATCTGTCAAATGAGCTGGAGAAGGAAGTGGCAGACGACTCCAGTATTTTTGCCAAGAAAGTCCCAAATGGGGTCGGGAAGAGTAAGACATGAGTGAAATAGCTGGACAGTAAGTTTGATAAACATTTTTTATATGCTTGCCTGGTTCAGGATGTTCTGTACTAAGAGAAAGGTACAAAGGCATAATACATCTGTTCTTCAAAGAGCTTGCAATTTAATGGGGAGACGAGACTGGTACACAAATAGCTATAATGCAGAATAGTATATGAGTATTAAAGGGGTAAAAATGTGAAAATTAGATTTGTTAAGATTCTCTTTATTAGGATTGGGCCTGTATCTTGCTTAATTTGTTAGGCTCCCTGAAGTTTCTTTCTACTTTCTACACAGTTTAAATAAATTAACATTTGCTTTTTTTTTAGATGTTTCTGTCTCTACATTCTACACAATCTAAATCAGTTAAACATTTGCTTTTATTTTAAATGACACTTCCAAACCACATTAATCTCAACATTGACAGTAATTGCTTGCTTTGGCCTGAAATTCCCATTAGTGTCCCCATTCCCATTAATGGGTGTGGGTTAGACAACAAAGGTGGAGAGGGGTGGTGTTTACAGAAGGGCCCAGTGAAAATGCCTGTTTCTTTACTGGGGATTATTTTATCCAGCTAAAACCAATTTTATTTGAGAGAGGCTGGAGGGTACTAGCTGGCTGTGCTGATCACTGAGCCTGAGAGCACATGCCTTGGATTGGCCATGAAGAAGAGGGCCAATGCTGAAATTAGTTTTATCTGCATAATAGGTTTGTCTAGGGCAGTGGTGTCAAACTCAATAAAGGTGGATCTCTGAGGACCATATAACTTAACCTCAAATTAACATTGTCTTGTTGTTCTGTATTTTTATTTATTTTGTTAAACATTTCCCAGTTACATTTTAATCTAGTTCAGGTGCAGTTTGACACTTCTGGTCTAGAGATTCTTGAATTGGGCTCTGCTGTGTACAAAAGGACTTAGGCCTCAATGCTTCATCCTGAAGGATTCATAATAATAGTGAGTGACAGTCCTTTCACTGCCTATTTTTTGTTTCAGGACAGAGCTAAAATCACTTGCCCAGGGTGTGTACATGAAAAGTGGGCTCAAACAGGTTTTCTGACTTCAGGTTTAGTTTTCTTTGCACTTTGCCATCCTACCATACAAGGAAGTAGTAATAAAGGTGCTGCGAATAGATTTTTGTCTGTGTGATCCAGGCTGTTTTCAGCATTCCACTTGAGTCTTTTGAGTTTCCCTAGGTTGTCTTCGATAATTTCCTTTTGCTCTTTAGCCTGGTATTAAGTGTTCCACAGTCTCAATCCAGCCTGTCCTTCCACTCCTATTTTACATTACTATCCCTTCTATCTTCTTCTCCTCCCCAACTCCTGCCCTTATGCCAGGAGACTTCAGCATGTCCATATGTATGCTCCTTCAGACTGTGGCCTTTGAATTCCTTGGTCTCCTGAATTCCCTGACTTTGTCCTACAGACAACCTTAACCATACACAGGAATAGTCACATGCTGTTTCTCTTAATCAGAAACTCTGACATTCCTGTATTTGACTAGAATCTCTTGACTCCATGCTCTACCTCTCCTAAACCTACGTAGAGGGCACAGTAGATAGAGGGCTGGGGCTAGAGTCTGGAATATTCATCTTCCTGAGTTCAAATTTGTCCTTAGACACTTACTAGCTGTGTGATCCTGGGCAAGTCACTTCACCGTGTTTGCTTCAGTTTCTTCATCTATAAAAGGAGCTGGAAAAGGAAATGGCACATCACTCCAGTTTCTTTTCCAAGAAAATCCCAGTGAGGTCATTAAGAGTCAGGTGTGACAGAAAATGACTGAATAACAACAACAAATGATCTTTGATGTTCAGATTGGACACATATGTCATTTCCACATGTTAGAATGTAAATAGTTTATCCTTGTTTTGTTTCTTATGATTGTTTACTCATCTTTGATTTTTTTGTTGTTGTTGTTGTTTCTCTTGACTCCTGTATTTACATGTAAGAGTTTCTACACAGCTCTGATCTTTTCATTGGGAATACTTGGAAGTTCTCTCTTTTTCATTTTTTTTAACTTGAGGATTATTTTTTTCCCCACTTGGGTAAGTTGTTTCTGTTTTAAGCCTCTAGCCTTTGCTTCTGGAATATTATATTATAAATTCTCCAGTCCATTATAGTACTGGCTGCTAAATCGTGTGTGAATCCCGGCCATGACTTCTTGGTACTTGAATTTTTTAATTCTGGCTGCTTGCAGCATTTTTTCTTTGATCTGGAAGTTCTGGATTTTGGCTGTGATATACCTGGGAGTTTTCATTTTGGCATTTCTTTCAGAAGGAGGTGACCAGAGGATTCTTTCTATTTCCACTTTGCCTTATGGTTCAAAAAGATCTGGGCAGTTTTCTTTTATGACTTCTTGAAATACATTGCCTAGGCTAAGTGGCACAGTGCCACTTAGTGCCAGAGCATTGTCCCTGGAGTCAGGAAGACCTGAGTTCAAATATGGCCTCAGTCATTTATTAGTTGTGTGACCCTGGGCAAGTCACTTCACCTCTGTTTGCCTCAGTTTCCTCATCTGTAACATGAGCATAATAATAGCACCTCCCTCCCAGGGTTGTTGTGAGGATCAAATGACATAATAATTATAAAGCACTTAGCACACTGTCTGGCATATAGTAATAAATGTATTATTATGGTTTTTTGTGTTTTATTTTTGGTCATTTTTTCAGGAGTCCAACAACTCTCCAGATTGTCTCTTTTTAATCTGTTTTTCCTGGTCAGTTACATTTTCATCTATTTTTTTCTCCAACCTTTTGAGTTTGTTTTATTATTTCTTGTTTTCTCATAGAATCACTGGCTTCTCTTTGGTCCATTAAATTTTCTGGGAGTTTGAAGCTTAGGCAAGGTTTTGTCCCTCTTAGCCAAGCTGTTAATTCCCTTTCCAAATTCTTTCTTTGTACTTTTTTCCTCTAGCACTCTCATTTAATTTATAGAAACATTTTAGAACTTTTTAAAAAGACCTTTGCTTCATCTCTTCCAGAAATTCTATTTTAACTTGTACCCAAGATTTATTTTTCTTTGAGGCTTTGCTGGTGATGTTTTGGAGTTCTCCTGGGTTTGTGTCTGGTGCATCCTGCTCTCTAGTGGAATTCTTTCTTAAGGTATTAAGCATTATGTTATTTCAGGATCTCAGGGATGGCTCAGGCTGTTTCAGTGCTCTCAGTGTGGTATAATCCAGGACAGTCTAAGCCCTTGAAGTTTGGGTTTTGGTCTGAACAACACATTTATGGGCTTGCCCATTTGACATTCCAGTAGACTACTGCTGGACTCAGTCACTATCTGGTCAGCTGGAAAGCTATATGAGTTACGTGTGATAGGCCTTATGGACTTCCCTTTGGTTTGGGATTCCTGCCCTGTTTATTACCCTACAGGCTTCAGACTGGTCTGGAAGTTGGAAGTGAGACCCTGATCTGCTCTGATCACAGCTGTTGCTGGCTTCTTTAACTTGCTCCTTGCTTAAAAATTCATATTATTCACCTTGGACTGTATTCCTCATTGCATGAGAAAATCCTTTTATTTCCCCCAGTTGATTTCCTATCTCACTCCCCACAGAAACTCTTCCAAATCTTCTCTCTTCAAGACTCCCACAAAGTTCCCCTCCTCCCTCTTAGCTGAGGACCATTAATTTTGCGGATCCCAGATTAAGAACCCCTGCCTTAGGTTACTGCAGTTGGCTTTCTAATTGGTCACCTTGCCCTCTGACCCTACTCCAGTCCAACCTTACGTAATGCTGCAAAAGTGATTTTCCTTCATTGTGGATCTTATTATCATGTCATTCCCTTATTCAGTAAACTTCAGTGGCTCCCTGTTGCCTGTAGGATCAAATACAAGATTGTTTTAGCTATTAAAGCTCTTCATAATTTGGCCCCAATTGGCCTCAATTTGTCGTTCAAGCCTTGTTATACATAATTCCCCTTTCTGCACTCTGACTGTGACCTCCTATCTGCCCTGGCTCTTGTCCTCCATGCCTGGAAAGCACTCTGTCCTTACCTTGGCCTCATAGAATTCTTCTCTTTTCTCAAGACAACTTAAACACTCTATTGAATGTATAATTCCCTTTTTCATAAGCTTTTTAATTGACTATTTTGCATTTATTTGTATTCGTATCTATTCTGTCTATACTTAGATATATATACTTATTATCTCCCCTCTTAGAATGGAAGTGTCTTGAGAGTTGGTATTGCTTCATTCTTTGTATTAGTTGGGTGAGGATCAGATGATCCTCTTAATTTTAGCCTATGAGTGAAATATCATATTTTAAGCATGTAATTTTTATGTGTGAATCTAGGTTTCCACAGTTTAAAAAAAAAACACATACCCAAAAAACCCCCAAACTTTCTGGCCTCTGCTTCTGAGTCTAAAGAAATAACTCAGTAAAATCTTCTAATCCACCATGAAGTAGGACATCTCATTGATGAGCATTTTGAAGGATATGCTACCCCCTACTTTGCTGAATTAGATTCTCAAATAATATTCTTAGAAGGGGAATTTTAAAGCACATTAATACTAAATTATGCTCAGAAGTTTGCACTCCTGTTTTCTTCTGTTGTACTAGCTATAAATGCTTTTTTTCATTTCTCTTGCAATTCTGTGGAAGATAAGACAAATGTTTGAGTGAATGGATGAATGAAAAAGGATTTATTAAGTCACTCTCCTATTAAACTTATGATACATTAATAATATATGTTTACGCACATAGCTGTACTAATGATATTTCAACTGTGATATAGGGAAATGAAACTTTTGACAAAGAGCTTAGACCTAATAGCACCCTGACCAGTTTTGGTGAACAAGAGATTTCATATTTGCGAACTCCTATTAAAAAGAACAGCTAAAAGTTTATGGCTTTCCAGGGAATTTTGCTTTGTTTTGGTAGTTATAAGCAGTTTTAGATACGTGTGGGACATAACCACAAAAGGAGTATAATTTCTGATAAAAGGTTCATTACAAGCTTTGTGATACACTGATGATTTGACATTTTGAAGCTATGTCCTATTCATGGTTATCATTTTCCTGTTAAATATGTGATTTTTAAAGTGATGTAATTTTATGTGATTAGTGGTTTTTTCCCTATTAAGATGTACCTCTAATTTTACGATGTTAGTCAGTAAAAAGACAAGATGTGTTTTCTAGAAGTTTGCTTTTCAGTTATTTGGTAGAGACCAATCTATTCTTTAAAGTATTAGTTACATACAACAATATTGATAGCAGCACTTTTTGTTAGAGCTAAGAACTGGAACTTAAAGGGGTCTCTGTGAATCAGGGCATAGCTGAATAAATTATGGTATATGAATGTAATGTGATATTATTACATCATAAGAGATGATATTGTTACATCATGAGGGATGGCTTCAGAAAAACTTGGGAAGACTTGTGGAAACTGATGCAGATTGAAGTAAGCAGAACCAAGAGAACAGTGTATACAATAACAACAACATTACAAAGTAAAACAACCAAAAGATTTCAGAACTCTGATTAATTTAGTGATTGGCCATAATTCTAGAGACTGTGGTTTAAGTATACTCTCCACCTTGGGACGGAGAGCGGAGGGACTTAAAATGCAGGACAAGACATACATTTTCAGACATGATAATGTAAAAATCTGTTTTGCTTGATGATGCATATCTGTTATCAGGACTTTATTAAGGAGGAGATAGATAGGATGGCCAGAAAAGAAGGTCATTGAAGGTTTTTTCCTTTCTTTTTTTTTTAAGTAATGCTCAGAAGAGAATAGAAGGAATGCTGGAAACAAATCATAGACAAGCAGAAAAGCTTTCAGAGTTATAGGTTGAATTTAATATACATTTAACTAGCAAGCACATTGTACATGAGGCCTGCAGTATGCAATACTTTTTTCTTCTACTGTGTGCACGGACAGGAACATTTTGTTTGGTGTAATGTTAAGTTTGAAATACAAAAATAGAAAAAAGCAAGCCAAAGAGACTTGAAAACAAAACTTAAAAACATGAGGCAAGCCCAGATTTTGAAGATAATCCCTGATTTTTCCCTACAGCAAGCATGTTACTGAAAAGCACAAGGAAGGTAACTTTGATCATTTGTTTTTCCTTATGTTAAATATTTCATGAATCTGAGATTTCATTTGTATGGTTTTATACTCCTCCCATCTAAACAGATTGGCAGCCCTCTTACACCTTCGTAAATGATCTTAATCAGAGATGTCAGTCTCTTGGGCAGCAAAACTCAGCAGGGAACTGGATTAAAATGTAGTTGGAAATGTTCAACAAAATGAAAATAGAATACAACATAATGTTAATTTGTGTTATCCTAAGACAGCATATGGCCTATTGGGATCTGTTTCTATGTGAGTTTGATACCACTGGACTTTTAATAACAATACTAAGAATAATCGCTACCATTTCCATCACTCTGTAAGATTTTTCAGAACACCTTAAATATGTGATCTCATTTGATCTTCACAACCTTGTGAAATACTGTTCTCATTTTACAAATGAGGAAACTAAGGCAGAAATGACTCGTCCCGTATTATCTAGCCAGTGAATGTGTGAGGCAAGAATGGACGCAGATTTTCCTGACTACAGGTCTAGCTCTTGATCCACAATGCCATCTAGCCGCTGTTAAGAAACTGTTGTTAGGGCTTCTTAACATTTTTTGGTGTCATGGACCCCTTTTGCAGATGGGTAAAACCTGTGGATCCACTCTCAGAGTAATGCTTTAAAATGCATAATACATAGGATTGGGAAGGAAACTGATCATATACAGGTTAAGAACCCCTGAGCCACCGTGTCTGAAAACATTAACAAACTGGTGGCCATCGTTTTAGTCATCCATTCACACTTTGTGAACCTATCTGGGCTCTTCCTTGATCTGTTCTTAGGTCCATACTTGAAGTCTTTCCAGCTCGGTCAGCTCTGTCAGAGCTTGTGCTTTTCTAGACCTCAGCGTCATCTCCACATCAGAGGAGACCTCAGTGTCTCTGGACATCACTCTGTGCTGTATGGGGAGCTGCTGTGTAGTTTGTATGGTCCTTCCTTTTTTTTTAATCAGTAGATAGCACTTCCACATTTGATAAGGTGAAAACTGACAGGGCTGACTTGAAGAATGAGGTAAGTGAGACAGATGAATTGAGCAATTAGCCTATCTAGGGGGCGAAAAGTGAAATATCTGTGCTTTGGGACCACGTGGACTGGTGAAATTCAAGGCAGAATAGGTGTACCTTTATATTTTGTCATTTTTAATGCACTTTATTATCCTGTGACAAAATAGTGAGTCAGTATCACCTTCCTTAGATCATAGGTTTGTGGACAGTTAATTGTGTATTGTTTCCTTGCCTCTTTGGCATAAAGAGGACTATACCAGGGATCTAGTTTGTAGAATTTATTTATTTATTTATTTTTACCATCTTACAGAGTTACTTATTTCCAGTTCTTTGCACATTCCTTGGTGCATAGTAGGCAATTAATAAAGGTTTACTGATTGATTGATTTCTAATTGATGACCCATATTTGATGACTTCCTCAAAATAAGTTTCTTAGATCTCGACCTCCCCCATTGTACAATTTTTTTTTCCCTCAAAGGGTATCCAATTCTTGTCTCTCCATGTTCTTATTTTGGCGTTGGGTAACCACAAAAACATAAGTTCCTATTCTCATCTCCCAATAATTATGGGCACTGACATCATTTGATACCCCAGCACAAGCAACAGACACTTCAAAGGATTGGTTCCTTAGACACAAACAAGACTTCAGTGAAACTCCCTAGACTATTACCGGGTTCAGCCAATCTGAGCAAAACAGGAAAATACTTCCTGGTGCTTAATGTTTCCAAAAGGAACCACAGGTTCTTTATGTTTTTAGTTAATCTCTTCACATTTAGGAATCAGAAACCCACAGAAGTGCTTTTCTGTTACTTTAGAGGCAATCTTAGGACAAGCAAGGGGTTTAGCAGATAGGGATCATGTGATGTAGAAGACTGCTATCTCAAGTGCCTTTCCTGCCTATACAAATAAGGTTTTTCTCCCCTTAATTTCTTACTTAAGAATGTTCTTTCTTTCTTTAAATACTTTATCCTGTATTTCCTCCGAATGCCCTTTGCTTAGTTCTCATTGTTCTGGACCCCTCTGCAGCCTTTGATACCATGTACACCAGAGGTGTCAAACCCAGGTCATATTGGCAGACCACCAGACTCCTGTTGCTGCCCAAGCCAGATTAAGATATAATTCTTGGGAATCTACAAATAAAAACACTTCTCTTAGAGACAGTTTTAGTTTGAGCCTACAAGTCTCTTTTATAGTTTCCACTTAAAAATACAACATTATAAAATATTTTAAACAGTACATTTATTCACGTGTGTGTTTTTACATCAGTCCATTCTTGATTTTACCACATTTCTTCTTTAATTGAACCCAAATGGCCCTGTGTGACAGTGCAAATGACTTTCTGCACCCATGTTTTGGCAGAGAAGAACAAAGTATATTTCTTCATCTTAAGCAACAAATTTAAATATATTTGTATGCTCCTTATGAGCATTCTTTGAATTTGTATTCCCAGCACCTAGCCCAGTACCTGGCAACAGTAGGGTTTGATTGACAAATTGAGACTGGTTTGCCTACCGTGTAGGCCCTACACCTTCATTGACCTAATCTATCCAACATGGCTTGTACGGCTGCTTGAAATTTCCTTGTGCTTGAAGCTTAATGTAATTAGAAATCCTCCCAAGCTCTTGCCTGTCCACTTTCTACCTTAAAGACTTAGCTCAGGTACCATTGCAATCTTACCCATTTCCCCAGCCAGAATTAATCCTTCCTCTGAACTGGATCTTGTACCTCTTTTGTTTTACTTTTGGACCACATCTTTTATTATATTTGTTTATCTACTTATTTTGCAGTTACAGAATATTAGGTCTTTTAGGCACCTTCACTCCCCTCCTAGACTGTGAATTTCATGAGGTAAGAATTGCCTTTTTCTTTCTTCTGCCTTTCCTACAGTGTTCTTTGCATAACCGATGACACACACACACACACACACACACACACTCATATTGAATGAGTGAAAGAAAAAGAAATTTTCTGTAAATGAAACTGGGTAAGGGCAAAAGGAATAAAAAAAAAGAGTAAAACATCTCTAAAGAAAGTATATAACTGAGCATATTCCAGTTTCTGAGGAATCTTTATTTTTTAAATTTTTTTTCCCCTGAACACAATTTAGGGAATTTTACCAGGCATTCCTGGGAGATGACTGTACTTTTTAGGAAAAGCAGTGCCCATTGGCAGACCTCAGAACATTGGTAACACAAAAATGTCATAGGTTGTGGAGGGGGAGAGAACAGTGTGAGGTTGCAGATTGTAAGAAGCAACCATCTCAAGAATCACTGTTTCCTGGCTGTTCTTTTGAGTATTTGGTTGACTTGCAACCTGGGACATCTCTGTTTGAATGATTGAGGCAGGAAGCAGTCATGGTGTATTTGGTGTAAAGACCGTGCGCCGCACGGGGCAGGGGCACAAAGGAGTCTCCATTCTTCTCTGGTTCTGCTGCCTAGCAGTGAGTCCTTGGGCAAGTTCCTTCATCTCTCAGTTTCCCTTTTCTTCTGTGTAAGATGGAGTTCAGCACTACACGATTTCTAAGGTCCATCTCTGGTTTATATCTAGATTGATGTCGGAGATATTAGTAAAGTATGTGTGC
The DNA here is from genome assembly GCF_011100635.1 of Trichosurus vulpecula. Lineage (NCBI taxonomy): Eukaryota > Metazoa > Chordata > Mammalia > Diprotodontia > Phalangeridae > Trichosurus > Trichosurus vulpecula. The sequence goes on along the minus strand of NC_050575.1, from coordinate 382,009,353 downwards.
TTTGTTTTCGTCTTGTAGGTTAGCTTTCGAGCCTGTTGATAATTCCTTTTTGGACTTTGCTTCCTCAGTACAAATGGAACTCAGGACTCAGTTGTCACAGCCAGAGTGAGTGAAGCCTGCATCGAAGATGGAGAAGAAGAGAAGAAAGAAATGAATGCCTTTTTTCAGGCTCAACCCCAAAAGACCATGGAATTTAACTTTTACTTGTGTTGGACAAGACTGTAAAAGACAGCTGACCAGCAATGTTTCAACTTTTGGCTGAAACAAAAATGAACTAATAGACCAGAAGGAAAAAACGTGATTTGAATTTACGGCATTTTGAGACCACATTCTCTCATGACCATGAAGTTTGTAAACATCTGGCTGCTTTTAAGTGTGGTTTTACTCTGTGGCAAGAGGCAGTGGGCAGGCAGGCTGGAAAACTCGTCCCATGAGAGCCCTCTCTGCTCTGGCTGCTCCCCTCTTTCTTTGAAGGTGGAGTTCTCTTCAACAGTCGTGGAACACGGTAATGATAGTATTTTTTTGGTTTGAAAATACGATTTATTGATGTTTTGTCTTTATATTACCTGGATTTTCCAGTGGACTCCTCAGAGAGAGCCCCCTCTTATAAAATTAAAAAAAAAAAGGGAAACAGAACAAAGAAATGGACAGAGGCTCCATCCCCTGTTGGGGGACACCCCTATAGCACAGCCCGCATCTCCTCACAGACACAGGCACAGAGGCCTCCTCGAATTGCTCCTCTTGGTCATGGGTCACTTCACAACATCCCATTTCACTTGCTGCTCCTTCTGTTTATATTGCTGTCCTTATATTGCTTTCCTACTTCTGCTTGCTTCCCCCACCATCCATTCTCACAGAATTCTGCTTCCCTGAACTCCTCATAGGCTCTGTTTCTTATAGCACGTTAATGTCCTATTGTGTTCATTACTTGTCCGTTCCCCTACTGATGGGTGAATGAATGGTATCATTTTGACTAAACATTTGAACTATGATTTTTTCTTGCCAGCAAACATTGCTGTTTACTTTAGTATTAAGTCTTACCACTTAAACAGATTTTAGATGGGTTATGTGTATGGCACTTTGATATAAAATAAGCTTAAGTCTTTTATTTTTCCAGTATGGTTAGCTCATCTTAAACAAGGAAACTCAAATTCTTTATTATTTATCTGAACGTTGATCCCCTGGAAGGTTCCTTTTTTACAAGATTAATATTTGTATATTGATATTAAGAAGACCAGAATGCAGGCTAGAGAAATGAACAGAAGCCTGGCCCTGGAAGTCAAACTTATTTGTAATCCTTGTTCTGTCACTAACTGTGAGATCTTGGGCAAGACACTTTGTCTCTGAGAAATGTCAAATCAGGGCATAGGATTAGGTGATCTCTGAAGTTCCTTCCCAGCTTTAACATTATGTTCTGTTCACTAGCTCTGAAATTTTGGGTTTCCATTCTGCATAATCTGAGTAGAGATTTGCCACTATTTTTATTTTTTATTTTTAATAAATTTATTTATTTTTAGATTTCAACATCGACTTCCATAAGTTTTAAATTTTCTCCCCCTTCCTCCCCACCCCCTCCCCAAGACGGCATGCAATCCAATATAAGCTTTACATATACATTCCTATTAAACATTTTTACATTAGTCATGTTGTATAGAAGAATTAGAACAAATGGGAGGAACCATGAGAAAGAAAAACATAAAACAAAAAAACAAAATAGTCTGCTTTGATCTGTATTCAGTCTCCATATTTCTTTTTCTGGATGTGGATGACATTTTTCCTCATGAGTCTTTTGGAATTGTTTTAGGTCTTTGCATTGCTGAGAAGAACTAAGTCTGTCAGTCAGTCATCACACATTGTGGCTGTTACTATGTACAATTTTCTCCTGGTTCTGCTCACTTCACTCAGAATCAGTTCATATAAGTCTTTCCAGGTTTTTCTGAAGTCTCCCTGCTCATCATTTACATTCATATACCACAACTTGTTCAGCCATTACCCAGTTGATGGGCATCCCCTCAATTTCCAGCTCTTGGCCACCACAAAAAGAGCTGCTATAAATATTTTTGTACATGTGGGTCCTTTTCCCATTTTTATGATTGCTTTGGGATACAGCCCTAGAAGTGATATTGCTGGATCAAAAGGTATGCGCACTTTTATAGCCCTTTAGGCATAGTTCCAAATTGTTCTCCAGAATGATTGGATCAATTCACAACTCCACCAACAATGAATTAGTGTTCCAGTTTTCCCACATCTCCAACAATGATCATTTTTCTATGTTTTGTCATGTTAGCCAAACAGATAGGTGAGATGTGGTACCTCAAGAGTTGTTTTGATTTGCATTTCTCTAATCAGTAGTAATTTAGAGCATTTTTTCATATGACTATAGATAGTTTTAATGTCTTTCTCTGAAAACTTCATATCCTTTGACCATTTATCAATTGACTTCTATTATAAATTTGACTCAGTTCTCTATATATTTTAGAAATGAAGCCTTTATCAGAGATAACTAGTTGTAAAAATTCTTTCCCAGTTTTCTGCTGAATCTTGGTTGCATTGGCTTTGTACAAAAACTTTTCAATTTAATGTAATCAAAACTATCCATTTTGCATTTCATAATGTTCTGTATTTCTTGTTTGGTCATAAATTCCTCCATTCTCCATGAATCTGACAGATAAACTATTCCTTGCTCCCTTAATTTGTTTATAGTATCAGCCTTTTTATCTAAATCGTGTACCCATTTGGAGTTTATTTTGGTATAAGGTGTTAAACATTGGCCTATGCCCAGTTTCTGCCATACTATTTTCCAGTTTTCGCAGCAGTTTTTGTCAGATAGCGAGTTCTCATCCCAGAAGCTGGGGTCTTTGGGTTTATCAAACAGAAGATTACTATAATCATTGACTACTGTTTCCTGTGTACCCAGCCTATTCCATTGAACCTACCCCTCTGTTTCTTAGCCAGTACCAAGTAGTTTTGATGATTGCTGCTTTATGATACAATTTGAGATCTGGTATGGCTATGCCACCTTCCCTAGCAGTTCTTTTCATTAATTCCCTTGATACTCTGGACCTTTCGTTCTTCTAGATGGATTTTGTTCCTGTTTTTTCTAGCTCTATAAAATAATTTCTCGGTAGTTTGATTGGTATGGCACTGAACAAGTAAATTAATTTAGGTGTGCCTAATTTTTGGAACTATCTTCTCAGGACGTTTACACATGCGTGCACGCACGTGCGCCGCCTCCCCCCCCCCCCCATTTTAAATGAAAAGGTCTATATGTTCTGTGTGAGTTGTTGCACCAGCCAAAACAGTTTTAATTGGAGCTTTACCAACCATTGCTTGGTGTGTAAAAGTTAGATTTACGTTGTTGCTCTTGGGTTTGGGGATACAAATGATTGCTTTAGAGTGGGATCTTTTGATACTAAGGCATAAAAATGAATGGTTGGATTCTATAAAATATGCTGTGCATTTGATATAAAATGCATTTGAAATGCTTATTTTGTTTGTGGTGGTTGCTTTCAGAGTATATTGTGGCATTCAATGGATACTTTACAGCCAAGGCTAGAAATAAGTTTATTTCGAGTGCACTGAAAAGCAGTGAAATAGAAAATTGGAGGATTATACCTCGGAACAATCCATCCAGTGACTACCCCAGTGACTTTGAAGTGATACAGATAAAAGAAAAACAGAAAACAGGAGTGCTGACTCTAGAAGATCACCCCAACATCAAGAGAGTGACTCCCCAGCGCAGAGTGTTTCGTTCTCTCAAGTACACTGAACGTGAGTGTGAATGGTGTATGCTGTTATCTCTTTAAGCTTTACTGGGACCTGGAGAAGTAGGGAAGGCATTAGTATTCATAGACATACAGATTGGCCTGCTGAGGAAAGCCAAAGGGATTGTTTTATTTCTGTAGATACTTAACATTATGCCTCCGCAGAAATCTTACGGGTCATAGGACTTGTAGCATCAATATGACACCATCAGATCCATTGGACCAAGGTCCAGATCCCTTGAGTACATAGCCTTACTACGTGTGGAAAGGCCTGTCACCATCACCAACTGGTGAATGTTTTTTGCTAAAAAGTCCAAGCCATGAGCACCATCTGCTTAGGTGTGGAGATTGTTCTGATTTAGATAGGTGGGAAGGAATCGCCACAGAAAAATGGATCCTTGACATGTCAAAGAGGAGTGACTTTGGCTTTAGATCCTAGGGTATGACTCCATTCTTTGAGACAAGTCCTTTGGAGTTCTTGCTTCAGCTATTACCTGTTTATTTTTCGTTCTTTATAAAGCGCTGTCTGAAGAACATTCTTGCCTTGGATTTCCCTTTCCCTCTCCAGGATTGGAGGATCCTGCATAAGTCTGCCTTCCCCAGGGATGGTCAAGTAACCTGTGTACACCTATGCAGGGTGTGGATGGACAGGAGAGTGTGGTAGAGGGGGAAGGGCCTTGTCTTGGTGTCCAGAGAGACCTGGCCTCCCATCCTGCCTCTCAGATACTGAGGCTCTTAGGCAGATCCCTGACCTTCTCCTGGACGTTTCTTCCTCTGTGTAATGAGAGGGCCAGTTCCTATAGTTCTTCATAGAGTTGTTGTGAAGCACCTTAAGTGAGATCACTACCTAAGGGACATTTGCAACCCTCAAAGAGAGATGCATTTGTTGCATATTAAGATTATCTTTAATGTTAGCCCTTTATTTTCAGTATTGTGAGCTTATTACCTCTTGTAGACAAAGTAAACTTGACATGTTTAGATTTTGTCCTGAAGTTATAATTTTCATATTTTAAAAATACCTTTCTTGAGGGGAAATAGAAGATATTAATCACAGTAACCCAAGAAGGTGGATTGCTAGTTTTATTGGCCCTTCTTCCTAACTCTCAGGTTTTTCCATAATTTATGAGAAGAATGAAAGAAAAAGCTCATAGAATCCTATGCCTTTACTTTGCTCATCAAATATTAGACTTAATGTCTTCTGAAATTTTTTGGTACTTCTTAAACAGATGCAGGGAATAAGGTTCAGATAACTTGCTTACTAACAGCAGGGCAGCAGTAAGCCTGTGGCTGTCATAGGGAATGAGTGCAGGGGCAAAAACCAGGTTTGGGAGGCTCGGGGCCAATCACTTAACATCTTTTGGGACCTCTGTTTCCTCAGCCGTGAAACAAGTACATTGGACTAAATGATCTTTAAGAACCCTTTCAGCTTGAACAGTCTGATTTTCTCAATCAATTTTTATAGAACACAGGTCTCAAACTTCTTCAGGGCCCTTGCGGTCTCACTGTCTGATTTTCATTAATTTTTAAAAGAACAATTAAAAAAAATCAAAACATAACTAGAACTACATAATTAGATACATTAGCTTTCTGTCTTCACAAATTAAAGTTACCCGGAATGTTTTTGTTTTTAATAGGAGTCTTAATTTTAGCACCAGGGATCAACATGGGAGGTTTTGTGCAGTAAAATCTTGGCTTATCTATGTAAATAATTATTCACATAATGAAAATTGACATGAGTATGTATCATTTTTTTCATTGTTAGCTCACCTTAATTGGCTGAGACTGGAAAGAGCTGAAATAAAATTATAGTAATTAACTTTAGAAATGGAACACCTGTAATTATTCTCATTTTTCTAGATTTTTCAACTGATCTGAATTTTTTATTTGCTCACATTTTAACTTTTAAAACTTGAGAAACTGGAAACCACTGTGGTATTAATTAGCTACATGCTATGTAGATAGGATTGTAGAAGACAATGGGCATTAAGAAGATGGGCATGATTTTATTTTTTTAAAATTTCTACAAGTGGGTTGTTTAGGATTTTTTTTTAAATGAGATAACGTAGAAATAGGTTCTTCCTTCTCATTCTGGCAAGGTAGAAATAGTCTGTCAAGCATTTGTTAAGCGCTTACTCATTGCTAGACATTACATAAAGAGAGGCAGAAACCAGACCTTGCCTTTCTCATGGGAGATGTAACAAGATACATGCAGAGATGGAGGTGAGCTGAGAAGAGGAGAAGGCACTGAGGAGCAGCAGCCAGGCCAGGCCTGGAAATTACACAGTATAGGTATGTCAGAGGCTGATGGAGGTGATGAGGGGAAGGTGACAGACCTGAAGCCAAAAGGCCTGCATTTGAGTCTTGCTCTTCCACCAGCCATGCAGCTAGGTTATGTTACTTAACCTGTTGGACCCTCAGATTCTGTTTCTGTAAAATGATGATAATCTGCATCTCAGCGTTGTTGGGAACAAAATATTTTGTAAATGATAAAGCCATTTCATAAATACATACTATTTTATAATAAAAATATTTAAGTCATTTTCGCCCAGCATTTTAATTTCTCTCAAGTCTAGTGAGGATGAGTTGCTAGATCTAGAATTAGATTTTTCTTCATTTCAACATATGGATTAACTTTCATTTTAAGAGATCGTTACTGTACAGCCATCCTTCCCTTTCTCATCACTATTTAGGAAGTCTCTGGGAATGGACATAATTGTCTGTTGTGAAGAGAAAATCCTTCCCTCACCTACTCCCCTCAAGCTGGATCTCAAAAAAGTTAATTACATGCTCAAAAATGTTTTAAAATAATTTTTTTTCTGGTTTAACTGCTTTCACTATTACATATTAATTAAAAAGGAAATATATTCTTTTGTTTAATAGGAAGAACTATATGGTCATGGATTATTTATTTACAAAAGATTTTTTAAACTACTAATAGCTCTAGGCACAGTCATTTAAAGCCCTTTGAAAGGCAGCTCCAGCCTGTCTTTCTAGGCTTATTAGATGTCATCCCCTTTATGCCCTCCTTGGTCCAGCCACACTGGCCGCCTTGCAGTTTGCACCAGTCCATCTTCCCAGTGGTCTCTGCATAGGCTCCATCCAGACTTAGAATTCATTCCCTTCCATCTTGTCCTAGTAAAACCCCAGCTCCAAGGCATGCACCCCCTTTCCCCCCCATCCCCCGCCTCCTGTCAGCCTTTCTTGTGCCCATCTACCCCCACTCTCTGATTCCCATTACTTTGTAGGGACAAAGACTAGATCTTTGATTTCATTGGTATGGATTGGGCAGAGGTGTCACTCAAGTCACTCTCAAGTGTGGCCCAATCCAGATGAAAATGTTACTGGGAAGTATGTAACAAAATAAAAATACAGTGAATCCTGGGTAACATTGAAACTGAGTCAGTATGAACTGTAGGGATCCTTATGTATGGATTAGTGGCCTCTGTTTTGACTTAAGTTTGATGCCACAATTATATATGGTCCTGGCCCTGGGGGGAGGGGGGAAGGTGTCTTTGCATGTTAGAGGGTTACCTAGAATGTTGAGATAAGTGACTGGCTCACGGTCATGTAGCCACTCTGTGTCCTTTCTGCCTGTGAGGTTGGCTCTCTGTCCAAGCTGTCATGCCTTGTGTGTGCTTGACGTGTTTGGTATGTGCTTATATTTTTAAGTGCTCTTTCCCCAGGAGTTTTTTAAGAACAAAATTGTTTCATTTTTGTTATTGTATCCATAATGCCTTGCACAGTGTATGCATATAGCTAATATTATATACATATAGCATATAATAAGTGCTTGTCAGTTGAACCCAGTTAAATGTTCCTGCTTGTGACCATGAAAATTTAATATCTAGTGATTCCCAAGATCTGTTTGTGTCTGTGTACATTGGAAGTAAAGTAGCAGCAGTATAGGAGGCAGCAGCTTTGGTGAAACAATTCCATGGAGTTTGTTGTTGGCCTCTCACCTAACTGGCAGGATTCAAGAATAAGGAATTCTTTTTATTTTTTTTTATATTCATTTATTTATTTATTTGAATTTTTTTTTTAATTTTTACTTTTTTTTTTTTTTTTAAGAATAAGGAATTCTGTGGTGGCCTGGAAAAGGCTTCTGGCTTCTCTTCTGAGCAAGTTATCTGTCATTGAATGGTCAGTTATTCACTAAGTAGGCCTTGTTGAGTGTGGGGTCTCTGACTCTGCCCACCATTATTCCTTCCACTTACCATTGTAAAACAGCAAAAGAAAAAACTGGTTTGCAGAGTCTTCTTGCAAGTATTTTTTCCTTTTTTGTTGTGACATTTTCTTCTTGGTGCCCAGCTGACCCCACAGTGCCCTGCAATGAGACCAGATGGACGCAGAAATGGCAGTCATCTCGCCCCCTTAGAAGAGCAAGCCTTTCCCTAGGCTCTGGATTCTGGCACGCAACAGGAAGGCATTCTAGCAGGCGCTTGTTGAGAGCCATCCCGCGGCAGGTCGCCCAGACCCTCCAGGCTGATGTCCTCTGGCAGATGGGATATACAGGTGAGGAGTTTGCATAGCAGCACCATCAATGAGTGCTCTGGCACTGCTGAAGCAGCTGTACGGTGGGTTCTGTCTGACCCTTCCCTCTTCATTGTTTGGGTTCTGTGCAGCATTGACTGTCAAACACGTCTCTCTTTGACATGGCCGTCGGCTTCTCTGAAAAGGGCCACTCTTCTCTTCTTCAGTGAGTGTCTTTGGTCAGGCGTCTCTGTCGCTTGTTTTCTAAGGTACAGCTGTGTCCGAAGTCTGCCACATCAGTGCAGTCCTTTAGGTTAATTTTATATTTTTACGTGGGTTTCAGGATATGTTTGCTAAAACTTAAAAATTCAATTTGGTAAAGGTAGAAAATCTAATCTATATCTTCTCTGCCCCAGATCTCTCAGTCTTGGCCATCGCCATTACACTGTCTGCTTAGAAGTCTCAGGGTAAGATTTAGTGGCTTTGGAAGTTATGGAGTCTGGAGTCTGGGTGCTTTGTCCACAGCCCAGTTCCCTCTCGCCCAAGTGCTCACTTGGGGATGCTATTGACCGACATTTTAGCCTCCCTCCCTTAACAAAATCACATTCCAGTAGTTTAGGATGCTTTTCTGGTTGCAGGGGGTACAAAGGCAAATAAACGGTTAACAGGAGCTTAGAATCTAGTAGGAGAGATATGAACAGGGACACAAATAAGTATCATTCGGGGTTAGAGTGTGATAAGCACTTAGGAAAAGTACTGGGAGAGATTTGGAGGAAGTGCCGCCCCGCTCCCCCTCCCCCCCCAAGATGGTGCCTGGGCTTGGCCAGATCACTCATTTAGCCCTTACAGTGCTTCTTTATAACGAGAAGGCAGAGGATATTTTTATTTTCCATTGCTTGGGTTGGGGTAGAGACATGGGAAGAATAAAACCAATTAAATATTTTTGATACCAGTGTAAAAGAGTAAGCTTTGTTAGGGTGAGTAGTTATCGTCAGGTTTTTGTTGGGTTAGATGTCTGAATGGGGGTAACTGAAGATAATAAACATGAGTGGTGATAATTTTTTTAGTTGTAAAGGCTTCCTGCTCACTGCTAATTTTTCAAAAATGTGCCTGTTTATCTTTAGGGGTTAGGTAGTCTTTGTTTTTAAGAAAACCTAATATATTAACAATTTGAAATTAGAAAATCTAAACCAGTAGATAATTATTTGCATTACAAAAGTGACTTTTGTTTTAAAAAGATATTAAATACCTCAGGGTTCTTTTAAATAGTAATAGCTTCAAGTCCTAGCAGATTTAAAACATGCTTCCAGGCACTCAGAAGCTTGTATTACATAGAGCCAGAGCTGCCCCTTTGTTCTCAAAGCATCGCCGATGTTGGGGTGTGAAATGCCTGCCCTTCCATGTCCTGTGATGTCAGTGATGCTGTGAAAGTTGGCAGGACACGTCTGTACAGGGGCAAAGGTTGACTCTGTTGTGATTTTTTTTCTACTTCAATAATTTTTGACTCGGGTTGGGTCAATGTGAAGCCAAAACATCCTTTTTTTTTTTTAGAAGTGAGCATCACATTTTAATCCTGTCAAATTCTTAATAATTTAGTGTAATGTAATAGAAAGATTGACTGCCTGGCACCCACCTCTGCCAGTGAGTAACTGTGTTACTTTGGGTAAATCACTTAGCCTCACTATAAAATAGTCTTCTCCCTAAAATGGGGATAATTATACCTGCCCTGCCTATCTTGCAGACTCTTGTGAGGATGAGATGGGACAGAAGATATCTTAGTATAAAGAAAGTACTTGTGAAAACCATCAAGTTCCCTACAAAAGATGAGGGCTAGTGGTGCTTATAAAGAAAGGTCAGTACTTTCGTTACTTATAGATTGGCAAGGAGTTCTCAGTTGTGAAACTATCATGTTAGGAGATTTCCCATTCAAAAAGAATTCACTGCGTCTCTATCAGTGAGGCAGTGTTACTGCAGACGTATGGTTAGAACATGGTATTTCTTCAGCCAGCAGACTATTGCTTAGTTAGTCACAGCCGTCAAAAATGGCTGTCTTCAGCATGACTTTTTCTGGATTACTTTGAAGGGTAGAAACCACTTCCCTCTTTCCTGTCAACCCCACCTCTTAGGTTGATACTTTCTTGGTGCTTTCCCTTTGTAGAATCAGCACAGTATGTCTGACAAAGACAGGGACACATTACACTTTGTGGGGAGTACCCATCACCATTTATGTCTGGGTGAAATCTAGCTAATTTGAACATGTCAGGGCAGTGAGGAAGGAGGGAGGAAGACAGCCAGGTGTAGCTGGAGGTTTTATTGTGGTGTAGAAAGGAGCAGTCCCAGTGCCTTGCTTAGATAATGGACTTTTAGGCAAATTGAGACACAAGCATTTTTTTTTTTTTTAGCATCTGTTGGTTCTACTTCTTTTTCCCTTCTTGCTCCCCTTCCTTTGCTGTCTTCCAGCTATTTGGGTCCTCCTGACCCAATCCGAGGGGACCAAGATAGTACATTTGTGATACTAGGTGGGATCCTCTTCTCCCTCTGGGTATGGCTGAGGTGAGTGTGGCCAAGGGGACTTTGTGGGTCTGTCTGGGACAAAGTGGTTTTGCCGCACTAGAGCTGGGTGCATCGCATACCTGTTTTCTATACCCTAGGATGGGGATTTTCCTCTATAATAGATTCTTGTTGAGAACCTGAGAAGAACAGTATTGTCCAGGGTCTGTGACTGTTGACGTGTGTCTCTAGAACTTGGGAAGGATTCAGAGAGTGCTGTACCAGAGAGACTCTGGGGACATCATTGAGTACAGACACAGTCCCATGTGTAAAATGTGCCCAGCACTCGGGCTACAAAACTGCCTTTTTCCAGATGGATACAGGCCCCACAGCATCTTTGATGGCCATTCCTAGATGAAGGGTTGTGAAGAGAGCGTCTACAGACACAGAAACCAAAGGTCTTCACCTAGTACCTGCCAGCAGTGTTCATCACTATGTTCTCACCTGTAGTCTCTTTGAACAGTAGGATTGTGTAAGCAAGTTCTTACAAAATACACCAGCCCCATTTTCTTTGCTTCCTTCTTTCAATACCCCGGCTACCACAGCCCTGCTGTTCCATCCCAACTTTTTTCCTTAGTCATTTAGGTCTGCTGTGTTTTTTTGTCTCACTGTTCAGGAATATGTCATGTAGATAACCAAGAAACAAATTGATCTAAACGTGATCTTGTTTTGTCTCTGGAATTAGGAGCTAGTGTAAGAGTGGCTGTTTTTGATACTGGACTGAGTGAGAAACATCCCCACTTCAAAAATGTCAAGGAGAGAACCAACTGGACTAATGAGAGAACGCTAGATGATGGTAGGTGACCCACAAGGCCCTGAAAGTAATGCAGACGGGAGGCTTTCAAATAGCATGTCCCCTCCCCCCACCCCCACCTCCATTTGGTGCTCAGTGATGAGAAGTCATTTCCATCCTCTAATTTTCCTATTAAAATTGTATATCTCAATACCATAATTCTTCAACTTGTCTTCTGTGGCAGCTGAGATTTTCCCAAATGGAGGAAACTTGGAAGTAGGGTCTTGAGGAAAGAAGGTGGGAACTCTGTACGTAGGACAGGGAACCATTAGATACTTTTTCAAGAATCCTGGAAATGAAGTCTTTGCTTCCGAGTAGTTGTTTTGGGGCAGATTTTTCGGGGCACATAAACAATTGTATTTAAGTATGATTTATTTCTTCTTGTGGGCAACAGGTTTGGGCCATGGCACCTTTGTAGCGGGCGTGATAGCCAGCATGAGGGAGTGCCAGGGATTTGCTCCTGATGCAGAGTTACATATTTTCAGGGTCTTCACCAATAATCAGGTGGGTATTTTGAGATGTGAAATAGGTCAGATTTGATTTAAATCAAAGTGACACCTTACTAATCAGGAAGAAATAAATCTAATGTCTTCTATTTTTAAAGGTAAATTTGCCTTACTTGCTGAAATCTCATCCATATTCTTTGTTACTCATCCACATTCTTAATAACTTAGATTTATATTTTATTTTTATAAAGTACAGAATATATATTATAAAGCAATAATTCTGTTTTTCCCTCTAGGTAAGTAATTTTCTAGTCACAGCTGAAAATTGGATAAGTACATCTCTAACTAGTGAGGTGATTCATTTGGTTGGGAGAGAAATCCTTTCCATCTAACTCAGTAGATAGGCATGAACATTTACCTTACATGATTAGGATCACTACCTTTACCAGAACAAACATTTAAATTACTTTATCTAATTTAAACAGATGTCTGTGCTTTTGGACACTTAACTAAACAATATGCATGTTTTTAATCAGAACAAACACATATAATTGAATATTTTCCTGCTTGAGTGTTCTGAGTGCTGTGCACGGGGAGGGGGTGACGGTGGACACAGGTCACTGACGGCCGTAGTGGGGAGATGAAAGTCCTCTGTGAGGGGCTGCCTGGGTCACCACCAGGCCTAAAGAGCGCCCCTTGCCCTGGGGATGGGGCATCAAGACATGAACCCTGCTACTGATGACCTCTGTGAACCTGGACAAGTCGTTTTGTTGCCTGGGGCCTAATTTTCTTCACTTGTAAAATGAGAGAGGTAAAATCATCTTTGAAAATTTTTTTATCCTCAATAGACACAAAGTAAGATGAGCATATCCATGTACTCCATGTACAAAGTAGAACCAACACCTTCCCCCCACCCCCAGGATTATATATGAAGCTAGGAATCTCTATTTCATGCAGCTTGCTTTTGTTTTTAGATATATAATAAATTGTACATGCTGATCTACTTGCCAAGTCAATAAATAGATTATAAACACCTCTTATGTGCCAAGCACTGTGCTGACCACTGGGGATCCAAAGAAAGGCAAAAATAAAGAGTCCCTGTTTTCAAGAAGCCCACAGTCTAATGGGGGAGACAATATACAAACAGCTCTGTACAGATAACATAGATATGGGTGCACAAAGACAATAAAGACAAGAGAAGTTGGAGGTGATATCAGTTTATTATCCAGCATTAAAGGATGCCCAGAAAGCCTTCTTGCAGAAGGTGGACTTGAAGGAAGCCTGGGGACACGGGAGGTGGAGGTGAGGAGGGAGAGAGCTCCAGGCACGGGGCCAGCCGGAGAAGGCTACAGGCAGGGAGATGGAGGGCCTTGTTTGTGGCACAGCCAAGAGGCCAGTGCCCCTGGAGCCCAGCGTCCGTGGGAGAGAGGAAGGTGAAAGAAGGTTGGAAAGGTAGGAGAGGGACAGGATTATTAAGGACTCTGAAAGTCAAATAGAGCATTTCCTCTTTGATCCTACAACCTGTTAGGAGCCACTGGCAGGTGATGATGAGGGGAATGATGTGTAGGCAGACCTCGGCTTTAGGAAGATGGAAACTGGGTGAGCTCCCCGTGCTTAAAGGGGTGGGAGATGGAGGATGAGCCAGCAAAGGAGAGTGAGAAGGAAAGGTCAGACAGCGTGGGGGAGATCCAAGAACAGTGCTACAGAAGCAACATGAGGAGCCAGGTAGATTAAAGTCTGGGAAGTGGCCATGGAACTTAACTAAGATTTTTGGCAACTCTGGAAGAAGCCAGGTTGTAAGCAATTAAGGATTTCAAGGTAGTTACCATTTATGAAGTGCCTGCTTTGTGCTAACCATGAGGGGATACAAGTATAAAAAAAAAAGATAGGCTGTGCCCTCAAGGAGCTTACAGTCTGAAGGGAGAAGGGAAGGAGGGGCAGGTTTGTGGTGTGGCCAGGTGATAAAGGCCTACAGAGTGTAGCTGGATGAGGAGGAGGAGTGGGACAGAGAATGTATGATTGACTCCCCTAGGAATCTGCGCCTGAAGGGTAGAATGGCTATCAGCCCAAATACAGCATAAGAGAGGCAGGGCTTTTTGTTTTAAAAATAATCTCTAAGAGATCATTACACCTTTAGAGTTTCATCCTTCAGTAAACTAGGCAAATTATGCAGTTAACCCAGTCTTCATTTTTTTCCTATTAATTCATAGATTTTTTAGAAAAAAAAAGATAAGATTTTTTTTTCAGTTCCCAAACAACAAGTTCCCCAATTTAGAATGAATTTTGAAAACGGAAAAATTTTCTGTAACCTACAGAAGACATTACTATTATTAAAAACTTGATTTTGCCTTTAAAATAACCTCCAATTAACCCAAATACTTAAAGGAATTTTACTTTCCTGGTTGGACTTTTAAAAAACACATGCGTCAAGGTAGATATTTCTTAAGTATTCTCGTATCTCTGAAATTAATTATATTTGGTAAAATCAAGGAATGATTGTCAAATGCTTATGTTCTAGCCAGCTTTTTCACAGCTGTCAAGGACTAACTCCTAGGCCAAAATAATATTTGTACGTTATTGTGTGTGTGTGTGTGTATACATATACACACATATGATACATATACATGATGTAATAATAATCCCTGACATTTAAATAGTGCTTTAAAATGAGCTAGTTTAGCAGGTGAAGTTTATAAAATAGTTCTGAAGGGGGTATATGACTGTATTGTTTCTAAATAGAAATTGTAGTTCCCATCTTTTGATCTTGAATATACCTTAAAACTCTTGTCTTTCTGTAGAAAAGGCAGTGTGATGCAGTGACCAGACCTTGGGGCCTAGACTCAGAAAACCTCTCTTTGACCTGTAGCAGCCACAGGGCCAGGGTTGAGTGGCTTAAACTCGGAGAGCCTCTGTTTCCATCTGTAAACTGACTATTGTAATGCTGGCATTACTTAGCTAAGGATGGTATTTCATAAATTTTAAAGGGACACACAGAGGTCAGATCTGTGAGTTGTAGTGTCTTTAAAGTTAGTGCTTTTAAAAAGTCTTCAAGAAATGAAAAGCATTTAAAGATTTAAAAATCACAGTTGTAATATGCTGGCTTAAAAAACTTAAATCTATAACATTTTGTAGAAAAATGGCCTAATTTTCAGTGGTAAATCCCATGCTTGGGAAGTTTCCTGCTCTTTGTAAATACGTCTCCAAACTAAAGCGGGGGGAACTATAAGAAGGTGGCACCAGTTTAAAAGCAGCTTTTTAAAAATCATTCTTAATAGGCAAGTGGCAGAGTGACTCATACCCACTTTTGGTTTGACTCTTTGAAATAAAAAAAAATCAATTGGTGATATTTAAAGTAATGTATCCCTGCATTAAGAAAGGCACTATGTGGACAGTCACATCACAGCCCCTCGCTCCCTCTTCCTCTGTCCCTCTCCCTCCCTCTCTCCCCGCTTCCCTCCCTCTTTTTCTTTTCCCCCCTCCCTCCCAGACTCCTCCTCTCCCCTTACTTGATTAGGAACGGGCCTTGTTTCCTTGGCATTGGGCACACTTGAGGGAACACCCCCTCCACTAAGGCAGAACAACAACCCGTCTGTCATTTCTAGTCTCTAGGAGTCGAGCTGGGTGTTGAGAGAGCATGGTTGGCTAGTTGATGTTAGAGGCAGGACTTGAATCCGGGTCTTCTTGTCTCTGTGACCTGCCTTCTGTGCCACCATATCATATTGTTTTTCACGGATGTTGACATGAAAATCCTTTTTCGAATGATTCTGGTACTGAACATCACATACCCAAGTAACGATTAACAGGCATCTGTCAAGGTAAACCCTTTCAGAAGAGCTGCTTCTATGGTGAGATTTTCAATGTGGATGCGCACCTTAGGATAGAATAACCAGGCAGTTGGTAAGACAGAGCTCCATTTCCTGCTCGTTTGGAATTTAGCTCTAAGGAATTACATTGTTTTTGTTCTTTTTTAAGTTTGAGGACATTATTCATGCTTTGAGCGTTCTAATTGTCTACATCTGAGACTTCCTTCTAAGGTGGAGGTCATTTGGATTCTCAAAAACTACCACAGAATGTGCAGGTCTGGGGAAGAACTGTATATCCTGAGGACTAGCCTTAGCAGGTGCACACAAACCAGTCCCTTCCCAAAGGATCAGCCATGACCAACTGATAGCATCTTTAGCCATAGAAACTGATGGTGCCATGTACTAAAATGTAGATGTGCTCTGCCTTGTTGAAGAGAGTGACTATACCCCTGTGGTCACAGAGCCCGTACAATAGTCTAATTGGAATTTTATCTTTTAATATGCAATAAACCTTCTACAATACATTTCCTCAGGTTTGCAGTAGTTTCTTACTATTTTGGGGAGGGAGTGAAGCCAAAATTATATTACCTAAGAACATCTCTATTTTTATAACAGAAATTAATGGGAAAATGATTCACTTGTACAATCAACTTTTAGGATTTTGCTTTATTTCAGAAAGTGAAACTATTTTAAAATAGGTAAAGGTTGGTGATTTTACATTGTGCTTCTGAAATTCCAGGTTTTGCACTTTATTTAAAACTTTGTGAGAGGCCTTGCTAACATACTAAAACAGATTGTTTTTCAATTGACTAGGTTTCTTATACATCTTGGTTTTTGGATGCTTTCAACTATGCTATTTTAAAGAAAATCGATGTGCTAAATCTCAGCATTGGTGGCCCAGACTTCATGGATCACCCTTTTGTTGACAAGGTTTGTAGAAAAACTACCGACAATGTAAGTTGTGTTTGGACTGTGATTCCTGCTGGAGTACCCTGTGTTTGGGTAGTTCATTTCTGCAGTAGTGTGTGGTTTTCGACAGATTGTTAGAGTGGCTCTGTAAGGAAGGACGATGGATTCGATACATTCCGTGTTTTGGAAACGAGAGAAATAATTGTTCAGGAATAGTACGTAGCATCTTGTTAAAATGCTTCTTTCCTTCCTTGAAACAAATTCCCAGTTGTGTTTCCCTGAGTTTGTAACTGGAGAGGCACCCTTGGCCTTATGGGAAAGGAGCACACATTGGACTTGGGAGTCTCTCAGAAGGATTCCGTCTGTTTTCGCTCTTCCCCTTTCTGACAGGGTGACCTCTCCAAGGCTTGCCTTCTTCCCCCATCAGCTGAGAGTAGTGGTACTTTGACTCCAAACCTTGCAGAATGGCAGAGAAAGCTTGTAAACTGCCATGGGTGGAAGCCGTTGTTTGTTGTCCAGTTTCCATTGGGAAGGGCTTCTCTTTGTATTTTGTATGTGCACTAGCATGCAAACCAGTGTGATCTGGTAATTGGCTTATTTTTATTCTCTCAGTAGTCACTAACCTCTCTAGCCACAATAGTCTGCACATTTTAGGGGGAGAGAGTTTGAGAAAATCCTTCTCTTTTTAGGAAGTCTCTGTATTGTTCTCTGAAAAATTACGTGGTTATTTAAAGAGGTATAATTCAGTTTTTTTTGGCTTTTTAGGTATGGGAATTGACAGCTAACAATGTCATCATGGTTTCTGCTATTGGCAATGATGGTCCACTCTACGGGTGAGTAGCTTAAAAAGTGTAGTGACTTCTCTATCTGAATTTATTGTTGCTGACATTTTGTCTTTGCGGATGGGGGTGATTTGTCTTAAGCCACTTACGTTCAGAGGCTCCTATTCAGTAGAAAGGACTTCTTCTCTTTCTTATATTCCATTTGATTCAATAAAGCATGCCAGATTAAGATAGGGTAAGTAGATTTTGGCTCAGACTCTAGCTGCCACTGAATATTCATTCATCTGGGGGCTTGAGGCAGTTCTCTTCACCTTTCTAGGTCTCAGTTTCCTCAGAGGTAATATGAATTATGGGTTGGAGTCCATGATTTCTAAGGTCCCTTCCAGCAATTAAATCCTATGAGATATGTATAGTCGTATTTCCAAGGGTCCATATCATGAGAAACTAAAAAGAAGATCCTCTTGCGTGCCATTCAAAGACACATGCTCCATTTATTGAATTTCCCTTTGTAGCAAAGGAAGGTGAGGTCCCGGTGTAAACATGACGTAACCTGTCCAGCTGGTTGGTTAGTGTGACTTGAGAAGCCAGGAGGGGCCAGGCAGGGGTAGGGTGGGGAACGGGTGCACTGAGGCCACGGGGTGGGACGTGGAAGCTGTGAGGGTCATTGCAAGCAGAAGGATTGGCAGAAGTGGCGGCCCAGGTCTGCATCCTTAGTCGTGTTGTCCTGGTTGGGAAATGCCAGGAGAGAAACACGAAGATCTTTTTTTCCCTTAAAACTGAGATCAGGTGACAGCTGGGCTGGCTTTGGGCAGTGCCTACAAAAGGGTCCTTACCTATCATGACTCTTACTCGTCTACTCTGTCTTTCAGAATTGCTGTCCCTCCTGGCGTGTCTTCTCTCTTCTCCTGCTTATTCATATTCTTTCCGTTCTTCTGGGTCTATTTCATGTGCTGTTGTCTATACTAACTCTACCTCACCTGTTGCAGATTACACTGATACTCACCTTTCCCTGAATTCTAATTTATATTATATTTTTTTATATTATATTTATATATATTATATAATATATATTTGTATTTTTATATTATATTTTTACTTCCAGGATACACAATTCAGTCAGTGTAGTTGTCTTTCCTGTCATGCATATTGCAACCCCTTAGCAATTTTTTAGTCTTTGTGAATTGATACATCTGAAAAAATTGTCACCTGTTTGTCTACTTTTTAGTGACAAACTGCTTCAGACATAGCTAGACTATCTCTTGGTCAATAGATAGATCCATTGCCAGGCCCACACGTGAAGGCTCTTGAATTTGGTTGTAGGGTCTATCAGAGCTTGTGTTTCACTGGTATAGTATTTCAGATGGGAAGATCTTCTTCTTGCCATGATCCATGATGAACTTTAATGGAAGACCATGCTATTTAATCCTTTATTAAGTTCGTTTGTATTTCATGTGTCTTACTGTCTAGTTAAGAGTAGGGGAAAAAAAAACTCCTTGAATGCAAAGTTGATCTCTTCTATGTATCTTCTGGGCAAATGGCAAGTACTCATTAAGTACTTTGGTTAATTCAGTATTGGCAGTTACCTGGGGAAGTGGATAAAGCACTGCACCTGGAGTCTGGAAGACCTGAGTTCACAGCCAGCCTCTGATGCTTACTGGCTGTGGGCATGTTACTTACCCTCCAGCTGCCTCAGTTTTTTCATGTGTTAAATGGAGATAATACTACCATCTGCTTCCCAGGATTGTTGTGAAGATAAAATTAGGTAACTTTTGTAAAGTACATTGTAAACCTCAAAGTGCTTTACGTAGTTTATGTGTACAGATGTAAGACAGATAGCACTAGCACATAGGATGGCTGCTAGCACAGATTCACTCTTGATTGGTCAGACAGGAAAGATAGCTTCCAAGGGGTTAATAATCTTACTTTAGTCTAGTTTTCTCACAAGAAGGTTGCTGATTATGGAAGCACAACTCCTATAGCATTCCCTAATCACCCTTGGGTCTGGATGGGGTCAATTGAGACAGGCACAACTTGTGAATTCTCTTAAATCCCTTCAAACTTTGATGGGGGCCAGTCAAGGCACACACAGCATTCTAGTTTGTGCATTCAACCCAAAGGTTCCCTACTTCTTGACCAGTGCCCACCTGCTTTGTGGGGCAGCAGACAAAGAAGGCATATTACCAGCAATAGCCCCACAAGTTTACATCACCTCATTCCTCTATCTCACTGTGCAGTCGCAGCGGATGTTTACACTTTCAACATAATGTGTATATTATTTATCATTATATAATGCTGCACAAGCGTGGTGGAGATGTTTTGAACCATAATTGAGGGAACTCATATCTAAAACATGGGAACAAGAGATTGTTGATGACTGTCGATCCTGGGAAACTGAACTCTAAGAAATAATAACAGATATCCACTTTACACACACCAAAATCCACCTTACTTACAATGGAGAATTATTATTATTAATTATCATTATTATAGTGGTTACTACCAAGGGTGGATAGCTCTGGTAAAGACCTGTTAGCATGTTTAACAGTAAGTAGTTAAGTGGTCTCTTCTATATGGAGATTCCTCGTAGGATTTTATTTTGGTAAACACTCAGTATCCATTTGATATATTTTCTTAAAATTAATGCCATCACTCCTCAATCGATAAATGGCCAAAGGATATGAACAGGCAGTTTTAGAGGAAGAAATTAAAGCAATCTATAGTCATTAAAAAAATGCCCTAAATCACTATTGATTAGAGAAATGCAAATCAAAACAACTCTGAGGTACATCACACCTATCAGTTTGGCTAACATGACAAAACAGAAAAATGATAAACGTTGGAGAAGATGTGGGAAGATTGGAACACTAATGCATTGTTGGTGGAGTTGTGAACTGATCCAACCATTCTGGAGAACAATTTGGAATTCTGCCCAAATCGCTATAAAACTGTGCATATCTTTTGATCCAGCAGTAGCACTACTAAGTCTGTATCCCAAAGAGATCATAAAAAAGGGAAAAGAATCCACATATACAAAAGCATTTATAGCAGCTTTCTTTTGTAGTGGAAAAGAATTGGAAATTGAGGGGATGCCCATCAATTGGGGAATGGCCAAACAAGTTATGGTATATGAATGCGATGGGATACTATTGTTCCATAAGAAATGGTGAGCTGTAGAGAAGAATTAGAATGAATATGAGGAACCATGAAGAAGAAAAAACAAAACAAAACACCTGTTTAACAAGAAAGTATATGTAGAACCTATATCAGATTGCATGCTGTCTTGGAGAGGGGGGAGGGGAGGGAGGTGGAGAAAATTTAAAACAATGGAAGTAAATGTGGAAAACTAAAAATAAATTAATTTATTAAAAAAATTAATGCCAGAAATGCTGATGATATTTTTATGTCATATAGATTCAGTTATGGATTTTGTCAATTTTATGAGATTACTTTTTTTGATACCAAGGCATAGAAATGCCAGTTTACTGTCCAGTTCATAACTTTGTCCCTATATACATTGTCTCGGTTGTTATACTGTTAGAGCTAAGTATTGGGTACTTTTATCTTTCTTGTACATTCAGTTCCATAGTTTGAGGTTTTATTGCATTATTTTAGCTTCTTTGGGTGCCAGTATTAAGTATGCAAGAAATTACATGACTGACTTGTAGAATCATAGCTCAGGGTGTCTTAGAAATGGATAATTGATGCTTTTCAGCCTCACATTTTGCTGTGGAACTGAGGTGTCAGACATGGTGCAGCATTCCCAAGTATGGTTTGAATTATATTAAAATGTAACTGGGAAATGTTTAACAAAATAAATGAAAATACAAGAACACCCATAGATAACATGTCATTTTAAAACTAAGTCAGTGTATGACCTGCAGGATCCTTATGTACAGAATTGTGGCCCCATTTTTGTTTGACACCCCCACTGTGTGTGGTGAGTCCATTGACATAAATCCTGATAGCTCTTGAGCACCCTTCTCTGTTCTTTCTGTGAGGGAAACAAGGAGTAAGAGTTAGTTGAACAGTGGAGAAGAAGGCACCTGAAGCAGCTAACAGGTGATGCAGGTGTTGTGATTCGGGTGTGTCCTGCAGAAATTCAGAGGGTGGGGGGCAGGTGGAGGGGCAGAACTTGGCCTGGACAGAAGGTGAAGGGGAGCAAGGAGGACATTCTTGCTGAAAACAAGAGCAAAGCCCAGGAGGGGGATGATGATGGTGGGCTTAAGAGATAAAAGAAGTTGTTTCCAGGCATCGATCCATCAGAGCTGGAGAGGGTTGTCACAGAATGAATGCAGTGAAACCTTAGACATTTTGGATTGGAACTTGCTGTTGCTGAGATTATTCATTGCCGTTTTTTGTTTCTCCTCCTTACTTGTTTTTGTGCCTCAATTTAGCACTCTCAATAACCCTGCTGATCAGATGGATGTGATAGGAGTAGGCGGAATTGACTTTGAAGATAATATAGCTCGCTTTTCTTCTAGGGGGATGACTACCTGGGTAAGCCTTTCTTTATTTTGAGTATCATTTGAAAAACTGTTCCTTTTGCTTGAGAGCCTTGGAGCTTGTTGATAGGTTGAAGTAGACAAGTAAGAGGCAGGTCCCATATTCTGGAGCCAGGGCAACAGGTGGACCATTTTTTTCCCACATTGGAAGACAAAAGGCTACTGGTGTCTGATGAGAAGAAGACAGCAAGCTTGTTGGCTTGACTCATTCACGAACTCTTGGACTGAAAGTGGAGTAGTCTCTCTCCCATTGGATGGAATGGTATAACGTTGCTGTGCAGGTGTGAACAGAAGGGCGTGCTTGTTCAAGGATAAAACAAACTTGTAGAATGGTTAAATAGAAGCAGAAGGCCATTTGAATCTCAGGGCAGCTCACAGAGCTCAGTAACATGTCACACAGTTAAACAACAAAAGTTGGTCATCGTGTTAGAATGCTTTGAGTGGTATTCACCATCTGTAGAGGAACTTGGTCAGGCCACGCTTCATTCAGGGCACATTTATTAGGAATCTGGAGTTGGGAGCGGGGAACCACGTGCAGAGCAGTGTGCTAGGCTCTAGGGTCTCCTTCCTTGAGTTAATAATTCAGCATAGGTGATAAATATCCTTGTGCAAAAATTCGACTATGATCAGGAAGGTCTGTGATGGCGTAGTACAGGGAGAGAGCTAGGCTTGGAGCCAGAGCGGCCTGGGCTCAGGTTCTGCCCTGATTCTGTTTGTGATCTTAGGTGGGTCGCTTAATCTTTCATTGCCTCTAGGCAAGCTCTTTAAGGGCTCACAAGGACATGTGTAACTCTTTAAGTTACATATGAGTTGCCATTCTACATCAGTAGGAATTTCCACACTGGGAGCTCCCCATACCAATGAAATTACAGGGTCAGACTTCGCCTCCCCCTGTATGTCCAAAAGAAAAATGCCAAGGGGGATGCAGCCAAAAGAGCAACATTGCGCTGCCACCTTGGACAAGGTCTGGAGCTGCTCTGAGCTTTGTTTTCCTTACCTGTAAAGTCAAGGAGCTGCAATAGGGGACTTCTAAGCTCCTTCTCCAGTTCTCGATCTATGCTCCATTGGTATCCAGTCAGGGAGTGATCATCCTTTCCAACCGAGGGAAGACTGGGGGAGACTTGTTGTTGGAGTGGCCTTTGACCTACATCTTGAGAGGTGGGTGGCTTGTCTGCTGGCAGAGATGTAGCAGGGGAAGTGAATGGAGAGAGTAGGACTAGCTCAGCTGGACGAACTCTCTTCTTAAAAGGCGTCAGGAAGGTGCCAGGATCTGTGAGGGATGATACAGTTGGGTGGCTGGAGTGGCCACATATGTGAGACTGGAAAGGTAGGTTGAAGACAGATTATGGAGAGCTTTCAGTACCATACTTAGAGCTTTGAACCTTTTCCTGGTGGCCTGGGGAAACATTTGAAGGGTTTTGTACAGGTGAGGGATGATAGTTTGGGAGTTCTCAAATATGTTACATAGTAAATAGGGCCCTTCTTTTGGCCTTAAGGAAGCCAGAATATTAGGAGAAGTGCATGTATGTGATTAGAGTTAAAATAACCTGCTTAGAAGCAGATGGAATACTAGAATTTAAATTGAAAAGAACTTCAGAGATCATTTAGTTCAGCTTCTAACACAAAGTAGGAGATATAAGGCTCTCGAGGTTATTTAGCCTCTGCTTGAACATTTTTGTTGATGCTGATGGGTTTCCTTGATTTGTTAAGGTGCCTATCTCATTGTTAGACAGCTGTTTGGGTTATGTAAGTCTTCTTCCTGAAATAAAGCCAAAGGCTATGCCCTGGTAACATTCCTGGCAATAGCCATCAGAAGGAGAAATTTACCTAATGGTTAAGAAGGGCAGTCATTCTACTAGTGAGTAAGGCTCCCTTCTCAATCTCAGTTTGGTGGATCATGGGTATATCATATGGTCTTTTTATAAAGTCTTCACATTGTCTTTCTGTGAAATCCTTGTAGGAACCACATCCATATTTACGTATAAAATATGTATATTTGGGAGCCTTTGTGCTTTTTTTTAGTGAATATTTCTAGTAGAGTAATTGACTATGATAATGGAATTTTTGCTCTTTTAAAATGTTTTTGATGCTAACTCAAAAGTAGTATTTGTTACCAGTAACAGTATAAAGCAGTGTTATAAAATTCATGTAAATGACTGCATTTTCGTTATAGTCGTGAACATAGTTTTATAATATATGCAGTGGGGAAATTTTATGCTAAGGCTTGGATATTTCTGAAGTTATTCTTACACAGCATTTCAGTATACTTTTCAAACAATCTATATTTACATTCAGTTTTAATGAGCTATGATTATATATATATATATACATACATATGCATATGTATGTGTATATATATGTATGTATATATATCTTGTACCAGTGTATAGCTGTGATAGGTGGATGAGAAATTCTTTTTATTTATTTTTTTTAATTCACAGGAACTCCCAGGAGGCTATGGTCGTGTGAAACCAGACATTGTCACTTATGGTTCTGGAGTGAGAGGTTCTGGTGTAAAGGGTGGGTGCCGATCTCTCTCAGGAACGAGTGTCGCTTCCCCAGTGGTAGCAGGTGCTGTCACTTTGTTAGTGAGGTGAGTATCGATTAGTAGAATCAACCTTCTGAAGTGAGTTGGTAATGCTCTGTGGATGATTCAGCATTAGCCAAAGAAAAAGCTAGGTGCCCACAGACCAAGGTGAACTTCCTACGTCCAAAAAGATTTACCTTAGGCACAGTATTAAATGAAGACAATTCTCTTTCTGTTTCTGCCCTGTTCTTGGAGTTTTGTTTCCTAATCTCTCAAGATTGGTTGGGTCAGCAGTCACTGAAGAGGCATTTGACCAAACAGGAAGATTGATTGGTCATAAGTTTGTGTTTCACACCCGTTTATTTCTGAGATGTAGGAGCATCTCAGGATTGCCTTTTATACTTATTTATTTGTAGGGTTTCTTTTTTGTTTGTTTTGTTTCGAGAGACTTTATAGTCTTGTAGACTCATAAGCTTTTAAACTGTAACACTTCCAAATTCTCCTCTCCATACAGGGGCTATTTAGGTAATATATATAGCTATGAAAAGATGAAAGGCAGTTCACTTTCTGTGCCATTTGATTTTGAATCCCCAACAAGCTGAGTCACTGATCATTATCAAGTTAGAACATTTAGCTGTTCAGACATTTGAATTTCTTAGAAGAGGGTGTGGTTTTCTTATTGGTTGTACTACACTTAAGTACTTCCATAATGAACAGAAAGTTCTCAGCTATTTCAAGGTTCCGGGCACACTCCACTTAAATTTAGGGCCCAAGAAGCCCCTGCTAGGCTCTTAGGATCTTAAGGTCCAGTTGGGGATCACAGATTTGTAGTTTTTTCACCAAGAGAAAACAGTAAGTGAATGTGTGGTTTTTCAGTACTGTCCAGAAGCGTGAAATGGTGAATCCAGCAAGCATGAAGCAGGCCTTGATTGCATCAGCCCGACGCCTTCCTGGGGTCAATATGTTTGAGCAGGGACATGGCAAACTGGACCTTCTGAGAGCCTATCAGATTCTCAATAGCTACAAACCACAGGCAAGGTTGGTTTCCCCTCTTCTGAAACTTAGCATGTGTGGATGATGGACAATATGTCTTTTTGTGTTGTGTACACACACATACACACACACACACACACACACACACAAAATCCCTTCCCCGCCCCCCTCCCTCCAAATAGTTGTGATCAGATGACTTCTTAAACACTCAGGAAACTTTGGAGCTGATGATTAAAAGGCAGTGGGTGACAGGCAGCTTTTACTGTATGTGAATGAGTAGTTTTGGTTTTATTTTTGAAATTTAAGTGCTTTAAAAGTAGTGATTTTTTTAAATGCTACTATTTTAAATGAATTTTTTGCGGAGAGTACAAGTATACTCATTGTTTTTAAATGCTTTTTTATTTAGAAGAGTTACCTTTGTTAGAATGGTCTAGTATAAGAATGTTTCTGATCAAATTTGGGAGAGTAGGTGTAACTTTTTGCAAAAGCTTCAGTTATTTCCAAGAATTTGTGAGGTGGTATTTTGATTCTGTCAGTAGTGAAGCTGAGGTCACCTCATAGTTGCTTTTTAAGTCATGTGGGTTAACTTTCACAGATGATGTTTAGAAATGATGGTAGATAAGTCATTGATTCATTCTGAGAGTTAAAAAGGAAATGCAGGGGGGCAGCTAGGTGGGGCCATAGTGCATAGAGCATCAACCCTGTAGTCAGGAGGACCGGAGTTCAAATATGACCTCAGACACGATAGCTGTGTGACCTTGGGCGATTCACTTAACCCTGATTGCCTTTAAAAAAAAAAAAGAAATGCACAAAATATTCATTTGCTTTCCTATCTGTGTTTTTTTTAAAACTCTTATCTTAATAGTCAGTGAGCACTTACTAAGCACTCAGTATGTGCCAGGCACTCTGCTAAGTGCTTGGGATACAAGCTGCCCTCAAACAGCTGAGTTTTGAAGGGAGAAAGCTAGGAAGTATAGGTGAGGAGGCAGTGTGGTCAGCTGTGGAGTCAGGAAGATCTGGGTTCAGGTTCCCTGCTAACTCATCCTGGCAAATCCTGTAACCTCTCAATGCCCTAGGCAATTCTCTATGACTCTGAGTTACCACCCCTGCTCATCTGCCAAAGTGGAGGAAACTTCCAGCCCAGGAATTTTTCGTGCCATGAGATAATGGAACTAGAACCCCCGGACTCCCACTGCCCCCAGGCAAATGAGAAAAATGATTTTTTTTTCTTATTATATTAATAACCAATTTTGTACATGGACCCAGAGATTTTTTTTGTCTCACTTTCCTTCATTCAAAGCCTAGCTTCCCAAGGACATTTCTGACCTTGCGCAAAGAATTCACCCCACTTGGACTATCTCATCTAGGTGGAATTCTCATCCACCATGGTTCGTGGTTCATTGACTGGGTGGAAAATAGGTTTTTTTGTATAGATTGCTGGAGGTGGAATGACCTAAGAGTAATGACATAATCAGTGTCACATCCCCTAGCTCCTCGTTAGAATAAGCCCACCTCTGTTATGATGTTTAGTACTATATAGTCTTTCCTTAATTGTTAGCCAGAGTTGATTTTTATGCATCAGGGACAACCCCTTTTCCAAAGGTATTTAACTATTTGGTGGTCCCCAAGGTTCATCTTTGGTTTCCAAGAAAACCAATGACCTCAATTCATTGATTATTTGCTAGCCGTAGTTAATAAAGTGATTATGAGTTGCCCAGAAACTGTGTCTCTTGAACTTCTCCTTTGTCTCAAATCTTAATAGTGTATTGTTTGTTTTCAGTCTGAGTCCCAGCTACATAGACCTGACCGAGTGCCCATACATGTGGCCTTACTGCTCCCAGCCCATCTACTACGGAGGGATGCCAACCATAGTCAATGTCACCATTCTTAATGGCATGGGTGTCACTGGGAGGATTGTAGACAAGGTAAGCCCCCTTTTTTCTGCTTTGACTGTGACATGATCTACCAAGCAGCTGTGTGAATTAGCTTCTGCCAGTGGGGTTTAGTTCTTGGTAAGAGTACTAATCAAGTTGTTGGTGCTCTTCCCTAATAATTGTGGGCTTCATGCTCGATTCAGTGAATCATACTTTACTCTCCATTGTTACCATCCAACATCAAGAGCATGTGATGCTTTTCACATGTGCCATTTCCTCCATTAGATTGTAAGGGCAGGGACAGACACTTTTCATCTCTGTATCACCAGGGCTCAGCTCAGGTGCATGAACATGGTGTACCCTTCATAAAAATTTGTTGATTGGATGTTTCAGATCTTGGCTGTTTCATGAACGTATTCTAAGTAGCCAGCACTGGTTCCTCACTGTGGCGGCTCTTTGTGGCACGGCAGTGACTTTGGGCTCTCACTGGCTGTGCCAGCTGTGTTCAAGCTCGTTCACACCTGGTGCCTGCACCTGGTAAAGGGCTTTTTGTCCATCACATGAGGACCAGCCGGACTGAGTCTGAGAAGCTCATTCTGAACAGGTTGGCTGAAGGCTTATGAAACTGTTGACCATAGTACTCTTGAAGATCATCTGTTAAGTCATAAAGACACTGTGCGAGAGAGCCCATGCCATGAAGTTATAGGTCCTTAAATATTTTCAGAACAGTAAAAAGTGTTTTGGAAAAATGAAATTAGGCACAGGGAGGAAAACATTCAAAAATCTAATCACTCAAGAATCTCACATCATGCAACAAGTAAGCTCCACCAGGATGTTTCACTTGGATATAAAAAAATCACATCATAAACAAATCAGAGTGGCAAGGGAAAAATGACTTTTCCTGTCTGTGGATAAGGGAAGAATTCATGACCATCCCAGGGGTAGCAAGGAGGAGTACAGAAAATTGCAATGGACAATTTTGGTTACATAAAGTTAGAAGATTTCCCACAAGCAAAACCAACATAGCTAAAGTTAGAAGGAAATCAGTTTACTGAGAGAATCTTTACAATAAATTTTTCTGATAAAGGCCTTTCATCTCCAAGATAGAAATAAATCCATTGTAAGAGTAAAAGCCATTTGCTAATTGATAAATGGTCAAAAGCTTTGAACAGGCAGTTTTCAAAGGAAGATATTTAAGCTATGAACAGGCATATGAAAAAATGTTCCAAATCACTAATAATTAGGGAGATAAAAATTAAAGCAGTGATGAGGCTCAACCTGATACCTGTGAGATTATCAGAGATGACAGAAATGTAAAATGACAAAGGTTGGAGCGGCCACGGGAAAATGGGTCCGCTAATGCCACTGTAGCTGGACCTGGGGATTGGCTGAGCTCTTCTGGGGAGCAGTTTGCAGGTGTGCCCCCAGATCACCACTGTGCATATCCTTTGACCTGGCAGTATTTCTTCTATGACTGTTACCCTAAAGAGATCAAAGACAGAGGCAAAGGACCTATATGTACAAATATTTGTAGTGGCTCTTTTTTTATAGTGACAAAGAACAGTGCCCATCACTTGGGAAAGGCTGCACAAATTGTGGTATATGAGTATGATGTAACATTACTGTACTGTAAGAAAGGAAATGATGAAAGGACAATTTCAGAGAAAGCTGGGAAGACTTGTATGAACTGTTGCAGAGTGAAGTGAGCAGAGCCCAGAAAACCATTTATGTAATAAAAATTTATATAGTAATTTGTTTCTAAAGACAAACAACTTTGAAAGACTTAAGCACTGATTAATGTTACAATTCCACCACAATTCCAAAAAATCCATCTTGACATAGAGGGATGAACCCAGGGTGTAGAATAAGATGCACATTTTTTGGACGTGACCAGTGCAGGAATTTGTTTTGCTTGGCTGTTCAGATGTTTCAAGGGTTTTTTTCCTCCCTTTTTTCTCTTCAAGGGGGGATAGGCTGGGGAGGTGAGAGGGAAAAAGAACAAATATTTGTTAATTGAGAAAAAAAAGCACTAAAAAGTCTTTTTTAAGAAGGAAAAAAAATATGGTCAAATTAAAGTTAATTTATCTTTCCCCAAGTTATTTCCCTTGTGTGCTTCTTTTGCTGTTTCCCCTTAGACTCATACAGCAATCAAAAAGCAGTGTGTTAAACATAGATATCTCCATTACTTTCAAAAGCCCTGTATAGTTTGGCACAGTGAATAATAGAGCATTGGTCTTGGAGTCAGGAAGGTCTGAGTTAAAATCAGGCCTCAGACACTTACTGGTTGTGTGACCTTGGCAAGTCACTTACACACTGATTGCCTCAGTTTCCTACCTCCCAGGATCAAATGAGAGAATATTTATAGTTTTTAGCAAAGTTTCTTGCACATAGTAGGTGTTAATAAATGCTTGTTTCTTTTTTTCCTTCCTATATAATTAGAGCTTTCCCCCTCCTCTTTAGAAAAAATAAGAATAGTTACATCCTGAATAATCTTTCCCTGTGCTATCTGAAGATAGCTCAAGTGCTGGTCTTTAGGCCTTTCTGATTGGTAATGCTGGGTACCACAATGAGCTGTTTTGGTGTGAGATTGCTTCCGACCTAGGAATAGATCCTGTGTCACCAATTCTCAGATCCTCTTAATTTTTGAAAGGTAACATTCCCCCCTTCTGTCTTCCCTTCCTCCCCAGAAAAAAAGATATCAGAGAGTGGATTTTTTAGTTAAGTTAGCAATTTGAGTTCATTTCTCCTATCTACATATGAGCGTTCCCCTTAAGAACTTCCCCTTAACCGTTATTCTTTCTCTTCTATCTCCAGCCCGACTGGCAGCCCTATTTACCACAGAATGGAGATAATATTGAAGTCGCCTTCGCCTACTCCTCAGTGCTGTGGCCTTGGTCAGGCTATCTCGCTATTTCCATTTCTGTAACAAAGAAAGCAGCCTCCTGGGAAGGCATTGCCCAGGGTCATGTCATGATCACAGTATCCTCCCCTGCAGATATTGAAGTAAGTTTTGGGTGCTTACATAGTTCATTCCAAAAAGGGGTAAGGATTATTAAGGTGTTCTTTTTTTTATATTTTCCTGATTGGAAATGGCAAGGCAGACTAATGTCTAAGTGGTGGATTTAAAATGGAATAGACATAACTGGGCTTGTAGGCTGTTTGAGACTTGGAGGGTTTTAGAGCTTTAGAAAATTTTACATAGCTTTAGAAAGTGAAATTGACAAGTAGTAAGCATTATGATGCCTCATTTTTCAGCCTATCCCTAATGATGACAGGGCTGCAGATATGTTAAATTAAACATAAAGTCCAAGCCCTGAGTGCAATTCCATGGAATTGATTAGAGGGGTTCTTCTGGTTTGAGTTGTTATTAGAAACTGTCTTCAAAATTTTGGGGTTAAATTGGAAAATCATAGTGAAATTCCATCAAGTTATGACTGTCATAACCAGTGAAATTTCATTCTCTCTCCTTGGAAAAGGTTAACTTATGCTTCTTTCTCTCTTCAGTCTAAAAGTGGTGCAGAACAGACATCAACTGTGAAGCTCCCAATTAAGGTGAAGATTATTCCTACTCCTCCTCGAAGCAAGAGAGTCCTCTGGGATCAGTATCACAATCTCCGCTATCCACCAGGATACTTCCCCAGGGATAATTTGAGAATGAAAAATGACCCCTTGGATTGGTAGGCATCTGCCAAGTAGAAACACAGATTGAGGGTCTTGGTGACTCCAGTCTTGTAATATGTTTTATTTTCCGTAGTTTCTATTCTGACTGCAAGAGGTGACATATCTGGCCACCCCTGTAGTTGGGACTGACATGTATTGGGGGTGTCGCACAGGATCTCAGATGAGATTTCTTTTGTTAGCACTTGTGCTGTTTTTAAGCAGAATCCTCAGCTTTGATGGTTGGAGAGAAGGAAAATTGGTGTTACTTCCTGACATTTAATTAATAGCTGTCCATGCAGTTTATGTGAATATCAGTGGGCAGCTCTTTGTTCTTTCAAAGCAGAAATAGGGAGAAAGTCAGGCAGAGGCAGAGAGAGAGAAGGAGAAAGAAGGGAAAAGGTAGAGGGAAGAGGGAGAAGGAGAGAGAGAGAATGGAGGGGGAGAGGAAAAGAGAAGAAGGAGAGAGAATATGTGTTATTTTGTTAGAAAAACTTTTTTTGGTATCTGGGAAACGGAAGGTTCTGAATGAGAGATGGTATATACAGCAAATCTCAGATTAATGTCCATAGGAATTAGCAAATATAAAATTGTACCTCATTGGTCATTCTGATATCAACAGTGGTTTTTAGCTTGTCTGTACTAAGAGCTTAATCAAAAAAAATGTCCTTTAAACAAAGAGAAAACACAAACCCAGTTGTCAATAAATACAATTTTGGTTTGATGATAATGGAGACTGTAACAGTCTTCATTTGGGGATGAAGATGCTGCCATAAGCACAGTCTTATCACTTTGTTGCTCTATGATCGACATCAGCAGAGATGAAGGAATTATGGAAGGAGTGTAGTAGTTGATGGAGTGATGGGAGCAGGATGGCTAGATTTTCCTTCCATTGCTAATTAACAGTAATTTAATGATATTGGTGACTTAGCTGTCCAAAAATGAACTTTGATTTTCATTGTAAACACAAAACATGATTGAAGAGCTTAAGACTTTCATAAAACAGGATGGAAACTTCTTTAGTTTCTGTTTATCTGTCTTAGTGACAGATTATAGATGATACCTCCCTGCTTCCAAAGAAAGAATTCAGAAATGTAGCTGTCATTTTAATGGCAATTTCAATTCAGTTCAATTGTATTTTTTTTAATGCAATTTATTTATTTAACATATTTGGTTTTCAGCATTGATTTTCACAACAGTTTGAATTACAAATTTTCTCCCCATTTCTGCCCTCCCCCCCCACTCCAAGATGGCGTATATTCTGGTTGCCCTGTTCCCCAGTCAGCCCTCCCCTCTATCACCCCCCTCCCCTCTCATCCCCTTTTCCCTTCCTTTCTTGTAGGGCAAGATAAATTT
Source organism: Trichosurus vulpecula (assembly GCF_011100635.1). Lineage (NCBI taxonomy): Eukaryota > Metazoa > Chordata > Mammalia > Diprotodontia > Phalangeridae > Trichosurus > Trichosurus vulpecula. The sequence goes on along the minus strand of NC_050575.1, from coordinate 381,976,927 downwards.
CTACGCCCCATTGCCTGTGTATCTTATTTTTTAGTTGCATACAAAAAGTTTTTTTGTTTTTGAACATCTGATTTTAAAACTTTGAGTTCCAAATTCCCTTCCCTCTTCCCTTCCCACCCACCCTCCCTAAGAAGTTGAGCAATTCAACCTAGGCCACACATGTATTATTATGTATAACCCTTCCACAATACTCATGTTGTGAAAGGCTAACTACATTTTGCTCCTTCCCAACCCATCCCGCTTTATTGAATTTTCTTCCTTGACCCTGTCCCCTTTCCAAAGTGTTTGTTTTGATTACCTCCACCCCCATCTGCCCTCCACTCCATCATCCCCCTGCCTTTTATTTTTTTTTTTTTATCTTCCTCCCTCTTCTTTCCTGTGGGGTAAGATACCCAACTGAGTATGTATGGTATTCCCCCTCAGGCCAAATCTGATGAGAGCAAGGTTCACTCATTCCCCCCTCACCTGCCCACTCCCCTCCTCTCCTAGAACTGCTTCCTCTTGCCACCTTTAGGGGAGATAATCCACCCCATTCTATCTCTCCCTATCTCCCTCTCTCAGTAAGTTACTCTCTCATCCCTTAATTTCATTTTATTTCTTTTAGCTATCTTCCCTTCATCCTCAACTCACCCTGTGTCTGCTCTCTTTCTTTTACATATATATATATATACACATACATACACATACATACATATACACATAGATACATGCATACATACACATTCACTTATATATATACATAAACATATATATATGCATATATATATATGCATATTCCCTTCAACTACCCTAATACTGAGGTCTCATGAATCATACTCATCATCTTTCCATGTAGGAATGTAAACAAAACAGTTCAACTTTAGTAAGTCCCTTGCAATTTCCGTTTCTTGATTACCTTTTCATGCTTCTCTTGATTCTTGTGTTTGAAAGTCAAATTTTCTATTCAGTTCTGGTCTTTTCACTGAGAAAGCTTGAAAGTCCTCCATTTTATTGAAAGTCCATATTTTGCCTTGGAACATGATACTCAGTTTTGCTGGGTAGGTGATTCTAGGTTTTAATCCTAGCTCCATTGACCTCCGGAATATCGCATTCCACGCCCTTCGATCTCTTAATGTAGAAGCTGCCAGGTCTTGGGTTATTCTGATTGGGTTTCCACAATATTCAAATTGTTTCTTTCTGGCTGCTTGCAGTATTTTCTCCTTGATCTGGGAGCTCTGGAATTTGGCAACAATATTCCTAGGAGATTTCTTTTTGGGATCTATTTGCGGAGGCGATCGATGGATTCTTTCAATTTCTATTTTGCCCTGTGGCTCTAGAATATCAGGGCAGTTCTCCTTGATAATTTCCTGAAAGATGGTATCTAGGCTCTTTTTTTGATCATGGCTTTCAGGTAGTCCAATAATTTTTAAATTATCTCTCCTGGATCTATTTTCCAGGTCAGTGGTTTTTCCAAGGAGATATTTCACATTGTCTTCCATTTTTTCATTCCTCTGGTTCTGTTTTATAATATCCTGATTTCTCATAAAGTCACTAGCTTCCACTTGCTCCAATCTAATTTTTAAAGTAGTATTTTCTTCAGTGGTCTTTTGGACCTCCTTTTCCATTTGGCTAATTCTGCCTTTCAAGGAATTCTTCTCCTCATTGGCTTTTTGGAGCTCTTTTGCCATTTGAGTTAGTCTGTTTTTTAAGGTGTTGTTTTCTTCAGTGTATTTTTCAGTATTTTTTTGGGTCTCCTTTAGCAAGTCATTGACTTGTTTTTCATGGTTTTCTCGCATCCTTCTTATTTCTCTTCCCAATTTTTCCTCTACTTCTCTAACTTGCTTTTCCAAATCCTTTTTGAGTTCTTCTATGGTCTGGGGCCAGTTCATGTTTTTCTTGGAGGCTTTGGTTGTAGGCTCTATGACTTTGCTGTCTTCTTTAGGCTGTATGTTTTGGTCTTCTTTGTCACCAAAGAAAGAATCCAAAGTCTGAGACTGAATCTGGGCGCGTTTTCGAGTCCTGGCCATATTCCCAACCCACTAACTTGACCCTTGAGCTTTTCAGTGGGGTATGACTGCTTGTAGATTACAGGGTTCTATGTTCTACGTTTGGGGGGGGAGGTGCCAGCTCTGTCAGAGCCGCACTCCTCCTTCCCCAAGGACCCCCAGTCCAGACTGGGCTCAGATCTTCCGCAGGCTGTGCACCCCTGCTGTGATCCGCCACTTAATTCCCCCCACCAGGTGGGCCTGGAGCAGGAAGTAACAACAGCTGTAGCTGCCCCACCTCCGCTGCCCCCGGGGCTGGAAGCCGAACCGCGAACTCCTTCCACTCCCGCAGCTTTTCCCACTAACCTTCTCCGCAGTCTTTGGTGTTTGTGGGTCGAGGGGTCTGGTAACTGCTCACTTATTCAGGGCGCTAGGGCCCCCTCCGCCCGGCTTCTGGTCTGGATCGTCCACGCCGCTCAGGCTGGGCTCTGCTCCACTCCGTTCCCAGCTCCCAGCTCCGTGTGGAATAGACCTCACCCAGAGACCATCCGGGCTGTCCTGGGCTGGAGCCCTGCTTCCCTCTGCTGTTCTGTGGGTTCTGCCGTTCTAGAATTGGTTCAGAGCCATTTTTATAGGTTTTTGGAGGGACTCGGGTACGGAGCTCACTCTAGTCCGTGCTTACCAGCCGCCATCTTGGCTCCGCCCCCCAGTTCAATTGTATTTTAAACACAATTCCATCTCCTCTTGATGGAAAGTTCATTCTCTCCTTGGACTGAATATTAAAGATCTCATTTTCAGAAAGTTCTGGTGGTATTGCCCAGCCCTTTTTAATCCTCATATTCATATTGACTATCAGAAATCCAAATAAAAGGATTCCTAATATAAGGAAGCCTCTAATTAAAACACTCTGGGTTTTACAGAATTTGGAACCTCTTTTGTCACAGCTGCTGTTGTCCTGTGGAGTGTCTGGCTTTTCTCGATTTGCAGTTTTCCATCCCTTGAAGGCTGGGGGTATAGTGAAGGAGAGTAGGATCTGCCTGGCTCCTAGGAAGAGAGGAAATTGCCTTCTCTCCTTTTGATGGGGGGAATTGTAGACCCTTTGATCTAATTCTCTTTAACAATAACAGCTATTATATCTTCTGGCCCTGGGGCTCTTGTGATTCCGCTCAGAGGGCACCCAGGTTAGCTGTCTTCATTTTATCCAGCCATTCTCCTTTGGGCTGCCATTATACCCTGTTGCTCCCTGCCTTTTCAGTTTCCTTTTGTGTTTTCCTTCCCTCCTTGGATTGTAAATTCCTCGAGGGCAGGGACTGGCTTTCTTTTTCTTCTTTGTATTCCTTTCCTTCCCCCCCCCCCTTCACATTAGCATAGGCAGTTGGTAAATGTTTATTGACTGACTATTAATATTAATAACTAGCATTTACATAGTACTTTAAGGTTGGTAAATGCTATATACAAGTTTTCTCATTTGGTTCTCCACTTGATTTTTATCTCCCCACCACTCCCCGTGTTTCCAGGGAAAGGGAAGGAAGCTAGAATCTCTGGGTGTTGTATTCTACATGTGTTACATTATATTGTACTTTAGCAAAATAATACTTGATATATGTTACATATATACTCCCTCCATTGATACAGATTGCAGCCCCTTCCTTCTGTGCAGCTCTTCCCAGAAATCCACATGGCTTCTGCCTGTCATCTTAGGGGTATCTGGCATTACCAAGTATTTGTAGATATACATGCACATTAGAGATTTGTGAAGCCTGGGGGGCAGGGCTAGGGTGGGGTGTTTTCCATTGCTTCTCTCTTCACACCGGATGGCCAGGCTCTGTTTGGCACAGATGACTCCCCAACATGTCCCTTCTGCCCGTGGTGTTTCTTGTTGTGTAGCATTCTTCTGTTGGTCTTCTGTGTCTATCTCGGAGGAGACTCAGAGGAGACACAGTCTCTGACTTCAGATATTTGAAGAATGATCATGTGGAATAGAGGTTAGTTTCATTCTGTTTGGCTTCTTGGGGGACAGCTAGGACTAGGGAATTAGAGGGAGGCACATTTTGGCTCTCTCCTGAAGATCTTCTGAACTATCAAAGCTGTGTCAAAATAGAATAGACTACCCTGTGAGAGGTAGTGAGTTTCCTATCACTGAATGTGTTTTATAGGGGACTTATGCAAGGGCTTGAAGTAGATAGCCTCTGAGATCCTTTACAATTCTGAAATTCTGTGCTGCTGTGATGTTGGCATGGCCTGGTCAGGGTTCTGTTCAAGAAATAACATGTGACTTAAATCATATCAAAGAACTCGGTGGTGGTTTGATTCTCTGTGGATGCAGTTTGATTAAAGGTGGCTGCTTCATTTTCTGCAGGAATGGGGACCACATCCACACCAACTTCAGGGACATGTACCAGCATCTGAGAAGTATGGGATACTTTGTGGAAGTCCTTGGCTCACCCTTCACGTGTTTTGATGCCAGTCAGTATGGTGAGCATGAGCAAGTCTCTTTTTCATTCTGTCTCATTTGAAAGTTTGTTAAATTTATTAAGTCAATCATAGTTTAAAAGCAAGATATGACAGTAACTCACAGAGGATACTTCACATGCGTTATTTCACTTGCCCCCCACAACACACTTATGAAGTAACGTAGTACAAGTTTCATTATCAGGATCATGCAGTCAGTGAAGAAATGGCTAATTAAAGAAATGAAGCAGCATGCCCCCAAGTCATGTGACCAATCAGGAGCAGTCCATGGACTCTGGCCAGATTGCTTTTCGGCATTCCCAAGGATCTCTTAATTACCAAGCCCAGTGGCCTTTTCTCCCTCCTCCTCCTCGACTCCCTGCAGCCTCTGACACTGTTGGTCACCTCCTCCTGCATCCTCTCTGCTTTCTGGATTGTAGTGACATGGTTCTCTCTGGTCCTCCTCCATCTGTAGTGGATCTTTGTCCACTTTATGCCCACTAGCCCTGGGGCCCTCTGGAGCTCTCCATCACTTGGTGATCTCCTCAGCTCAGTTCAGTCACTGTTTCTGTAGGTGATTCCCACACCTTCATCTGCAGACCTAGTCTTTGTCCTAGACTAGCTCCAGTCTTGATGCACTGGGTCATCTGCAGTCGTCCTGAAGAATATCTGGCCACTGGACCCAGATGGCTCCAGAGGAGAAAGTGAGGCTGAGGACTTCCCTCACTCAAGTCCAGTTCACTTGCATGTCATGGCATCACCTTCTGATGTCATGGTCCTCTTCAGGAATGAAGGACAAACCACAACCACAACATTTGATGAAGCGTTTGAACTGGATGTCCTTTGGGCACCTTATACACTTTATATCCAAAACAGAACTCATTATCTTTTCTCCATCACTGTCTTCTGAATTCCTTGTTTTTCTCAGTCTCCCAGATTTGCATAGTTAGTGCCATCCTTGACCTTTTATTCTCACCCCACATCTGTACTCAGTTGTTCAATCTTGTCATTTCTCCCTCCACATCTCTTATATACACCCCTCTCTCCACTCACACAACCCCCACCTTGGTGCAGACATTTGTCACCTCTTGCCTGGTCTATCATGGTAGCCATCTCGATGGTCTCCTGACCTCAAATCTCTCTTCACTGCAGTTATTCTTTCTCTCAGCTGCCAAAGTGATTTTCCTGAAGTACAGGTCTGACCGTGTAATGCTCCTCCTCTGCTCAGTAAAGCCCAGTGGCTCCCTGTCTCTTGGATTAAATATAAAATTGTTTGACTTTTACAACCTGAATCTTTCTTACCTTTCCATTAATCTCACCACAAATTCTAAGGTCCAGCCATATGGACTTACTTGATTTTTCTCATCTACAATGCTCCATTGTTTCTAATACTTTTCACAGCCTAGTCTCCAATACCTGGAATACAATTCCCTTCTCAGCTCCACTTCTGGGGATCTCCAAGGCTAGCTCTCCCCTATCCTTGCAGCATCTGTCCTGGCACATAGTTAGCATTTAATAAATGCTTGTTGGTGGGTTGATTAATTGTGACTCTAAGTTCATAGTCCTTTATACCCTACCCAGCTGCCGATCCAGTACTCCAAGTAGAATTTACCAAAACACGTTCCTCTGTTACAGAGCATTCACTGCACCATTTTTCAAAAAATGAGCACAATTTTCAAATTTTTGATCCTTTAATTTTCCCTCTTAAAGTTGCATTAAGCAGAGAGATGAACAGAAAAATAAGAACTATAAATAAAATTGGGAGTTTTGACCTGATAAGTCCTTTACTATGTTTCTGAAACAATTGCATCCTGGGATAATTCAACATTCTACTGACATTTATTAAATGCAGTATGTGTGCGATGTATTTTGCTAGAGGCCATGTATCCAAAGGTAAAAATTAAACAAGTCCTTGCCTTACGGGGTTTTTTTTAATCCTACTCTAATTTGAAAATGTGAAAATGTTGTTTATTCAGGGACCCTGCTGATGGTTGACAGTGAAGAAGAATACTTCCCAGAGGAAATAAGCAAACTGAGGAGAGATGTTGACAACGGTCTTTCACTTATAGTGTTCAGTGACTGGTACAACACGTCAGTGATGAGAAAAGTCAAGTTTTATGATGAAAATACAAGGTACTGCTGTGAGGTGGCACTTGGAAAGCAGGCTTGACCCTTGGTATTCATTTTAACTTGGGAACAGTTTATTAATAATCACAGGGAAGCAATTGTTCATGCCATTGCTAGCCTCTTTGAGCTGTAAGGGAAATATTTAGGGACTCTCTGTTAGCAAGGGAAGTTAAAAGTATGCCTTCCTTTATGTAGTCTTTAACATTGCATGTCAAGTTAATTTTTGTGAAGTATGTCTTTAAAAACATGTACCAGTAAGGCAAGATTCACGATATCAATGGTGACCATGAATATGCCTGCATAGTTCGGAATCGCAAAATATAAGAGACTCTATGTAGAAGACAGAAGAAGTAAAACATTTATTCAGACACCAGAGGATCAAGTCCCAAAACCAATAATTCCAATTCAACATAGCAACAATTGTATCCCAGAACCAGTAAGTCCACTTCAGTGTAACAGCAAAGAAGTTAAAACACAATATTGCAGCAAGGAGCCAAGCCATCCTGTAACCTTCCCCTCTGCTAGGGCCTTCCTGTAAACACTCACTCAGAAATCTAACTGTCTGCTTGCCCTCATCCTTCCCTCCACAGTTCTGAGAGCTTGCAGTTCTCAGAGCCCTTGCAGTTCTCTCTCTCCCTCTCTTCTGGTTCTCCATCTCTGTGTCTCTGCAATCCTCTCTCTCAGCCCTTTCACTTCTCTCTCAGCTTAATGGCTACCCTCAGGACATATATACCCTTTTTAGGACCCAAGGGCCTCACATCTAATCAGCAAAAGGGTGTGGGCCTGCCTACAAACAAGCTTCCCCTAATCAAGTTTCCCTTAACTACCTCCATCTGGGGCCTATTAAATGGGCAAGGAAGATCTTTAATCACATTAACACCACAAAACAGTACTCAGAGATGCTTTGTCATCATTTCTGATTGGTCATTTGTTGACTCCTGACACTTCTAGATTTGTCTGTTCCTGTCTTCTCTCTGTCCGTTAATGATCTGTAAAACTTTAATATGCTTGAGGAGGACTTTTGAAGAGTCTCTGTGGCACATTCATTTGTAGTTATGTACTTTCTGTAATATGAATAATCACCTCCTCATTTACCTATTTTCTGATTCTGGATTTTTACATTCTGTATTTTTTTAATGGGTCAAGCACATGACTGCTATATTTTTATGTGTAGCAAGTTTCCATTTTCCTTTCTAGACTAAGTAAACAGAGAATTAAAAATGTCCAATGGAAGCTGTACTTTCGTGCACTCAACATTCATTTACACCTGCACTCAAGGTCTATGTGATAGCAACTGACTTTGGTTGAATTCTTGCTTTTTGGTTGATTCTGCGTGTTTTGAATTTGGAACTGGAGGAAGTGATTTCTGTCATGAAATGTTTGAATGTGGGCGATGATATTTTGAGTTCAGTGTGTAACAAAAGATTTTGCCTTCTTCCCTTTATAGACAATGGTGGATGCCAGATACCGGAGGAGCTAATATTCCAGCTCTAAATGAACTTCTGTCTGTCTGGGCTATGGGGTTCAGTGATGGCCTGTACGAAGGGGATTTTACCTTGGCCAACCATGACAGTAAGGCTTTTGTTTTGTTTTAGAATGGGGCATGTTGTTTCATAAAGAGTGAGAATTGAAGAAATGTATCAGTGATCTGATGATTTTCAGATATAAATGTGATGCCTAAGTACAGTAGAGTCTATGGAAGGGGCCACTGAAAAATTTCAAAGTAAATGTTATGTAGGATATACTGGTTATAAGTGTGTGTATATCAACAAACAACTCTCTTTTGCCCTCCCTTAAATTTTTGCTATGAAATGACAAGTTATTTGGAGATACTCTTAAATAACTTGAAATGTACTAGAGTCACAAACCTATTTTCATGTTAGTTGCTCTCAAAATTATAAATCTTAAGTTTCTAATATTTACAAAAAATTTTAGTGTTGAGAACTTTAAAAAATACCTCCAGAGTATTTTACTTTATCTTTTTTTATTGGTTTCCTCTTAGCCTGTTGTGGAAAAAAACATTGAATTTGGAATCAGAGGACCTAAGTTCAAATTCTGGCTCTTCTACTTACTATTATATGACTTCAGACGAGTCACTTCATCTCTGAGTCTCAGCTTCTTCATCTGCCAATTGAATTAGGTTGACTTAGATGACCTGTAAGGTTTCTCCCACCTCTGAATCCTGAATTGCATGATTTCATCAGTGTGGGCACATCCTCTGCATTTGGAGATCCTAACCCTCTCGTATCTAAGCAGGTCCATAAATCGCTGTGACCAAACATGTTTATCACTTTGTGGCCAGTAGCCTTTAAATAAATGTTCCCTAACTTAACTCCAGCAGTTCTTTTGATAGGTCTTTGCCAGGCCCATTCTTAAAGCCTTCCAGCTCGGTAAGCCCTACCAGAGCTTGCCGCCTTCTAGCACGGCCTTCAAGAGCCTACAATGAGGGAGGCATCACAGTTGGAAAGGCTTATGCTATCCTAGGCTTCTTTTTTAAAATTAAAACTTAAATACATAAAAAAGAAAAGAAAAAGAAACATATTATAAAATTTAAGAAAAGAAAAAAATGTCACATGCCAGGCAGAACATAAGAGAGGATTCAAAATATATAGAATATAAATTTCCATTTCAAGAAAGCCTATATATTAAATACTTTGCGTTGGGTTGAGAGCTGTATCCTAGACTTCCCCAAACAAGGGAGGTAATATTCTGTCCTCAGGCCTCATCTGCTGTGCGGTGTTGGGATAGAGACCCCACTATTGAGAAAAGACCTGTAACAAAGCCGAGGCCTATTTAGAAGAGGGTGACTAAGAGAGAGGCCCGGAGAGCAGGCTTTGGGAGGATTTCTTTGTTAGGTCTGGAGAAGAGGAGACTTAGGGGCCTCTAAGTATTTGAAAGGCCGTCTCACAGAAGAGGAATTAGCTCTTCTCTTCTTGGTGCCAGAGATTATTAGGAGCAATAAAAAGGTAGAACCTGAAGAGGTGGCCATTTAGGCTTGGTATCATCGTTAGAGCCTTCTCAAAGTGGGGTGAATGGGCTGCCCTAGGCATGAGTCCATCCCCCTCAAGATGAGGTGGTGTGAGCAGCTGCAGGGGAGGTGGTAGATTTTCTTTCTGAGGTGTGGATTAGACCATTTGGCTTTTGACATCAGGGCAAGTCAGTAAGCGTTTATTAAGTGCGTATGGTGTGCCAGGCACTGGGCTAAGTGCCAAGGAAACAAAGAAAGGCAAAAGCAGCCACTGCCTCCCTGAGGGGAGCTGACAGTCTCATGGGGGAAACACCACGTAAACTACTGTGCACAAACAAGGTACATAGAGGTAGTGTCGGAAGGAAGGCATTAACTTCTTGAAGAAGATGAGATTTTGGTTCTGATACCTCCATACTTCTTCACCTGGTGATCTCATTGGCGCCTATGGATTTAATTATCGTCTCTATGCTGTTGATTCTCAAATCTGCCTTTCCTTTTCTCACCTCTCTGCCAGCCTCAAATCTCACATCTCCAACTGCCTTTCAGACATCTTCTTGAACCGGATATCCAAGACTGAATTCGTCTTTCCCCCTAAGCCTTCCCCCCTTCCTGACTTCCCTGTTACTGTTGAGTGCAACATCATCCTCCCAAGGCCCCCAGGCTTTTCAGTTTCGATGTCACTGTCATGTCTTCATGATCCTTCAGATCCCCTTCCCCTGCCTCCCCCCATCCAATCCATTGCCAAGGCCTGTTTTGTGATTGTACCTATGCAATAAACTACCTAATTTCTTCTGATACTGCTCCCACTCTGGTATAGACCCTCATCACCTCACCCTTGGAGTATTACAGTAGCTGCTGATGGGTAACCCTGCCTCAAGTCTCTTCCCACTCCAATCCTTCCTCCATTCAGCCAACAAAGTGATTTTCCTAAAGCACGAGTCTGATCATGTCACCCACCTACCCAGTAAACTCCAGTGTCTTCCTGTCACTTCTAGGCATTCAAAGCTCTTGATAACCTGGCTTCCTCCTACCTTACTCCCTACCATGTTCTCTCTGATCCAGTGACACTGGCCTCCTGACTGTTCCACGAACAAGACACTCCATCTCTTGGTGGTTCCAGGCATTTTATGTAGCTGTCCTGTTCTCCCTCCTCGTCTCCACCTACTGGCTTGAAGTTCTACCTAAAATGCCATCTTCTACAGAGAGACTTTCCCTTCTCTCTTTTACGATTCCCTACTTATTCTATATTCTGCATATAGCTTACTTGTACATAGTTGTTTATTGTTTCCTCTGTTAGATTGTGATCTCCACTTAGTACAGTGCTTAATAAATGTTTATTGACTGTGACTTACTTGAAGGAAGCCCTTCAAGCAGATAGGCCATGAAGTAGAGGTAGAGAGGAAGAAGCCAGAGAAAATTCTTGGTGTTGGAAGTATTTTCTCCAAGGAGCAAGCAAAAGGCCAGTCACTGCATTGTACCAGTTCTTAGAGAGAAATAAGGTATAAGAATAATGGGAAGGTAGGAAGGAGCCAGTTATAAAGGGCTTTATAAGCCAAATGGGATTTTTATATTGGATCCTGGAGGCAACTGGAATTTATTGAAGGCTGGAAGGGGAAAGAGTGGCGTGGCCAGATCTATGCTTTTAGAAGATCACTTGGATTTCTGAGGGGAGTGTGGACCAGAGTCGGGAGAGCTTTGGGGCAGAGAGAGCTGTCAAAAGGCAGTGGCCGCATTCCAGATGTGAGGTATGAGGACTTGCACCAGCTTGGGTGGCAGTATCAAAGGAGAGAAGGGCCTGTACGTGAGAGGTGTTTTAAAGGTAGAGTTGACTGGATATGGGACAGTGAGAGAGAGGTAGGAGTAGAGGATGACGCCCAGTTTTTAAGTCTGGGTGACTGGGACTGTGATGATATCCACAACAAGAATAGGGACAATGAGAAGAGGGGAGGGTCTGGGGAAGGATGATGAATTCCATTTTGGCCAAGTTGAGTTTCAGATGTCTATGAGAAATCCCACTGGAGAGGTCCAGTAGGCAGTTAGAGATGCGAACCTGGAGCTCAGGAGATAGATGGTACTCAACACGTAGATCTGAGAGTCGTCTGCATAGAGATGAGCACTGAATCCGTGAAAGTGGATGAGACCAAGTGAAACAATAGAGAGGGTGGAGAGAAGAGGACCTGGGATAGAGCTCTAGGGGACATCGGCAGTTACTGGGGCGGACCTGGATGAAGATGAAGCAAAGGAGATTGAAAAGACTTCCCTTCTAGCTCTTAAATTTGGTGACTCTATAAAGTTATTCATGTTTCTGGCTCATAAAATATATTAATAGATAAATTGGGGGGAATTTGCATGTAAGTTCTGAGAATTAAATGAAGTAATCACTATATATTTTTTTTAAGGATTTGAAAAGGTAAGATTTCCCAAAAAGTGGAAAAACTACAACATAGAATAATATACACTTTTAAATATGCGAAGGTTTTACTTTTTTTACTTTTTTATGTTTTATATTAGTTATGGAAATTATGACATCTATCACATTGATTTTGGTTTCCTGACCTTTTTGGTCCTTCTAATTAGATTAATTATTGGTAAAAAATATACTCATTTATGATGTTTTCTTTTAAATGCTCTAAACAATTGTTTTTCAGTGTATTATGCATCAGGGTGCAGTATTGCTAAGTTCCCAGAAGATGGCATTGTGATCACACAGACTTTCAAGGACCAAGGTAGAGAATGCTGTTCATCGGATTTCTTAGATGTTCATTTATTCATTCTTTCATCCATTCGCCAAGTATTTTTAAGCTCCTACAATGAGTGTAAGTGAGGGGCAGGGTCCTGAGCTACATACTGCAAGCAGTGTGTGGTCCCTCCCTTCCTGCTGAATACATGTTGAGAATAAGCTGATGCATCTGAAGCATCGATTGCCTCAGAAGTGAAATCGTTGCCAGGCTGCAGAATCAGTACAACGAGGAGCTAAGGGAGAAAGCATGGTTCAGCAGAAAGAGGTTTGGGATGGGGATTTGGACCCGGGTTTGAATCCTGCTTTTACCTGTGTGATCATAGACAAATTGGATAATTTCTCTGGGCTTCAGTTTGCTCACATGTAAAATGAGGGGCTTTGACTAGATGACCGAGCATGGGGCCTTTTCATGCTCAAAATGGACCTTGTGATGGGGAGTAGTTTATTCAGCTCTTTTGGCAAAGATCAGACTGTCTCTGCTAGAATGGGAAAGCATTTATTAAGTGTTTATTGTGTGCCTACGACTTTGCTTAACATTAGTGATACAAGTAAAAACAAGATCATCTCTGGTACTCCAGGGGCTCATGTTCTAATGAAAGGAGATGCCAGAAATAGCAGGGGTCAGCTCCCATCTGTGGGAAGGCTGACTGATCCATTTGGGGACAGAGTAGACAAAAAGGCCCAGACACAGACGCCTTAAGGCTTTTAGAGGGAGGACAAATGGTAAGGTCCAGAGTCCCATTGTCTGGCCACCCTGATGCAGGCCCTCGTCACCCCATGCCTGGACTGTTGTAAGAGCCTGCTAGTAGTTGGCCTGCCTTAAATCTTTTGATCCCACTCCACTCTATCCTCCATCCTGCCACTAAAGTGGTATTCCTAAACCACAGGTCAGTGATCATGTCACCCCTCCACTCAGTACCTCCATTGGTCTTCTGTTGCCTCCAGGATCAGATACAAAATGTTCTGGTTAGCATTTAAAGGCCTTTATAACTTATCCCCCTCCTACCTTTCCAGTCTTCTTACACCTTAATCCCCCAATACATGTTCTTCAATCTTGTGACACTGGTCTCCTGGCTATTGAATAAGACACTCCGTCTCTTAGTTCTGGGCATTTTCTCTTGCCATCCCCTATGCCTGGAATGTTCTCTCTTCTCACCCTGATTACTGACCTTCCTGGCTTTCTTTAAGTCCCAGCTAAAATCCCACCTTCTACAGGAAGCCTTCCCAACCTCTTTTAATTCTAGTGCTTTCCCTCTGTTAATTATTTTCTAGTTAATATGTATATAGTTTACTTTGTTCATAGTTGTTTCCATGTTGTCTTTTATCCCCAGTGATTAGCAAAGTGTCTGGCACATAGTAGGCCCTTAACAAATGTTTATTGATGGACTGACTGATCACCAGCCTTTGGGCGCTGAACAGAAGCTAGGTCTCTGAGTCAGAAATGGAATCCTGATGTTGAAATCAGGACAGACAGTAGCACAGTGTGCCAGTTATATTTTCCTAATTTTGTCATTTTTTGCTATTATTCCTTTCAAGTGCAATAAGCTATCTTAGCCTTTTTGTGTCTTTCTGAGCTCATATGTGAAGGGGACTAAAATGTTGCTTTTTCACATACAGGTGTTTACCTAAATTGCTAGCATTGTTCGCTGTCAATGATAGTCACTTTTCAAGACACAAAAACAATAGCTTCTGCCTCCACAAAAAATCAGCAAGCATTTATTGAGTGCCTGCTGTGTTCTAGGCATAATTGAGGCCTCAAAGACAAAAATGAAATGCTCCTGCACTCAGATTCTGTTGGAGGAGCAACGTCCGCAAACAAGGTTATATACAAAGTAAAATTTTTGGTAGGAGGAGATATAGCTTGCCTAGAGTTTTGAAGGAAAGAAGGGATTCTAAGAAGGGGAGGTGAAGTAACAACACATTCCAGGAACGAGGCACATATAGGAATGGGAGATGGCACATCCCACGTGATCTGGCATCATGGACTCAGCGAGCGAGGGGCAGGCTGGAAAGGGAGGAAGGCCTTTAAATGCCAAAAAATTCTAGATTTGATCCTACTGGTAATAAGGTACTGATGAAAGTGATATGGTCAGACTTGGGGTTTAGGAGAATGGCATTGGTGGCATGTGGAAGATGAGGAGACCATGGAAAAGGCTCTTGCTGTGGCCTCAATGAGGGTTGTGAGGGGAAAGAAGGGGGTGTGCGTGAGAGGTGTGGTGGCGTGGAAACAACGTGGTTGGGCAGCTGAGGGGAGGGCAGGTCCTGAGGTGGGCATGGTCATCTAGGCAGAATCTCATCATTAACTAGCCCCATTTGAGCTGAATGACCACTAGTAGAGGTTTTTAAAAATGTAGAAAACAAAGGATGTGTGGAGCACCAACACAGAGGATTAGTCATCATGGGCCCAGGCTCCTTATTAGCCATGTGATTTGGAGGATAAGTCCCTTTATTTCTGAGCATAAGCTTCCCTGTTGCTAAAATGTGAACTTTTGCTCCTTTACTTGCTCCTGTTAGGTTGCCGTGAGATGGATAGTGTGCACTAGGCCACCAGCTCTAGGGTGGCAGGAACCTTGGTCCATTTGAATCTCCCTCAGCCCTGGTCACAGCAGCCAGTCAGGGAAGGGAACTGAACCAAAAAGACTTTGGTGTCCTGTGAAGGTGCTGTCCAGATTTATGTTGGGTGGTGGTATTTTTAAAATCAGTTTATAATTTTAAATCATCTGAACTGTTACCAATAAATAAACCTGTCAGCAGCACACAAAATGACACTGTGTGCCCAGAGGATGGAACAACTTGAGTCTTTCTAACCAGCAGAGAAAGGTGAGTCCTGGGATTAGAAACCAAATCTCAGCCATCAAATTAAGGGAAAATAGAAGTTAATATGCACTTGAAATATTTGCTATCAAAGCAATTAACTTTCTTGCTAAAATTCAGTTCAGCACTTCTGCTAGGGTATCAGATTTCTGTGTGACATTCCCAATATGAAGGCGCTCCCAAGTGACAAGTAGCAGTTACAAAGTAACTCATTTCCTTACAAAAATACTTGGGTGCGTAATGTCCTCACTTGTTTTTTAGGTCTGCTAAACTACTGTTTTTTCCTTGCTGCCACAGGTCTGGAGGTTTTAAAGCAGGAGACAGCAGTTGTTGAAAATGTCCCTATTTTGGGACTTTATCAGATCCCTTCAGAAGGTGGAGGTCGCATAGTTCTGTATGGAGACTCTAATTGCTTGGATGACAGTCATCGCCAAAAAGGTGAGAACTATTTTGTAGTTCCTGAAAAGACAGTGGGGTGTAGACAGTGGGATTTAGTGACTTCGGTCACATACTTGCACAGCCAGATCTTAAGTCCTGACATCCAGATTGCAAACAGGTGGGACCTAGGCCCCCAGAGAGAGCCCCGGGTACCTTCCTTTGGCTCCTCACAGGCTGCCTCAGACCTCTGTGTCCCCACATTACCTCAGATGGCCCATAGGGAAGAGTGGAGTTATGGTAGCATCACCTGCTGATGCCCACTCCCCTGGCCCCCCTCTTCCACAATGTCCAGAGAGGTTGTCATTGGGAGGTATGTGAGTCTGGGGGCAAATTTGTCTTCCCTGTCACTCTGTAGGCATGCTCTCTTCTGTCCTCACTGTATCCTGGGGAGATACCATGGCCTCTGTGCTCTGCATCCCTAGCATCTCGTCAGTAGAGCACTGGGCAGGCGGTTCTCTTGAAGTGGGAGTCAGGAAGTGTGGGTTCAAGATGCTCCTGGGACACTTACTGACTTTGAGGCAGATAATTAACTTCTCTGAGTTTTACTGTCTTCCTTGTAAAAAGGGATGGTCATATTTGCCCTGCTGACCCCACTGCACAGGGTTGTGAGAAAATCGCTCTCTACGCTACTGTATAAATATTAAAATCCAGGTCTTTTGACTCATTCTTGGTCACTGGAAAAGAGAGATTTACAATGTGCTCATTTTCACCCCTGTCCAAAAAGAGTTTTATGAGTGTAGAACCCATGTATTAAGGTATAAATTCTGAACATTAAACTAGAAAACATCCGAAGGAAAAACTTCATTTTTGCTTTGTATTATGAAGCATAAATAAAAGCTCTCTTTCACCCCGGTATGCCAGCAATCTTAACATGCTTGAATTTCTGACATGAATAGGAATCCCTAGAAAGAGAATGGGCTGTTTTAAAAATCAGAAGTGGAAGTTAAAGTGACACTTGGATTAAAAGATTAATTTCTTATTTCTACGGAGTTTTTCTTCAGAAGTTGAGATCCCCTGAAAGTCTTTTTAAAAATTTTCAGGTGCCTGAGAAGCTTGTACTTAACTGAAATTTCCAATGTCAGCTTTTATAAGCTCATTGTGGGCCCTCTTGGATCCTGTGAGCACATGATCCCAAGTGTTCTTTAAGAAGAGAAAGGATGTGGTGGTTTATTTCCTTGTGACCTTGAGGTCAAAGCCAGTCTGGCATTAACAATACTTGAGAATGTGTGGAAGTAATAATTGTGGGCACAGTGACAGCACAGCTTCTTCACTTTCCTGATGAAGAAATTAAACTTCTCTCTGATTAAAACGAGGAAGGGTTTTTAAAGATACTCTTCTGTCATAGAACTTCAGACTAGCTGGCACTAAATAGGAAGAGACTAAAGAGGTCTTCTCTGCCTGTAGAGAGTCAGGAGTTTTTCCAAATATTTTCCATTGCATAGCCTGTAATGAGAAATTTTAAAAATCAAAACAGAATGGAAAAGGAAGGCCGATGGGATGTTTAAGCAGTCATGGCACAAAGGCAGGCCAGTACTAGCTTGGGACAGACTTCTGAGAGGCTAATGAGTATTTCTTCTCATGTGAACTGACTAGGGTTTTAGTTGTCATACTCCTTGTTTCCAAATTGGTACTTTAGTTACAATAAGCTTTCTCTAAATAAAAAAATTAATACCCGATTAGGGTCTAGAGGGTAAAGTTGCTTTGGAATGGCACCTGAAGACTAATCCTCAGATGGTTCTTTACTTCTTTGTATCAGTGGCCCACAAGTGATTTTTCTTTAAAATGAACCTCCAGCACTTGTGTTTATGTCTATCTGTGTAGAGGTGTTTGAATTTTTTTTTGTTTGTCCAGACTTAACCTACCTTTCACTTTTTCTGTGGTTTATTATTTCCAGTCAGGAGAGCAAAGATTATGTCCAGCTATATTCCTCAGCTTCTCTACCCCATATTAGTTCTTATATTTTTGATAGCCTTCATACCTTTTTTTTTTTTTTGCCTAATTCCTTTCTTAACAGCTTTCGTAATTATCGCTGTTAATTAACCCACAGATTGCTTTTGGCTTCTGGATTCTCTCCTTCAGTTTACTTCTTATGGAGTGATACCTCCAAGTCTCAGCCATTCTGAAAATAGGCATCGCCCTCCAAATGGAGCGGGCTCTGCTCTTCCAGAAAGGATGGAAGGTAAGGGAGTTGATGTAGCTTCTTGAAGGAAGGTAATTGGATTAGATTGAACCTGGAGATTCTGCAGGAGACATTCTGACCAGGTTATGAAGTTCATCTGGTAGTTGGTTCCCTTGATTGCATAGTATTTAACCCTACTAGTTTTTAAGCTCCTAAAAATTTGAACAGACTGTTTCAAAGGCATTTCATGAATTTTTGTTTCATTTACAGTTTTTATTACTAGGCTTATTAAACAAATAACTCAGTATGGAAAAGTCAGTTAGACTACACAGCCTCTTAAAAAGCAGCATCCTATCATGATAGGTATCTCTGTCATAGTCCTAGACTTCAAATGTTGACTCGCATAAAGGGCACGCTTGTGGCAATGCTAGGGAAAGCACACTAATAATTGTGGTGGTTTGTAGGCTTGTTTCATCTCTACTCATGAGAAATCAACCTTTTTTCATAAAGAACTGGCCACATCATTGAAGGTTTCCCAGAAGGCTTCCTGATTGGGACAGGATCTGTTATATCAATATAGAGATTTGGAAAACTGGAAAATAATTATTTTTGTCCTTCCATTTTAATGGCAATTAATATATGTGTGTGTGTGTGTGTGCGTGCATACCACAGGAAACCATCTGCATCGTTACTCAAAGGTACTTGAGGCCCATTTAGGAGATCCGAAACCCAGAGCTCTTCCTGCCTGCCCTCACCTGTCTTGGGCCAAACCACAGCCTCTAAATGAAACTGCCCCCAGGTATGTGTTTTTTCTCTCCCTCCACCCTTCGCTTTTTGGAGTTTGCTCCACATGTTTAAAACTCTTCCTGTTTGTTTGGATAGAGTGGGATTTTATTCCACGTTCTGCTAGGCATAGACAAAAGCCAACTAGTCCCTGCCTGTAAGGAGCATACATTCTCCTTGGCCCATGATGCCACATGTACATGATAAGTAAATAGAAAGTATGTACCAAATACTACAGAATCATTTCCATGGAGTAGGGTGGAGGTAAGGAGGGGCCTCTTGTTTGAGGGGGCACACTTAAGGTAAGTGTTGACAGAAACCAAGGATTGTGAGAGATGAAATGAAGCAGTGAATGCCAGCCCTGGCACCAAGGGGTGAGTGGGCAGCTATGGCAGAGGTGCATGTGTGCATAAGAGGGAACAGAAGATGGCTCTGATCAGCTGGAACGAGCTGGGCAGAAAGGTGGTTGGAGACAGATTGTGAAGGGCTCTCTGTGTCAGACCAGAGGAAGTTATTTTATTCTACAGGCATTGGGGAGCCATTGAAACCTCTTGAGCAGGAGGGGAGTTGGGCAAAGCTGAAGAGTATCTTCTTGGCAGCTGTGGAGAGGATTTGAGACATTCCCATGGAATCACTCAGTCTTCATTTCAGACATGGAATTGGTCATTCGTTCAAGTCAGTCTTCTGATACTGATCCCTCTAAAATAGATCTCTTAGCAGGAAAGGGTTCAGAGGGAACAACAGGCAGGCAGGGCACTTTTGTTGTTCCCATGTTGAATTTAATGCACAGCAGAGAAGTTGAGGTTTTCATATAAAATTTTATATTTTTGTGTCTATTGAAAGATTTTTGTTTGTTGATACTTAAAATTTATAATAAAATTTTTTTTAAATATCACAAGATTTTATCTCTTGGTAGCCTACATTAAATTTTGTTTGTTGTTAAATCTAGTTAATACATGTTATAAAGCTTGTGATTCAGTTAGTATCCCTTGAACAGGAGATGCAGATTCACGCTGGCTTCCATTTTTAAGTCGTGTTCCCCGTTTGGTACGTTGAACTCGAAGAAAACACAGCACTTTCTTAAACCTTGTGTGAGTGGTGACATCGATAGTATATTAGGACCACAGGCTTCAAGGCTGGACAATGTGGAAGACTTATCTAGTCTGACCTCATTTATAGACGTGGAAACTGCATCTTACAGAAACAGCGTCAGGCATGCGGGTTGGGGTTTGAAACATGGCGGCTGCTTGTGGGCTCACAGGAGGCCCCAGACCCAGAACTCTTCTCACAGGGCTGCCCCACGCCACTCTGTTCTCTTGCTAACATTTGGATGCCACGTTCTGAATATTTGGCTGAAGACGGGATACACAGGAAAAGTTGCCAAATATTAATTGAGGTTAGAAGAATGTTATCTTATGGATTTTATGGAAAAGCCTAGAAGAACCAATCAAATTTGAAATGTAGCTTATTAATGCTTAAAATCCAAAATTAGGTCTTCCAGATACAAATAGATACAAGTAAATAGAGCCATGTTAAAGCAGAGCTTGGAGAGAAATGCCGATCAGGCCTGACTCTGGCTGGAGGAGGGCGTAGGGTCCTGCAGGTGTCCTGGGGCTGGGGGAGGCCTGGACACAAGTGAAGGAAAGCTCGCCTTTGTACTTCAAGTCACTGTACCTGGGGTGACACCATGACTAGCCCCTGTCAGGCACTGAGCACTGCCCTATGCCTTTTCACTCCCGGAGTGTGTCATCAGGATGCACATGGTTCCAGTATATTTACTGATCTGTGTACAGACATGTGCGCACACACAGACACACCCCCTCCTGTTTCTCCTAGCCCCGGGCACAAGACATTTCAAGTAAGCAGTATATAGAGGTGTGTGTGTAGCTGGTTCCTAAGACCTTATCTCATTGTCCCTTCCTTTCTCTGTCTCTCCCGCTTCATTTCTGACTTGCCCCACCCTCACAACCTCTGTCTCTTCTTCCTTTATTCTTAGCCCAACCTCCTTTGAAGGGCCACGTCCTACCTGGGTACCTTGGCCATTTCAACCTAATAAGTCAACTTAGAAAATGAACACAGGTAACTGGGGCTCCACATTAGACAGGCTATCCCTGGGGCATTGAAATTAGAGATGCTTTCCCTGGGCCCTGAACCCTTGGGTGGGGGCCTTGTGATGCCAGAGCAAGCCATACTGCTGAGGAGTGACTCAGGGAAGCTGCTTCAGAAGAGAAGGTCTGGAAGAGACTCAGGATGCTCATGAGAAGTACAACTAGGCAGTACCAGAGTCAGTCTCTGTACCTCATGGTCACACCGAAGACTGCATTAAGCCAGCAAACTGTTATGCAGGAGCTGGTGCTTTCTTTCTGGTAGGGCTCCCTCTTCCCTTCTCTCTGCATAGGCCCCTGAGGCCGAGATTGTTCTTCAATGATGTCTGCCTTGCATGACCAGCTCGGAAACGGGGACACCCAGGGAAGGAAGGAGGTGGTGGCTCTCTCTTCCTTAGCCCAGGAGGTGCTTTCATCCCACCCTTTGGTTTTTATAGCCTCCTTTCTTTTGCTGTACAATGGTGTCCCAAAGGAAAATACTGACCTCAGAGGGTCCTTATCCTGCCCGCCAGAAGAGCAAAAGTGTTACGGACCCATCATCAGACCGTTGTCCCCAGTCAGTAATCCCCACTTGGCTCCTCAGTGATTTCATTATCTTTAGTTAGGGTACTTTCAATAGCAAGTATTTGTTAAAATTGGAAGATCTATCATGTTCCCTCACAACAGCTGTTCTCTTGCCAAAGTTATAACTTGGTGCTTCTCACTTCAGTTCAGTATGCCATCCTGTCGCATTTTCTCATTTTCCTCAACCAAGCTCCCCTCTCCTTACTACTCCCCATATCGTTTACTTAAAATCTACAAGAAGGCGCTGTGATGGAGATGGCTCTGGCCCTGGGGTCCGAATTCAAGGCCTTGCTTTGCCACCTCTTTCCTGAGTGACCTTAGATAAGTCATTTTCCATTTCTGAGACTTTTCTCATGTGAAATGAGGGCATCTAAGGTCCTTTCCATCTCTGAATGCTGTGGTATCGTGGCCTTCTCACATTGCCGTCATAGTAGCATTCAAACCTAATTCGTTGTCCAGCATGATCAAGCTAAAACTGGGGCAGCATTTGAAGTCAGACTACTCAAATCCAGCAACCCATTTTGGATAAGTTCTAGAAAATCCATGCAGTGTTGCTAGGTTTCAGACGAATTTCAGTCATATAGTCACAGGATCATAGATGTAGAGCTAGAAGGGGCCTTCCCCCTAATTTTACAAAGAAGGACACTGAGGCACCGAGAGGGTAAGTGACTTGCTCAGGGTCACACAGCTAATAAGTGTCTGAGGTGGGATTCAAATTTGGGCCTTTCTGACTATTCCATATGCTGCTTGGATAGAGAATAATTCAGTGAACCACTGACTCACCTCAGACTGTCAGGGGCATGCAGAAAGTAACTATGGAGCAAGCACGGATTTGAACTCAGATTACCAATAATTCCTTCCAACTCCACTTGAATTTTACAGTACGTTTTAATTAGTGTGGATATCCATTCTCAGGCCATGTGGCAAGTTCAGGTAGGTAGGTAGAACCAGAAAAACCACACTTACAAGTTGCCAGTCCTTTGTTAACAACAAAAGTAAATATCTACATTTACGTACAGGGTTTTTACACACACTGTTTCTTATGGCACCTTACAAGAGCCTTTTGAGGTAGGCAGAGCAGCATCCCTGTTTGACATAGGATTATTAGAGCAGTTGATAAGGACAGGGCAGTAGGTTCAGCGAATGTGGAGTTTTAGCAAAGTGTTTGGCAGAGTCTCATGCATTTCTTGTGGAAAAGGTTGGGGTGTGAGTTAGACAACATACAGTTAGATGAATTCAGAGCTGTCTGACTGGCCAGACCCAAGAATCATTATTAATGATGCAGTGTCAGTTTAAAAGGAGATCTGCTGGGACTGTGTTTGACCCGATGTCCTAAGACATTTTATCAGTAATCGAGTGAAGGGGCAGACATGGCACGCATATTAAATCTGAACATGACATGACATGGAAGGTTGATGGCCACTCCATGCATTGGAAGGCAGAGGATCCGATCCGAAAAGATCTCAACAGGGTAGAATGTTGGGCTGATTCTAACAAGGGTAAATTTAAAAACCCACCTGTTAAACGAAAAAGGGAAATACGGCTTTACAATTTTTGAAAAATTTTGAAAAATTGATTGTAAGTTCAGAAGGAGATAGCAGTGTTGTTTCCTGTCGACCAAAAGAGTTTGTGTCATCTGTGCTGAGAAGCCTCATTTCCACAGTTAGAGGGGTGATCATCTTGTGAGACTCTGCCCTGGTCACACAGCTAGGGAGTCATAGAGCTGGACTTCTGACTGCTTGTCCATTCTGTCGCTGTTCTCTAATTGTCCTCAATGAATTCAGTTATGCTCTGCATTATTCACAAGAGTCAGATGCTTCATTTTTCTAATACTTCCTCATTTAGCATTTTAAAACCCTCACAGGTTAGTATCAACCTCCTTGCTTCATGGTGGGTGGTCCGTTGTTAACCAGTCAGGTTGTTAGGAGAATCTGTATTAATAATGGAGTTTGCCATGGATAATTCCTTTGCCTACAAATGACATTACTAAATAAATGAATTCCAGAATGTGAGCTAATCAGAATTTCATGCATTCCAATTTGTATCCAGTTACATGGATTGCCCCATACAAATATCCCGTAAACAATCCCAGGTTTAATAAAATTGTACCTTTAAAATTCAAATTTATCATAGCTCAAATAACTTTTATTAGGTATCAGCTGTGTGCGGGGCCCCGTGCTAAGCAGAACCTAGTTCCTTAAAATCGAAAGGGCTTCTTGTGCTTGGTGGTGTACTTGGAGCCCAGCAGCCCAGGGAGTTCCTCAGCCTGGGCTGGCATTCTTCTGCTTAGGTGGATGTGTAGGTTTGCCCACTTTTAGGTTGTCCTTTGTCTTAAATGTCTGAGCACTGTCATTCTTATTTAGAGCCAGAGTAAAAGTGAAAAGTCAACCTGAACTTTGCGTCTCAAATGTAAGTCAGTAACGAGCAAGCCCCAGGGGAACAAAAGAGAATTGCCCATACTTTGGATTGTAGGGTCTACAGCTTCTCCGGTTGTCTTCTCTTGCCCCCGCCTTAGTGCCTCAGCGCAGGGGCCCCACACTCTGTTACTGCCTTACCCATTGGGCCCAGCATCCCTGACCGATGATCCTCCTCTTTCCTCATTTACAAGTGGAGGGGTTTGACCGGGATCATTTCTCCAATACAAGTTCTGCAATAACACGAGTCCTGTTTGTAGATGCTCAGTGTGGTCATGTAACTTGCAGGGTGCACAGCTAGTCAGGAGCCCTGCTGCTGCTGAGAGCCCAGCTCCTTGGTTGGTGCCTGAATATAAAAACTGCATTTGATTGGAAGCTTCCAACAATTTTTCAATCATGTATACAGGCTTTTGTAAGCCCCTTCTGTGCACAGAAACAAACATGAAAGAGCCCCTCATTTCAAGAAGCTTTTCTTCTATGTGCATAGATAATTAGCTACAAAGTTTACACACAGTAATTTTGAGAAGAGGACAGTAGGACCAGGGGCGTCGGGATAGGCTTCCTGTGGGAGACGCCACTGAACTTTGAAGAAAGCTAGAAATGATGTGAGGTGGGGGCATGTATCTTCTTCCAGAGGCAGGAGGGAGCCCCAGGCGGGCAGTGGCATGATGAGACCTGTGCTCCAGCAGGATCAGTTTGGCTCCTGTGTGAACAGTAAATTGGAGGCTGGAGGCTAAAGAGGACCTTGTTAGAGCAGCCCAGACAAGAAATGATGAATTAGGGCCCTGGCAGTGGGAGGAGATGGGAGGGAATGGATGCAGGGTATCTGGTGAGCCAACCTACTTGGGCTCTCCATGGAGTATTAGCATTGGCATGGTATAGTGGGTAAAAAGAAGGCACTGGGAATCTAGAATGCTGAGCTCTGGTCCCTTTCTGACACTGCCTAGCCATGGAACCTTAGGCAGACCCTTCCTCTTGGAGCATTAGTTTCCTCATCTGTAAAATAGGGTTCCCTTTATTTCCCGCCTCCTTCATAGTGTTGTCATGGTGAAAGTGCTGTGTAGATGTGGGTGGTTATTGTTAGGATGGTCCATTTGTTTACGTATGGGGGCTAGCCAGGTCAAATCTGGTCACAGCTACTTTTAGGTATTTGCTTATTGTTTTTTAAACCATTTTCCTCAGTAATCTCTGGAAACATCAGAAGTTATTGTCGATTGACCTAGACAAAATGGCTTTACCCAGCTTTCGAACCAATCGTCCCCAAGTAAGACCTTTGTCTCCTGGAGAGAGCGGGGCCTGGGACATTCCAGGAGGTAAGTCTTGAAGTGAGTCATTACTGCCTGGAGCCCAGTTACAGCATTTGAAACAGAGCAAGCGATGACAAAAAAGAATAATTTCTATCCCTCTTGAGAAGCTCTTGACTCAGTTCCAAAGTGGGCTTTCATTTCGTCGTGTAGGCCAGCTTTGTTTTGAAAGCTGTCACTTACCGGTGTGCAGATTCTGCTATTGGCAGGTGGAGCCTCACCCTCTGCCTCAGTTCTAAGGTGGAGGCTCCAGATCAGTGACAAGGTCTCCCTGCCTGGAGCCCTAAGTTGTAGGAGGAGCTCTGGAAGGACCTGTGGCTATAGGTCCAGAGCATAGATTTGTAACTGTAAGGGGAAGACTTGACTGAACCTACTCCTTGGAACCATTCAAGGGCTCTCCTTGGAGCTTCCATCATGGCTGGGGGTGTGCGTGGAAGCTGCAGAGCAGTGTGATATGGACAACCTTTAACTGCTTCAGGAGGCTTAAAAATCTCTAGGGAGTTATATAAGACTCTTGAGTAAAGGTCTGATCTGAGAATGGCCTAAGGCAGCAACCAGTTCTTCACAGCACTCAGGGGTCTCCTAGTATGAACCACATGAGCCTTGAAGAAATCAGTCTTGTCTTTTGGTGAGCCAGAAGGACACCTCCTGACGCTTGCTGCTCCTCCAGTGGTGAAACTGCAGCTCTGAAGAAGCCAGAATTTCTTTGATTCATTCTCTTTTGCTGTCATAGGTGTTCAAGGGGTAATTCAGGCTTTTAGAAAGCACCTTTGCTCAGTTGATGTATGCTTTTTTTCATCTCTGCTGAACTTGAACCTGTTAAAGAAACTGAAATGTCCCGATGTGCATATGACCTGTTATTTTATTGACCTGTTAATTTAACCTTTGTTCTTTAGGAATAATGCCTGGTCGCTATAATCAGGATGTAGGACAGACGATTCCGGTGTTTGCCTTCCTGGGTGCCATGGTGGTTCTGGCTTTCTTTGTGGTGCAAATCAACAAAGCTAAAAGCAGGCCCAAGAGAAGGAAGCCAAGAGTCAAGCGCCCCCAGCTCATGCAGCAGGTCCATCCACCAAAGACTCCTTCAGTGTGATGTCCAAGCAGCTAACCCCTATTGCCAAAGAGGGCCCTCTTGAATGGCCTCAGGGGACAACGGATAGCTGTTGCTGGTGAGGATTTCTC
This sequence comes from Trichosurus vulpecula, assembly GCF_011100635.1. Classification (NCBI taxonomy): domain Eukaryota; kingdom Metazoa; phylum Chordata; class Mammalia; order Diprotodontia; family Phalangeridae; genus Trichosurus; species Trichosurus vulpecula. The sequence continues at coordinate 381,950,954 of NC_050575.1, read as the reverse complement.
ATGCAGGGGTGGCACCCATCTAAAAGTGATCTAATTTTTCATTAAATGTTGCCCATTCCAAATGGGCCTGGCCCACATGTGATGGGGGGGACTCAGTTCTCATGAAACATCATCTCGTTGCCCTTGGCCCCTGGCAGAAGGGATTCCTCCAGTTGGCCATGCACAAGAGCTCCGTGGAAGAGCAGCTGGATGCACCACGCCAAAGACTAGAAGACTTTCAGAAGGCTGTTGGGCTGCTTTTAACTTGAGAGGTGAAAGAGACTTTTGAAATACAAAAAAAAAAAATCCTGACCAAATGGAAATGTTTGTTAAAGGCTATTTTCTATATTTATTGTTGGAAAAAGTCACTTTAGGAACTTAACGGTATTTGGAAACAAAACTATTTTTTGGCAATGGAATGCAGTTTTTTAATATTACATCAAGAGGAGTAACAAGCTCCATCCATCTTTATGATGCAAAAGGGACAGACTGAGACTGGAAGGAAACTAGCACAAATCTGTGAGACATAGACCTTCACTTTATTTTTATAAATACCAACTGCCATGATTTTTTGTAATTTTGGGTCTTGATTTCACCATTGTTGGTGAAGGAAATTTTCAATAAATATGCATTATCTTTAAGAAGCTGAAAGCATTGCCTCACAGCCTCTTTTTCCGCCCCCTCCGTCTATTTTACAGACAACTAGCTGAGCAGGTTCTGAAGCAGTCTGCCTAAGTCTTGATCCCCAGTGAATCTTCCCCCTCAGTTTTTCACCGAATGAGTAATTAATTTGTTTTTCCCTACCCCAGCTGACCACTCATCTGCTGCCCCATCTGAGAAGACAAAGCAGCGGGAAAGGAGGGACCCAGGCTAACGGCCATGTGGAATTCTGGATAGGGATGGGTCACATGGACTAGAAAGCTTGCACAGTTGGTGGGAGGAATAGAGCAGCTGGGGCCCCAAACAGGGACAGTCAGGTGGCTTGTCACACAGCATCTACCCCCTCTCAGCCGCTGCCGTTGCTTCAAGAGTCTTAGAAATGACTTCTCCTCGTCTGTGCGGAGCTCTTTTTCTGCCCCTTCCCCCATTCAGAACTGCAGGTAATAAACCCTGGATACCTCTGTCTGCATGTACACACTGTGTTAAGATGTAGGGATGTTAAGCAGGTTGCTGGGGCGGGCTTCATTTTCCCCTTGGGTCACCAATGTCCCTCCATGTTTTTGAAGGATTCACTGAATCTGAAACTGCACTGCTGGAGGGCTGCAATGATCTACTGAGGGGTAGGGGAATGAAGAAATGAAAGCTTTTTAAAACTTAAAAAATAAAAGCCCTAAAGTACACTGGGCCAGGTTTGTCAAGAGACCCAGGCCCTAATCCTGACTGCCACTAAAACTAGTGGGATGTCAGTTGGCCTTGAATAATTCATTTCCCTTCTCTCTGCCTCAGTTTCCCCATCAAACGACACGACTGAACAGGATACTTTTTTTTTTTGGTGGGGGGGGATGGCAGGGCGATTGGGGTTAAGTGACTTGCCCAGTGAACTGAATGAATACTCTTTAAGGTTCCTTCCAGCTCTAAGATTCTCTGACCCTGTGACTTTCTGTTAAACACTCCTTCATGATTTTTGGAGCAGCTCTCCTGGGACTCTCTTCATAAGTTTCAGGCTTTGTACTTTGCCACGTTGTTCACTTTGCCCATGCAGTGGGAAGGTCATAGCTCTTGCTGGCCATTTCAGTTTAGAATGGCTGGACGTGTTCTGTCTTGACAGCCCAGATAGGAGTGATGCCTTGAGACCAGTTAGCCCCTGAGGGAGGAGAGGGCAGACATAGGCAGGTTGCTGACTCAGGGAGGTCAGGGACTCTGGGCCCTTCTAGATCGTGATGAGACCCAATAGTAAGGTAAAGACAGGTTAACATGGCAAAGCTTTGGCAAGTCAGTGCAATTCCAAGGTTTAACCTTTCCTTGCAACAAACCTGGGGAGTAGTTAGGGCAAATATTGAATGTATTCCCATTTTACAGATGAGAAAACAGGCTCACAGAGGTCCCAATTTCAGCCTTGCCCCGGAACTCACTGCCAACCTAGAGAAAGCCTGCCTGCCCAGGCTGGCTTTAAAAAAGGTCTCTCGCCTCTGACCCAACACTCATTGTCAGTGTGCAGAGATGGATGGGGGGTGGGGTGGGGTGGCAAAGATGGTCAGGATTGATTTGGGTCAGAGATAGAGATTTGTAACTTCATCCAAGGTGCCATCTCTAAGACTCAGGCAGGAACCCCTACTAGAGACCCAGACAGTGTTTCATTGTGGTCAGCAAAAATGGAGGCTATTGCCCAGTCTTTCGTGACTCATGTCCTCTCCATTTCCTCCTGCATTCTTGTACTCATCATACAAATCAAAGGTTTTATTTTCCTTTATATACATGACTGTCCATCGTGTGTCTGTGTGGGGTAGGAAACAGATGAGTGGTTCTATAGGAAGCCTAATCATACCATAGTAAACGCTCTTAATTGTAACAGACGTTGATGTGATGGAAAGAACCCTGTAGAGAGTCTCAGAAGACATAGGTTTGAGTCCCAGCTCTGTCACTAACTAGCTGGGTGCCCCTGGGCAGGTTCCATCCCATCTCTGAGCCTTAATTTCTTTTTCAGCAAAATCAGAATGTTGGGCCGAATCTCAGTCAACAGGTTTTTTTTTTTATCCCTATTATCTCTAAGGTCCTTTCCAGTTCTTAGATTCTATATACTATCCTTACCCATTTCTTTTTCTTTAATATGTGGGTAATTGCAAATAGTCAAATGATTCATTTTCTATCTAAAGGTGAACTTTTCTTTTCATACCCAGATGATTCAGGAAACAGTCCCAGGGAAGCATTTAAATGTCTTGGTTTACAAGTGTTTAAATTATAAAATTGATGATCGCCTTCCAGGGAGGTTGGTCTTACTCGAAGGTGATCTTGCTCCATCATTGACACATCTCGCAATGAAGTGTCAAATTTTGCCCTGATTGACCTGTCCATCATGTCTCAGCTCAGCCTTGATCTATATGTTTTCTGAGAACCTAGAGGGAGCCCAGGGTGTTAGACCCTGCTGTTAAACTAAGCCAGATCTGACTTGGAATCTGGACTTTGTCACTTATTAACTATGTGGTCTTGGGGCAAATCATTTCTATTTCTATTTCTCCAAGCCTGTTTCTCCATCTTTCAAATGAGGTTACTCCTCTACCTCACAGGGCTATTGCAATGACTGTGAATCCTAGACTTAGAGCTAGAAAGGACCTTAGAAAGCATTTAATCTCCTATCTTCCTTTGACCCATGAGGACGTGGTAGAACTATGGGCTTAAAGGACTTGACCAAAGTCAAACAAGTAGTAGTAAATGGTGAGTATTTCATAGATCTCTTGCTGGGCCAAGCTCAAGACTGTAGGCTTTGCCCCAGGATACTGACTCCCCATTAATGGCAAAGGTAAACAGTGAGGATCTGACCCGGATCTTTCTAGATGATGAAGGTTTCAGAATAAAAGAAAGAAATCAAATGGCGGCATAAATTCTAAAATAAGTAAAGTCCTGTACAAATGGGAGACATTAATATTATCTATTCCATGGCCTTGTTATGGCTGTGTTCTAATTATATGTGGATCTGTTTGCTGAAACCCACCTGCAGTGTCTCCTCTGTACACCTGGGATAGATGGGAGGAAAGCTGCACCTGAAATGACATCTTAAGAACCTGTTGAGACCCTTTTCCCCTTCATTTGAGAATAACAATTGCTAACTTTTTTTTCTCTCTGAGCTCATAAGCTTAGACTGGTGTTTCCAGGAGAGAGCCTGATACTTTGGACAAAGGGGAAGAAACCATGCATTCCAGCCTCACCTGATAGCCTCTATGTGGACAAAGCTGCTTTTTTCCCCAGAGTCTGGATTGTAAGAGCTATTAAGCTTTTAGGCCATCTACCTGAATGGGTCCAAACAACTTCCTACAGACTACTAGACTTCTACAATAAATAAAAGTGCATATCACCTTTTTTTGCCTAAAATTTTAAATGCTTCCTACAGAACTAGGCTCCAGAATTTTGGGTCCCAGGCAGTTTGTTGGAAGCAGGAAAAAAAATGCCTTCAAAAACCAGAGAATTCAATGCTGAAAACTAAAAGTATTAAATAAATAAATAAATAAATGAAACCAGAGAATTCTTGTTAACCTGTTACTAGAAGCCTGAGGGCAGTGATTCCTTCCATTGTCCCAGAATTTCCTAACCTTTGCTTCATGACACACACGCTTGATGTGTCTTCTCACACTGTGGGCTGAGGTTAGGAGAAGGAAAAAAAGCATTATCCAAAGAATGAGAACAGAGGCAGGTAAAAGGTGACAGAATCTTGAAATGAAAGAGTATACTCTGTGTGGTGGGAATGCCTTTGACAGCTCATGACCGAACCCAGCCAATGGGGGTTTATTCTGATCCTCTGAAAACTGAGATTTGCAGATTGCTACAGATGTTGGGTTGTGTACTTATGGTACCCTCAAAGGGTTATCTTGGAGGGGACATCCACAGAACCTAACCCTACTAGTGTACAACCTGAAGAGTCTCATGGGAAGTGCCAGGAATAACCTTTCAATGAGAAGTAAGTTAGAAATTAAACAGAGATAAATTGTTTCCATGTGCATAAGGGCTGCTCCAAACTACCAGAAGAGTTAATGAACATTTCAAAAGGCTTACTCTAAGTTAGATGACTTGGATGCCCAAGTGAAGACTATCAGGTAGGTATTGTAGTGGATAGAGCATTGTATTTGGATTCAGAAAGACCCCAGTTCAAATCTTACCCCTGATACTAACAGGCTTGTGACTTTGGGTAAGTCACTTAACTTCAGCCTGCCTCAGTTTCTTCATCTGTAAAAATGAGAACAATATTAGCACTTACCTGAGTTGTTGTGAGGATGAGATAACATTTTTAAATAGTACTTTATTTTTTTCCAATTACATGTTGAGACAATTTTTAGCATTCATTTTTTTACAATATTATGAGTTCCAAATTTTTCTCCTTCCCCCTCCCCTCTTCCAAAAATGGTAGGTAATTTGGTATAGGTTATACATGTGCTATCATGTAAAACATTTACATATTAGTCAGTTGGAAAGAAGAAACAGATAAAAAAAACCATGAAAAAGAATAAAGTGAAAAAAATATGCTTCCATCTGCATTGAGTCTATCAGTTCTTTATCTGGATGTGGATGGCATTTTCCTTCGAGAGTCCTTTGTACATGTCTTGGATCGTTGTGTTCCTGAGAAAAGTGGAGTCATTCACAGTTGATCATCATACAATGTTGCTGATGCTGTGTACAACGTTGTCCTGGTTCTGCTCATTTCACTTTGCATCAGTTTGTACAAGTCTTTCCTGGTTTTTCTGAAGTCTACCTGCTCATCATTTCTTATTGCACAAGTAGTATTCCATTACATTCGTATACTACCGATTACCCAGCCATTCCCAAATTGATGGGCATCCCTCCAATTTCCAATATTTTTTGCCACTATGAAAAGGGCTATAAATATTTTTGCACATGTAGGTTTTTTTCCCTTTTCTATGATCTCATAGGGATATATACCTAGTAATGGTATTGCTGGATCAAAGGGTATGCGCAGTTTGGTTACCCTTTAGGCATAGTTCCAAATTGCTCTCCAGAGTGATCAGATGAGTTCACAACTCCAGCAATGCATTAGTGTCCCAATTTTCCCACACCTTCTCCAACATTTATCATTTTCCTTTTTTTGTCATATTAGCCAATCCAATAGGTGGGAGGAATTACCTCAGAGTTGTTTTAATTTGCATTTCTCTAATCAATAGTGATTTAGGGCATTTTTTCATGACTATAGATAGCTTTGATTTCTTCATCTGAAAACTGCCTGTTCATATCCTTTGACCATTTATCAGTTGAGGAATGGCTTGTATGATAAATTTGATTCAGTTCTCTATATATTTGAGAAATGAGGTCTTTATCAAGGACACTTGCTGTAAAGATTGTTTCCCAGCTTTCTGCTTTACTTCTAATCTTGGTTGCATTGGTTTTGTTTGTATAAAACCTTTTTTTAAATTTAATGTAATCAAAATTATCTGTTTTACATTTTGTAATGCTCTTTATCTCGTTTGGTCATTAATTCTTCTCTTCCCCATTGATCTGACAGGTAAACTATTCCTTGCTCTTCTAATTTGCTTATAGTGTCCCTCTTTATGTCTAAATCATGCACCCATTTTGACCTTATCTTGTTGTAAAGTGTGAGATGTTAGTCTATACCTAGTTTGTGTCTTTTCCAGTTTTCCCAGCAGTTTTTGTCAAATAGTGAGGTCTTATCCCAAAGGCTGGGGTCTTTGGCTTTATCAAACACTAGGTTACTATGGTCATTGACTACTGTGTCATGTACCTAACCTATTCCACTGATACACCACTCTGTTTCTTAGCCAGTACCAGATAGTTTTGATGATTACTACTTTATAATATAGTTTAAGATCTGGCATGGGTAGTCCACCTTCCTTTGTATTTTTTCATTAATTCCCTTGATATTCTTGACTTTTTGCTCTATCAAATAAATTTTATTGTTGTTTTTTTCTAGATCTATCAAATAATTTTTGGTAGTTTCATTGGTATGGTACTGAATAAGTAAGTTAGTTTGGGCAGAATTGTCATTTTTATTATATTGACTTGGCCTACCCATGAGCAATTTATATTTTTCCAATTATTTAGGTCTGACTTTATTTGTATGAAGAGTGTTTTGTAATTGTTTGTGTTCATATAGTTCCTGGATTTGCCTTGGCAGGTAGACTCCCAAATATTTTATATTGTTTACAGTTATTTTAAATAGAATTTCTCAATGTCTTGCTGCTGGGCTTTGTTGGTCATATAAAGAAATGCTGATGATTTATGTGGGTTTATCTTATATCCTGAAACTTTACTAAAGTTGTTAATTATTTCAACTAGTTTTTTAGTTTTCTCTGGGGTTCTCCAAATATACCATCATATCATCTGCAAAGAGTAATAATTTTGTTTCCTCATTGCCTATTCTAATTCCTTCAGTTTCTTTTTCTTCTCTTACTGCTATAGCTAACATTTCTAGTATTGTATTGAATAATAGTGGTGATAATGGATATCCTTGCTTCATTTCTGATCTTATTGGGAAGGCTTCTAGCTTATCCCCATTACAGATAATGCTTGCTGATGGTTTTAGATAGCTAGATACTGCTTATCATTTTAAGGAAGACTCCCTTTATTCCTATGCTCTCTAGTGTTTTTAATTAAGGATTGAGTGCTGTATTTTGTCAAAAGTTTTTTCAACATCTATTGAGATAATTATATGATTTCTATTGGTTTTGTTATTGATATGGTCAATTATGTTGATAGTTTTCCTATTATTGAGCCAGCTCTGCATTCTTGATATAAATCCCACATAGTCATAGTGTATAAACCTTGTGAAATATTGCTGTAATTGTCGTGCTAGTATTTTGTTCAAAATATTTGCATCAATATTCATTAGGGAAGTTGGTCTATAATTTTCTTTCTCTGTTTTAGCTCTTTCTGCTTTAGGTATCACGCCCATATTTGTGTCATAAAAGGGGTTTGGTAGGACTCCACCTATTTTTCCAAATAGTTTACATAGTATTGGAATTAATTGTTCTTTAAATATTTGGTAAAATTCACTTGTGAATCCATCTGGCCCTGGGGATTTTTTTCTTAGGGAGTTCATTAATGACTTGTTCAATTTCTTTTTCTAAGATGGGGTTATTTAGATATTCTCTTTCCTGATCTGTTAATCTAGGTGATTTATATTTTCATAAATATTCATCAGTTTCATTGATTGCCATATTTATTGGCACATAATTGGGCAAAATGTTTCCTAATGATTGCTTTAATTTCTTCTTCATTGGTGGTGATTTTACCCTTTTTGATGCTGTATTTTCGGTTTTCTTTTTTGAAAAAACAAATTAACCAATGGTTTATCTATCTTATTGGTTTTTTCATAAAACCAATTCCTAGATTTATTTATTAGCTCAATTTTTTTTTACTTTCAATCTTATTAATCTCACCTTTGATTTTCAGGATTTCCAATTTGGTGCTCAACTGGGGATTTTTAATTTGTTTCTTTTTCTAGTTTTTTTTTTTTTTAGTTGCATGCCCAATTCATTGATCTGTTCTTTTTCCATTCTGTTGATGTAAGAATTTAGAGAAATAAAATTTCCCCTATGTACTGCTTTGGCTGCATCCTATACATCCTATTTTTATGATCTAAAAAGAATGCATTTAATATTTCTGTCTTTCTACATTTGTTTTTGAGGTTTTTATGCCCTAACACACGGTCTCTTGTTGTGTAGGTGCCATGTGCTGCTGCAAAAAATCTACATTCCTTTCTGTCCTCATTCAGTTTTCTCCAAAGGTCTGTCATATCTAACTTTCCTAATGTTCTACTTACCTCCTTAGTTTCTTTCTTACTTTTTAGTTGGATTTATTGAGTTCTGAGAGGGGATAGTTGAGGTCCCCCACTAGTATAGTTTGCTGTCTATTTTTTCCTGTAACTCATTTAACTTCTCCTTTAAGAATTTGGTTGCTATATCACTTGGTGCATATATGTTTACTATTGATATTGCTTCATTGTCTATTGTACCTTTTAGCAAGATGTAGTATCTCTTTTAAGTAGGTCTATTTTTGTTTTTACTTTGAGATCAGGATTGCTATCCCTGATTTTTTTTTTTTTACTTCAGCTAAAGCATAATAGATTTTGCTCCAGCCTCTTATTTTAACTCTGTGTGTGCCTCTCTGCTTCAAGAGTGTTTTTCATAAACGACGTACTGTAGAGTTCTGATTTCTGATCCACTTTGCTCTCTGCTTCATTTTATGGGAGAGTTCATCCCATTCATATTCACAGTTATGATTACTACCTGTGTATTTCCCTCTATTCTATTCTTCCTCCTGTTTGTCCTCTCTCTTCTTTCACTCTTTCTCTCCTTACTAGTGTTTTGCTTCTGTCTACCACTTCCCCTGATCTGCCCTGCCTTCTGTCAGTCCCACCCCCCACTTCCTTTACTTAATCTCCTCTCCTTCTATTTCCCTGTCAGGTAAGATAGATTTCTATATTCAGCTGATTGTGTATATTATTCCTTCTTTGAGCCAATATTAATGAGAGTAAAGTTCAAGCTATGCCCATCACACACCCTCCCATCATCCCCCCACTCTTACTGTGCCTCTTCATGTGAAATAACTTACCCCATTCTACCACTCCCTTCCTTTTACACCCAATGTACTCCTCTTTCTCATCCCTTAATTATTTTTTAATGTTATTCCCTCAAATTCACCTTATACCTGTACTTTATGTATATTCCTTCTAGCTGTACTATTAGTGATGCAATTTTTAAGAATTACAAGTATCATTTTCCCATGTAGGGATCTCAACAGTTTAGATCTACTGAATCCTTTATGTTTTCTTTTCCTTTTTTACCCATTTACACTTCTCTTGGGTCCTGATATTGGAGATCAAATTCTTAGTTTAACTCTGATCTTCTCCTTTTTAAAGCTTGGAATCCATCTATTTCACTGAATTACCATTTTCCCCTTTGATGTATTATGCTTAATTTAGTCGTGTAGGAGATTCTTGGTTTTAGTCCTAGCTCCTTTGTCTTCTGGAATATCATGTTCCATGACCTCAGGTTCTTTAATGTAGCAGCTGCTAAGTCCTGTGTAGTCCTGGATTGTGGCTCCCTGATATCTGAATTGTTTCTTTCTGGCCACTTGTAGTATTTTCTTCCTTGACCTGATAGTTCTGAAATTTGGCTATACTGTTCCCTGGAATTTTTATTTTGGGATCTCTTTCCTGAGGTGATCGGGGGATTCTTTCCATGCCTATTTTGCCCTCTTTCCAGGGTATCAGGGCAGTTTTCCTTGATAAATTCTTTAAAGATGCTGTCCAGGTCCTCCTTTTGATTATGGCTTTCAGGTAATCCAGTGATTCTGATATTATCTCTCCTGGGTCTACTGTTTTTCCCATGAGGTATTTTAAATTTTCTTCTATTTTTTCATTCCTTTGATTTCGTTTGATTGATGCTTGATGTCTCAGAGAGTCATTAGCTTCTACTGGCCCAATTCTAACTTTTAAGGTATTGTTTTCCTCATTTAACTTTTGTACTTTCTTTTCCATTTGACCAATTCTACTTTTTAAACAGTTGTTTCCTATCTCTAAGCGACTGACTCTTTTTTCATAATTCTTTTTCATCATTCTCATTTCTTTTCTCAATTTGTCTTCTATTTCTCTTATATGATTTTTAAGTTCCGTTTTGAGCTTTTCCATGAGTTCTTTCTGGGCTTGAGACCACTTCCAATTTTTCTTTGGGGTTTTGCCCAAAGGTGTTTTGACATTGTCTTCTGACTTTGTGTCTTGATCTTTCCTGTCACCATAATAACTTTCTATGGTCAGAGTCTTTTTTTCTTGTTTTTTGTTCCTCTTTTTTGGCCTTTTTGCTTTCTTTTAAATTTGAGTTCTGCTCCTGAGGTGGAAGGGGAACTGTCTCAGGTTTCTTGTGCCAGGGGCTGCAGGCCCTGACTGTTTACCTGGTGCTGCTCTGATGTTGCCCTGAGGCCCACGGGGGACCCTCGTGTCTGGTGCTGTGCTTAGGGGGTGGATTGGGGGGGTAGCTGGTGCTGCTGGAGGCCATAGGGGTCTGACAGCTTACCTGGTGCTGAGCCCAGGTCCTAGTGGTGGTGTCTGGCACATGCTGAGGCTGATGGGGTGTTTCTGTGTTTCCCTAGGGCTATACTGAAGCATGTGCTGGTCTATCTGTTGGCAGTTGCCTGTTTGCCCTGGGCTGCACTGAAGCATGGTGGGGTCTGGTGCTGGCAGCTGCCTGTTTGCTTAGGCACCTGTAGGGTTGACATCTACCTCTTTGCCCAGGTCTAAGCTCAAGCACGTGGCAGGGGCCCGGTGCTGCTGCCTGTTTGCTTAGGCATCCATAGGGTTTACGTCTACCTGTTTGCTCAGGGCTAAGCTGAAGTATATGGAGTCTGTTGGAGGGAGGTAACCTGTTTGCCTGGGGCTTTGCTGAAAGCATGAGGCAGTTCTCAGAGCTGGAGTCTGCCAATTCTCCTGGTTATGCTGAGGTACTTGGGGGGAGGGGTGTCCTGGTGTTGGCATTTGCCTGCTTCACTACACTGGGGCTCAAGGTCTCCCACTAGTTTGTGGAGGTGGGACTTGCTGCTGGCTTTCTGGGATGCTTCCTCTCCTGGACTGCACTTACCTTTTAGACCTTTCTTGCCAATCTTCCAAGTTTCTTGGGCTCAAAGACTTTTCAACCCATCTTTTTGTTGGTTCTGCTCTTCCAGTATTTGTTTTGGGCACTATTTTATGGTTGTTTGAAGGTGAATATGGGGAGAGTTATGGTGATTTACTGCTTACTCCACCATCTTGCCTCTCTCTTTTTTTTTCGTGAAATAGCATTTGTGAAGTGTTTTGCAAATTTTAAGGTGCTTTTAAAAATGCTGGCTATTGTTGTCCTATGAGATTGTGAGCTCCTTGAAGGTGGGGACTGTCTTTTGCCTCTCCCTTTTTTTTTTTTATCCACAGTACCTGGTGCACAGTTGGTACTTAATAAGTGCCTATTGACCGACTGACTGAACCTTAAGGCACCATCTTTGTTGTTGACCCCTGATAGCACAGTGGAAAGGAGAGGACCTGGATTCTAATCTGGGCTCTACCACTTGCCACCTGGGTGACCCAGAGGAGGTCCCCTCCTTCTTTGAGTTTCCATCTCCTCATCTGTAGATTGAAGAGAGTTGGACCAGACGACTTATAAGGTCCTTTGCAGTTCTACATCTATGACCTTAAGCCACAGTTCATCTAACTTACTTTCCCCTCCATCCCCTCCCTGACCCTGAGCATATGAAGAGCTCAGTGATCAATGAGGGGATGGTGTTTGGGGCCAATGGGAGATCTGAAGTGTATGGTGAGCAAAAGTGACACCCTCTGACTTGTATCTGAAGGCTCCGATTTGGCTCTTGGGAGTTGAACTGTGGAGAGGGACAGCAGACTCATGCAAGCAAGAAAGCAGAAAAGGTCACAGACCCCCCTCTAATGCCAAAGAGAGCCAAGATATCAAAGCTTCTGTCAAAAATTAAGAGATTTTCCCATTGGCTGGAATTTCACAGCCCAATGGCCAATTTCTAAGTCATGCAAGCTAATGATTCCTGAATCCCTCTGTAAGCAGCTAATGACCAGCTAACAGGCAGGGACTGGGAAGTGGCCCCAAGCACTTGCAGGGTTGAGAGATAATGGAGATGACAGCTACAATTAGCTGCCCCCCAAGCCAAGCCTCTTTATTCTCACCGTGATCAGGAGGTCAGGTATCTGGAAAATAGAAAATAAATTAGAATCCATTATTCAGCTCTAGAGACAGAGTTAATGCACATTACTTACACGTGTGTGTTGGGAGAGAAAAGACTTGAAGCTAAACCAAACCCAGCAATATCAAATCGCTTGATCAAGCCATAAATAGTGGGCAGAGAACCAGAGAATGTTCTCACCCTGACGTAGAGCAGGAACAGGAAGCCCAGGGGTCAGAAGACGGAACCCTTGCTTTTTGGATTTCCACATCCAAGTCTGGACAGAGATTCTGGCTAGAGCTCTTATCCCGATGGATGCTGGGAGATGAGCCAGTAAGCCAGTGGGTTAGTTGGTCAGTTATTCAGTGAGGACTCTTGGACAGCCTTGCAAAAGGACTTAGATCACTCTGCCACAAGGAGTTCAGAAGTGGTAAGAGCTCAGGGGGTCATTCCAATTAAACTGAATTCAACAAATCCTTATTAAACACTTGCTGTACACAAGGCACTGTGGTAGATGCTAGGGGTTCAAAGACAAATGGAACAGTCCCTAATCTCAAGAGCATCTGTTCTCCTGGTAAATATGTACACAGACAAATACACACAGAGTATACATGGTTCTTTTACCTCAGTTGCTCTTGGGTGGTTTTGGATGACTCTGCTTGTGGTGTCTGGCATGTGGCAAGAGGAGAGGTCTTAGGGCCTCCTCCTCCCTGAGGCTACATGGCCCTGAAAAATGGGCTTGACATCTTGGCCTTTTCTTTTGTTCTTTTCCTTCTAGGTAAAGAGAGTGGAGTCACACATGATAAGGGTCCTCTAGTGTCTGGGCATCCCATAATCTGGGTCCCAGGCTTGTTGTTGCAGGCAGCTCAGTGTTGATGCCCCAAGGAACAAAGAGTGACCTTCTGGACCCAGGCCAGCTGAAGCTGAATCGTGTTTTATCTGTGGATGAACTTGGAGGGAATGATTTAAATTTTGAGCCTATTGTCACAGAGATTGAGGTGGTAAAGTAAAGACTCTGCTTTTCCCACCCACCCCACCCCCCCCAAGCCTTGGGAAAATGGAAGATATTTGTATACTTGTTTTCGCTGCATCTTTGAAGTAAAAAGCTAAAAATACTGCTAGATCCAACCAAGTACCATCAAAATAATTACCAAGTGCTTTCCAGAGGAGAGAAAGCATGACAACTGGGAAGGAGAAGGTAGGAAAGGTCTGGTGGTGTTACCTGAGCTGTCTTAAAGGGAGCTAGTGATTCCCAAAGGTGACCACCTGGGCAAAGTCACGGAGGTGGGAGGTGGAAATGCCAGGTATGAGGAATAGTACGCAGGCCCACGTTACTGAAACAAAAAACAGCGTCAAGGGAATATGTGAGATAAGCCTGGAAAGGTAGATGGGAGCAAGATTATGGAGGACCTTAAATGCCAGGATTGAATCAGAGGATTTGGGATGAAATCTCAGTTCTGTGGCTACTCACACATCCCCGGGAAAGTCATCAAATTTCTCTGGCCACAGTCTTCCCCTCCATAAAGTGGGTTAGACCAGATGATTTCTAGGTACTCTGAAACCAAAGTAAGGGAAATGAGAAAGATGCACATAAAACCATCAGAAAAGATCAAAAGCGATGTCCAAAGGGTAGAATTCATGCTAGGCTGACTCACGTGGGCAGGGCACAGGAGGCAGGATTCGTTGTCCAAAGGCAGCAGAGGGAGAGCTCAGGTTTGGGGAACATATGGATTCAGGTTTGAATTAGAAAGAACCTGGGATCAGGGAACAGGTGAGCTCAGTTAAGAGGGAAAGGTGGGGGAGGGTCAAGGGAAGGTTCATAGGATTTAGATCTGGGAGGGCCCATAGAAATCATCTAATCCAGGGGTTCTTTTTGTGCCATGGACCCCTTTAGGAGACTGGAGAAGCTGCTGGACCCCCTACTCAGAATCATGTTTCCAAATGTATAAAAATTGAAGAAAATACATAAGACTACAAAGAGAATTAATTATATTGAAATACAATTATCAAAAAAATTTTGTTTTGAGTTCATGAGCTCCAAGTTAAGAATTCCTGAAGTCCAACTTTGTCACTTTACAGATGGGGGAGTAACAGAGTCAGGCTTTCAAAGCAGGAGCTTCTGTTCTTTCTGCTGCAAGTTGTATAGTCGGGCTATAGACTAATTTTAATGGAGTTACTGACAGTATTTTATACAGGTTAATTGCTGAGTCATCCTGACTTCTCAGAAGAGTACAATGAAGCATTGGCTAAGTTTTTTTATCTCCTTGTTCCTGGAAGTGAGATACTATTTTCCCTCAATGCCAACCAAACAGAAATATTTCTGTCCTCTCCCATATCGATAACCAGACTGAAATATTTCTGTCCTCTCCCATGTGGGTAATTAGCTACAAAGGCAGGTTTTCTTTGCCACGTCTTCTTATCCTAAACATGGCCTTTGCCGTGCATAGACCCATCCTCAATTGACCCTGCCTTGCAGAGGTCTAAGAGGCCCAAACAGGATATAGCTGGCTCTCCACACCAAGATCCTTCAGTCTGAAATCCAAGATCTCTCTCTGTCTCTCTATCTCTCTCTCTGTCTCTGTGTCTTTCTCTGTCTCTGTGTCTGTCTCTCTGTCTCTCTCCACACATTGAGAGGGAGAGAGAGAGAGAGACAGAGAGAGAAAAAGACAGAGAGAGACAGAGAGCTTCTATGCCGTGTGTGCTCTTTAATCCTTCAGGGTTTGAACACTCCCACATGCTCCCTCTCCAGGTCCTCCTAACATGGCAATATGGAGGGGACAGAGAATTGGTAGTGAATCAAACCACTTGATTCTGGAGGCTGGGAGTGCCTTTATGCTTCTGGAACTCTGTGAGTTCCTAGATGGGAAAAAAACGCCAAATTAACCAAAGAGGTCCTTTCCAATTACCATCCAAAGCCAGTCAAGGTTTAAGGACAAAGTATCGAATCCCCTTTCCTTGGACTTTCCTATTGGCTCTAAGAATGTAATCCTTTTTAACCCTCCCAAGGCCAAAACAAGCTAAAAAACCTTGAAGTAGAGGGGGAACACACACACACACACACACACACACACATACATGCTTTCTCCACTTAAAAACTGAATTTAGGAGGATGGGAGAAGGCGGGACTGGATGAGGAAGATATTTGGAAGAGAGGTTAAGTGCAGGGTTGGAATTTGGGATATACACCCAAAGGGTACCTATAACCTAGAAAAACATAGAAGGGCATTAGAAATGGATTGATTCTTCATTACAGCTGAGCCAGAGGAGATAAGGGGGGCTGGAGGTATGAGACAAGAAAGAGGAGAAAATTTGTAGGATGAGGTAGGAAAGGTCAGGGGAGAGCTGAGGGGTGGCATGGGGGAATGGGTGATGAGGAAAGGGGCAGAGGAAAGGTGTTGGACTGAGGGAAGGGGTGGAGTCTGCCTCCCGTGTACTCTGTCAAACTTTCCTTAGGTGTCTCAGTGATTGAAAGAAGTCAAGGTGTATTAACTGGCTCCAACTGAAGCTCGACAGAGAAACTGTTCTCCTGGAGACGGAGCAGATCTGAATTGACTCTTAGAAGAGGAGACTCACTGGAGCAAGAAGAGGGAAAGTTTTGAAAACGGGACTATAGCTTCCCTTCCTTTCTTTTTAAATATGGAAGAAGTAAACAGAGAAAATGTTGGTCTGTTGAACAAGCCTTCACCGGATGCCAGGACACCAAGCCTATCCTCTGTTGGAGCTGTTTTTATTCTGCTGAAATCAGCGCTGGGAGCTGGACTCCTGAACTTCTCATGGGCTTTCAGTCAAGCAGGTGGCATCGCCCCTGCCTTAATCATGGAGCTGGTAAGTCCCCAGGAGCCTCCATTTGGTTTCTATGAATTTTTAGGGAAGAAGTGGAAGAAATCTGTTTGAGTGTGATTTCTTTGGGGGAAGAAAGAAGAAGGGATTTGCCGAACAAATACTTTCAAGCAAAGCTCAACAAATGTGTTTAAAATCAGTGTTGTTAGATGAAATATTTTCCTTCCTTTCCCCCTCTGACTTCAGTGGTGTAAAAACCTTTCAGCAATAAAGGTTGGTGCTTACTCAGAATCTTAGAGACTTACCTGGGGGTATTGAGAGGCTAAGTGCAGTGCATGAGTGTAGTAGAGGAGAAAGGAGCATAGGGTCTGGAGTCAGACCTGACTTCAAATGAGTTATTTAACCTCTCTGGTCCTCAGCTACCTCATGTATTAAAATGAGGGAGTCAGACGATCAAGGGCATTTCCAGTTCTCAGTCTGAAACTATTGACCTCCAGTCTTCTTGAATCCAAGGCTGGACCTCTCCACCCACTCCATCATGCTGCCCCTCTGTGGTTAACAAAACTGAAAATCCTATTTTAAGACAAGATTTAAAAAAAATAAACCATACCAAAGGGATAAGTAATCAAGACTCCTTCAAGGCTCATGAGAATCTGTTGTCTCTTTCTGTCTCTCTCTGTGTCTCTGTGTCTGTGTCTGTGTCTGTCTCCTGTCTCTGTCTCTGTCTCTCTGTCTCTGTCTCTGTCTCTGTCTGTCTGTCTGTCTGTCTCTCTCTCTCTCTCTGTCTCTGTCTCTGTCTCTCTGTCTCTCTCTGCTTTCTTTTCTTTCTCTCCTCTCTCTTTCTTCCCCTCTCCTCTCTTTCTCCTTGTAGTCAGGAGGGACCTGGGTTCAAATACTACCTCATACCTACTTGTCATGCGACCTTGTATGTATCCATACATGTATGTATTTGAGAATGGATCTCCTTGTCTTGTCCAGGCTGGAGATGCATTGGCCTCTTCTGATCCCAGTACTTACCTCTTTTTCCAGTCCGTTCTGGTTCACGCTTCCTTAGCTTGCTGGCCCTCCATTTCCCGGGATTCCCATATTGGCGGCAGACTTAGTGCTGATTTCTGATCGACTTTTAGGCCCACTGCTGCTCAAAACTCCCAAATTCAAGCAATCCACCAACCTCAGCCTCCCCAGCAGCAGGGACTACAGAGGTGGACCCCCATGCCTAGCTTTTCACTTATTTTAAAAATAGGAACCTTTAGTAGATACCTCACATGTTTGAGAAGAAGCACAATCCCAGT
This sequence comes from Trichosurus vulpecula, assembly GCF_011100635.1. Classification (NCBI taxonomy): domain Eukaryota; kingdom Metazoa; phylum Chordata; class Mammalia; order Diprotodontia; family Phalangeridae; genus Trichosurus; species Trichosurus vulpecula. Next base: position 381,933,570 of record NC_050575.1, on the reverse strand, counting down.
TGCCTCAAGTCTTTCGTGTGTGTGCTTCTACCAAAATGGCCAGTTTATAAAACTGGCTCTGTTGATGTCATCTTCAAGATTTAGTGACTTTCCATACTTTTGATTACTTTTTATATCTTCTTTCTCTCTTGAGGATGAGACTGTGCTCTTTCTTATCTTTATATTCTCCAGAGTTTTGCACATAGTAGGTCCTTTAGGCTGGCTGCTCACCAAGCCAGGCTAGAGCTGGGAGCCATTGGGCATAAGACTATAATGAAACCGCTATAAGGACTATAGTTCTGACTGGACAGAACAGAATCAGGTCCAATGAATAGAAGCTAAATTGAAGCAAATTTAGATTTGATGGTGGGAAACACTCTAACAAGCAGAACTGTCCAAAAAAGGAATGAACTGTCTTGGGGTGGGGATGGGGTACCTTCTGTCCTTCCAGGTCTTCACAGAGGCTAGATAACCAATTGTAGCAGCGATTCCTTTCCAATATGAGCCAGAATAGATGGCCACTGAGGTCGTTTCCAGCCCTCAAATCCTCAAACTTTCCTTTCTTTTTTCAAAAAAATTATTTAGTTTAAAAAATTTTTTAGTTATTTTTAATTGTTTTTATTTTTAGTTATTTTAGTTTTTAATTTTCAGCATTCACTTCTATAAGATTTTGAGTTCTAAATTTTATCCCCCTCCCCAACATGGCATGCAATCTGATATAGGCTATATATGTACAATCACATATTTCCACATTAGTCATGTTGTAAAGAAGAATTAGAACCAAAGAGGGAAAAACCACAAGAAAGAAGAAACAAAACAAAAAACAAAAAAGAGAGAGACAATAGTGGAGCTGCATTCAGGCTCCATGGTTCTTTCTCTGGATGTGGATAGCATTTTCCATCATGAGTCTTAGAACTTTCCTTTCTGCAGGGAAAAATATTATATTGTAATGAGTTGACCTTTCCTGTATATTCATCTTATCTTTTCAATTAGATTTTAAGCTCCTGGAGGATGGGATTGCACATTTATTTGTATAAGAAATATATTTCACATTTATTTGTATAAGCAGTTATAAATATCCCTCCTAGTTCAGGGCTATTTAAATGGTAGTGAATAAACATTATTGGAGGTCTAATGGATTTATTTATTTTTTTCTCTCTGATGCAAATAGAAAATTCTTTTGTTACTATTGGTTTGAGAATATAAAGTTTATTAACTTGATGCTTCTGCATGTGATTTTGTTTGTCAGTAAGGCTCTGCCCCCCCTCACCACCACTGGGCTGTTGGGTAAAAAACATTTCTCTTGACACCTGTTGGGTGAGTTGATGATGTCACAGAAGAATGGAAATGAAAGTCTTGGTTGACTCAGCCTACTGAGAAGATGGCTGAGTATAAAGTCAAGTCACAGTAATGTGATCTGGAATCATAGAAGCAAGATATAGGAGAAGCCCCTGATTCCAACCTTCTTCTTTTTGTAATAACTGATTCTTGAATCGATCAAGAGAACTGAGGTTGAGAGAAAGGATGTGACTTTCCCACAGTCATTCAGTCAGGATTTCAATATGGGTCTTCCCATTTCAAATCTATTGTCACCCTAAACTGAGGGGAGTCCCTTCAAAAAAGCAAGAGGCTCCGTGGTATGGTAGAAAGCCTGCCCCCGTGCCCCTTTGCATTGGAGTTGGAGGACCTGGGTCAGAATCTTAGCTAAGCTACCTGTTACCCGAATGGTCTTGGAAAACTCAGTTTTACCTCAGTTTCTTCATCTACAAAATGAGGGTGTTGGGGTAGATTAGAGGTTTCTAACCTGAGGTCTATGGACCTCCTTGGTCCGGGGGTCCACAAACTTAAGTGAGAAGAAACCATGTCTTTATTTTTTACTAATGTCTAACCGAAATTGAGCATTTCCTTCAGTTATTTAAAAACATGATTCAGAGAAGGGGTCCACAGGCTTTGTCAGGCTGCCAAGGGGTCCAGGACACAAAAAACAGCTCAGATCCTCTGGACCAGATGATCTACAAGGTAAGTCCTTTAAAAAGAAAAGTAGAGTACCTGTTATGTGTGTAGGGTCCCATGTTAGGGTTGTGGATTATTAAACACCTACTATGTGCCAGGCACTGTGCTAAGAGCTGCCAAAAGGGTTGATGACAAAAAAGGTTAAGAATTCCTGTTCTTTCTAGCTCAAATACCTCATTTTATAGATGAGGAAATCAAACACCAGAGGGGAAAAGCTCTGAAGGACTTTACAGTCAAGTGCCGGACCTGGAGTCAGGAAGACTCATCTTCCTGAGTTCAAATCTGGCCTCAGACACTTATGAGCTGTGTGACCCTGGGCAACTCACTTAACCTTATTTACCTCAGTTTCCTCGTATTTAAAATGAGCTGGAAAAGGAAGATCATACCATCGGAAAGGAGGAGGAAGCACCTTCCAGATTAGTGTGCTTCTGTCGTTTTCCTTGAGTACCTCCATTGATAATGCACACCTTGAAAGCAAACCCCACCCCCTACCCTCCCACCCTCCAGCCATGGCCCTCTTCTGCTTTTGATTTTAAAACCTTTTATCAATATAGTTCAATACCCTTGAGGTTATCTTTGCCTACTTTCAATCCTATAATTGTCTAAATTAAAAGGAATTTTGAGATCATTTTGACTGACCCACTCATTTTACAGAAGGAAAAAACTGAGATCTAGAGATGGGAACCAGCTTGCCCAATGTTGCAGAGCCCAGGGCTCGAATCCAGGTCCTCTGACCCCGGATCCAGTGTTCTTTCTATGACATATGGCTGAGTGGGAACAGATGCTATTTCTGAGGAATGAATGGATTCTGGGATGTGATTCAAGAAAGACCATGTGGCTGAACTGAGTTTTATCAGTCCAGCTCTCTCTTAATCAGAGTACTTGAGGCTCTGGAAATTAGGAGAGAAATAATAACTTGCATTTATATAGTGCCCTAAAGTTCTTCTAAAATGTTCTAATCTGTTTTTTAAATGTCACTGGGACTTCTCTCCTTTGTAACAAATATCTGTTGTCAAAATAAATCAATACAATGTCTGCGTATGAGAATGTATTTTTCATTGAGCACATGTATAGTCATATGTATGTATACCTAGGTATATATATACGTATAGACATATATATACAACTATATATATATGTGTGTGTGTGTGTGCATACACACACACACACACACACACACACACACACCAGGCTAGCTAGGTGGCACTTTAATGAATTGAGTGCTGGGCCTGGAGTCAAGAAGACTCATCTTTGTGAGTTCAAATCTGGCCCCAGACACTTACAAGCCGTTTGACCCTGGGCAAATCACATAACCTTATTTGCCTCAGTTTCCTCATCTGTAAAATGAGCTGGAGAGGGAAATGGCAAGCCAGTACCTTTTCCAAGAAAACCCCAAATGGAATCATGAAGAGTCAGATAACTGAAGTGACTGAACAACATCATAGGAAGAGGCGCCCTTCACTGTAAAGTTCTCTGAAGTCACAGTTAGTCACTGAGTTGATTAAACTTCAGACGTCTCTCAGTCTCCCTTTGTGCTGTTGCGGTCACTATGTAAATCATCATAGGATGATAGCTTTAGAGCTGGGACTTTAGAGTTCATCCGGTCCAACCCCCTAGTTTAACAGATGAAGAAACTGAAGCCCAGAGACATTAAATGATTGCCTATGGTTATACAATGCGTAAGTGTCTGAGGCAAGATTCATTCTCAGGTCTTCCTGACTTCATGTCTCAAGATCTGTTCACTAAACCATTCTCCTAATTCTGTTTCCTTCACTCTGTGTCAGTTCACACAGCTTTCCCAAAGAATCCCCTGAATTCTTCACATATGTAACTCCTTATGGTGCCGTAACATCCCATTATAGTCATGTGCCACAATGTGTTGCCATTCTCCAATGACTGCACCTCAAGGTCGACAAAGCATTTAGGGTTAGGGAGTACAAGTATGATTGTCCCTATTTTACACATGGAAACTGAATCTCAGGAGGGTTAAATGGTTTGCCAAGGGTTATACACCTTGTAAATAAATATTAGAGCTAATATTCAGACCCAAATATTCTTCCTGCTATACTAACCTGCCTTTATATACACTCAAATAGAAAGAACACTGCCTTTGGAGTCAGGAGACTTGTTTAAATGCCAATTCTGCTGCCTCTGCTACCTGTCTCAGGCCAGTCATTTCCCTCTGGTGTTTGGTTTCGTCATCTACAAAATGAGGTGTTTGAGGTAGACAGAACAAGAGTTCTTAACCTTTTTTGTCATCGAACCCTTTGGCAGATCTTGCCTGGCACATAGTAGGTGTCTAATAAGTGCTTGCTGATTGACTATCTTACTGGCAGTCTTGTGAAGCCTGTGGTCCCCTTCTCAGGTTAATACTTTCAAATGCATTCAACAAAATCCATAGGATTGCTAAGGAACTCAAAGGTTAGTCAAAATAAGGGTGTATTTTTTTGCCCAATTCAAGTTTATGTACCCACTAAAATCTATCCTTAGGAGTCCTTGAACCTTGGGTTAAGAATCCTTGATCTAGAATATTTCAGATTCTTTCTAGTTCTAAATTCTGCAGTCCTATAGGGATAAGATGATGGTCCTTGGACCCCAGGTTAAGAACCTTTGATTTAGAAGGTTTCAGATTTTATCCAGTTCTAAATTCTTCAGTCTACCATAGGGATAAGATGATGGCCCTTGGACCCCAGGTTAAGAGCCTTTGATTTAGAAGGTTTCAGATTTTATCCAATTCTAAATTCTGCGGTCTACCATAGGGATAAGATGATGGTCCTTGGACCCTGGTTTAAGAACCTCTATCCAGTTCTAAATTCTTTTTTTTTTTTGGAGGGGGGAAGGCAAGGCAGTTGGGGTTAAGTGACTTGCCCAAGGTCACACAGCTAGCCAGTTCTAAATCCTACAATCCTACCATAGGGATAAGGTGATGATGGAGGAGACTTGGTCAGCATGGCCTGTGGGACATTTTTGTACTGAATTGTACCTAGCGATCAAAGGGCACAACCCCTGAGTGTCCCTACTTTTTCTTAACTTGTGTCATTGGATAAGGCCTCTCCCATTTTCCCCTGTCTGTGTCCTTGAAGAAGGAGGCTGGCAGTCACAGCCAAACTTCACTGAAGGGTCTTCTTTTGGCAGGTGTCTTTAGTCTTCCTCATCAGTGGCTTGATCATCCTGGGCTACGCTGCCTCCGTCAGTGGCCAGTCCACCTACCAGGGCGTGGTCAGGGTGCTCTGTGGATCGGTCATTGGGAAGCTCTGCGAAATCTGCTTCATCGTAGATATGTTCATGATTTCTGTGGCCTTCCTGAAGGTTGTGGGTGATCAGATGGAAAAATGTAAGCACCGTCCCTTTAGATGGATCTGGAGAATTTATCGCCTTCCATGGTGAGGTCCACACCTCTCCTACTTTGACAATCCTCTAGCAACTCACTTTTTGATAATGGCTTTAGGTTTACGTGAGCTAGGTGGGGGGTGTTACCTAAGGCTCAGAGAGGGAAGGGGGCTTCATTAGGGTCACAGAGCTAATGAGCTGAAGAGTTGGGATGCTTACTGGTTTCATTTCATGACAACCTCCTCCTCGCCTGCCAGAACCACTCTATTGTAGTTAACCGCTAAATTAAATTAAATTAGATTAAAATGTAATTCTGTTCTGTTCTGAATCTCCTGAAAACTTCAAGTTTCTCAGGCCATGTCTGTAGACTAACTGGGCAGGGGAGTGCCGTGACAGCAGCTGGGGCATCTCTTTTCCTTCAGTGCCCTAAAGAAACATTACATTGTCCCAGTTGGTGGTTTGGAAAAAACTCAAGTGAGTTTTGACTATAATTCTTGCTGTGCTCTAAGGAGCATAGTTTCTATTATCTTTTTTTTATTACAATTTTATTTTTTTATTTTTTTGGAGGGGGGAAGGCAGGGCAATTGAGGTTAAGTGACTTGCCCAAGGTCACACAGCTATTAAGTGTGTCAAGTGTCTGAGGCCTGATTTGAACTCAGGTCCTCCTGACTGCAGGGCCAGTGTTCTACTCACTGCACCACCTAGCTGCCACAGATTGCAATTTTATTGATGCAGCTAGATGGTACAGTGGATAGAGGACTGGACCTGGAGTCAGGAAGGCCTGAGACACTTACTAGTTGTGTGACTCTGGGCTTACCTTAAACTCAGGCTGCCTCAGTTTCTTCATCTGTAAAATGGAGATGCTTAACCCTGTTTGCCTCAGTTTCCTCATCTGCAAAGTGATCTGGAGAAGGAAATGACAAACCACTTCAGTATCTCTGCCAAGAACACCCCAAATGGAGTCAGGAAGAGTCAGACATGACCGAACAGCAACAGCAGCAACAACCATGACCACGTCCTAGGATGAGCTAGGTTGTCCCAAAAGTCTTAGTGCAGCTGTAAGCTATTAAAACCACTGGGCATATCCGTAGATCATTTTGCCAGCCATAAAGCATGATATAAATAGTAGCTATTGATGCCTTTTATTTTCACATCGGTCACTTCTGGATATAGACCTGTTCCCCAGCCCAGTGAGTCTTCCCTTTGTAACAAAGAAAAACGGATCTGAACAACCACCACCTCAACATCCGGCATCCAGAGTCTCCCACCTTCCTAAGGAAAGGAAGGAGAGTCTGCATGGTTGTACGTATATATAGGTGGATGTTTATATGTGTTTTTATGAAAAAACAAAGCAAAACAACTTAGAATGGACCTCCTCAAGCATCCAAGGAATAAACAGGGATGTTTGAGTATATGATAATAATAATGATAAACACAATAATAGCTCCCTTTCTGTAGGACTTCCAGGTTTACAAAATGCTTTCCCTGACAACAACCCTACGAGATAGGTAGTGTAAGCACTTATATCCCCATCTTACAGATGAGAAAATTGACACGTAGGTCAAATAACTTACCTACTAATGGGCAAATCCAGGATTTGAACCTAGATCTTCTGACTCCATCTTTCTATCACAATGCCCTGAAAATGGCCCCCAGAAACTGTGGACTTGATAAGGGATTCAGAGTAATGATAGCTCATATGTGCATCATGCTTTGATGGTCATCAAATATGGTGTATGCTTGCGGCTAGCTGCTCTGATAACTAGCCCCTGTCTGTAGACTAACACCACCTTGAAGAAGCCCTGGGAGTTCTTTCATTGTCTTCCGGGGTATCTCTGCTGAAGACCCTTGATCTTCCTATTGACAGGAGATGAGTGGATGCTTCCCTCCAAACCAGCATCCCTTGATGTTCTCCTAGGGATCTTTGGTGGCCCCTGTATTAGTGGTTTGTAGTTAGAGGGCCCAGGCTGGAACCCCAACTCTGCCATTTAATACTGTGTGATCTCAGGCAAGGTAATCTCTTTGGGTCTCAGTTTCCCCACCTGCAAAATGAAGGAACTGAGTTTGATGGCCTCTTAGGTCCCTTTCAACTCTATGGTCTGATTTTCCTTTCTGTTCTCTCCAGTATGTGATTTCTTCGTGCCAAACGAAACCCTCAGTGGGAGTGTCTCAGCTGTCCCTCGGCTCTGGTATATGGAGCAACGCTTCACTCTGTCCATCCTATGCATCCTCATCATTTTCCCTCTGTCAACTCCTCGAGAAATCAGCTTCCAGAAATATACAAGGTACACCCATATTTAGGGGTAGCTCCCCTGGGAAGAGTGAAGCTATGCTAGGCTGGGTCTTGGGATTTTTCCCACTCGTTTTGTTTGGACTTTTCTTGGACTGAGATTAGGGAAGGGACAGGGGTGTTAGGGATTATATTTCTCCAATAAATACACATATACCCCTTTTTTGAGGGGGGTTCAGACCTATGATTTCAGGAATATGGGAAACTCCCAGTGGGGAAAGTCTCTCCATCAATGTAGATCAACAACCTGTCTGTAACTTAGAGTCTTAAATAGTTTGTCTGGAGAAACTGAGAGTTTTAAGTGAGTTGTCCATGGTCACACAGGCTTTATGAATCAGAGGCAGCAAGTCTAGCCCTCCAACTCCTTTCGTAAACTATTTCTCCCACATGGAAAAGAAAAATTAGACTTTTAGTGCTAAAGGGTAGGGAAAAAGTATAGCAACTGAGTTCAGGAAAACAGGAGACACATGTCTTGCCTGCCTCCCTTCTCAAATTTGGTTTCTAGGTAGTTTTTGTCCCATAGGAGGAGAGGACAGGGCTGGGCCTGAGAGCCATGTGTAAATTGCTGGCCCTGTCTCTGGCTCCCTGATAAACATGCAGTCACTAACACAGCAGTGAGGAAGCCAGCCAAGTCAGCCAGGTATGAGGCCTGCTTGGCTGGTTTTCTTGTTCCTCATTCATTCATTCATTCTAACCTAATTACAGGCCACGTGAGCCCAGGTTCAGCTCAATGGGAAGGTCCAACTAAACACTGTGTGTGTGTGTGTGTGTGTGTGTGTGTGTGTGTGTGTGTGTGTGTGTGTTAGCATCCTAGGTACGCTGGCTGCTTGCTATCTGAGCCTGGTCATCGTGGTGAAGTATTACCTGAAACCTGACAGCCTCATTCCTGAAACCCATTGGTCACCAAGGTGGGTGTCGAGGAGCTAGCTGCTCCTGGTCCCCAGGGGAGGCAATGGAGAGGAATGGTAATTCAGGAAGTATTTTTCTAAGCACCTACTATGTGCTGCATGTTAGAGAAACTTGGAGAGATCTTCCTGGTGACCCTAGCATTTCAGAGGCATTTAGCTGCTACTTCCCAAACTCCTGGAGGCAATTAATACCTTGTGGGCCCAGAGCTGACCATATACTTTGCAGGGGCAATCAACCTTCAGCACTGGGTATTGGGAATTCAGCTTTGCCAGGTTTTGGGGTTTCAAAGACAATAATAAAAATTTTTTGCCCTCAAGGAGTTTGCATTCCATTAGGGGATGAAGGGTAGTATGGCAGCAACCTCCTACTTCATGAATTGGCCTAGAAATGCCATTCCTGATCCTTGAGGGTCTTCTCCTAAATTGTAGGCCAAAGGAGCCTAGATTACAGATGGAAGGGGTCTTAGAGACCTTCAAATATAACCCACATCAAATAATCTCCATCAACTGTCATCAATGTAGATAGAGCCAGAAGGTATGCTAGAGGTCACCGGGCTCTAGGTGGCCCCTCATTTACAGGACGTTGTCCAAAGTTCTCGTTGCTTAGTCATTTCTCAGTTGGGTCTGACTCTCCATGATCCCATCTGAGGTTTTCTTGGCAAAGATAATGGAGAGGTTTGCCATTTCTTTCTCCAGCTCATTTTACAGATGAGGAAACTGAGGCGAACAGGGTAAAGTGACTTGCCCAGGGTCAAATGCCAGTAAGTGTCTGAAGCTGGATTTGAACTCAGGTCTTCCTGACTCCAGGACCAGTGTTCTATGCACTGTACCACCTAACTGCCCAGTTTGTGTCATAGGAAGATTAATTTGAGAGCTGAGTAGAAGATAGACTAGAGTTGAGGAATACTTGAGGAAGAGACCAGCCCCACCCAGCAATAGTCCAGGCTTGAGGTGAGCAGGGCCTGCACCAGGGTGGTCAGTGTCAGAAGAGTGAAGTGTGCACATTATGAAGGTAGAAACAACAGGACTTAGTAACTGATTGGATTAGAGGGAGGGTCAAAGAGTGGGAGGAGCTGAAGATGACACCCAGGTTTCAAGCTTGGGGGACTGGGAAGATGGGGGGCCCCTTAGTAATAGGGAAGTTAGGAAGAAGGGAGTACCGGGTGGGGGTGATGATGAGTTCAGTTGAGTAAGATGTTTACAAGACATCCAGTTCAAAATGTCCAATAGGCAGGCAGATATGCCAAGATCAGAGGTCAAGAGAGAGGTAAGGGCTGGATAAATAAATCTGGGAATCAAATACATAGAGATGATAGTTGAGCCCACGGGAGCTGGTTTCACCAACTGAAATAGGATGGCGACAGAAGAGAAGGAGGGTCGAGGACAGAACCCTGTGATCCCTGTGTGACCTGGATGAAGATCTAGGAAGGGAAACTGAGAAGGAAGGGAGAATGGAATGAGATTCAGGGTTTGTAGATCTGGGGAAGGTACAAATAAATGGTTTCTTGGGAGTCATACAGAGGATAATTTCAGAAGCCACTGGAGTCCTTCCGGCTCTCTTGGAGGCACCAGATGGTCGGGGATACAGTGGGTACAGCTGAAATGTCAATAAGAACCACACTTCAGGAAGCAATGGTACTGAAGGTTGATTGCCACCTGAAGTATATGGACAGCTCTGGGCTCATGGGAAATAGCAGCTAAATGCCCCCTAAATGCCAGGATCACCAAGAAGATCCTACCAAATTTCTCTGCACATGCTTCAGCCCCTTGCCCTGTTCAGTGCCTTTGCTCAAGGCCAACAGGCTGCTGAAGGCCATGAGGCTGAAGGTACAAATTCCTCCTCTCCTCTTCCCTCCATCCCAGAGAGGAACTGTCAAGATGTATCCCAACCATGGCCTCTGAGCTGAGAACAGCCAGTGACCAGAGGCACTTGGCACACATTTTTATCTTTTCTAAAGCTTGATTTTGATCGTGTGCAATTAAAAGCAGACTGATTCCTCATATCCATTTGTACTTTCTGTACCTCTAGTGTTAGCTGGGCTTTCAGTTTTCCTTTTTATTAAACACCTGGTTTCATCTATTTACAGACCTTCCTCCTGGCTTGCTGTATTTAATGTATTCCCCACCATCTGCTTTGGATTTCAGGTAATTTTAATTTGAGTACAGAAAAAAAAATCCCCCCTTTTCTTTCCTGGGTTGCCATGGCTAAAGAATTCATCACCCAGTGGCCAATCTTTTGCTAATGAGCCTTTTCAGACTCAAGTAGGCTGGGCATTGGATAAAAGGTAAGATCTTTTGTTTGGGGTTGAACTTTAGACTTCCCAGCTTGGTAGAACCATCCAATCAATGAATTAGCATTTCCGAAGTACCTCTTCTGGATCAGGGGCTATGCTTGGTCTTGGTGCTACAATGACAAAAATAAATGACTCCCACCCTCAAGAATCTTCAATTCGATCAGGGGAGACTGATTATGTATATTTAAAATATATAAAGCAGGTACAGAATAACTCTGGGGAGTGGGAAGATAGGAGCGAGGGAGGTTGAGGCAGTAAGTGGGTTGGATCTTGCAAAAGCTTCAAAGAGATTATAGAAAGTGGTGTTTCAACAGGGTGACAAGGAAACCAGGAATTCCAAATGATGGTGAGGAGGGAAGACATTCCAGGCATAGGAGGACAGCCATTGCTAAGACATGGGCATACACAAGGAGGAAAGTGCTTGCATCATAGAGGAGACCAGATAATAAGATTGGAAATGTAGGATGGGGCCAGGTTATGAGGAACTTCAAATGCCCCAAAGACTTTCTATTTGAGACTGAAGATAACAGAGAGCTTAGTGAGTAGGGGGAGGGTTGACATGGTCAGGTTTAAACTTTAGGAAAATTACTTTGTCAGCTGTGTGGAGGATGGACTGAATGGAGAGAGATTTATCAAGGACCTGAAATATGCCTGCAGGTAGATTGCATAATACAGCCTGCAATATGCCTTTGATAATCCGGTGTCATGTTCACCCCATGTTGAAATACCAGAGTTGGACTTGACTGACATAAAAGATAGCCTCCGGAAAATGTATGAGCGGAGAAGAGAGGGAGATATGAGCAAGGGACAGTCTGAGTATCAGACTAGTTCCCACAGAGCATAAAGCCCTATGAGGAAGACCTCAAGAATGTTGGGAGATTCATAGAAAGATACTGACAAGAATTGCGTAATATGAGAGGAGATGGCTGGGCTGCCACACGTGCCAGTGGAGGGATCAGCTCTGTGGATGAGCTCTCAGATTCCAGGGATATACAGGGGGAAAATGAATTACGTGAAAAACATTTAAGCACTGCTATATGCACAATACTGTCTTAGGTGCTAGGGGGAGATGTGAAGTTTAGATAAGACATAGTCCCCACTGTCACTCAGTCTAACAGAGAATTGGATATAGAGGTAATTAACACAAGTTATGTCAAATCAGCAAACATTTATTGAGTGCCTACTATGTGCCAGGCACTAGGAGATATAAAACTCATTGTCTGAGGTCCGGGGAGAAGGTCAGTTTTTTGACTTCCTAGGGATCAAGAAAAATTTCCTGCAGGAGGCAGCAGGTAATATGAGTAGGAATTCAATAGGTGAAGAGGGAAAAGGAAGAAGTTCCAGGGCTAAGCAACTCCAGTGTGAGCATAGGCATGGCAATGGGAAAATGTTAGGAATTTGATGAATTTGGGGAACAGAGAGTAGTCCAGTGCTTTTAGAGGATAAAGTGTTGGAGGGTAGCAACATTAAATAAGGCCAGAAAATTGGGGCATTTGTTGTACAAGTATTGGGCATTTATCTACTATCTCCCAATCTTCCTGCAGTTTCTAGATTCTAGAAGGCTTTGAATGCCAGGCTGAAGAATTTGAATCTTACTTGGGAGGAGATCTAGAATCAAGTGACCAACTGTTCCTCTGAGATGCTCTCTTTCCCTCCCCACTAGGGAAACAGGGTGGAGGCCTTGGGTCTCTCAGAAAATTAGGTGTTCTGGGTATACCCACGGGGCTTCTTCCTGCACCTCTAAATATCTGGGACATGTTCTTAGGGCTAGTTAAGTCCTCACTGAGGTGTAGAGACCTTTCCTGGTGACCACTTCCTTTGCCACCCTTTCCAGTACTGGCTACTTTTACCTCCTACCACCTGGCTCTCTCTGCTCTTTATGGGGGAGTCAGAATACCCCTTCCTCCCCATTGCTATTTCCAGACTCTTCCCCTGATACACCTAGGACATTCTCCTTCCTCCATGAATTCAGTGTCTGCCTTACAGCCTTTCTCTGCAGCCCTGAGTTTAGGGGATTTCAGCATATATGTCAATACCCCTCAAATACCCTAATGTCCCGGATCCTCAATCTACTTAAGACCCATGACCTACACCTGCACTCCATCTCAGCTACACGGAGATGGTCATACCCTCAATCTTGCTATCATTCACAGATTTTCTACTTGCATGTTCATGATTTCTGAAATTCCTTTATCTGATCATAATCTTTTATCATTCCATCTTTCCCTATGTTTTATGATCCTTCACTCTGTTCTTCATCCTGCACTGGACCACTAATCCCTATACCATCACCAGGCTATCACCCCTTCACTATCTATACTCTTCTCCCTTCCATATCTGGATTGCATGGTAAACCAACCCAACTGCATTATCCTCTACTCTTGAATCTTATGCCTCCTTGTCCAATAATGCTTGCCAAGACCCAAACTGAATTATTCCCATCACTTATTTTCTTTGCTCCTATTCATACACTGCAAAAAAGCTGGGGAAAAATCATAAAACTGTGTTGACTAGGTCTGCTACAGATTTAGTACCTAATTTTAACTGGGCCCTCACCACAGCAAAGCAAGAATTCTCCTTCATGCTAACTGATTCGCCACCCCACTTTCCAGAGTGGTTGTTCCAAATCTTTTCATTCCTCTTCCAGCCTCTTATTGCACCCCCCTCACCCAAGCACCTTGCCTCCTATGGCACTGGGAAAATTGAGGCCATTCACTGAGAGCTCCCCCTGATCCCCTCCTCATCTCAAATCATTCAGACATCTTCCCTCACTAGCTCCTTCTTTGCTCTGGTCTTGGATTAGAGATGGCTCTTCTTGCCAAAACCAAACCCTCTATATGTACCCTTGATTCCATTCCCTCTGGACTTCACCAGCAGACTGCCTCCACTATTACAGCACTTTCTCTTATCTTCAGTTTCCCTTTTCTCTTCTTCTTTCCCTGCTGATTACAAAGAATAAAGGATGTCCTCTGTCATCTCTGTCCTTAAAAAAACAAAAAAAAAAAAACAAAACTAATTTGATCCGGCCATCCTCACCAATTAGCCTTTATCTCCCCTCCCTTTTACAACTAAACTACTTGAGAAAACCATCAACATGAGGTGTTCCCTCTTCCTCTCCTTTCTGTCTTCTAAATACTCTGCAGTCTGGATTCTGGACCCTGTCATTCTACTGAAACTGACCTCTCCAACATTACCAGTGATTTCTTAATTGCCACCTTTTCTCAGTCCTCAACCTTCTTGACTTTTCTGCAGCCTTTGACATGGCGGATCACCCTCTTCTAAATATGTTCTTTTCTCTCTGTTTTCATAATGCTGCCCACTCCTAGCTTTCCTCTCTGTCCTACCGCTCCTTCTCAGTCTCCTTGGCTGGTTCTTTGTCTATATCACACCCACAAAACACGGGCACCCCCAAGGCTTTGTCATGGGCCTTCTTCTCTACTTTATCTATGCTGTCTCTCTAAGTGATCTCATCAGATCCCATAGGTTCAATGATCATCTTTAAACAGTTCCCCCCTTCTCCTCCTATCTCTCCCTCCTTTCTCTCTCTCTCTCTCTTTCTCTCTCTCTGTATATATATAAATATATATGTATATATATATACATATATATTCACACACATATACCTGCACACATATGTACATATATACATAGTTGTATATATGTACACATACATACATGCATACATAAATATATATATATATTCAGCCTTAGTGTTTTTCTAATTCCAGTCTTATATTTCCAATTTCTTTTGAACATCTTGAATTTGATGTCCTATAGTACCTCAAATATAACATGTCCAAAACAGAACTCGTTATCTTCCCCACCCCACCCCCAGTCCTCCCTATTACCATTCAAGGCACCGCCATCTTCCCAGTCACCCAAGCTCATATCCTCAATGTCATCTTCAACTCTTTCCTCTTATTTGTCCTACCTATTTAGTCTATCTCCATGTTCTACCTTCACAACATCTTCAGGATAGGTATCCCTTCCTTTCCATCCACATAGCCACAACCCTAATTCAAGGCCTTATCTTGCCTGGACTATGGCCATAGCCTTCTAACTGGTCTTCCTACCTTCAGTCTCTCCCCACTCCAATCTATCATCCATTCAGCTGCAAGATGATTTTTTCTGTATCATCAGTCTGACAGTGTCACCACTCAATGACCTCCAGGATCAAATAAAAACTCCTCAATTTGGCACCTAAAGTGCTTCATGGTCCGGCTCCTTCCTACCTTGCCAGTCTTCTTATAGCTTACTGTCCTCTACACGCTTTATATTCCAGCAGTATTGATCTAAGTGAAGTTCCTTGAATATAACATCCGCCTCTCCATGCCTTCCCAATAACTGTCTCTCCCTGCCTAGAACTCTGCTTTGCTCACCTTCATCTCTTGGTTCTCCTGGCTTCCTTCAAGACCCAACTCAAATCCCACCTCCTCTGGAAAGCTTTAACTCATCCTCCTCAGCTGCTGAAGCCCTCCCTACTCAGATTCCCTTCTGTCTACTTTCTCTATGTCTTGTATGTACCTAGTTGTTCATGTGTCATCTCCTTCACTAGGAAGGAAGCTTCTTTAGAACTGGACCTAAAGGGCAGTTTGCCATTTTTATATCCCTATTACTTCTCCCAGTACCTGGAACAAGGTAATTATTTAATAAATGCCTGGTGACTTGACTTGACCCGGTGACTTCTCAATTTCAGTGTTGACCTAGCACTAGCCGCTCTTGTTTTCACTCTTCTGGTCTCTACCTGATAGCAGTTACAAGAGCCAGCATGATTATGGTAGAAAGAGCGCTAGATTTGCAGTTAAGGGTGGTGCAGTAGAAATAATTTCTAAAGTTAGAGGACCTATGTTCAAATCCCACTTCTGATGCTACTATATGACCTTAGGATAATCACTTAACCTTCCCTGGACTCAGTCTTCTCGTCTGTAAAATGAGATTGAGCTAAATGGCCCATGAGCTCCCTTCCAATTTTGAGTCTATGATAATAGTGTGTGTGTGTGTGTATGTAGGTAGGTATGGGGGGGAGAGAGAGAGAGAGGGAGGGAGAGAGAGGGAGAGAGAGAGGGGTAGATTTGTAAATGGCAGAGCTGGGATTCTGTATGACTTTAAACAAATCAGTTGAACAGGCCCTCGGTTACCTCCTCTGGAGAATGAAGGGCTTTGGATAGGGTGGGCCCTTTAGCATCCATATCTTACCCCAGGTATGTAGCAAGCTCCAGAGACTTAAAAGTAGGAGAAAGGGGGAGCCTTCAGTTTTATCTGTCTCCCCATTTAAGTGTTTGCCTTTCCTAGAAGGTGATCAGCATTTCTTTCATTTTCCTCCTTCAGGGAAAGTCCATTTGTTTTCCACCCTCTCTCTTCTCATTTTAGCAGGTTATCTCACAAAAATGCCAGAAAGCTCCAAATTGAAAAGTTTACCCCAATACATTAAGAGCAAGTCCTGGGGCAGCTGGGTGGTACAGTGGGTACCACCAGCCTTAGAGTCAGGAGGACTTGAGCTCACAGACACTTAGTTGTGTGACCCTGGACAAGTCACTTAACTCTGACTCTTGACCCCCAAAAAAGAGCCATTCTTTGTGGTTGGGAGTCAAATGTGGGGAGGGAGGCGTTTGAGGGTTATTTCCCTATGACTGGGAGGCTTTCTTTATTCCTGCTGTTTCTCTCTCACCAATGTTCTTGGGGGGGCCAAAGCTTTGCCTCGAAAGCAGCTCCCTTTCCTTTCCTCCTCACTGTGCTTCCTTCCTGTCTACCATCTGTGGTTTGTTGAAAGTCAGCTACCAGATTTTTCATCTCCTCTGCTTTTATCCCTTATATTCCTTCCAAAAATCTAGACGATGTTTTTGCTCTCAACTGCTTTCTGTATTTAACAAGTTTAACAAGACCCCCAAGCCCTGAGATGCTCACTCACAGCCCTCAGTAGGGCACAGCGAGGTTGGTCTGCCCAAGGTGTTTGCTCAGAGAGCCACAAGGGGGTGCCCTAATTCCCCTTTTGCTGGGCTCCATCTCTTGTCTCTCCTAGCAACAGTGGCCAGGGCTGCTGTTGCCAGGCATGTTGGATGCGGGGAGAGAGGTGCTGAGGATGGACTCCAGCCTCCCCATCCCCTCCCCCACCCAGGAATGACTTGGGTATAGAATGGGTCTTCCATGCTCTCCTGCAGGAAAAAAGGATAGATGCTTTTATAGTGATCTGAAAACTCAGAAAGGAGTGTGAGGACCAAGAGAAAAGAGCAGGCAGTGTGTAGATTCAGTGTAGATTCAGTGACAGAGGCTGCACGGCTGTCAGGACTGCTAGAGGTGAAGATGGAGTGGGGGGACTTCAGGGGGTAGCTGTGGTACGGAGGCGAGGCTGCTGGGGGTGCAATCAGAAGAGGAAATCCAGCTCTGTGGTTATTCCCTGTGCACTTGCCCAAGCAAATCATTTCGTTTGTCTTAGTAGAAGGAAGGAAGAAAAGGGAAAGAGGGAAAGAGAGTAAGAAAGGCAGGAAAGAAAAAGAGAGAAAGGAGGAAGGAAAGAAGGGACGGAGAGAGAAGGAAGGAAAGGAGAGAGGAAGGAAAGAGAAAGAAGGAAGAGAGTAAGGAAGAAAGAAGGAGGAAGGAAGGAAAAGGAGAGAAAGAAAGAAGAAAAGGAGAGAGAAGGAAGGAAAGAAAAAGAAGGAAGAAAGAGAGTGAGGGAGAAAGAAGGAGAAATGAAGGAAAGAGAAAGGAAAGGAGGGAGGGAAAGAGAGAGGAAGAAAAGAAAATGGCAGAGGAAGGAAGAAAGGGAAGGAGGGAAATAGAGGGAGGAAGAAAGGAAGGAAAGAAAAAGAAAGGAAAAGGAAAGGAGAGAGGAAGTAAGAAAAGGAAAGAGAAAGAAGGAAGGAAACAAGGGAAGGAGAGAGGCAGGAAGGAGGAAAGGAAAGAAAAAAGGGAGAGAGGGAGGAAGGAAGGAAAGAAAAGGAAAGCCAGAGGAAGAAAGGAAAGAAGGGAAGCAGGGAGGGAGGAAGGAGACAAGCACTTATTAATATCTGACTATGAGCCTGGGCTTGATTTTCTCACTCTAGGATGAGGAGTTTGCATTCAATGACATTAAGGTTCCTTCCAGCTCTAGGTCTGTGACTGTTGAGGGAAGAGGGAGAAGGAATCAAGAGGCCCTAAGGCCAGGAGGCAGAGACCCAGGCTCATGAATGCTTACTAAATCCTTGTGGACTGACCGGCTGATAGAAGAGTTTTCATCTGACCACAGTCTGAGCATGGGGCAGTTCACACGCAGAAGTCTTTGGGGGAAGTCAAGAATGTCCTGTTGCTAGCTTCCTTTCTCAGTGTGGAGGCCATAGGCTTGGTGCTGTGCTTGGATCAGAGACCTGTAGTCCCAGGGATTTCTAAGGTGTGAACACTGTGGCCTGTTCTCATACTCGGAAAGAGTGCAGAGAACCCCGTGGGTGGGTGTAGGGGTGCTCAATGACTTCTTGTTTTTCAGTGCCATGAAGCCAGCATATCTATCTACTGTAGCATGTACAACCAAAACCTCTCCCATTGGACCGTGGTATCGGTGGCCGCCATGCTAGCCTGCTGTCTCATTTATTCCCTGACAGGTAAAAACCTGCCTGAAATTGGAGAAGCAGCTCCTTTCTCCATCAACCTTTGATATGGGGGAGGGGGCCCTAAGGCCACTGCCTGCAGCCTCTCAGTGAGTGACTTCACTCTTCTGAGCCTCTGCCCTTATCTATAAAATGGGTGTAATAAAACTGAAATGAAAGAATTCAAGTAAGCATTGGCTCCACCTTTGCATAGGACTTTTTGAGTCAGGTGTTGGCTTTTTGGTCCAGACCTGTGACATGATCAGGGAAGGAACTCCCCTTTGCCAGTAAAGACTGGCAACTTGTCTGTGACAGTCTTGAGAACTGCCTGATGTTATCGCTCTGTGCACAGTGGGACATTGTGAGACTTGGCATAGAGCGTTCTGCTCATGATGTTACAAAAAGATATAAGACACCATCCCAACTCTCTGACTCTTAGGATCCTGAGACTGAGAGCTGAAAGGGACCCTGAAGACATCCAATCCAACCCCTTAGCTTCATTGATGGAGAAATTGAGGGCTACAGAGGGGGGAGAATCACAAGCGGACAATTTGCTAACACAGCAAAGCTGGAATCCAGCTGCTGAAGAAGTCAGGGCCCAGACTCAGCCTTGTTTGTTCAAGACCCTCAAACTACTCCTTAGAATCTCTGTTACCTGTCTGCCTGTCAGGCCTGCCAATCATCCTCTGGATGCAGTAACTCAGGCTCCCTTCCCCTTAAGCTACGATCTCTAAGAGGTCTTCCATGTGGACCTGGCACATTTACATATATCCACTTTCTTTCCCTACTTTCAGGTCATAGAAGGCCCCCTGACTCTCTGTCTTTCCTCCCCTTAACCTATTCACTATCTCCTTACCAAGTTAGCAACTGTGGATGTGTCTGTTCTGAGGCTCAGAAACTTTAATTTCAGTACAGATGCTTCTGAACTCCCATTAGACCTTATGGCTTAGAAAAATATCTTCCAAGATGTTAAGGGATTTATCTGAGCCTATGGGGCAGCCAGGTCCTATCTGTGGATTCTAAGCTAAAGTGAAGTAAGATTTCTCTAATCCTTCCTGATCTGAAATCCCCTGAAACTTTTCAGGGCTCTATGGCTTTCTGACTTTTGGAGATAATGTTTCTGCTGATGTGCTGATGTCCTACCCAGGCAACGACATTGTGGTCATCATCGCCCGCTTCCTCTTCGGGGTCTCGATTGTGACCATCTACCCGATTGCTCTCTTCCTGGGCAGGTAACAGAGTTTGTCAGTTACTTGGATCATGGCCCTAGGCCATTCCTGTGGTGGGACCGAGACCCTGTGTTTCAGCTGAGGGGTGGGAAGGAGCCATCTCTATCCCCTGGGACCCAGCTACTCAGGGAACCTTGCTTTGGATTATTAGTTTAAAGGATATCAGCCAGGCAGGATCACTATGGCCAAAACATATTTATTGAAGACCTACTATGTGCACTTATAGCCTGTGTCACAGAGCTTAGTGGTGAATTATATGTTAGAATCCTAATGTATGCAGTGGAAAGGACAACTGAATCCTGGCGCTGTCTTACATCGGTTATTCTCCCTTAGCCAAACCACTTACTGGCCATTCTTTTAACTCTTATTTATAAAGCACAAACTGGGGATAGAGTGTAATGCTTGGTGCTAGAGGAGACCTAATGTTAAGATCTGAAGTAGTTCCTGCCCTCATGGAGCTTAGCCTGGTGCAGTGTAAAGTGTGTGAGTGTGTGTGTGTGTGTGTGTGTGTGTGTGTGTGTGTGTGTATGTGGAGAGGCATCTGGTGGCAGTGAAAATGGATAGAGTACTAGACCTGGAGTCAGGAAGACTTGATTTCAAATCCAGCCTCAGATACATATCGGCTATGTGACCCTGGGCAAGTCACTTAACCGCTGTCTGCCTCAGTTTCTTCATCTGTAAAATGGGGATAGTGATAGCCCCTCCCTCCCAGGGTTGTTGCAAGAGTCAAATGAGGTAATATTTGTAAAGCACTTACACAGCGCCTGGCGCACAGTAGGTGCTATATAAATGGTTGCTGTAATGATGATGATAATAATAGGATCTGGGTTCAAATCTTGGCTCTGACATATACTACCTGTGTGACCTTGGGCAAATCTCTTTAACTTTCAGAGCCATATAAGTTTCCTCATATGTAAAGTGCAGGGTTGGATGAGACCGTCTCTAAGACTTGGGGCTGGAAGAGGCCCCTGACACTATGCCACCAACACACAACTCTAATATATCATAAATGTAGGTGTGTTAGGAAGCTATGACTCGGGGCAGCTAGGTGGCGCAGTGAGTAGAGCACCGGCCCTGGAGTCAGGAGGACCCGAGTTCAAATCCATTCTCAGACACTTGACACACTAGCTGTGTGACCTTGGGCAAGTCACTTCACCCTAATTGCCCTGCCTTCCCCCCTCTAAAAAAAAAAAGAAAGCTATGACTCAATTCAAATGCTTATTCACCAGTGCTCTAGCAGAGGGACTAGAAAAGACTTCTTGGACTTTCAAGGATGGATAGGAATTCAAGGGGCAAAGAAGGGGGAAGGAGGGCATTCCAGGTGTGGGGCAGGATCAGTAAGGACCGAAAGATTAGAAAATTGCAAGCCCCAAGTGAGGAAGGGATTGAGATTGGCTTAAATGTAGAATATGCAGAGAAAAGAATAATAGGGGAGCCTCTCCTGACCTTGGCTTTCCCATCTGTAAAATGGGAATTATTCACCCAACAATTCTTGCCAATCTACATCCTGGGGTTGCTGGGGGGTAAGTGCTTTGTGGCTTTAAAATAGTAAATTGTCGTGGATCTATCAGTATTTCCCCAGTGAGGCTTGATCTCCTTAAGGACATGAACTATTGTTTCTATTTTTCCATGCCCCAAAAGCACCTAGCGTGGTAAGTGGGTGTCCAGAGTAGCTTCCTTACGGATATTTGGCTTTTGTTCAATTCAGAATACTTGTTTGGAGGTCTTAAAATCAATGAAGAATTTATTGACTATTGCATGATGCCAGGCAAAGGCAAAAAAATCAAACAACCCCTGCTCTCAACACACACACACACACACACACACACACACACATACACGTATATGAAGTCTATATAGAGACAGAGTAAATATGAATAAAACCTAGGATCATTGATTTAGAGCTGGGGGGATCTTGGGGGTGCTTCTCTCAAATCCAGCTCCCTCATTTTATGAGTCACAAAGCTAATAGATGTTAGAGGTAGGATTTGAACCCAGATCTTTCTGATGCCAAGTCCAGTGCCTTATTCCCAATACCACAGTGCTTAAATCCAGTGTAGTTAGGGAAGGAGGGCACTAGCAAATGCTAGGGGTACCTGGGAGAAAAGGAATGTTCCTTAGGAGTCTGTGTGAAAAGAAACAGACCCTATTTCATGAAGAAGGGATAGGCCAACAGGCCATCATCAACCACCATGCCAAAGGTTGGTGCCATCCAAGAACTGGGATACTTCATTAAATTCAATTATTAGATTGTGAACTCCTCAAGACCAGAGACTGTCTTTGCCTTTGTATCTCCATTACTCAGTTCATTGTCTGGCACATAGTAGCACTTAAGAAATGTTTATTGACTGACTTCTCCCAGGTCAGTGATCCAGGACTTCTGGCTGAGCTGCTCCAGTGTCTGGGGCTGTGGAGGGTGTGCAGACCCTTCAGGAACCTGGGTCCGAATGCTGCTGACAAGCCTGTGGGTAGCCACCACGCTTCTGTTGGCTCTCTTTGTCCCAGACATTGGGGAGGTCATTATGGTCATTGGGGGAATCAGTGCCTTCTTCATCTTCATCTTCCCAGGTGAGCATCTCCTCTTTCCAAAGGCTTTGTTTGTACTCTTGCTTTGCTTCTGAAGACTCAGGTCTCTGGGGGAAGAGTGGGGGACACCCTAGGCTGATTTTGAGGGTCCTGTCAGGAGCTGGGGAGCCCTCCTCAGAGCCAAACAATGTACAGCTCCTGTCAACTACCTCTCCAAGTCATGCTGAGAGTTGCAGCTTAAACTCAGAGCTTAGGAAAGAAGGAAGGAAGGAAAGGAAAGGAAGGAAGAAAAGGAAGGAAGGAAGGAAGGAAGGAAGGAAGGAAGGAAGGAAGGAAGGAAGGAAGGAAGGAAGGAAGGAGGAAGACTTCTTAAGAAAACCTCCATTTTCACAAATGATGAAATAAGATTGTGATAAAGGCTCCTAGGGCCATGGCTGATTTCCACCATAGTCTGTCAGCACAGAGAATAAAGAATTGACCGACTTCTTTATATATATTTATGGTAAATCAATAGAGGCCAAAAGCTTTTAGTGGATGTGAAATATAAGTTAAGACATTGAATTACGGAAGTCTGCTACTGTATATCATCATTAAACATAGAAACAAATACTATGACAGGTGTTGGACTTAGCTAGCAACTGGATAGAGCCCAAAATTAGAGAAATGTCCTAAAGAAATAGCAGTTACCGTAGGATGGCAGAACTGGAAGGACCCCCATGCCTCTCTCCCAAGCCCAAGACCATGTAGCCCATCAGCCCCAGAAGAAGCAGGAGGCTTAGTGCAAGACCTTGAATCTAGTAGGTACTTGGTGAAAGTACTTGGCATTTAAAGCCCTTTATAACCAGGTTCCAAACTATCTTTCCAGACTGATTTAGCATTACTTCTCCATTGTGTATCTCCATTCCACCCAAACCTGTTTACTTGCTGGTGGCCTTGAAGGATACCCTATTTGCACCCTCTATGCTTTTGCACAGAATGCTTCTCCCAGGGGGTAACAGAAAGCAGTCAGATGGCTTCTCAGTAGATTGCTAGAAAGATTGTAGGAGAAAAAGAGTCAGAGTGGGAGAGGGAATCAGGAAGTCGGAAGTGCCTGGGAATGAAATTTGACCTTTTATTATGTGCTCACCATCTGCAGGCAGTAGCAGGAGATTGCTTGTGGATTTTAACTAGCTGTTTAAAGTAACCTTACTCCTCTAAGCATTTTGTGTTTCCATGATTCCTAAATTTAGACACACTAATTTGGGCTCTTGAAACAAGATTAATTAGCTTCAGTATTAGGGCCTCAGAATCGCAGAATTATAAAGCTAGAAGGGAACTTGGAGATGGTCTGGTCCAGTTTCCTCACTTGAAAGGGGAGGGAGGTTGGGATCTGGAGAAAGTGGTGAACGTCACAGTAGAGGGTGGTAGATGGTAGGCCAGGCAATGGGGTAAAAAAGCCCACAATGAGAAGCCTCAGAGAGTATGGAACGATCTGACGTCTGCCCCCTGGCTTCGTGTTTTGTTGGCAGGGCTGTGTCTCATTTGTGCAGTGGACGTGGAGACCCTGGGCCCAAGAATCAGGTGGGTTTCACTCAGTGGGCTAAGTGTGTCCTCTTACACTGTCATGACTTCTTCAGTCATTGATTGAATCTTAGATGTAGAGATCCCGTGATCTAAACCCTCTTTTTTCATAGGTCAGGACACCGAGGGAAATGACCTGCTCATCTTGATCTTAACACCGGACATCCACACATGCCGTGTTCCATGCCAGGAGTGCATCCTCTCCCCATGTTAATGATCCTTCTCCTCTTTCAAAGCTTAGCTTACCTGTCCTCTCCTCCATAAAGCTTTCCACAAGACCCTTACCCTTCCCTCCTTTCCACCCCTGACCAAATCTCTCTCCTTCAGATCTTTCTACAGTATTTTGCTGGGGTTTCTCCTTCTGTCCCCATCATATTCTATTTTGTATTCTATGTATCTGTGTACATATGGCAGAGGTTCATAGCTTTAGAGCTGGAAGGGACCTTAGAAGCTCCGGCATCCACACCTTTCTCTTTTCTGACAAGGAAACTGGGGCTGAGAGAGGTAAATGAAATGACTTACCCAGGGTCACCCAGATAGTAAGTGTCTCAGGCAGGATTTGAATTCAGATCTTCCCGACTGCAAGCCCAGAGCGTTATCCATTGCTCCATCCACCAGCCTCTAAGAGTGGCCCCTTGAGGAAAGGGTCTGTTTTACATCTTCATATTTCCCACAGTTCCAAGCACAGATAGTAAACATTCAATAAGGGTTTGAATTGGATTGTGCATCATGTATGTGAGAGATGACATAGGCTTCAGCCTTGTATCACAAGAGACCCTGAGGTCCCACCTTCTTGAACCACACAAAACCAGGCATATCCAGTCTGAAAAAAAGGGCCTGCGAAGAGCCAGGTCTAGGCTTGTTGGAAGGAAGACCCTCCTAACCATTAGAGCTGCCTCCAGGGGCAGGGGCTTCTTCAGGAGATGGTGGGTTTCCTCCTCAATGGGGGCCTTTACACAAAGCTACACTGTGGAGTCAGGAGGATCTGAATTCAAATCCAGCATCAGCACCATTGACTAGCTGTATGACCCTGGGTAAGTCACTTAACCCTGTTTGCCTCAGTTTCCCCATCTGCAAAATGAGCTGGAGAAGGAGAGGGCAAACCACTCCAGTATCTCTGCCAAGAAAACCACAAATGGGGTCACAAAGAGTCAGAACCGACCGAAATGACTCAGCAATACACGCACCTATTGGGTGTGTTGTAGGGGGCATGCTTGTTCTCGTAGGTGATGGACTGGATGCCTCTGAGATCCTTCCTGTTCTGAAATTCTATGGATCAGCCCATAGAACCTGTTGTCGGCAGTTTGGGCCTGAACTTTTCTTCCTAGAGAAGTGATCTGAGAAAGGTTTCCTTCTACATTGTAGAAAATACCTATTGGTCTGTTTGGGATTGGGCTGGGTGTTCAAGTGGGATTGACCTCCCCACCCTTATCATTGTATATGGGGAAAAGGTGGAAACCTCCCTCCTTCTTACTCTTTCTTCAAAGACTCTTTAATTTAAAATGGAAAGAACACCTTTGGAATCCAGGATCCTGGATTTGGGCCCTACCTCCATTTACTACTTAGGTTTCCCTAGTTAAGCCACCAGGTAACCTTTCTGGCCCTCAGTTTCCTCATCTGTAAAGTGAGGGGGTTGGGCCAGATGATCTTGAGTGTTGACATTCTATGAAGCTGTGAGGTTTTTTTTCCTGCCAGTTTTTCATGATGCTTAATTTTTTTAAATTAAATTTTGTGCACCCAGCACACAAATATTATATAGCATCGTAGATTTATTGTTGAAGAAACTGAAGCCAGGAGATGCTAAACGATTTTTCCCTACATCACACAGGTAGTGAGCATCAAAAGTGGGATTTGAATTCAGGTCTTCTGACTGCTAGGCCAGTATTCTTCCCATCACCCCACCTTTCCAAGGAAACTTGAATCTGATAAGCAGGCTAGTATTGCCTATTACTGCTATCATTAATCCTTCCTCCTCTGAAAGAATGTTGCATGTAACAGATCATCTCATCCTACTTCATTATAGGGAAACTGAGGCACGGAGAAGTAAAGTGACTTGCTTAAGGACCCACAGGTAGCAAGAGCAGGGAATTCAAATGCAGATGCAGACTCTGAATCCAGGCTCTTTCCACATCTTCCTGTTCTCCCTCTCACTGGAGTCTGAGTAAAGGAAAGAAAGGGAGCTGAGCTTCAAACCAACCTTCCCCCTCCCTCACCCTTGATAGCTGCTTTGGTGATTTTGGAAAAAAAATAAGGCTAAAGGCTTGGGTTCTTATTGCCTGCAATTTAATTTTTCATAGACTTGATGCTCTCATCACTATGAGTACTTGAGAGATGTCTGCATTCATTCCCCATGCATTAAAATGATTTTTTCAGCCCCTCTTATTTCTGTGAAGATGTCGGGAAAGAACTTAATGATTTTTTTCTTGTTTTCCTTCCTCAATCCCCAGGTCCTGCTTGGTCTTCTGGGGTGTGGTCTCTATCTTGGCCGGAGTCTTTATCTTTGGGCAGAGCACCAGTTCAGCCATCTTGGATCTGTTCTGAGGAGCTGTTTCGAACCAGATCTGAGTGTCGAGCTGGTTGTGAATGTGGAGTCAGGAAGAAGCTGAGCAGAAACCATCCCTCTTGGACAATTCAAGAAGCTATGGGCACTTTGCTGAGACTGACCTGGCCCTGGGTACCTCCTCATGTGTTCACTTTGCTTAAGAGTGTGTGTGTGTGTATGTCTGCACATGTGTGTATATTCACACACACACACACATGAATACATCTGATTCGATGGTTTCTAGATCCACCCTTCCCCCTTTGCACTGGACACTTGACATTCATGTGGCTGTTTTCTCCTTAAGCAGAATGACATCCCTGGGCAGCCCCACTTTTTAACCTTGACAGAACATCTCATAGTACTGACCTGTAGCCTTAGTGATACTGATTATATGAGAAAGTAGTATTAGTTTATTGAGCACCTTTTTATATGAAAAGATATTTTATATATACATATTTATACACACACCCTAACTATATACATGTGTATACACACACACACACACACACACACACACACACACATACACCCCAGAAGCCTCTGAGCTAGGGTATAAAAGCAGGGGATGAGGCTTCCTCCTTTTGCTTGTGGCCAATTAACAAGCATTTAGTAAGTGTCTACTATGAGCTAGGCACAGAGAATACAAAGACAAAAATGAAACTATCCTGTCCTTAAGGAACTCATATTTTATTGTTGATCTGCTCCCTAGTTGCTGTGTATGCGAATATCTATATACAGAATAAATAAAAGGTAATTTCAGGGCAGACTCCAATGGCTTGGGGAATGAGGAAAGACCTTCCATAGGAGGTGGCAGTCGAGGATGGAGCCAGGTAGTGAACGGCTTTAAATATCCAACAGAAGTGTTTGCATTTGATTCTAGAAGTAACAGGAAGCCACCAGAGTTTACTGAACAGGAGAGGAAAGTGATAAGATTTACCTATTGTAATAGTTGGGGTCAGAGGGGTGTGTGTGTGTGTGTGTGTGTGTGTGTGTGTGTGTGTGTGTGTAGGGGAAGACAAAGGGGAGGGTGACTGTGAGTGGAGGGAAGGGAATGCATGTGGAAGATCTTGCCATGATAGAATTGAAGAGATTTGGCAGCTTAATGGATATGAGACTGGAGAGAGGGTAAGAAGAAGATGATTCCAAGGTTGTGAACCTGGGACACTAGAGGAATGGTGGTGCCTTTGAAAGAAAGAAGGAAGATGGGAAGAGGGATGGGTTTGGGAGGAAATAAAAATGATTTTCAGATCTGATGAGTTTGAGATGCCTACGGGTCCTCTAGTTTGAAATGTCTGGTAGGGAGTTGGTGATGAAGAATTGAAGTTTAGGAGAAGATGAAGGCTGGATATGAAGATCTGGGTGTCATACATAGCAAGATAAACTGAGTCCATGGGAGTCGATGAAGTCACCAAGTAGTAAGAATATATGTGGAGAGAGATAAGAAGGCCCAGGACAGAGCATCCACAGTTAGAGGGCAGGAGAGAGATGATCCAGCAAAGGAGATTAAGAAGGAGCAGTTGAACAGATCAAAGGTGAACCAAGGACAGCAATTTCTCAAAAACCCAGAGAGGAGAAAGTATTCAGGAGAGGGTGGTTAACAATGCTGAATAAATGAAAATGTATTTTTTAAGCACTGGGATACAAAGACAAAAGCAAAGACAGTCCCTGCCCTCAAAGAGCTTACAGTTTCCTGGAGGGAGACAACATATATTGTCAGTGATTGGTGATCAGGAAAGGGTTTGGAATTTTAGCATAGGGCTTGGCACATAGCTGGTACTTAATATATATTTATTGACTGACTGATCAGACTGATGAGTAGAAGCTAAATGGGAAAGGGACATATAGACTGAGACACCCTTTTCCAGGAGTATTAGCTCTATTGATTTGATTATTGCTCCAGAAGTAGAAGGGGGTAACGATAGGGGAGGGCAGCTAAGTGGTGAAGTGGATAGAATGCAGGACTCAGAGTCAGGAACACTCATCTTCCTGAGTTCAAGTGCAGCCTCAGATACTTAATAGCTGTGTGATCCTGGGCAAGTCACTTCCCCCTGTTTGCTTTAGTTCCTCATCTGTAAAATGAGCTGGAGAAGGAAATGGCAAACCACGCCAGTATCCTTGCCAAGAAAACCCCAAATGGGGTCATGAAGCATTGGACATGGCCGAAATGATCAAACAACAAAACAATAGGGGAATAGAATAAAACATGGCTGGCATCCTTCTGAAATAGTGGACTCAAGAGACTCTCATCAATTCAAATATTGTGGCCCCTGGTCTGGAGCTCTCAAAACAAAACAAGCCCTTGGGGAATGTTTTTTGGTCTTGGCATGCAGGGCAGTTGGGGAAAAGATGGCTGGGATATGTTGCAGAGAGGTCATGAAGAATGAGGACTGAGAACTAGACGTTGGGTTTGGCAATTGAGAAATCATTGGTAACTTTGAAGAGAGCAATTTTAGCTGGTTGGTGAGGTCAGAAGCTGGACTGCAAAATGCTGAAAAGGGAATGAGAGGAGAAGCAGCAGCAATGAGAATAGATAGCATTTTTTTCTAGGAGTTTGACCAGGAAAGGGAAGAAAGATATTGGACAGTCTCTTTGAGGATGTTAGGGTCCAGTAGAAATGAGTCAGTAGATAGGAAGATAGAGAGAGATGGAATAATTACAGAAACAATATGCCAGGGGCAAGAAGAGAAGATGGGGTCAAGGGTTCAAGTAGAAGCATTGGTCTTAGCAAGGAGAAGGGATGCCTACCTCTTTATCTGAAACAAGGGGTTATGACATATGACATAGGGGAGGTCCAGAGAATTTAACTTACCGATGTCAATAGGAAAGGTAACAATACTTGGAGCTGTAAGATCATAGATCTCTACCTGGAAGGCACCTCAGATGCCATCGAGTCCAACTCACTCTTTTAACAGATGAGGAAACAAGCCCAGAGAAGTTAAGAGATTTGTCCAAGGTCACATCAGAGGTGAGATTTGAATCCACATCCCTTGACTCCAAAGCCAGTGCTCCTTCCACCGGACCTTCCTATCTCCTTAGCCTAGTCTTGTCCAGCATTTTAAAATCTTGGATTTAGATGGAGGGCAAGGTCATGTGTTTGTCAGATTTGCAACTGGCACATGAACTTAGTGGGTGACAATCAGGATTCAAAAGGTGGTGAAAACGAGGAGCTAAATCAGGAGGGGAAAACTGAACAAAGAAATGTCAAATCCTACACTGAAGTCTTAGAAAAACAAGCCAGTGTCTAAATATAGAATGGGGAGCCCTGGCTTGGTAGTTCACCCACCCCTGAGGGTTTTATTAGTTAGTGAGAATAACTCCACTTGTTAGTAAGGGGCATCCAGGTCCATGTAGATGGAGAGCTGACTTCAGAGGCAGGAAGATTTGGGTTTGAGTGCCTCTGGCACATATTGGCTGTGTGACCCTGGGCGAGTGACTTTATGTCTGGGTGCTCCATGCTACTCTCTCTAGTCCATAAGCTGCAGAAAAGGTACATGACTTGCATTAGTACAGAGAGCTTCCTCACCTGAGAATTCACCAGACCAATGAAATCACAGGTGCAATATCTCTCCCTAATGACAATACACCTCTAAGTTGTTTTAAGATTTTCAAAACACCTGTTTACTCTCAACAACTCTGAAGTATAAGTATTTTGGTCCCTTATTTGAAAGTTGAGCAAATTGAGGTATGGAAGTTGTCTCACAACTAGGAAGGGTCAGAGTCGGGCTTTGAATTCATGTCTACCGACTCTAAGTCTGTTTACTTCTGCTATTCCATGTCTTGCCTCAAGCTTTTGAGGCTGACCACAAGTTCAGTAGGAGCCAAGGTGCCGTGTCCTGGTGGCCAAAAGAAGGCAATCTTAAGCATTATTTGATAATTCCCAGATCTGGATGGGACAGACACTATAGTTGAGACATTTTATCTAGTTCTAGGAACCAAACTTTGTCAGGATGACCCAAATGCAGGGTCTTGAATGAGGAATCTTGAAACCCTGGCACATGAAGACTGGTTGGAGGAACTGGGGATCCTTATAGCTTGAAGAAAGGGCTTAGGGGAATGTGGCAGCTGCCTTCACCCATTTGGAAGGAGGTTATGTAGAATGATGGAATGTCAGAGCTAGGAGAGAACATTAGAGACAATCTGGCCTCACTTACAGATAAGGAAACTGTGTAAAAATGATTTATCCATGGTCACACAATGTTCCGATTTGCAACTAGAACCCAGGTCTCTGGACTACTAAATCACTGGGCTATTCTGCCCCTACGAGGGCACACAGGCTATAATTTCTGAGGGCAGAGCTAGGACCGAGAAGGCAGATCTCAACCTAAGGCAGAAAACTCTCACTGGGGCAATCCAACAACTGGACAGGCAATTGAATTGTTCATCGCTGCAAGTGTTCAAAATAGAGCTCAGTTGGATTCTTTGTGGAGGAGGGGATTCTTGTATTTGGATCGGGAAGGGGGGACTTCAAGACCTAAAGTCCCCTATGCGTGAAAGCAGATGTGACTATGAATGACAGAGAATTTGCTTAATTGGAAAAATCCATCTGTCCCCGAAGCCGCTCAAGCAAAAAGCCGAAGCGCTCCTCTATTTGAAAAGGGTCTGAGCGATTCCATTAAGAAATGCATTCGATCTCAAGCCCGGCTTTGCTCTCTTCCTCCCACGTTGCTCATTATCCTTTCTTCACCAAGTATTGGCACAGCCTCGGTGCCGTCTCAAGCATTAATTCGGGGCTTTGGTCAGAGGAGAGCGTTTTCCATCTGCGGTGTATTGATAGCAAAAGCAAGTACGGTCGGCTGTTAATTGACTGACTCCGGCTCAGGATCACAGCCCTCATGCTCATCACCGGCGACGCACGGTACAGGCAGGTCAGCCGCGTCCACCTTTTGCTTTGGTCTGATGCACACGCCGATACAATAATAGCTTTAGAGTCTGCACATCACCGCAATCTTATTCGGCATTATGTTTGCTTTATAGATGAAGGAACTGAGGCTAGGGAGGTTAAGTGATTTTTGTGGGATGGGGAGTGAGAGGGGGTCCGCACAGCTGGTAAAGGTCTGGGGTGGGATTCAAACCTCCATCTTCCTGACTCCCAAATCTGTCCACTGCTACTACCTTCTCCCAGATTACTTTCTGTCTCCTCTTGTATATGCCTAGTTATTTATGTATCATCTCCCTCCTTAGAATGTGAGTTCCCTGGGGCAGCAACTGAGATTTTCCCCCTTTCTTTGTATCTCCAAAACTTGGCATAGGGACTGGTACATAGTAGGTACTTAATAAATGCTTGTTGACTGATTTTCTACCATGCCACACTGTCTTCACTGGCATATGTTGTCCTGTTGGAGAACATGATGCTGAAAGTTGTGGGTAATTTTTTTGTTTTACCTGACTTGGCCTCAGTCTCTTCTAAGATATGGCCCCTAAAGAAGAAAGTATTCAGTAGATAAAAGCTAGGGATGCTTTTCTGTGATTGGTACTTTTTGTGGTTTGAGAGTCATCGTGGTGTAAAGTGTTTAGAGCCATAAAATGTTAAAACTACAAGGAATATTCAATGTTCAGAGTATCAAAGGATTTAGAAATTAGACTGGTTTTTTTTTCCATCTAAAACATCTATTTTACACATGAGAAAACTGAGGCCCAGGGATATGAGTGACTTGAACAATACAACACAGTGAGTTTAGTGGCAGAACTGGGACCTAGATCTCTGATAGCCTTTCAGGGTTTCCCCATGCTTTAGGGGTGCACCACTTGGGTACTACAACCCTATCACATTAGGAAGCCTGACTGAAGCATAATGCTCTGGCTGTTCAAGGTGAAAGGGTGGGCTCAGATGCCAGATCTTTGAGAGAATGGAGCTCTGCTGACACCTTGTTTGAAGTGATACAATGGTCGGAACTGGGAGAACCTCCTCCTTACAAAGCCCTGGGCAAGTGTTTGAATCCAGTAGTCATTTATTAAACACCTGCTGGAGCCAGGCTCCTTCCAGGTGCCAAGGAAACGAAGAGGAACAAGAACCAGTCCCTGCCTTCAGTGGGCTTCTGCTCCTTTTGGGGAAAAGATCCATCTTCTCATCAGGAAAATGATGACCTGACTTGCAGCTGACTTTGATTTGAGTGAGGGAGGGCTGTGCATTTTCCTGATGGCATGGTCCTCTTCAAAAACGAAGGGCAAACACAACAATCTCCTCATAAAAGGAGAAAATGGCAGGTGGAGTGGGAATCATGTCTTCAGTACATGTGTGGAATTTATTTTTTAATTTTTTTAATGAACAAACATTCAGTCTTTTCTCCTTACCATCAACTCCCCCCAAAAACCCTTGCAATAAATATGCATGATCAAAACAAATCCATGTCTATTATTTCCCCCATGATTCAATTTGGTACTAGAAATGTTAGCTTTAGCAATAAGAGAAGAAAAAGAAATTGAAGGAATTAGAATAGGCAAAGAAGAAACTAAGTTATCACTCTTTGCAGATGATGTGATGATTTACTTAGAGAATCCTAGAGAATCAAGTAAAAAAACTACTTGAAATAATAAAAAAAAAAACCAAATCCCTATCTCCCTCTGCATATTATAGTCCCTCATCTCTCATGTTCATGGGATTTAGAGTCGGTCTACAGACTTAGCCTGACCCTATCATTTTGCACATGAGGAAACTGAGGCCTGAGAGAGGTCAAGTGATGTGTCCCAAGTCACCCAAGTGTTAGCAGGGTCATAATTTGAATCCAGGTCTTTAGACTCTAAATTGAATGCCCTTCCCACTCAAAGCACTGTTCTATATGTTTTCCCGACATGTGATCAATCATTTCAGCCCACCCTAGAAAACCCATGTTTATGGTAAAATTCTAAGAGATGAGATGTTGGGAGGGTCACAGGGGTCAGGAAGGAAAAACACATACTCCATAGCTGTTCCTCAATCAGAGTTTATTCCTCACCTAATAGTAAACTTTTTACATTGGCTAAAATACTGTACTGACATTTTGCAAAGTTCTACAGTTTAAATCTAGAGGCTTGAGGCTCCTAAGGGAAGGGGAGTAATACTATCCACCAGGACTACCCAGAAGGCAGGGAACAGCTAGTTAGCAGCCTAAAGGGCCCGTGACCCTACTTTAGTCTCAGATACCAAAGGGGAATATAGCACACCAATAAATAAATAAATAAATGGATCTGTTAGGGAGCTGACCCCGGGGGGCAGCCTGAGAAAGCACACGAAGGCTGAGTGATCATGCACGGTTTTCAAAGTGAAGGAAATGAATCATGGTCATTGAGGGGAGGTGGAAGCTGGGGTAGAAAGCAGAAGAGAAAGAGAGAAGGATGGGTTGTGGCTGTGGGAAGCTGGAAAGGGAGGGGACCCGGTGGGGCTGATTGGGATGTAGCTGCTTTGTAACTGGGCCAATGAGGTGGGTGCTCAGAGGGGCAGCTGCTGCTGAGAGGTGCACTGTCAGGGGGAGGATTGTGCTTCTTGCTTGATCTAGAAAGATCTTGGTTGGTTCTGCCTCCTTCAAGGCCCTAAACTTTAGCTGGCCTTAAAGGAAACAGCCTCAATACTCTGACAGTAACAGGGAGAGGGGAGCCCCAAGGGTACAGTTTAATGATGGGTCCTGGGGAGGGGGGGGGGGGAGGAAGGATTATTTTCCTTCACTTCAAACAACAAGAAAATACATTCCTGTTTAGAAGTGTATTGAAAAGACAGCACTTATGACAAGGTTCTTAGAAAAGACACGTAATTCTTTATAATGAGCGGCCAAGTCCCTGGCCTGACATTCTGAGTTCTTTAGGAGGGCAGCATCAGTCTTGATTCAGGGTGCACCAAGCAGCTACAAAGGGAAGAAAAAGGGGAGAGAGGATGACATTTGAATGGTGGCAACCTCTTGCTCGCTGCCCCCAGGGAAAAGTGAAAGGCTCGATAAAATTTCTAACTGGAAGGGACCTTTCGAGGTCGCCTCCCGCTGCTCCCAAAGGACCTTCCATCAAGGAAGATCGTGCCTGAGAATCTTAACATTAGAGTCCTTCCTCTGGATCAAGGCATCATCTCCAGAATACTCCTTTTAAAATACTTATTTGCCTGCCGACAAGGGAGGCGTGTTTGCCACAAAGTGACAGTGATGCTCCCATCCCTCATACGAACCCAGCATCACTCGTCCCAAGGCAGGTGCAGAGATACAGGGTTTGAGAAGAGCCTCATTGATCCAGAGTTCTGATTTTCTAAAATTCAGAAATCTGAGTGCTTAGGTAAGGAAGGATCAGAGGTCAAATCAATCTCCTTTCTACAAGGATTTCTCGGTTTTTTCTTGGTCTTTGACTCAACATGTTCCAGCGATTGTCTTTTTTAAAAAAACTTTCCTCATCTATAGTGCTGTGTGTGAAAGACCACAGTTACATTAATTTTGAATGGGCAGTCCAAGCCATGTTCTCCCCTTCCAAAGCCCCCTTCCCAGGTTCATTTCAATCTTCCGGTGACCCCGGTATTCCCTTTAGCCCAAGCCCTGACCTGGTACTGGGATGCTGGAGACAGCTTCAGGTTGGGTCAGTGTATCCACCTTCACATGCCGGAAGGCTTTGCAGACCGGGCTTTGCAGGTGCCTGAAACCCAAGTAGAGATTGGGGGAGGGGAAGGAGGGGAAGAGGAGAGGAGGGATGTAGTTTAGGTCTTTTTTTAAAAAAAATATCCTTTGCATGGAGTCCTGAGTAAAACTTCCAGGAAGGGGCCTGGAAATCCAAGGGTCACTTATGGCTACCTCTGCCCCTGGCTTTCTGTGTGGCCTGGGAAAAATAACTTGGAATTAAAATCACTGAATACCAAGGCCAGAAGGAGCTCAAGATATCCCCCTTATTTTATAGACATAGGAATTAAGAGAGTGAAAATGATTTACCCAAGGTCACACAGCTTATTGGGGTCAAAACCCCAGGCTCCTGATTCCCAATCCTAAGCCCTTTCTATTCTTCCTGTCTCTCTGTCTTTCTCTCCCTTTGACTCTCCCTCCCTGTCTTCCCTCCTTTCCTTCCCTATTTCTGTTTCTCCCTCCCTCTCTGTCTTTCTCTATCTCTGGCTGTCTCTCAGCTAGAGCATTCCTTCCAGCCCCATGGGAGGACCTAGTTCTGTGGTCCTCCTTTCCATCCCATTTCACAAGAGTTCCCTGACCACTTCAGCCCCAGTCAGACCATTCAGCTGTTGCACAGCATTTGGGCGGGTAGCCTGCTCTGTTCATTTGTCACTTATAATATGGTGGGTCTTTTTATCTGGATTCCTCTGGTCTTCTCAACCAGAATTGAGGGCAGAGACCATAGTTCATATGCATAGCACCTGGCTGGTGTTCAGTCATTTCCCATTCTTTGGGACACCCTTTGGAGTTTTCTTGGCAAAGATACTGGGATAGATTGTCATTTCCTTCTCCAGCTCATTTTATAGATGAGGAAACTGAGGCAAACAGGGTTAAGTGACTTGCCCAGGGTCACACAGCTAGTAAATGTCTGAGGCTGGACTTGAACTCATAAAGATAAGGCTTCTGATTCCAAGCCTAGCACTCTAATGGTGCCACTTAGCTTGCCCCACTAATGCTCAGCAAAGATGATTCATTTAAAGGGCTCTACTTTTCTTTGCTGGCTTTTAGTGCCTACGCTGAACCACATTACCCAAAGTACAACATGCAATTAGTCGTTCAGGTCACATAGGAATAGACAGTATAGATGGAAAAGGAGGACTGAATAAGAAGAGGTCAGTGGGCTGGATTGCATTCAAGGGTGTGCATGGTCTTTCCAGTGACCCCCAGCTGCTCCCAGTCACCACAGCCTACCATTTCAACGCTGCTGCTCTTCTGCTGAGGCCGTATGGCTGTGGGTGATGAAACACTATGATCTGCCAAGGCTGGGCATTAAAGGCATGGGGTAGAGTTGAAAAAGCCACCCATTGGAAGAGTGGGCCAGCCAAAGGGTGAAAGAGAAGGATGCTGGGGGAGCAACCCGAATGCCGTGCCAGTGTTTGCGAACCCTCAGAAGAGCTGGAGGAGGAGGCCTCCATCCAATACACTTAGTGGAACCTCCATGGAGGGTTGTCTGTGAGAACTGGACTAGAATCCAGTGGTATGAGAAGGTATGAATCAGCCACCTCAGGGCAGAGGGTCTACCCTCATCACACGGGTCCACTGTTGGATCTTAATTCCCATCTTCCATCTTAAGAGTCCTAATTTTAATTTCATTTAATTTATTCCTAATTTTAATATTTTATTTAATTTTAGAGTCCTCATCTTTACGAATCTCTCTAGAAGCCTTCTATCCCTGTGAGGCAGCCTTGTGGTAGGGTACAGTAGGAGGAGAAACTGGACATTTAGTCAGGAGACCTGAGTTCAAATCTTGGGCTCCGCTACCTACTCAGGGTTTCCCTCTCTGGGCCTCCGTTTCCCTATCTCTAAAATGGAAGGGTTAGAACTTGTCCCTGTGTGACCCTGCACAAGTCATTTAATCTAGGCCTATTTCCTCATCTATAAAATGATGGGGTTGGACTCGATGGCCTCTGAGATGCCTTTGAGCACTAAATCCTAGCATCCTAAGCTCTGGGTTAGTTCTGTGAGGTGTTGGAGGTTGGGTGGGTGGGGTTTAAAAATGTGATGCCTCCCCTCCCCCACACACAGATGCTTCAGTCACCCATTGATTAGCCTTTGACAGCCCCTGATATCCCTCTTGGGGGCTGAGCCACAGGGCCTCAGGTGTGGCTCCAGGTGCAGGGGCTACCAAGGTTATATACTAGGCTGTTGTCATTGTTCAGTCATCTCTGACTCATCACCCCATTTGGGATTTTCTTGGCCAAGATACAGAAGAAGTTTGCCATTTCCTTCTCCAGTTCATCTTACAGATGAGGAAACTGAGGCAAACAGGGTAAAGTGACTTACCCAGGGTCACACAGCTAGTAAATGTCTGAGGCTGGATTTGAACTCAGGTCCTCCTGACTCTGGGCCTAGTGCTCCATCCACTGCCCCACCTATACGCCCCTATATACCAGAACTAGGCTTGAGCTTTTTGCTCTCCCAGGAACTGGAGCAGCTGTGCCTCAAGAGTCCATCCGTGAAGCTGAGGGGAAGGTGTCCTTTCCCCAGGACCTTCTACAGAGCAGGAGAAGTCTTGGCAAAGCCTTTTGGAGCAAAGAAGGCAGCTCTGAGGCTGAAACTGCCACATCTCCCAGCTGCAGTCACCACGTGGCCTTAGAGACCCTCTAACCCAGGGGTGCCTGTACTTGTTACAGTATATTGTGTTACATTGTATCATATCATATTACAATGATACAATATTGTGTTACATTAATACAATATTGTGTTACATTATTAATGATGTAGTATTATATTAACATATTATGACATGTTATATTAATATATTATTATATGTTATAGTTTATATCACTGTTTTCCAATGTTATTGTTTCCTTTGTAATCCATTTATTTACTTTATGCATTTAGAAACTTGACTCTGAGAGGGGGTCCTCAGGCTTCCCTAGACTGCCAGAGGGGTCCAGGACACACACACACACACACACACACACACACACACACACACACACGTTAAGAAGCCCTACTCTAGCCTAACCCCTTCATTTTACAGATAAAGAAACTGAATTCTTGAGGAGGACATGACTGGTGTTTAGTAAGCAGCACTGTCAGGATTAGCACTCAGACCTTTGGACTCCTGAGCCCAGTGTTCTTTCTCTGACCCTGACTTAGGTGGGGAGCAGGTCCTGCCCGGATTCCTGTTCCTTTCCCTTTTCTGGCTGATCTTCGCCTGGGCACAAAACCAGATCTCTGAGCCCCACACCCCGCCTTGGACCTTGCTCTGGACAGTTTTGCCCATCTCTCTGCAGTACCTACAGCCCCTAGAGGTTCTGAATTGTCAGGGTCACTTAGAAAACGCCCGTATGTGTGTGTATGTGAGACCCCCAGAGAGTTAAAAACCTGAACCTCCTTGTGCTCATGCAGCACAGTTCACTTTTCAAAGTCTTTGTCTCATTCTACCATCTCACTCAAATTAATAGAAGATGGGAATTTGGTCCCAGGTTCAAGTAGAAAAATTTTCATCAACAGAGATACCTAACTCAGCCCTGACTCTCATTCAGTCTCCCATCTTATCTTATCTCAGCCACACACATTTCAGAGGGCGTCCATTCCTGGGCCCGGGATTTGGCTTTCCGGCGTACCCATATCTGATGCCAAGGCACCCACTTGACCATTCCAGGGAACACTATTTTGGCTCAGATTTGAGGAAGGCAGGTGATGTCACTTCAGAGGAACCAAGTTCTCTGAGGCCTGGCAGAATATTAGAACCACCTCCCTGCTATTCAGGGTCCCCAGGACTGTCGCTGACTTTCCTCCTTTGGGACTCACCTGTTCGCTGCCCCTTCTGTAAAGGAGGGAAAGAGCGTCCTCCATCCACAGTGATGTAGATAAACCTCACAGAGGCAGAGTGTTATAAGGAAGGTTTTGTAAAATGCGAAGGGGGCAGAATTGAAAAGCAGAAAATCGCAGAAGGGCATAAATGAAGGGGAAGATTTGGCTGGAGGGAGAGCAGCTGAAGGAACTGGTTAGGATGGAGAAAAGAAGACAGAGGAGAAGAACGTGAGAGACACCTTCCGATACTTGGAGGGGTTACAGGTCAAGAGAAATTGGCCCCGAAAGGCAGAACCAAGGGCAGTGAAGAAAGCCAGAAAGAAACAGAGAATACAAGGGGAAATCTCCAAGATGTCAGAGCCGGCCCCAAGCGGCCTACGTGAGTCTGGCTGACTCAGGGGGCGGGGGGGGGGGGTCCCCTTCATGAGAGGTCTTCGGACAACTTGTTGGGAATGGGATTCTTGTTCAGGTGCAACTCTGAGAGTCCATGATTCTGTGAGAGAAGGGAAAACAACTGAAAATTATTGTATTGATGCAAATCTGAGATTCTGAACACGGCCCCGGGAGGGAGGGGACCTTGAAGGGACCCTCTTGTCTCATGGCCTCGAGTTACAAATGAGGAGCCTGAACCCCAGGGAGGACAATATGCATATTGTGTAAACACTTTTAGACGCTGCAACAAACCCATTGGATTGACTAAGATGGCGCTGGATTGACTGGAGACAAGATTGGTTTGTATGGAAGACAGCCATTGGCACCAAGCGCTTAGCTTAGAGTCAGACCTGGGTGTCTCATCTGGGAAATGGGGAAATGAGAGGACCTGCTTCACCAGTGAGGATCAAGTTGAGTTGGCAAGCCTTCTAGCCCTAGAGAAATGATTAGCAATATTCATCCTACGTTCCATTAAAATATGTAGGGTAAGTGAGAGGGGGAAGAAGGTGAGAGTTTTTGGTGTTTTTAACAAGCAATGCCACTAGCTCTCTGTTGAGAATACTAATAATGAGATGCATTCAGACCTGGTTCTGCTTCTAGCTCTGTGACCCAGGGTAAGTCACCACTACTGTAAGCCTGTAAAATGGAGACAATGCTTTCTCCATGATAATAATAATAGCCAGCATTTACATAGTGCTTTAAGGTCTGCAGATCACTTTACAAATATCCTCTCATCTTCATTTTGTGAGGAAACTGAGGAGGACAGAGGTTAGGTGACTCACCCAGGGTCACACAGCTAGTCAGTATATGAGGCTGGATTTGAACTCAGGTCTTCCTGACTCCAGGGGCTCTATCCACTAAATCTTCTAACTACCCAAAGCCTGGAAGGGACTACGTGAGGAAAGCACTTTGTAAGCCTTAAAGCGTGAAGGAAATGTGATTGCTATTAGGGATAAAGACCAGACCTGTGACTGCATTAGTAAAGGGGACTTCCAGGTAAGGAAATTCCCTTTACCACTGCAGGTCAGCGCCTTTTCTACAATTCAGAGTCTTAGGGAGTTGCTTTGGGCAGTGAGGGGTTAAGTAACTTGATCAGGATTACATAGCCAGAGAGGCAGGATTTGAACCCACATCTTCCCGAGGTCTAGGGCCAGCTCTCTATCCACCAGGTCTCAATGTATCTCATTATTATCACTGCCAAGGAAAGCTAGAGGCTCTGCTCATTTTAAAAAAAAAAGATACAAACAATTCTCACCTTCTTTGCCCTCTCACTTTCCCCACATATTTTAATGGAACGTAGGATGAATATTGCTAATCATTTCTCCAGGGCTAGAAGGTTTGCCAAGTGCTTTACATATATTATCTCACTTGATCCTCACCGGTGAAGCAGGTGCTGTCATTCCCCCATTTCCCAGAAGAGACACCTGGCTGAGAGAGGATAAGGACTTGCCCAGGGTCCTCCAACTGAGGATGCCTGAGGCAGGTTTTGAACTCTGGTCTTCCAGAGCCCAGTACTCTTATCTGTTGTGCCATCTAGCAGCCTCAAGGAACATGGATGATGGGGGGAGGGGATGTCTTTCAATTTCTCCCTGGGGCCTTCGCTGATTCCCTTGGAAGGACTGACATTCCTTAGATACCAACAACTCCTGGTTTCTAGGAAGTCACCAATGGAGACTGAGTGGTGTCAGGTTCTTCAGGTCCCAGAATCTATCATGCCTGTGGGGCAAGGCTGTACTCAGGTAACTACTCACCTTTCCCAAAAGGACAGGACATTCCGGCTTCAAGAAACTGATTCTCAAGCCTGAATGGCTTAGACACTCTAAGCAACAGAAATATCCCTCCTCCCTAGTGCAGTGTTTCCACTGTGGAGTCACTGGTGCACTGGGTGCTGGTGGCCAGATTGGTCTTAAGCAGCTCCCAGGGAAAGGAAGGAAGGAAGGAAGGGAGGAAGCAAAGGAAGGAAGGGAGGAAGTAAGAAAAAAAAGAAAGAAAGAAAGAAAGAAAGAAAAGGAAGGAAACCACAGCACTCCATAAAGGCAGCAGAATCAGCTGTGCAACACATCATGAAGGGAGGCTAGAGATTTATCTCCCTGGTTTGGGAAGTCTTACTGAGCAGCTGGCTCCCTGGCACCCTGAGTCATCAAGATAAAACACTGGAGATTGACTTGGTCCTACCTCTTCCACTCCTCGTCAGTCTCCCAGAACTCATAGACAACGAAGGTGAAGCCATCAGAGAGCCTCACGGCAGTGATGCTGGAAAGAGAGAGAAGGAAAGAGAGGGGTGTGGAGTGAGAGAGACAACAGAACTGGGATTAGAAGAGCTGAGTTAAAATCCTGCCTATCCCACTTGCAACCTTGGGCAAGTCATTTTTCCTTCTCTGAGCCTCAGTTTCTTTTTCTGTTAAGTGAGCATTTTGGACTAGATCAAGCATTCTTAACCTGGGGTCTGTGAACTTGCTTTTTAAAAACTTTTTTATGATTATATTTCAACATAATTGGTTTCCTTTATAATCCTATGTATTTTATTTTATGCAGTTAAAAACATTCTGAGAAGGGGTCCCTAGGCTCCACTACACTGCTGCCCCAGGGGTCCATGACACTAAAAATGATTAAGAACCTCTATACTAGAGAATTACTAAGGGTCTTTCCAATTCTAGGAAACTACAGAGAGAGAGAGAGAGAGAGAGAGAGAGAGAGAACACGAACGAGCTATGGCATACAACCCACTATGAACTCGAGAAACATGGAGGGTTCAGAGACTACAAATAGCTCTTATCCACAGGAAGGAAGGAAGGAAGACAAGAAGGCAAGAAGGAAAAAAGGAAGGAAGGAAAGAAAGAAGGAAGGGAGGGAGGGAGGAAAGAATGGAGAGGGGGAAGAAGGAAAGAAGGGAGGGAGGAAGGGAGGGAGAGAAGGATGAAGGAAAGAAAGAATGCAGGGAGGAAGGGAGGGAGAAAAGGAGGAAGGAAGGGAGGGAGAGAGGGAAGAAACAAGTACTTATTAAGAACCTACTATGTGCCAGGCACTGTGATAAGTGCTCATACAATCCTCGCAACAACCCTGGGAAGTGGGTGTTCTTATTATCCTCCTTTTACTGTTAAGGAAACTAAGCCAGACAGCCATGAAGTCACTTGCCCAGGATCACATAGTGCTTTGAATATAGGCCTTTGATAGATATTTGTAAAATAAATGAATGAAGGCAAT
Organism: Trichosurus vulpecula; assembly: GCF_011100635.1. Lineage (NCBI taxonomy): Eukaryota > Metazoa > Chordata > Mammalia > Diprotodontia > Phalangeridae > Trichosurus > Trichosurus vulpecula. The sequence continues at coordinate 381,891,342 of NC_050575.1, read as the reverse complement.
GAAGGTGGCAGAGGGACTAGGCTTATATGCTGTGGTATAATGGGAGTACCACCTCTCCGCCAAACCAAACCAACACCAACGCATCTCCTCTCAAACATTAGTCTGAAGTATTCACTGTCAGAGTCACTAATGGTTAAAACAACAAAGGCAGAATGGTACTCAATGAGCACCTAGTCTAACCCATAGGGGTACAAGCAGTCATTCAAGCCTGTGCTAGAAGCCTTCTAATGAAGAGCAGCAGGTCTCCTCAGGCAGTGAGTGCCTTTCACTCAGTGATAGCTCTAGTCATTAGGAAGTCTTTTCCTAGGGGCTAAGTCTCAGGCTCCTTCTCTGCCACTTGCCCTCATTCTCCTGGTTCTGCTTTCTGGGGTCAGTCAGAACAAGCCCAGTCCCTCTTCTCCATTAAAGCCCTTCACATTCTTGAAGAGAGATATTCCATTCATCTTGAGTCATTTCTCCTCCAGGCAAAACATCCCCACTTCCTTCAATAGATCTTCTTACAGCCCTTCTCCCTCCTGACTCTTTTCTGGATGATCTCCAGCTCATGAATGCCCTTCCTAAAATGTGTTACTCAGAACTGAACACGTGGTCTAACCAAGGCAAATTGGGCCATCATTGTCTTTACTTAGCACATTTCTATTAGCCTTTGGGGTGGGGGGAGGGGGGCAATAAATCATATTGTTCACTTATATTGAACTTGCACTCAACTAAAAGCTTCATGCCTTTTTTCCCCCCAGATGAACTTTTATTTGGCTGTACTTCCTCGATTTTGTACGTGGGAAATTGATTTTTTGGACCTGAGTATAAGATTTACATTTGTCCCCATTAAGTATCATCTCATTAAATTTAGTCCAAGATTCAAATCTATTGAAATCTTTTTGGATCCTGATTCTGCCATGCAAGGTCATCAAAGATGTTTTCTTCTGGAAGCATGATCTCCTGAAGTTCCCTGTGAGAGTGTCACCAGAGGTCTCCATAGCCCTCTTCCATTGGTACATCAGCAGGGATTAGCTTAGCGAATAAGGTCAATGACCCCCTGATATGGTTGTGATGATGACTATTCTCATTTAGCACATCAAGTTTTACCAAATGACTTCCTTACAACAACCCTCTGAGGTGGAGAGTAAAAGTAGTACTAGCCTTATATTACAGATGAAGAAACTGAGGCTCAAAAAATATCAGGTGACCCAGCCCTGGCTAGAAAGTGTCACAGGAAGCATTTGAAACCAGATATCAGCTCCAAATCACTTTAGGGTTCTCCCCACTGCTTCATACTGGTGATACGATTGAATTATAGATCCCAGAACTAGGAAGGACTGGTCACAAGGTATAGGATGGATAAGTTGTAGTGGGGAGGATGCATGGAGCCAGAGAAAGAGAATGGCATCAGGGCACTTGATGGAGAGTGGAACTAGGAAACACTGGAGTCAGAAGGTCTATGTCTATGGGGTGGGGGTTCATGGGGCTTTGATAAGCAGGTACCCTTTCAGTATTGCCCTTCCTCCAATCTCTGAGCTCCCACCCCTGTCTTCTGCCTTGGTGGTGTGGACCTGGGTTCAAATTCAGCCTCAGACACTTACCAGCTGTGTGACCCTGGTCAAGTCACTTAACCTCTGTCTGCTTCCATTTCCCTAACTGTACAGCGGGGATAATAAGAGCGCTTACCTCTCAGGCTTGTTGTGAGGATAAAATGAGATGATATCTGTAAAGCAATTAGCCCCCTAGAACAAGAGGGCACCCACTCCTTCTTGGTCATCCCATCGATCCTTTGGCAATAGCTAAGGAAGCAGGGTTGGTGGGTTTGCGAGGACACACCAATCACCATTTCCTCGAATCTCTGTCTGCGTGCAGGTATGACCAGCAGGGAGTGAGGGGACTCTAGATTTCATGTCCCTGCAGCTGAGGAGAAGTGTTTCCTAGGAGGCCCAGCGTGCCTCTGCTCCCTCCCTCCCAATAAATCGAGTGGGACTTACTGAAAGCAGTGGCTGTCCTCGGCCGTGCTCCTCAGGTACTGCCTCAGGGAGTTCAGGAATTCCCCAAGGTGCTCGCGGGACACCACCATCTCTTGTCTCACCAGCAGTAGATACTGAGGGAAGAGAAAGGAGACACTTGAACTGCCGCCACCTTGGGGGACGTGGGTTTCACACCACGACTATGCTTCTTGCTCTCTGTGTTACTTCAGGAAAATTATTTAACTTCTCTGGGCCTCGGTTTCCTCATCTGTAAAATGAGAGAGTTGAACTAGCCCAGGGGTTCTTTCCCTCGTTTGTGTTACGGCTCCCTTTGGCAGTCTGGTCAGGCCAGTGGACCCCTTCTCGGAACAATGCTTTATATGAATAATGTAAAATACATGTGATTACAAAAGGAAGCCAATTATATTAAAACAGTTATCAAAGTATTTTTAAAAACAAGTTCCTGGACTCCAGGTTAAGAACCCCTGGACTAGACGGTTGTAGCTCTAAGCCTCATGAATACACCTCCCTCTGTGATGTTTGCCCCATTCTACACAGGTCCTGTGACTGGTCTTCTCTCCTACTGCAGCAGTGAAGAGAATCCTTTCCAATTTTGCACGGGGCCATGCAGTCCTTGGGTGGACTGCCATTTTGTTCCTCGGGGTGTCTTGTATTCATTGGACTAAGCAGCAAATTTCAGTATTCTGACAACCACTGATATTTGTTTCACAGGGTTCTCACTTCAGAGAAGCTGAGAATTCCGATCAGCAGTTGGCTGTGGGGTCACCCTCCGAGAAATAGATAGACAGAGAAAACCTGGTGGGGGATGGGTACTCACAGTGCAAGCCGTGCTATTTCCATCCGACAGACGCTGGTGCAGATCAAACCACAGGGTCTGGAATCAATAAAACAGGAGGCAGTTCAATAAACACTTATTAACCATGCAGTAGGTGCAAATCCCAGAGTGGTTGGAGGCTGCTGCAGGAGATTCGAAATTTAAATAAGACATAATCTCTGCCCGGTAAAGGCTGACAAAGCACTTTGTGTACCTCATCTTTGTGAGGTTGATGGTGCCTCTCACTTGGAGACCCCGATGAGTGAGACGCTTTGCCCTACAGTTAGTAAGAGGTAGAGCTGGGATTTGAACCCAGCTTCTTTTTTAAAAATTCTACTGGGATGGCTTGCTACCTCCAAAGAGGCCTCAGAAGTTCAGTCCTACTTGGGGAGGTCTGTTGGGCCATCTGAGGCCTCCCACAACAGGTTCCGGAGTTAGATAGGGGACCAAGGCTGAAGGGACGGATCCCCAATGGACTCAGGAAGCCTTGGACCTTTGACCAAAGTGTCCATTTCACAGATGATGCATTGCTAGGAGTCTAAAGCTAACTAGCCTGATGGACATGCTGTTGTTTCCCTTCTCTGAGTACCTAAAGCTCTACTATCTGAGAACATGGGCCCCGATCAATCAATTAATCATAAAGCTTTATTCAATGCCTACAAAGTGCCAGACACCATGCGAAGTGCTGGGGATACAAAAACAGAAATGAAGCACCTCCTGGCCTCAGGGGGCTTAACCCTGTCTCCAGTTTCCAGAACTTAGAGATGAACAGACTCTAGGTCTCAGAACGGGTCACCCTGGGCTATTTCCAATACATGAACTACTGGCACAATGTCTGTGTTTTCTGCTCCCAGGCTCTGGCTCTGCTGCCCCTGTGGACCCCTATGGCCTTCACCTGTCTCCGTCCTAACCGGTCAAAAGCCAGGGGTTCAGCCAAAGGAACAGATGTTCACCCTTGAGTCTGACACCCAGATTAAATCAGGAATCCAACCGATCAAGTTGCCCACCCCTGTTCATCAGAACAAAAGTGTATGTGTGTGTGTGTGTGTGCCAGGCCTGGAGGGAGATGGCCAGGAGCAGATGGTGTGTGTCATGTCCTTGTGGATAGACAGATCACAGAATGTCAGAGCTGAGAAAGGGCCCTTACAACAAAATGTCAGAGCTGGAAAGGTCCTCACAACAAAGACTGTTAGAACTGGAATGATCCTTAAATTAGTGGGCGTCAGAGCTGGAAGGATCCTTAGATCATAGCATGAGAGCTGAAAGGGCCCTTAGAATGGGAAATGTCAGAACTGGGAGGTCCCTTGGAACAAAGAACGTGAGCAGAGTATCAGACCTGGGTTCAAATCCAGCCTCGGACCCTTACCAGCTGTGTGACCCTGGGCAAGTCACTTGACAAACTCTGTCTCAATTTTGTTAACTATAAAAGGGGAATAATGTTGGTATCTACCTCCCAAAGCTGTTTGTGAGGATCAAATGAAATGATATTTATACAGTGCTTAGCACAGTGCCTGGCACATAGTAGGTGCCTGTTTCCTTCCTTTTAGCTGCAATAGTCCTTAGAACACAGAATGTCAGGGCAGGAAGGGACCTTGGCGGGTCACCTCATCCATCCCCGTTATTGTCTAGGGTAAAACTATAGGAGCAAAATGGTTTCAAAACCACAGAGCAAGCAAGGGGTAGAGCCGGGGTGAGAACCTGGGTCTCTGGGCTCTTCAATTAATTTGTAATTTCAAGTTAGTGGTTGGAAAGGGGCAAAAGAGCAAGGCAGGAACATAAAAATAATTGTTCTCATTACAATAATTCATGACAATCATAATGGACATTTCTCTAGTGCCTTCTGTGCATATTCTCATTTAAAGCCAGCCCAGCCTCCGTCATGGTCCCCCGGCCTCAGCTGCAGGTGGAGGCAGGCCATAGCGGGAGGTACGGTAGCCCTGGCTATGGGACCCTGCAGTGTGATCTTACTGGGATGGACGCAGGCCTACCAGGGGGGAATTCCCCTGAAGATCCAGATGGATGCTAAGGTATGGGGAGGGATAATAACATAATCTTCCTAAAGTCTCACTTTCAATGGGCCACTCACTCACCCATTCAAAAACCAGTTTACAGTGTCCTTATGATTCTCTGGCCTTCCATTTTTTGCTTGTTTATTTGGTTTTCACTGTATCTGGGCGTTTTCTCCCCTGTCCCCCATGCTTAAGATGCCCTCCCTCTTCAGCTCTGCCTACTGGCCTCTGGCTTCCTTTAATCACTCTAAAATCCCACCTTTTTGCTGGAAGCTACCCCCAGCCCCTTTTTGTTCCAATGCCTTCCCTCTATTAATTATCTCCTATTTATCCTGTCTCAAGGGCAGCTAGGTGGCAAAGTGGATAGAGCACAGGGCCTGGAGTCAGAGTTAGGAAGACCTGAGTTCAAATCTGACCTCAGATTTACTAGCTATGTGACCCTGAGCAAGTCACTTCACCCTGTTTGCCTCAGTTTCCTCATCTGTAAAATGGGCTAGAGAAGGAAATGGCAGACCAATCCAGGATCTCTGCCAAGAAGACCCCAAATGGGGTCAGGAAGATTTGGACACAACTGAACAACGACAAAATTGATCCTGTCCGTGACTTGCTTTGTAAATATTTGTTTGTGTGTCGTCTCTCCCACTAGATTGTAAGCTCCTTGAGGGCAGAGGTTGTTTTTTGCCTCTTTTTGTATCCTTAGAGCTTAGCACAGTGCCTAGCACATAGTAGGTGCTTAATAAATGCTTACTGACCTGGGGCAAGTCACTTAACCCTGATTGCCTTGCAAAAATAAAAATAAAAATAAGATGCTTATTGATCTGTGATTTTATTGGTGGGTGATGGGATGACAATCTGTACCTTCTCCTGAGTTTGTAGTCTTACTGAATTACCTGGTGCATTAAGAGGGTGGCTTACCCAGGGTCACAAAGCCCAGGTCTTCTTGACTACGAGGACAGCCCGCTATCCATTACACCATGCTGCCTTTCAGGGCTCTGCATTCTTTGTAGGATAAAGACCAAACCCAGTATGGCATTCAAGCCCCTCCCAATCTGGTGTCCTACTTCTCCAGCCTCATCTTTTATTATCCCCCTAAAAAAGCTTTCTACTCTAGCCAGACCAGTGTTCTCATTACTAAACACCTTCACCTGGATGCTTCTGCTTACTGTGTTCCTCTTACCTAATGTGTCCCTCTCCCACCTCACCCCCTTCTTTACCTTTCCAGATGTTATACATCCTTCCAAGCTGAGCCCAAGTACCACCTCCTCAAGGCGGAGCACAGCCAGGCCATAGTGATTTGTCCATCCTCTGAGGCCCCTGTCTGTTAAAACATCTTCTCTGATTGCATGTCAATCTCAGCCTTCTCTCTCTTTCTCTCTCTCTCTCTCTCTCTCTCTCTCTCTCTCTCTCTCTCTCTCTCTCTCTCTCTCTCTCTCTCTCTCTCTTTTTCTCCCGCTCTCTCTCCATTTTCCCTCTGTCTCTATTTTCCTTCCCTCTTCCTTCCTATCCTTGCTTTCTCTCCCTCCCTTCTCTCAAGCTGATCAGTGCTAACCCTCTTGTCTGATGGTGGTAGGTTAGCAGAACTTGTTAATGTCAGTTTTACCAAAACTGGCATTTGCCACTGCCACTGCTAAATTTGCTTCTCTTACCCCTCCCAAACCCCCATCGAAATGTGTGCCTTGAGTATGACTGTGATGGAGTACTACTGTGCTGTGGGAAATGACGAGGGGGGTGGTTTCAAGAAAAACATGGTAAGACCTCTATAAACTGATGCAAAGTGAAGTGAGAAGAACTGGGAGATCATGGCACACAGTAACAGCAACATTGTAACGATGATCATGTAACGAAAGACTTGGCTACTCTGATCAATACGATGAACTAAGACAATTCCAAAGGACTCATGATTGGAAAATGCTGTCGACCTCTAGAGAGAGAACTGATGAACTCTGAATGAAGATTGAAGTATAATTTTCTCGCTTCATTTTTCTTGCTTTTTTTGGAAATATGGCTAATACGGAAATATGTTTGGCATGATTTCACATGTATAATTGATATCCTGTTGCTTGTCTTCTCAGTGGGTGGGAGAGGGGGTGGGAGGAAGGGAGAGAACTTGGAACTCAAAATTTAAAAAGAAAAGGATGTCATAAATAATAATTTTTCAAAAATTATGAATGGATGCAAATAAAGAGGGAAAAAAAGATGTGTGTCTTGAATGAGGCGCTATATTATCTCAGCAGAAGTGTTGACTCTGGAGTCAAGGGACCTGGTTCAAGTCCTGACTGCATTATTTAGGATTCCAAAGCACCTGAACCCCATTACTCTGTATTTATCTCCAACACCCCCAAACAATGAGTTAGCCAGGGCAACAGAAGGGTTGTTATTTGTCTTGGGTGTGCCTCAGTTTCTTTACCTGAAAAATGGAGGGGCTAGACTACAGAATCTCTAAGCTCTGCAGCCATGGCCATCCACTGCCTGGGATTGAATTACCTTTTTATGTAGACAGGCAAACTCTACCTAACCCTGTTAATCGGTTCTGTGAAAACACAATGTGAAGCAAAATAACATTATTGGGACACTTAACCCTGTAAGAGCAATGCCATAAATTAGGAAAGAGTGCTTTGAAGTGGCCAAAATTCAGGCTATAAAAGGCCAAATTAGATCTTTCAGTGATCTAATACGATTTAATCTTTATAACACTAATATAATCTGGGAAGCTGAGGAAAGGCTGAACCCAGTGCCTGGTCCTTGACCCCGTCTTCTGTCCTCCCTTTTCCACTTTCCTTCCTGGACATAACCCCCCAAGCCCTGACTTTGTCCTCAGTCCCCCCCTGACCCCTCTCTCCATCACTGCTACCAGCCAGACTCTTCTTCCCTCAGAGATCAGAGTACCTGTCTTTAGAGAACTGCCAGACTGTAACAGATCATAAAATGGGGGACCTGAAGCCCAAGAAATTGTGACTTGACCAAGATCACACAGTGAGTGGCTGCTCAGTGGCAAACCCAAGCCCTTTGACTATGTCCATTGGTCTTTCCATTACATCCCTGATGCCTCTCTCCAGGGCAACTAGGGAAGAGGTAGGTTCTAGCCCTGCAATGTAAAGGATGGGGAAAGGAAAAAAGGAACAGGACAGACCTCCATGGCTATGAGGGGCTGTGCCAGGCAGGACGCAGGGGCTAGGGCTGAATGGTGGCTCTGTGGTCTTCTCAGGAGGCACCAGGGCAGTTGCTCCTCTGGTCCAGAGGCAGCCCTGAGGTTCTGCTTTCTGGGAGTCTGGTTTGAAGAAACTGGGAGGCATCTAGGCATTTAGGAGGGGTAGAACCCAAGGCCTTGTCAGGAAAATGTGAGTTCAAACTGAATATAATACTCCAGGGGAAAAAATGGACATTTAACGAAATAGAGAACTTTCAAGTATTCTTGATTAAAAGACCAGAGCTGAATAAAAAAATACAAGACTCAAGGGAAACATAAAAAAAAGAAGAAATAAGAAAGAGAAAACAAGAGATTTGATAAGGTTAAACTGTTTATATTTCTATGTGGCAAGATAACATTTGTAACTCTAAGAACTTTATTAGTATAAGGGCAATTAGAAAGAGTATCTATCTATCTATCTAGACAGAAGGTGCAGATATAAGGTGATTTTGATGGGATGATACTCACCACCCCAAAAAAAAACCAAAATAAAGGGGTAAGAAGATTACACTGGGGGAAGGAGGGGGGAGATGGAATACAGTAAATTATCTCACATAAAAGAGGCAGGAAAGCTATTATGATAGACGAGAAGATGGGAGGTGGGACGGGCAAAGCTTAAACCTTGCTCTAATCAGAATTGGCTCAAAAAGGGAAGAACACACACTTAGTAGGATACAAGAAATCTGTCTTAGGCTAGCTATGAGGACATAAAAAGGGACCAAGATAATAGAAGGAAGATGATCAATGATCAGAGGAAAATCTGAATTTGAATCTTGCCTTGGACACTTACTGGGTATGTGACCATGGCCAAGGCACTTATCCTCTGTCTGCCTCAGTCTCCTCACCGCAAAATGGAGGTAACAGTAGAACCTATATCCTAAGGTTGTCGTAAGGATCAAATGAGAAGTCATACAAAGTGCTTTGCCAACCTTAAAGTGATGGTAGTGATGGTGATGCCAGGCCAGAGGTCGGACCTGTGGGGTGCACTGGCCCATGAGCTAAGACAGGCAGGGATGGGGGGGCGGGTGCAGCTGCTGCCCCAGCCAGTCACAGGCCAGCCTGACAGCTAGGCCTGCCCCTCCCTGGGGTGCGGTGGGGGTGGGGGGCACAAGAGAAGGAAAACAAATCAGAGATAATGAGGAAGCTCAGCCCGTGAGCCTGTCATCTCTGAAGAGCCCTGGTTGTTAGGACGACCAGCATTCTAATAATAGACTGCAAGAGCCTCCCTCCTGAGCTGCCCCAAGTTGTTATGACAACCTGGGCTCTCTGGTCCTGCTGAGCACCTCCTGCTGGGGCCAGGGATGCGGGGCTGGCTCTGGTTCTGGCCTCCTCTAACTGATTCAAAGCTGCCCCCCACCCACCCACCCACCCAGCGGCCGGCCTCTCACAGTACCAGACCATCTATGGACCTTCGCCAGGCTTCCACGTCCATGTCCTCACACCAGCCTTCCCATCACACTACCCTCCACATCTGGCTCCACTGAAGCCTGATGGCTGGTGGGACATTTGCAGTGTTTAAGCTATGGACCGTTTAAGCTAAGGGCCCGGGGGCAACGACGGGGTTCAGTGCATAGAGTGCTGAACACAATTCGGGAAGAGCTGAGTTCAAATCCTGCCTTGCTGCGTGACCCTGGGTAAGTCATTAAACCTCCATTTGCCTCAGTAAAATGTGTTGGATTTGATGGCTTCTGAGTCACTTAACCCTATTTGCCTCAGTTTCCTCAACTGGAAAATGAGATGGAAAAGGAAATGGCAAACCACTCCCAGTACCTTTGCTGAGAAAATCCCAAATGGGGTCACAAAGAGTCGGACGAAGCTGAAAAATGCCTGAACTGAAAGGTCCACTCTGTCTCTAAGTCAGTGATTTCCCAGGCACCTTACAACTGCTCAGTGGTTCCAAGAGATGCTTATCAGGGCTCAAGGCCTCCCCCTCCCCCTCACTGCTAAAAGCAATCACAGCATCTGCTTACTGATTGGTCCAGCCTGGCACTCTTAATCAATCATTAATCACAATAGAATGCCAATAACTCGGTGGCTCCCATGGCTGCTAGAAATGTAGGCCAGGATTCTTTCCCTGGCTCTTGGCCAGCATGGCCCAGTGAAATGAGTCCCGGACAAGGATTTAGGGGATCTGGGTCCGGATCCTGGCTCTGCTGCTAATTACTGGTCCGTCTGATCTTGGACCCGTGTACCCCCCTCTCTGGGCCTCAATTTCCCTCTTCTGTAAAATAAAGGAATTGGATTAGATGACCCCCAGATGGCCCCTCGATTTCTAAATCTGTCATTTAACCTCAACCTCAGTTTTCCCCATCAGCAAGATGGGAATAGCAACACGAACCACCTACATCTGCTGGTCTTTGCAAGGAAAGTATTTTGTGAATCATAAAGTGCCGCAGAAATGGGAATCGCTGGGCTCCTGCTCTAAGCCTAACTCACTGCATGGGGATCAAGAAGTCCTTTAACCTCCGAGTGCCCCCATCCATCAAACAGAAAATCAGTCACTCCTTCCTGCCCTGGCTATCTCATTGGGGGGCGGGGCAGTGGTTGGAGAGACCAGCTTAGATCAATGGTATTCAGCTGCTTTGGAACGGCTGATGCTCTCTAGGGCAATTCCGAGGGGTGTCCCTCCCCATAGGTCCTGTTACCCCTGGTCAGGGGGCAGGAGCCAGATTTCTGCAGATACTGGCGTGAGGGGTGCTGTCCCTCAGGACCCAGTGCATGGGGGTTGAGCCCCCTCTGGGTCACCATCAGTCTCACACCTTGTCCAGATGGCTTCCTCCCCATTCCCTCTGGCTTGTTCAAGGCCCCACAGGAGGACTGCGTTGATGACATTTACAAGGCAGCTGAAAAACAGGCTTCCCCTCCCTCTGTCTCTCTCTCTTTCTCTCCTTCCCTCCCTCCTTTTCTCTTTCCCTCTGCTTCCCTCCTTCCTTTCTTCTTCTTCTTCTCTTTCTCTCCTTCCCTCCCTCCTTTTCTCTATCCCTATGCTTCCTTTCCTCCCTCCCTTCTTCTTCTTCTTCTTTTTCTCTCTCTTTCCTTCCCTCCCTCCTTTTCTCTATCCCTCTGCTTCCATTCCTCCAGCTTTTTTCTCTTCTCTCTCTCTCTCTCTCTCCCTCCCTCCCTCCTTCCCTCCTTTTCTCTATCACTCGGCTTCCCTTCCTCCATCTTTTCTCCTCTCTCTTTCTTTTCTCTTTCCTCTGCTTCCCTCTTTCCTTTCTTCTTCTTCTTCTTCTTCTTCTTCTTCTTGTTCTTCTTCTTCTTCTTCTTCTTCTTCTTCTTCTTCTTCTTCTTCCTCCTCCTCCTCCTCCTCCTCCTTCTTCTTCTTGTTCTTGTTCTTGTTCTTGTTCTTCTTCTTCTTCTTCTTCTTCTTCTTCTTCTTCTTCGCTCTCTCTCTCTCTCTCTCTCTCTCTCTCTCTCTCTCTCTCTCTCTCTCTCTCTCACCTCTTACCATCTCTCTCCCTCTCTCCTCATTCCCTTTTCCCAATTTTCTCCCTCCTCCACTCCAAAGACCCATTGAAGTAAAAGTCAAACATGGGAACAGATTGGTTCACTGTGTAGCTATAGTCAGAGAGGCCGCTGTGTGCCTAACACCCCCAGACAGGGAATAGGTCATCGAAAGCAGGAACGTTTTTCTTCCTTTGGATAAAAGCATGTTACAGGTGCAGAGATGTTCTAGATAGGTCCGGGCTCTGCCCCCTGGGACAGGCAAAGAGGGGGCATCACATTCTGCCTCCTCCTAGAATTGCTTATAGATTGGTTTCCTCTCCCCAAGGACTATGGACTAAGGATCCCTTAAGGGAGGAACAACATCTCCTTCCCAGCACCCAGTTGTGATTTTAATCATAAAACATTAGAGCTCAGAGTTGGAGGGACCTCGGAGGGCATCTGCTCCAACCCATCCATGCCTGAAACAGGCATCCCTTCCACATCATCCTGGAGCAAACGTTCAGAGAGAGGGGAGAGGGAGGGATGGAGGAGGTAGCTCAGGACAAGCAAAGCGATGAGAACAACTGCTTTGGAGGACAAAGTCAGAGGAGCCTTGCTTTACCAAACTTTACCGGTCTGCTCGTTTACCATGGAGTTATTTTTTTTAATAGAAAAGGGCCTCACACACATCTTTCTGTTAACCATACTCATAGCTTGAAACTGGGAGTTCAGACCATGAAATATCGGGGCTCCAACCAGCCCTTGGTTAAAGTGCATCCTGAGTGAAATTTTAGTTCTAGGGGTGGGGGAGGAGGTGGTGGCATCAATAAACCCCTTGAAAGCTGAATTTCCAGATCTATAGATAAAATAGCTGTGAGGGCTGGGAGGCCTCTATGGGGCTGGGGCCTCCAGGGCAGGTTCTGGAGCAGGACTGGAGGCTACATCTGGGAGGCAGAAGAGAAGGAGGAGGCAGGGGGCCCGGTGCTAGGCCTTCCTTACCCTTCCTTACCTTATTCTCCAGCCTCTCTATGAGCTCAGCTAGGCGGCTGATCTGCGCTTCCAGCCCCTCCTCCTTGGTGTCTGGGGAACCTGAGTGGGAAAAGTCGAAGAGTTCATTCATGGCTGGGGAGCCATGAATGGTGGTATAGGGGATGAGGAGCCAGCAGTGAGCTAAGGGTGAGCGGGCCCAGACCAGAGCTGGAGGCATCTCCCCAGACATGCATCTGCAGGGGCTGTCTCCCATGGCTGGATGCTCTCCTTCATTACCTCTTCTTCTTCTCTTCCCTGGCTTCTTTCTAGACTTGGCCCATATCCCACCTCCTGCAGGAGGCCTGCCATGGTCGCCCTCACTACTAGCACCTTTCCTTTGAGATTTCTTTCCATTTATACCATATATATCTTGCATGGACGTAGACGTTGTCTCCATCAGAACGTCAGCTACTTGAGGGCAGGGACTATGCCTTATAGATACCCCCAATGCTTAGCACAGTGCTTGGCATCTAGTCAGCACTTAATAAAAGCCCCCTCCTGAAGGCTAGTGACTCCTACCCCCCACCCCCAAGTCTTGAGAATGTTCCATTTCAGGATTCTGCTCCAGGATGGATCTATCCTAGGTGAGAGCTTCCCTGGCCCCCTTGAGCTCCCAAGCCCCCCGCCTCCACACCGAGAGTCCTGAGCTCAGCCCCATGGTCCAAGCCCCAACAATGTGACAATCCAGGCACCTCCCATAATGGAGCGGCCCTCCAGGCCTCCCTGAGCGAACACCCCCCACCCCCCAGGTTCCACTCACCAGACGGAAAGCTCTTCCCTGGCTCAGCACTTGAGAGTCTGTGGTTGGGGGTGTACCGGGGAGCTGGGTTGCCATACCATGTATCCGCCACACCTTGGCTGGGCTTGCTGGGGTTCTGTCTGTAGAACAAGCATGGTATAAAAAATACACGGTGACTTCAGGGGAAGCATCAGATTCCTGACATGTGGGGCTGTTTCTACACTGGTCTCATCTTTTGAAGGCCAGGGGAAGGATTCAACACCCATCTCCGATCACACATTGAGAGAGCTACACTTTCTTCAGTTAGCCAAGAGGAGATACGCTACTCCCTCCCTTCAGTAGAGGCGGCTCTCTGGGCTCCAGCTTTATCCAGCCCTTGGGTTCCCAGTTCATTTGTCACATGGATTCTAGCTTCTCTAGGCATGCTTGGAACACTGAGCCTGGTGTCAGGAAGACCTGAGTTCAAATTCTGCTTCAGACATGTAGTAGCTACGTGACTCCGGGCTCATCATTCAATGTCTCTGAAACTCAGTTTCCTTACTTGTGAACTGGGTCCATAAGACCTATGGTACCTAGCTGACAGAATTATTAGTAGGAGGAAATAAGATGATGGATGCAAAGCCTCAATGTTGTCCATCCACAATCGGCTCAAGTCCTGCCATACACCTGTACTTGTGTTTGTGCTCACGTGACACAATTATTAAGCACCGACTATATACACAAACATATGCACGGACCCGTACAGAAGGCTCCTCACTGTTTCCCTCACCGTATTTGACTGGTCTGCTCCTCGATGGCCTCCACAGCACTCTCCACAGAGCTCAGCAGGGACTGGATCTGATTGGCTGTCTCCTTGAGAAGGAAGCGGGTCACAAACTGGTCCACGTTGGATCCCCCCTCGTACACCTGAGGCAAGAGGGCAGGGAACAAAGGAAATGAGGAGCACAAAGTGTGTGGGGGCATTGGGAGGTGGGGGTGTGTGTTGGAGAAGGCATATGGGGTCAGGGAAGTGGCCGCTGCCCAGCAGAGGCAGCCCACACCTCCCTCCTAAAATACCTCCCCTTACTCACCCCTGAAGAGTCAATACATTTGGTGGGGGGCAGGGCTGGGGCAACCTGTATGAAATGATTCTGTTTGAACGGCTAATAAGCATTTCTGGGACCCCAAGTTGAGCCTCCTCCTTCTCTGCTGCCTACTCCATAGTGCTCCTTAGCCCAAGTCACAGAAAATACCCTGGAATTCCTAGTCTTAGAATTGAAGATTGGGTTCAGTCTGTCAACTAGCATTTATTAAGTGCCTGCCTGAATGGGGACCCAGCTGGCCAGTTCCAGTTGGGCAACTCAGCTTGTCCTTTCCTCCCCTCTCCTCATATGGGGTATCATGCCTTACCTGAGGGTGTTCTGCCCAAAGGAAATGTAATTTTGGTGGCTGAAATCTACCTTGATAACTGGCTAGACTTCTTCTCAAAGACCCAGCCTTAAACCCAATTCACTCTGCATCTCATTGATTGGACAACAATAGGTCCCTGCCCAAGCACCACTTACTGCTTATTTGGGGGGCCCTCTTGGCTCAGAGGGAATGTAAATAGCCACTATTTCTCTTTTGGCCAGCAACCCTGAGGGTCTTCCCCTCCCAGTTTGATTTATGTACCTATTTATTTATTTAATTAAAGGGGCCATCCGTTGACTCACTTCTTAAATTCACTGAATGGGTGTTACCTCACTCAAAGTGAGAACTTGAAAAGACCTTAGCTTAAAAAGGCCAAGGTCTCCTACTTCATCCTAGGCCATCTCCAGTCATCCTGATCTATAGTTGGCCACTGGACTCAGATGGCTCTGAAAGAGAAAGTGAGGCTGGTGACCTTACACAGCGCTGTCTCACTCAAATCCAATTCAATTGCAAGTCATGTCATCATCTCCCTGATGTCATGGTCCTCCTCAAGAATGAAGGATGAACCACGTAACTGTATGCCAGACACAGTGCTAAGCTCAGGGGATACAAAGAAAGACATAAAGCAGTCTCTGCTCTTGAGGAACTCACAGTCTAATGGATAGAAGGGCAGAGAGCAGGGCTTTAGGGACTGCACTGCTACCTAGGTGTAAATATTCATCAATAGGAGAGGAGGAGGAGAGAGGGAGAGAAAGAGAGGAGAGAGGGAGGAGAGAGAAGAGGGGGGAGGGAGAGAGAGAGGGGAGAAAAAGGTAGGGAGGAAGAGAGAGAGAGAGAGACAGACAGACAGACAGAGACAGAGAGAGAGAGAAGCAGAAAAAGGGAGGGTGGGGAAAGGACCAGCTGGAAGGGGAGAGAGAGCTGTCAAAAGAGAGACAGTTAGAGAAAGATCAAGGCAGAAGAAAGAAAGACAAAGCAACACAAAGAGAGGTGGGGACACAGGGAGAAACAAGCAGAAATGGGGTAAAAAGCTAGACAAGAAGACAGTGATAATGAGAGAGAGGGAGAATCAGAGAGAAGTAGAGACAATGGCGATCTCTTCCCCAGACCAGGCAATTTCATGGACCGTTTGAGATTGCATTGTAATTGTATAGATGAAGGGGGAGGATTTGCTGTGGGTCAGATTGTCTTTTTGTAAAATTAATTAATACTCAGAAAATTACTTCAGCTTCTGATTTTTTTTTGCTGAATTATAATCACTGATTATCCTTTCCATTTAATTTTTTTATAAATGAAAACCAAATGACTGAGATCTGTTCCTCTGTGTCCCTAAGTTCTCTGACTGCACAAGTAAGTAATTTGTTGTTCATTCGTTTCAGTTGTGCCTGACTTTTTGTGGCCCCATTTGGGGTTTTCTTGGCAAAGATACTAGAGTGGTTTGCCATTTCCTTCTCCAGCTCATTTTACAGACGAGGAAACTGAGGCAAACAAGGTTAAGTGACTTGCTCAGGGTCTCACAGCTAGCAAGTGTCTGAGGCTACATTTGAACTCAGGAAGATGAGTCTTCCTGATTCCAGGCCTGGTGCTCCATCCACTGCATTAACTAGCTGCCCAATAAATAAGTAAAGAGGTCTGGAATTATCCCTTACATCAACCACAACCACCCCCTTCTCCAGTAGTGGGAGAGCAAAACAACCCAGATCCCTGAAGGCAAGCCTATGAGATTGAAAGCTCCCTCATAAGGAAAATGGTGTCTCCATCAGTCAGGATTTCATCTTCTCCCTCAGACAAGGAGCTCCTCATAAGGGCAGATGGTACCTTGGCACCTCAAGGTGCTGATGTGGCAGAGAAAAAACATCACATGGACCCCATTCTCCCCAGACAGCTAAACTAGGACAGTAACCCGACCTAATAATAATAACTCACATTTATGTATATTAATATAATACATAAAGCTTTAAGGCTTACAGGGCATCTCCTTGCTTCTGGATTCCGGCTTCCTGCAAGATTCAGCTCAAAACCTACTCCCTGCAAGAGGCTTTTCCTGGATCCCTTTCCCTGCTAGAACCTGCCTTCTGCAACGACCCTCCATTTATACAGCATGTATCTCTTTTGAACCTGGTTGTTTGCATGTTGTCTTCCCCATTCAGCTGGGAAGTCCTCGAAAGCAGAGAATGTGGGTTTTTGGTTTTTGATTTTTTTTTCATTTTTTGGATTTTTTTTTTTGTTTCTTCAGCACTTACCAGTGTGTCTGGCATACAGTAGGTACTAAATAAATACAAGTTGACTGACCTGATTCACATCGAGGTAGGGAGTACAAGTATTTTTCTCCCTGTTTCATAGATGAGGAAACTGAGGCTCAGAGGGGCGAGGTTATTTGCTCCTGGTCCTCTGGCTGGGATTTGAACTCAGAGCACCTCACTCCTGCTCTAATGCTCTCCTCACCAAACCTTTCCATTAGAATGTGAGCGGAGCCCCTTGAGCACAGAGACCACATTTCCCGCTTTCTTGTATTCCCCAGCCCTTAGCACAGTGCCTGAAGTGGTGCTTAATAAATGCTTGGGACCTCACTCTGCCTCCAGCAGCCGTATGTCTTTGTCTCTCCAGGGATGGGGAAGGAGATGCTCCTGGAGTATGGGCAAGGAGGCAGAGAGGGTAGAGTGAGCGGGAGCGGGGCGGGGCGGGGCAGTCCATCCCTTTCGTCGACGTCCCTGGGAGAGCTGCTTCCTCCCGACTCTGGGGGCTGGGGGATGGCTCCTGGGATTCATCGGGCGGCAGTCAGCTTGGCCGTCCCTCCCCTTCGCTCCCCACTCCCCAGCGATCGGCACCGTCCTCTGGTCTGGTGCAACGCCTGGTCAGGAAGCTTTGCTTCCCGAGTCTCGAAGGGAATCCCTCAGCCAGGATTGCGCTCCCCTCTCGGCTCATCAGGACTAACCCAATCAGCCACCTCTCCTAGGAGGGGGAACCCAAACCCGGTCTCTCCATCCGGGGCTTGAGAGAGTGACAGAAGCTGGCCACACAACTCTTCCCAACGTCCCCTTTCTAGCTCTGAATCTAAGACCCTCTGATCCCCGGGGCCCTGCAGAAGGTGTACATAAAACGTGCTTCCTGTTAGAATGAAAAGGAGTGGGCCTGGCTTTTCCCTATTCCCTTTCCTCTCTCCCTCCCCAATCCCACCAGCATAGGGTCAGAGGCTCTGCGGAGAAAGCTGGACATCATGCTGCATGCTTTATAAATGTTATCTCATTTGATACCCATGACAACGCTGGGAGGTAGGCATTGTTAGGATCTCCATTTCACAAACCGAAGCAGACAGTTAGGTTAAATGACTTGTCCGGAGTCGCACAGCTAGGAAGTGTCTAAGGCAGGATTTGAACTCACATATTCCCACCTCCAGGCCCAGCACTCTCTATCTAGTGGGTGCAAGCCACTTCATGGGCAGGCAGATCCCCTTGGAATTTCTCCAATAGGCCCCCTTCCAAATGGCACTTCTACTGTATCATAGTTATCCTGGGTGCAGTAGAAAAAGACTTGGGTTCAAATCCCGACTCATACTTCTGGGTTGTGTTGATTTTTTGGGGGGCACATTACTTTACTTGGCTGAAACTCAGTTTCCTCCTCTGTACAATGTGGATAATGATACTTCCCCTATGTCACAGGATTGTGGGAGCTGTTATCATTACAGAATTGAGTTGTCCCTATGTGGATTGCTATTATGGAACTCTGGAGTGGGTGTGGGTTTCCTTTAAAAGGCTCTGTAGGAAGGAGGCTGTCTACGAGGATGGTGGGCATAAACAGCCTGCAGTGTATGGTCAATGATGAGGACCTGGGCTCGAGACACGTCATGACACACCACCTAGGTCACGAAGGACTATGGAAGGGGGTGAATGAGTCATAGGTTCAGAGCACAAGGGCTTCGAGAGCTGAAATACCCAGGAGGGGTCCAGGATATGGCCCCCAACACCTTGAGCAGATCTTCCATGGAGAGTTTATGGAGGAAGATGGACCAGAATGACCCAGGATGAGGAGGCACAGATGGGTTGCACCCTCCATGAATCCCTCAAAAGCATCACAAAACAGGGCTTCCCCAGACACACGCAGCCTCTTCCATATCTATATGTCCCTGAAGAGGAAGGTGGATCGTGAGGGAAGGGCTTTCCTTCTCGGACTGGGAGCCAAGCCAGGCCATGACCCCCCGCCCCCAGTCTGCATTCTCTAGCACTAAGCACAGTGATTGGTACATAGTAAGCTCTTAATAAATGCTGGGTGATTGACTGATAGTAGTACCTTCTGCCTTTGTTGGCTTTGTACTCACCTTCTTGGTGTAGCCCATGGCCTTCAGGACGGAGTGGTTCAGGGTCTCCAGGGAGGCTAGGACATCCTCATAGTCTCCCATGTGGTCCACAAAGTAATCTAGGGGAAGGGGGAGAGGGCAAGGGGTGATCAGGGCACATCTGAACTCTGTTCTTGCATTGAGATGACAGAAAAGGCCACATTATGGCCCTAAATTGGGGAGGATGACTGAGGGTATTTGTGGGTGGGTGTAGGCAAAGGGGGCCAACGAAAGGCATCAGTGGGAAAGTAAATGCAGATAGCATTGCTTTGGGAAAGTTTCTGCATCTTCTATCTCCATTCTTATGCTCCCCTTGTCCCCTTCTCCCTTTTTTTCCTCCCTCAAAGGCCCTTTCCTCTCCTCCCGTCTAGCATCCTTCCCCACCCCACACCCATTAACCCTAGGGGCACCTACCACACAGCTCCTTGGTGTCCACATGGCTGCAGAGGGAGGGAAGAAGGGAGAGAGAATTGGAGAGTCAGTGCACTTGCATCTGCCCAACCCCAGGTGCAGGTGACAGTGAGGATGATGTTCCATTTTCATGTATTTCAGCTCAGAGCACCCTAGGATGGAACTCCTAGGTTTGAATCCCAAATAAAGGGGGAAGAAGGCCAGTAGCACCTAAGAGGCAACACCATGTGGTGGACTGGACTTGGCATCAGCAGACTCAGGTTCAAATGCCACTTCAGATCCTTGCCCTGAGTAACCCCAGGCAAGTCCCTTAAAAAACAACACACTTCTATGTGATTCTGTTTCTTCAACTGCAAAATGAAGGGGTTAAATTCAATGGTTTCTAAGGTTCCTTCCAGCTTTAATTCTATGATTCTATGGGATGGGAGGGTCCCACTCAAAAGCAAAATAGTCTCTGCTTTTGGTCTACCATTAGAGTGACTAACAAACAACAAGGGGGAAGGGGGAGGGGATTATTTCCAGATAGGACTGGTTAAAATCTATAGATGTTCCCTGGGAGGACCCTGAGGGTGCACTGGTCCTGTTCCATAAGCACATTACACCCCAGCCATAGAATGTTAGAGCTGGACAGGACCTCAGAGGCCACCAGATTCAATGTTGGTATTTTACAGATGAGGAAACTGAGGCATGGAGTTGTTAATTGATTAGCCCAGGGTCACATGCCACTTCCTGAACCCAAGTCTGCCTGATTCCCAAACCGGAGTTCTCCCTACATGACTCGTCACCTTTAGAACTGAGCACCAAAGGGACAAAAGAGGATGAGTCATTGGACACTGGATGGAGAGACAAGGGGCCTAGCAAATTCCTCCTTGAAAGGATCCATGGCTTTGAGATCAGCCCCATTTGGCAGGGTCAGGAATGATGGTAATGCAAATGGGAATGTCTGTGAGCTTCTGTTCTCACTCAGCCGAGAAATGCTTGACAGGTGGCCTGTGTGAGGCAGGCAGAATTCCCCACCACTGAATCCCCCACAGGGGGAGAGATGAAAGAAGATGATGCAAACTGCTGAGAGAAAGTGGAAGTTCAGAAAGGGAGGGATGTGGAGAGTGAGGGAACCTGTTGTCAAGAAACCGGAGAGAGAAAACAGCAGGAGATGATGGAAGCAAAGGCTGCCGGAGGGGGCCAGAAGAAAGGGCTGGACAGCAACAGAGTCAGGGCTGGCTGGGGAAGAGTCAGACTTGTTCCTGGACAACCAAGGGGAGCCTGGCTGGCAGCCTGGCTGGTCAGGGGTGGACAAAGGGTATGTAGGGCCTAGACTAAACTCAATGAAAAGACCTACGGAAATCAGCCAGAAAGTAATCTGATCCTTCAGTGACTGACCATCATTGGTCCTCTTCAAAAATGAACAACAACCATCTGGGGAAGAGAGTAAGAGCAAGGGGAAAGAGAAAATGAGCTTGGGGGAGAGAGACTTAGTCAGAGGCAAACGAATGCAATCCAAGGGCAGACAGAACCACTGAGTCAGGATTCAGGCAGCTTCAGAGGCAGCTGTGAGTAGATATCGGAGCCAGCAAGGAAGGATGGAGAGACCTAATGATGAGACTGAAGGAGTGAGTTGGCCAACCTTGAAATGAAATCTACAGAAAACCCTATGAGCATCAGATCATTCTGTTAAGAGGAGTTAACTGAATTCTAAGACTGCACCCATAACTCACACACATACACACACACGCACACACACACGTATATTTATATGTATGTATATATACTCCAAGACTTTTAAAATTAAGTTTTTAATTGATACTTTTAACATGTAGATTTCCCATTGTATCCCTCTTCTTCCCCATCTCCTGAGATTTTTTTCAGTCAACAGTGTCCAACATCCAATATCCAACATCCATCCATCTGTCCATCCATCCATCCATCCATCCATCCATCCATCCATTCATCAAGGCTGTCCTGACTGTCCCAGAATATACTGTCTTTATCGATCATTTGTTACTTACCCATTCATTTCCTCCTTCATTCATTTATTTACTTATTCACTGTGCCAGGTGCTGATGGGGATACAAAGGTAAACTCCTTAGGGCCAGGAACAATTTCATGTTGGTCTCTAACTTCAGAGCCTAGAACATAGTTTGCTTAAGAGATGTTTCCTGATTTAAATTGAATAGTTTCTGATGTCACAGAGCTTACCATCTGATATTATTGCTAATTACCTTTATATGTGCCTAAGTCTTGTCTCCTCGATTAGTCTATGAGTTCCAAGAGGGCAGAAAGTGTCTGTCTATCTATCTATCTATCTATCTATCTATCTATCTACTTATTCGGTAGCCCTCACAGGGCCAGGTATGAGGCTGAGCACAAACCAGCCTCAACAAATATATATGTATCATGGTGAGTTTCTCTACCTGTAGCAAAATGGTTCTGGCTGCGCCCATCCTGAATGATTCAAGGTGTGTTGTACCAAAGGGGTGCTATGTGGGAAGGGTCTGGAAAGAAGCAGAAGGGAAAAGCTTTGATCTCAAGGGCACTCTGCTGTGTATGGCAGGAAAAATCAATTTCACTTGGATGGTGACTGAATGGCTGAGCAAGCAACATTCTATTCAGGAAGCTCCAGGACCATCATAGAAGTGCCTGGCATGTAAAAAGTTCACCCATCTCAACTCCCATGACCCAAACCTTCACTCGAGGGATATCATCACCTACTAGTGCTCTACCTCCACAATCCAGAGCTGTGACAATGTCCTGTGCTTCACCCCTCCCTAGATGTATACTTTGTTCTCCCCCAGTCTCTAGTCACTCTACCTTTCCCTGCTTTCCAAGCCATCAACCCTTGCTTTGTCTTAACATTCCTCTGTTTCTAATCTCGATCTGATCATTCACCCATTTAATTTTACACTCTTCTCTACCTTCAAATCTGATTGCCTCGTTTGATCAATACCCATTCCTTTCAGATTCCTACTATTTTGCCTTCTCCCCTCTTACTCTGGTGCATTGACATACATTGACAGAAGAAGTCAGGGATCCATTTTGACTGGTCCACTATGAAAATGTTAGCTAATTTCAACTGGGTCCTCACCGCTGCATGGCAATCCTATAGCTCCCTGATTAACCATCACTCTCTTTCAAGGTATCTGTTCTGAATCTTCTCTTCTCAAGGCACGTACATCATCTCCATCCTTACTCTCTCAGCAGAAGACACTGTCTCATATTTTACCAACAAAACAGAGGCCATCTGTCATTAGTCCCCCTTTCTCCTTAATTCCATACCTCAAATACATTAAGCAATAGTTCGCCCTTCCCTATTCTTTTGTTCCAGTCTCTGAAGAAGATGTATCCCTTCTCTTTGTCAGAATGAACCCCTCTTCTTCTCCCTACTACCACCTACTGCAATAGTCTCCTAAATGGTCTCCCTGATTTCAGGTTCTTCCCTCTCGAGCAATCCTTCATACAACTGTCAAACTGATATGCCTAAAACACAGGACTGCCCATGTCACTCCTCTGCTCAAGAATTCTCACAGGCTCCCTGCTGCCTCTAGGATAAAATACAACACCCCCGCCTTGTGTCACATAAAGCCCTTCACAATATGCCTTCAACACATCTTTCCGAATTATTTCCTGTTGTTCCTTCTATGTTCCATCCAATCTGGCCTACTTGAGGTATCCTATGCACAACATTCTGTCTCCATCTTCTCTGACTTTTCATGGGATGGCCGCCATGTCTGGAATATTTCCTACCTCTGCTTCTTGGAATCCCTACCTCCATTCAATGATCTTCTCAAAGGCCATCTCCTACATTCCTGCGCACGCAGCTCCCTTAGGAATTATTTTACATGTATACTTATCAGCATATGTTGTTTCTCCTCAGTAGAATATAAGCTTCTTGAGGGCAATGATTGTTCTGTTTTTGTCTTTGTGTCCTCAGTGCCTGGCATTTGGCACTCAGCACAACAATGCTGGTTGACTAGCTAACTGACATAGTAGAAACTTAATGAATGTTCACTGAATTGAATAAAAGAGTCCTTGGGTCGGGCCATTGGTCAGGGAGTACATGGGGAGGATGAGGGAAGGATCCTGAAAAGCTAGGTCAAGGAGAGTAAGCCCTCAGACACTTGGAGCTTGGGAAGGAGAGACCACTGAAGACAGACTTTCAAAAGAGTCCCCATGAAAAAGATTTGGGGGTTTCAGTGGATTGCAAACTCAATATGAGTCAATAGGATGTTGGTGTTGGTGTTGAGTCATTTTTTAGTCATGTCTGACTCTTCATGACCCCATTTGGGGTTTTCTTGGCAAAGATACTGGAGTGGTTTGCCACTTCCTTCTCCGGCTCATTTGACAGATGAGAAAACTGGGGCAAACAGGGTTAAGTGACTTGCCCAGGACCACATAGCTAGGAAGTGTCTGAGGCTGGATTTGAACTCAGGAAGATGAGTCTTCCTCACTCCAGCCCCAGAGCCCTATCCACTGCAGCAGCCCATGATAGGGTCAAAAGGGTACATGGTACCTAAAAAGACTAATGCTATCTCAGGCTACATTAAGAGAGATACAGTGTCCAGAATGAGGGGAATAATAGGTTAGATAGATATAGATATATACACATACACACATATACATAGATATGTATGTATATATACATATATGTGTGTATATAGATGGATATATACATATATGTGTTTATATATGTATGTGTGGCTAGATAGATAGATATCTTCTGCATTGTTCAAGGCATATCTGGTTCTGGGCTCCGTGTTTCTGGAAAGACATAGATCACTGGAGAGCATCCAGAAGAGAGGAAACAGAAAGATGAGAAGCCTAGAGGATCCGTGATATTGGTAATCTCTTGAAAGAAACAGGGATGTTTATGCTGGAGCAGAGAAGGCTTAGGCAGATCCTGACAGAATGGCCAGATTTACTCTACTTGGCCCCAGAGGAGAGAACCAGATCTAAGCCTTTGTTGGAGGTCATTGAGCAGAGGAAGGAGGACTATGGGTTGAGGAGGTTGCTGGAGGGATTCTTAATCAGGTTGGATGAGAAAGCCTCTGAGGTCCCTTGCAACTCTTAGATTCTGTGATTCTATGATCTCATAGGATAGTTGAGGGCCTGGCATGGGTTACTCAGAACCTAGGAGAGTTAACCTCAACAATTTATGGCTCTCTGACACAGGGTGGGGATGGCTTCAGAATGAAGTAGCAACAGACTTCTGGGACCATACCTAGTCCACCGCCACCCCTAATCCATATGTTCCTAAGAGATTCCTTTTTCTATACTTCTTTCCTCAAGGCCTTTATTTTCCCATTTGCAAGTTGAGGAAATAGATCCTGGTCTTCACTCTTAGAAGGAGGTTGGGAAAGGTTTCAGATATATGGACCCATCAGTCACAACAGAAGCAACATGGGTCCTCTAAGGTCCCTTAATATTTTGTGAATCTTGTCCAGTGTAATCTATAATTCCTTGAAAAGTGACTTTTGAACAAGCTACTGTTTTTAGATTAAAGAAGCTACCTTCCGCTAGTGAGGAAAATTGAAAATCATCATACGAGAATGGTTGTCTTTCTCACCCCAAACCATGCATCTGGATAGGTGTAGCTACAAAGCCGTGGCTGCCATGGGCTGTGAGTGGTTCTAGGCTATATGAACAGCCCCGTGTTGGGGAAATGTGAGGACTCACTTGGTATTATCAGAATCAATCGTGTGAAAGAGCTTCTCAAGTTCTTCTTCATTAAGGACGCCATCTGAAAAAAACAACTGGAATTCTTCCAAGGACAGCTTCCCATCATCTGGAAGAAAGAAGACATGAGGCATGAAGGGTCTGGAGACAAAGAGCAACTCTGTGATCCATTGGGACTGAGGAGCAAGGAGAATGGAAAGCCATGTAATCCCCAATGAACAAAACCCCCAATCACAAGCTCAGAGAGCACTCTCACACTAGAGATGATTCCGAAATCCTGAAAATCCCAAACCTGAATAATTTCCAATCAACAGACAATCTCCCAAACCCAGGCAATGCCCCCAATATATAGATAGTCCCCAAACTTCAAGTTCTTCCCCTAAATCCTGACTTTTGGGGTATATGTTCCTGATTACTAATTTAGGGGCATGGGGATCCCACTCCCACCCTCAGCTGTCTCCCATACTATAGTATAGGGGCACCATACATCAATTCTTTCCCAACTGTGGTAAAGTCCAGGCCTGGGCCTAAGGAGAGTGTGCCCCCATCTGTCCATCTTCCTTCTCTCTCAGACTAGCCTTCTGTCCTTTTTCTTATCACCATATTACCAGGTCCCTCCTTTCCCTCTACAATGGGACCAGCCAGGGTTTGGTCCTCTCTTATCTCAGACTGCTCTGGCCCCTGCTTCAGGAAAGGCAGGCCTTGAGCTACTGCTTGAGAAAGATTTAATTAGCAGGAAGAGAGACTCTGGTCCAATCTATCTTTCTTCCAGCAGCTCTGAGGCTATAGACACAAAAGTCATAAGATAATAGCACCAGAACTAGAAGGACCTCAGAGGCCATTTACCCCAAGCCCTTCATTTTACACATGGGAAACGTGAGCCCCAAGGAGGTGAGTGACTCCCCCAATGTCACACAAGCACTGAGCATCTGAGACAGGATTTGAACCCGGGCCCTCTCACTTTGAAATCTGAGCTCTTTCCACTGTCTACTGCCTCCCATTAGGAATAAGTTCTTTGCCCAGATCTCCATGGAATAGTTCCCCTCTGCCTATGAAGCCAGAACTCATTCTGGATGCTTCATGAGTCTGCAAAGACATGGGAAATTTGAATAAGATTTCCACAGGGCTCAGAAGCAAACCCTTGACCCAGAGTGAGACACAGGGGCTCAGTATCAGAATCCCACTCTTGTTCTTCTCAGCCTGAGCTGGGTTTTAGGAGCACAGGCTTCTTTTGAGTTTATTTCTGGTCCAACCGACTGTCTCAACAGCTTCCAATCCTGGGTGAGGGTAACTGGCTTTTCTCCTCCAGGGAGATGGCCCTGTAGGCTCTAGATAGGGTACACAGATGAGCTTCCATCTTCTCCATCTGCTCATCCCCGACACTCCTTCCTCCCCCCTCCCCACTTTGGCTCCTTCCCTCCTCTTCTCTTCCATTACCCCCAGGGACTGGTAGGCACAGATGTTAGAATCACCTCTCCATCCTTTATGAGATCAGAGACCACCCCACCAAGAGGGTCCTGTGACCTTTGGCCAGTTATCTTGGGTAGCTGGGGAGGAGGACCCTAGCAGTATACAGTTCTCTCAGACAAACATTAGGGATTGGGCAGAGGGCCCTTAATAACTCCCGAGGTGGTTTGACCTGAATCTCTTCCTTGATGTGCTATGAAATCCATCCATTTCTTTTCTGTTCCTTGAGACACTGAGAACTGTACCTCTCTATCTGACTCATTATCTCATTACCTCCCTCACTTTCTTTCTTCCTCAAACTTCTCTTACTTCTGACTTGACTAGGTCTGTGGCCACCACTATTCATCTGGGACACTGAATTCAAAATCTTGCATTTCTCTTAGATTTTTCCCCTCTCTGTTACCCCAAGGTCCATGTGACTTTTCTGTCCCACTTGCAGCTGAAATCTCCTCTATATGTTGTTATCCACACCTTCCTCCCTGCCCCAGTTAGAACATGAATTCAGTCAATAAACATTTATTAAGCACCTACATTGTACCAAGTGTGCTAACTCCTTGAGCTCAAAGTGCTTTGCATAATAAGTGCTAAATAAATGCTTTTTCATTCATTCATCTATAGCCAATCACATCAGCTCCTATCTCAACACCACTCATATTCACTTCCTCCTCTCTGATTCCAAAGCCATCATTCTCAGCTATTACCCCCTTCCTGGATTATTGCAAATAGCTATCTCACAGTATTTACCACCTCCACTGTCTTCCACTCCAATCTATCCACCAGACTACTACCAACATCATCTCCGTTAGAAATAGATCCAACCATGTCACTCCTCTGCTCAAAAGTTTTTGGTGGCTCCCTATTACCTCCAGGATAAAGTTTAAACTCCACAACCTCCTATTCAAGGCCCCCATAATCTAGTACCACTCTATATTTCTAACTGTCTCTACCACCCAAATTCTGGTCTTAAACTGGAATCACTCGACATCCCCTAGATGTTTTCTGTGCTCTCAAGCCCCAATGTCTTTGCTTAAATTGGCGCTCATGCTTGGAATGTCTCTCACCCTCATCATCGGTTGAACTCATAACCAACTTTTAAAGCCCATTTCACATGCCACATTCCCCCTAATAATGTTCCTTCCCTCCCAAACCCAAAATGATGCTTTTCTCCGCACCTCACTAATGCCTTTATCACACAATATTATTACAATACTTATCTGCGTTAGTGTCTTCTAGACTGTAAAGTCTTGGAGCGCAAGGACCAGGGTCTTAACTAAACCCCAGCACAGTGTTCTGCAAACAGTAGGGGCTTAATAAATGTCTGTTATGCTTCACATTCCTGGTATGAAAGTTGAGTCTGCTACAGATAGTGATAGGGGAGAGGAATCTTTCTTCGCATGTCTTCAGAAGCTAATTTCTATTATTTTGAGCTATTCCAGGAGACCAGTTAGGTTTTGGACTCGAAGAAAGGGGATGTTTACCCTTCAAAGCACTCTGGTGGGCTCTTTTCCTCCCTACAAGGGCTCTGTCCACACCTTCCACAGGATAGGGGGAGAGGGCCCGGAAAAGAAAGGATGAGGATAAGTGCGGAGGAGGAGAGGATGGAGGAACCATGACCTGGGGTCTCTGTCTCATCTTGCTTCTCTTTCTCCTCCTTTCTAACCATATCTCTGATCTGGGGTCTCAGTCCAGTGATCAGAGATAACATGAAGAGCCAAGATGGAGAGAGTGGACCCAAGAGCATTCATGCCCAGGGACAAACCAGAAGCCTAGTGAATCCACATCTAATTAGGGGGAAGAGTCACCAAGTCAGTGAAATGGCTTCGGTTGGACCACGGTGCTGGCATCCTTACACAGAATCGGCTTCAAGCATACGTGTATTCAAGTGTATCAGAACTAACGAAGTGAGACCAGTGCCTTTGCTAACAAGCTGGGGCTGGCAGCTTCCGTAACAAGCTGGGGCCGGCGGCCTTACTAACAAGTGAGGGCTGGTGGCAGCTTCTGTGGTGCGTGACCTTTCAAATGCCAAACTCCTTATTTTAAAACACACACATACACACACACACACACACACACACACACACACATACTTTTTGTCTCACATGTCTGTACTGTGGGGAAGCATGGATAGCATTGCTCACTGTCTCTGGCTGGCTCTGACATGGATGGTTCCAATTCCTCTTAGGTGGCCAAGCCTCTCATCTCTCTCCCTTCACCACTCCCCTGCCTCTTCCCCTTTATCTTACAGCACTACCCGCCCCACCTCACCCCCACTCCCCACCCCAAACCACCACTTCAACCTCGGTCTAGTTCATTCTCTTTCTCCTGGAGAAGGAAAGTGAGAAAAATGATTATTAATAATCAATTATGGAGGGGGGAAGCCATGCTTTTTCCTTGTCCTATTTCCTTGTTCAGAGCCCAGCCTTTAGAGGGCATTTCTGACCTCTGCCAAAAATTCACCCCACCTAGCCCATTATCTAAGGTGAATTCCTGCCCAGTGTGTTCCACTCATGCAAGTTTGGGTGGAGGTAGATTCTTTGTCTAGACTGCCCAAGGCTGGGGGTGGTCTGGGTGTACAGATAGTCTCTTTGTCCAAGAGTGATGTGATGTCACTGTCTCAACCTCTCATTGGAGTGAACTCACTTTTTACTGTAATATTCATTTTCTCATTAATTGTTAACCAGAGTTGATCGCCACCCTTAAGAACACCTACTCTTCCAAGGGCATATAAACTACAAGTCCACCACCCATGAGGGGTCTCTGGAATTCAAGAGTGCCACTAACCTCTTCTTTAACAAAATGACTACCCAGAAACTACGTCTCTCCAACTTTTTAAACACCACAAAAGAATATAAGCATTTATAAAGCACCTCCTATGCCAGGCCCTGTACTGTGTTTTTTTTTTTTACACATATTATCTTATTTGATACTGAGTCCCACAAATTTTCCATTGGAACCAGGGCAAGCCCTTTGCCTTCTTGGGCCCTCAGTTTCCCTCTCTGGAAAATAGGATTGGGGACTAGACAGATAATCTCTAAGGCCTCTCTTTACTCCAAATGTTCTGATTGCTCCAAGCAGACATGTTCAAAACCAAACATATCAGTTGTCTAACACCACAAAATGAGCTCCACTCTGGGACATTCCAATTTCCATCAATGACACATATAATTACTTTCTCTGCCAACCAGGCTAGAAAGCCTGCTTTGTCTTAGTCTTTTCCCTTCTTCCTCCTTCCCAACATTCCAAAAGTCCCTAAGGTCTTATGGTAACTGACAATTTTGTACCCACCCTTTTCTACTCATCTAAACTGCTGGAGTGCCCACCTAAATGGCTGTTCTAACTACAGTCTTTCTCTAAACCAGAACATGCCAAGCATCTTCCTAATACATAGCACTAAACATGCCACTCTTCCTCAAGAACCTCCAGTGGGTCCCAATTATTCACTACATCTAAAGGCACAAACTCCTTAGACTGTCATTCAAGACCTTGTGCATCTGACCTCAAACTGTCCCTATATCCGAGCCTCCCACAGCTCCCTGGGCGAATCCCTGTCTAGTCTGGGCTGGTCTCTTTCCCATCCATCATGATAATTCCTGCCTCCATAGTCTGCCTGTCTGCTCCCCTGTTCCCCGTACTATTCCAAGTACCCATCCTGTCTAGTTCTCCCTGTATTGTTCTAATCTACCAGTTGTCCTAAATCCTGCGCAAGTCCACCTACTTTCAGAAGGTGAGAAAGTGGATAGAGTACCAGTCCTGATGTCAAGAAGACTCATCTTCCTGAGTTCAAATCTAGCCTCAGACTCTTACTAGCTGTGTGACCCTGGGCAAGTCACTTAACCCTGTTTGCTCATCTGTAAAATGAGCTGGAGAAAGAAATGGCAAACCACTCCAGTGTCTTTGCCAAAAAACAAAACAAAACCCAAATAGAATCATGAAGAGTCAGACCCGACTGAATGTCTATACTTTGGGAAGCATTCCCTGACTATTCCAGACCACAGAGATCTCCCCCTTCCTGAACTCTTACAACACTTAGATGAGGATCAGGCACATTAAGCTTTGGGTACATACACCGTGATGTCACTGTTCCCTGTGTTAGTCCCGTCTCCATCCAGGTCTAGACAACAAGCTTCCACAGAGCAGAATTTGTGGGGGATTTAAAGCTATTCTAGGGAAAAGATAAGGATCAAAAAAGGGACAGGCCCAGTGGCTGGAGGAGAGGGGACAGACAGACAGAAGGCAAAACCACCCAGCCCTCACTTTGCTTCTGTTTTCTTTGCAAAGGAGAATGAGCAGAACATAAATGGCTAACAAGGAAGCATCTCAAGTCACCATGACCAGACAAGCTGCATCCCAAGATGCTGAAAAAGGTAATTTTCAGTGCTGAATGTGATTGTTGAGTCACTTTCACTGACATTTGAAAGATCTTAAGGAACTAGGAAGGTGCCACAAGACTGGGGAAGGAAAAATTTTGCCTCGATTTTCAAAAAAAGGAGACTAGAGATTGTAGTAAGAAGCCAACTCAATTCAATTCAGTAAGTATCTAAGTGCCTACTGTGTGAAAGGCACTGTATTACTGTATAGGAGGTTGGGGATATAAAGACAGAATGAAAGACACTCTCTGCCCTCAAGTGGCCTCCATTCTCCTGAAGAAGACAGGGCACTTGCAGAGATAAGGATGCCATCAACCAACTTGGATAGACTTAGCCTCTTCTCAGCAATACAATGCTCTAAGACAATTCCAAAAGATTCATGATCCGCACCCAGAGGAATAACTATGGAGTCTGAATGCAGATCAGGGCAGACTATTTTCTAATTTTTTTGCTTTTTTTTTTCTTTCCCGTGGTTTTTCCCTTTTGTTCTGATTCTTCTTTTGTAACATGACGAATGTGGAAATATGTTTAGTATGATTGTATGTATACAGCCTATATCAGATTGCATGCCATCTTGGGGAGGTGGGAGGGGAGGGAGGGAGAAAAAAAATTTGGAACTCAAAATCT
This sequence comes from Trichosurus vulpecula, assembly GCF_011100635.1. NCBI lineage: Eukaryota > Metazoa > Chordata > Mammalia > Diprotodontia > Phalangeridae > Trichosurus > Trichosurus vulpecula. The sequence continues at coordinate 381,859,901 of NC_050575.1, read as the reverse complement.
TATTAAAGTGAATACTGAAAACTATCTTTACATGTAATTAGAAAAAAATAAAATACTATTAAGTGGAAAAATTAATAAAATTTTTTAAAAAAGGATGTCACTGAGCTTGACTTTGATTCTTGCGGGGGGGGGGGAATAAAATGTATTATTAAATGAATTGTTGGTGAACATCTACAAAGGAATCTGGGATCACTATAGTCAAGATTAAATCATTTCCTCTTCTGACACGGTGACTAGATGGATAGATCAGGAGAATGCTATGGGCGTGCTTTCCCTAGATGTAAGCAAAGCATGTGATAGTCTTTTATGTTATTCTCATAGAAAAGACAGAGAGATTGTGGGTCAGATGACAGAGGTTAGGCGGATTTGGAAATGGTCGAGTGACTGGATACAAAGAGAAGCTATTAATTATTCAGTGCCAACTTGGAAGGTGGCCTTCAGCAGAATGGGCCCTTGGCCCTGAGCTGTTTAATATTTTTATTAATGACTTGGACAAAGCAGTAGATAGCCTTGACTATCCAATTTGGAGGTAGCAGGGAGCTAGGGAGGATGGTTTACAAGCGGGATATCAGAACCTACAAAAGGCTGCTATACTGGGCCAAATTTAAGCAGCTGAAATTTAATAGGGATGAATGCAAAGTCTTAACATTTGTGTCTGAAAAAAAATCAGGTGCATGAGTACAAGATGCAGGAAGCATGACTAAATAGCAGTTTGTGTGGAAAAGATCTGGGGGGGGGAGTGGGTCCTAGTAGGTTGCAGGCTCAAAATAAGTCAACCAGCACACATTAAGTGATGCCATCCACTATGCTAAGTGCTGGGACACAAAGGCAAAAAGAAAGACAGTGCCTGTCCTCAAGGAGCTCCTATCCTAATGAGAAAAGCCAACACATAAAAAAGAGGTAAAAGTGGGGGGAGGGGTGGGAGAAGGTATCTATGCTGTGGCATGGTGGAGAGAGAAGTCCAGAGAGTCAGGAGTGGAGGCTGGAGAACAAAAAAGAGTTGAGTGAACATGGTTGGCCACTTTATTTTCCCTAAAATGGAGATTTAGGGAGGAATTGAACAATCGAAGGAAGGGGTGCCAGGCATAGAGTGGTCTTCCAGGGTGAGAATGATGCTGTGGTATGGTGGAGAATGCGGTATGGAGAGTCAGGAGTGGCGCTAAGAGAGGGATGAAGGAGTGAACACTGGTAGGTGCTGGGATGGGGATGTGGTATCATGCGGCAGGACCTAGGTGGGAACCTGAAGAAGACACCTTCTCCCCCACCACTGACCCAAAAAGGAGCTCTGCCTTGGGTGGGCAAATAGGATAGGCTTCATCAGAGGATGAAGAAAAGAAGAGAAGGAAGAGGAGGAGGAGAAGGAGGAAGAGGAGAGGGAAGAGGAGGAGATGTCTATCTTAGACTGAATTATGAGAGCTATGGCATCCAGGATGCTAGGGCTAGGAAGCCTAGTCTGTGTCTTCATCATGTTATATCTCTGCCCAGGGCCCTGATCAGATCAACTCTGGATTATGATGTTTGGTTCTTGCCTTCAAATCTTAGGAAAGAAATTGATAAATTGGAGAGCATCAAAAGGAGGACAAATGAGAATGGTGAAGGGGCTTGGGATTATGCCACATGTGAGCTAACTAAAAAAGCTAGGCACTGCAGTGGATAGAGTGCCAGCCCTGACATCAGGAAGACCCGAGTTCAAATCTGGCCTCAGACAGTTACTAGCTGTGTGACCCTGGGCAAGTCATTTAACCCAGTTTGCCTCAGTTTCTTCATCTGTCAAACGAGCTAGAGAAGGAAATGGCAAACCTCTCCAGTATCTTTGTCAAGAAAAGCCCAAATGGAGTCACCAAGAGTCAGACACAATTAAACAAGGATGAAGAGAAGACTTGGGGGGTGAGGAGAGCTATTTTCAAGTGTCATGTGAAAGGGGAGTCTGAATTATTCTGCTTGGTCTCAGAAGGTTACAAAGAGGAAGAGGATTTCTGGAGGATTTTGGGGAGGATTTAGTCAATAAATAGTTATATAACCCTTTAAGGTTTGCAGAACCCTTTACATGTGTTCGTTCAATTGATCCCCACAGCAACTCTGAGAGGGACGTACCATTATTAATACTCCATTTGAGAGATGATGAGGAAACTGAGACATAGAAAAGTGAAGGAACTTGCCAAGGTCACATGGCTAGTCAGTGTCTGAGGCAGGATTCAAACTCAGGTCTCACTGACTCCAAGTCCTTTGTTCTATCTACTGTGCTGCCTTGATCCAGTCAGTCAAGATGAGAGGACATGGATGGGTTATGATCTTCATTGTTTCCGTTTTTCACACACATTGATGAACTCACAGATTTAAGGGACAGAGTAAAGAAAAACTTCCTAACAAGCAGAGCTGTCCAAAAGTGGAACAGGGAAGATAATGAATTTCCCTTCACTTGGAAATCTCAAAGCAAAAGGCTAAATGACTTATTTGTCAGGTACAGAGCAGGAGTCAATAGATACTTGAGGGCCAATTGACTAGCAAAACTTAAAACATTTGTAATTAGTCTTTAAAACTTTTTAAGGATTCTTATGTGATGGGATGATAGACTGGATATGTTGGAAAATCTATGACAGGGTCTAGTGGAGAGGCCACCAGACTTGCAATCAGAATCCTCGACTCATTCCTGGACATGTTTCTCATTGGATTGGGGGTAAGTTATTTCTCTTCTCTGGGCTTCTGTTTCCCTTGCTGTAAAATGAGGAGTCTGGATATCCATAGCAGCATTTTTCTTTTGTAGTAGCCAAGAAGTGGAAACAAAGTCGATGCCCCTCAACTGGGAATTGGTGAAACAAGCTGTGGTACATGAATGTAATGGAATATTACTGAGTTGTAGGAAATGATGAGTGATGAATACAGAGAAGGGTTACACATGAATGTAGTCAGCAGAATCAGGAAAGCAATGCCTACGATGATCACAACGATGGAAATGGAAAAGAACAACAAAAGAAGGAAGTCTGAATATTCTGCGATGATGACCAAGTTCTGCCTCCTGAGATATAAGAAGGTACCTGCCCCCTCTCCCTGCTTCTTTGCAGAAGTGAGGGACTATAAGTGTAGAACACTGTATACACATAATGTTAGACTTTTTTGGCATATTGATTAGTTACAATGAACTGTGGGTTTTTTCTCTGTTTTTTATTTCTCAGTATAAGAAATGAGAGAGGGAAAAGGGAGAGATGCATTGGGAAATACAGGTTATGTAAAAACAAAAGATACCCATAAAATTTATTTTTATAAAACGGGGGAAGAATAGCCTGGACGAGATAACTAGGTTCTTGCCAGGTCTTTGTCTTACAGACATAGACATGCATGCTCCGAAATTCAGAGACTGGCTGGGGAAAGCACCATAGTAACAGGTGTGATGGATTTAACCTTCTCATAATAGCTGTGCCTGGGCACTATGGAAAATGAAGCAGTCAAGGCTGAGGAAAGAGAGCAGCCCCTGCCCCTCAGGCTCAAAATACCAGTGGGGGAGTATCTCTCATCAAAAGGACTGCTCAGACATCTTCTCTCTTCTCCCCACTGTCCTCCCTCTCCGCCTTCTTTGTCTAATGAGCCCATTAAATTCCTGAGAAATCATAGCCTGTGACCCAGTGTTCCTGAGCTTTCTAATGAGGAGGAAGAAACACAATGAAAACGAAATACTGGTCTGTGGTTGGGGAAGGGATGAACAGTCTCTCATGTGTAGTCACACACACTGATGGTCAGAAATAGCTTTAAGGACCACAAGAAAAGGACTTGCTGCTTCAATAAACATGTGTCCTTTTGCTCTTCCACACTTTCCCAAAGTTTTTCTCAACCCCACTTTGCCTTTTCTTTAGCTCCACAGTGAAAAGGGCATTAGATTTTGAAGTCTGAAGATCTGGGTTCAAATTTTGGCTACTCACCATTTGTGTGACTTGGGGAAAGTCACTTATGTGTCTCTGGGCCTCAGTTTCCTCAGCTGTAAAATGAGGGAGTTAGACTAGATGACCTCTAAAGTGCTTTCTTGATTTAAATCTACGGTCCTATGACCCTTTCTTTTCTTTTCTCCCTTCACCTGTCCCCTCTTCCCTTTCTTCCAGCCCCTTCATCTTCATCTCACTCAAGTCAGTGCAACCAGCATTTCAGGTCTCACTGAACCTTGGAGAGAAAGAAATTAAAATGAAACAGCACCTGCCCTCACAGAACTAAGTGGACCAATGACTAGATTGTGGACTTGGAGTCTGGAAGATCTCAGTTCAAATCACCCCTCAAATATTTATTAGATGTGTAATTTTGGGCAAGTCACATAAATTTCTGTCTGCCTCAGTTTAACACATCTCTAAAATGGGAATAACACTTGCCTCACAAGGTTGTGAAGATCAAATGAGATGACATATGTAAAATTCTTTGTAAACCTTCAAGTGCCAGATAAATGCTTACTAGCATCATTTTCATCATCACCGCCATAACTGTCGTTATTATCTATGTCAGGACTGTCCAACTTTAGGTTTTTATTGGAACAATAGACAATATATTTTGATTTGTCATTTTAGTGAGAGTTCTGCTTCATTTACTAAAGCATTTATGTAAATTTCTATGCTTGTAGGAGGGCTCTGATATGTCATCATCATCACCACCATCACCACCACCATCATCTTCATCACCATCATCATTCCCACCACCATCATCTTCATCACCATCATCATTCCCACCACCATCATCATCCTCACCACCACCATCAAATTCATTACCATCACCAACATCACCACTATCTTTATCCTCTAGCGAAGCCTTTCTTATTTGCCCACCCAAGCCAGAGCTCTTTCTTGGCACAACGGTGGAGAGGAGGTCTCCTCTTCAGAGTCCCACCTTAGTCCTACCTCATGATCCCATTGTCCCCATCCCAACCCAGCAGTGTTCACTCCTTCATGGCTCTCTGGGCTCCATTTCTGACTCTCTGGACTTCTTTCTCCATGACGCCACAAGGAGCCTTCTCACCTTGGAAGACCACTCCATCCCTGGTACCCCTTCCTGGGACTGATAAATTCCTCTTTGAAACTCCATATTAAGGAAAGTGCCAAGACCAATCACGTTTACTTCTTTCTTCTCCAGGCTCCTGACTCTAGACCTCTTTCTCCAACAAGCCCCAGCTCAATCAATCAATCAACATTTATGCTGGGTGCTTTCTCCCTCCTTCACCCATTTTCAGTTTCCTTTTATGTGTTATCTTTCTTCATTAGAATGTAAATTCCTTTGAGGCAGGGACCCTCTTTCTTTTTAGCCTTTCTTTGTATCCCAACACTTAGCACAGAGCCCACACATAGTAATCTCTTAATGGATGCTTTGTTGAATTGTTAGTCTGTCTAGGAAGTTAGTGGGTTAGGAAGCGGAAAGAGGTACCCGATAGGGAGTCCCTGAAGAAACCCTGGGGATATTAGCTACAAAGCCACACATTTATAACTCTGGTTGATTAGAGGAGGTTTTAACCTTTGGACTGGAGAGGGCAATGCATAGGCAACCAGGGAAAATGGGATTACTAGCCCCACAGATAATGCAGCTGTGGCCCAGAGAGATGGAGTAAGTTTCTCAAAATCACACAGCAAGTTAGTGGTTGAGCCAGGACCCAAACCCAGACCTTCAGATTCCCACTGTTTTTTTCCCTATACCACACTGCTTCTGGTTGTCATCTAATGATCTTGTGTGTGTGTGTGTGTGTGTGTGTGTGTGTGTGTGTGTGTGTGAATTCTTTCCTCAGCTCAAAATGCAATCGACTTGAGGACAGAGACCATGTTCTAGATTCCTACCCCATGCCAATAAGTGCCAGTACAGCCCTAGAAACTAAAGTCAAGCCAGAAGCAGAGGCAGGGAAAGTGGGAGGTGTAGGAGGGGATGGGGTGGGGGTGGGGTGAAGATGGAAGGGAGAAGGGGAAATGGGTGGGGAAAGGCAGGTGTGTGTGTGTGTGTGTGGGTGTGTGTGTGTGGGTGTGTGGGTGTGTGTGCTCCCAAGAGGAGAAAAGGAGGTTAAAAGAGGGAGTGAAGGAATCTCCCTTTTACCAGTATTCCCTTCTTTATAATAGGGGATGAAAAGGACCAGTAATATTTGGCTGATGGCATTTGCCTCATCATTTATTTCTCTGCTGTTTCTGTTCTTGAGAAACCAGGTGGGGGAAGGGGGAAGGGGGAAGGATGTTCTCAGAGGCTGCTCCCACTCTTATCGAGGATGCCCATTTTGAGGGATGGGTTTTATTGCACTTTATTTTTCATGCATGATGACTTTGCCCTTCTACACCCATGCCCCTGCCAGCCCAAGGCTCAGCAGGGAGCTTGTGGGTTAGTGACAGTCTTGCCAACCACCCACTGTCCCCATGCCCCCCCAAAGAGAACTCCAATTCCAGCTTCAGCTCAATCCTAAGGTTTCACCTCCCCCTCCTACTTCATGCTCAGTGGGACTAAGACTGGGAACAGCTCAGCTCCTGCAAGAGGGTGGGAGTGGGGGAGGTGGGGCTAAGGGGCCCAGATACTTTAACGACCTGTAATTTAATCAGTGTGGGTGCTCTCCACTGTGACATTTATCACAACCTCTTCAAGTCATCGGAGCATAGATTCAGAGCTGGCAGGACGTTAGAGGCCACTGAGTCCAAACCCTCCATTTCACTGAGGCTCAGAGAGATAAAGTCGTGTGCTTAGGGTCACACAGCAAGAAAAGTGTCTTCCGTGGGGATTTGAAACTAGGTCTTCCTGACTCCAAGTCCAGTGCTGTTGTGGTCAAGAAGACATTAATCTTCCAAAGGCCAATATAGTAATTAGCTTTCTCTGAGCCTAACTAGGTTGGTCCTCTGACCAGAAGCACATCTGTGGTCTGGAATAGTCCCAGATTTAAAACCTTCCCAACCTGGAACAACTTGCTGGCATTTATACTCTGCTGGCATAGTCTTTGACAGGCCAGGTTACTCCCAAGACAGGAAGTCATATGAGAGGACTCTGGTAGAAGGAGGGGGCAGGGGATAAAGTCAGGGAGAATAAAAGGCCAAATCCAATCCCAACCCCAAGCATTTGGCCCAGTCCATCCCTCAGTCTGGCCACACAGAAAGTCTCAATTGTGCTGTCACTTACTCGGCCTGGTCTTCATGTCTCCCTCATCCCTCCCTTTCGTTCGCTCCACAGTTCGCTGAGTGTCCAAACCTCCCCCTTCCAAGCTCTTATCTCACTGGTTCAGCCTCAGTCCCCAGTACAGCCCTTCCCCTCACGAAGTCCCAGGTGAGACATGGGAGCCCACAGTAGGTCTGCAAGGATGGAATATGCCTGGCCCATCCTGGGCTTTGTTGATCCCATCTTGGGGAGAGAGGTGCAATGTTCTAGGTTCAGTGCCTCTAGAGTAGGGGTCCTTAACTGTTTGGTTTTGTTTTTTGGTATCTTGGATCTCTTTGTCAGTCTGGGAAGCCTATGGACCCCTTTTCAGAATCATGTTTTCAAATGCATAAAATAGAATGTGTAGGATTTCAAAGGAAGCCAATTATACTGAAATACAGTTATCAAAATATTTTAAAAATAAGTTCACAGACCCTGGGTTAAGAACCCCTGAACTAGGGTCTCTCCCCACTTTCCTGTGCTGAGCTTTCCCAAGGAGTACTCACCATTCTTGTCAGCCCGGCGGAAAATCTGCAAAGAAGGGAGAGTCCAGGTTAGTTTTGTGGGGGAAGGGGAATACTCCAATTTCCCTGATCTCAGGGCCTGTTCCCCAGCCTCTTTTATTTGAGGGAGAAGCCTGAGGAACCAAGGAAGTAAGATGGATTGAAGCACATATAATCTCAGAAATTTATATATTAACATTCACACAGAGTCTCACTTACAGATACGGCCACAGGCATTCATACATACACACAGAGTCACAGTTACAATCACAGATACGCAATTAACACAGTAGCATATGCATATATCCCCATATAAAACTAAGGTCAGCCCCAGACAAAACTGTGAAGTGAGACCAGTGGTCAGCCCTCTCAACCCCTCTCCTATTTCTCCTGCAGCCAATTTTCTCCATATCAATAAAAAGAGAATCCCTGGAAGAAATGCCAAGGAGTGAGTATCAATGGTGGAATTTCAGGCACCATGAAAGGTAGGTAGGGGAGCTATTTTAGTTGGGGTACCCCCTTCAGCTCAAACTGCAGAAGGGATTTTCTACTGTGCCTATGGGTGACGGCAGCCCTGTGTTCAGCCTAATATGATGGCTTGGAGACACACACACACACACACACACACACACACACACACACACACACCCCCAATTCTTCCAGGGGCTGGGCCAGACTTTGTGGAGGCCGTTCCAACAAGATGCAAGCAAGGAGGCTCTCGTTTACATAAAATGTTTTAAGTTTTGCAAAGCATTTTTCAAACATTGTTTCATTTGATTTTCACAACCACCCCATGAGGTAGGGGCTATTATTAATTATTATCTCCATTTTGCAGAGGTAGAAACCGAGGCAAACAGAGTAGAAGTGACTTGCCCAGTGACATAGATAATAAGCACCTGAGTTAGGATTTGAACTCAGGTCTTCCTGACTTTGGGTCTGGTGCTCTGTCCACTGTGCCACCTAGCTGCAATTAAGCTGCTGTTAGTCATGGGGCATCCTGAGAAGGCTCTTTTGGGGGTAGGAAGGAGTCAGTGAATCAGTCCACTATCCTTTATTAAGCCCCTGCTATATGCTGAGTGTTAGAAGGCGGCTAGAAGCTGTTTTCCTCTTTTTCTCCCTCCCTAAAACCTGACTCAGTTAAGCAAATAGTTCCTCCTGTCCCCAAATACTAAACATCGGAATGGCCCTATTCTGGTTACCCCTCTTTTGGCACTTGGTGATAAGTGGGGGTGTGGAGTAACTAGGGTGCTGGAGGGTCCCAAATTTTTGCACACTGGGGCTCCCTTTGATTTTGATGTCAGAGATTTAGAAGGAATGAGGGTGCTGGTATATACCAAGCAATCTTTTGAGGCTGAGCAAGAGACTGGAGACTCGGGTACATAGGACTGGGTTAGCTGCCAGTGGGAGCCTCCCAGAGGACCTGAGAGAGTCTAGAAGAGAAACAGAGGCCAGCAGTGATGAACCAGGGTGGGAGAAGGACTGGCAGAATGATAGTAATCCCAGCTCCAATACTTGTATGATACTGACATGTAATTTTCCTGCTGTGGGCCTCAGTGCCCTCATCAGGGATATTAATACTTGCTCTGTTTGACAGAGTTGTGGGAAAATACTCTCTAAATGTTATAGAAATATGAGTTATTAGTACTACTACTACTACTACCACGACCACCTCCACCACCACCACCTAGGACTGAAGGGTCTTCAAGTGACAAATTTTCTAAGAGCAACATAATGGGACCTGTGTCTTTTCCTCCCCATGATTTCCTGCCTGGAAAGTCTGTGCCCTCAGAACCCTCATTCATTGAGTAGCCTCGGTTTGCTGAAGATAGATATCTGATTTCTGTGGAGGCCGACAGGGTAAGAGATAAAGGACAAGAACCCGTCCCTTTTCTAGGTGTAAGGAAACGGGCTGATTCAAGTAGAATCTTAGAGACTAGAATTCCATAGGTCATCCAATCCAAATTCTTTTTATAAATGACCGAAAGGAAATGGCTTTCTCAGATTTACAAAGAGATCTGGAACCCAAACCTTCCAGTTCGGTGCTTCCATCCCAAGACGGGGTCCGGTCAACTAGGGGATACTTAGAACGAGATATAGCCTCGCCCCGCGGGACTCCGAAAGGAAATTCGGAAGTAACCCCCAAAAGGTGGGGAACAGGGGAGGGTCGGGGCTCTGGGTTCGACGTCTCTCATAGAAACATTTCACCCCCTCCCCCTCCCCAAACAGATGTACACTTTCTGCATACATACGGCCACCACTGCTGAGGAGAAAGAGCGTGGGGTCTGAACCCCACATGGTTGGGAAGGAAAGGAGACCCCAGAAATCTACCCCCTCGACCCTACCCATAACCAGCAGGTCTATATTGAGTGGACCAAACCACCTGGACTCAGCATTCCCCAATCATCCTCTCAAACGAGACCCCCACAGATTCCTAAAGCTGGGGCTGTAGAGGGGAGGTGTCCAAGGTGGGGAACCAGGTCCTAGGAGAAGAAGGGAGATGGGGGGTGCAGAGAGTCCTACCAGGAGAGGGAGGAACTCTGGAGAGGGATTGTGATCAAGGAAGAGTATTGAGGAAAGCTCCAGGATCTAGGGAAGGGACTGTCCCAGTGAGGGTGTCTGGGTTCAGGGAAGGGCTGAGATGGAGAGGCTGCAGATTCGGAGAGGTCTAGGGGTGGGGAGACGACCGGAGCTCAGTCTTGGGAGAAGGGGCGAGGATGGAGGTGGGGGTGGGGGCGGAGAGGCAGAGAAGTGGGATGGGGTGGGGACTGAGGATCCCTCGGGATGGGAAAGGGAGCAGGATCCGGTCCAGGGAGAAGAGGAAGGGGAGTGAGCTCCTGGGGGAAGGAGAACCTTCATGGGGATCTCGAAGGATGGGAGACAGGGAGCAGGGGGCTAGGCATAGATGAGAAGGGGGAGCTAAGATCGTGCGGGGATCAGAGATGCCGAGACCGTAGGGGGACGGTGTAGGGATGGGGAGAGGTGGAGAAGAGGAAGAGAGGTTTGGGGTGGGGGTGGGAAGAGGGGGAGGAGGAGGACCGGGCAGGGGAGGGGCCCCGAGAGGGTCCAGAGCTACTCACGTCCAGGATGACCGAGGTGCCCCTCCGGGGCGGGGACGGGGGCGGCGGCGGGGTGGGGCAGAGCCCGTGGCCAGTCCTGGCCCCTGGCCCGTCGGCCAGCGGCTCCCGGGGTTCGCCCATCCTGGCTCCCACCCAACGGAGCAGCCCCCCCAGCGCCCGGCCCTGCGGCGGCGGCTCCCGGAGCAGTCTGTGCGCGCCGGCCCTGCAGAGGCGCGCCGCCCGCTCACACATCGCTCGCGCAGCGCCCGCCTCCCGCCTCCCGCCTCCCTCCCGCCCGAGCCGCCGCCGCCGCCGGCCCGACCCCCGCCCCCGGCTCCAGCGCCCGCCCGCCCACGCGTGGCCACCTCTCCCAGCCCGCTCCGGGCGGCGCCGGCGCTGCAGACCCCGCCCCCCCGGACACCGCGTGGGATGCGGGACTCGGGACGCGGGACCCAGACTGGGGGGCGGACAGGACCACGGCGCCCAGGAGGGGGGCGCTGGAGCCGGGCCCGAGCCTCCATCAGCGTCCAACCTGAGACCCCAGCTCCCCGGGACCCCCAACGTCCTCCCTCCCTTCTTATTTCTGAGGATGACGGGGGTGGGGCAGGGCTGGGGGCTGAATCCCAGCGGGGATAATTGGGGGGCTCATTAGGACAGTTGGAATCCGTGAAGTCGCCGGCCCAGGCTGAGGCTGGGACCGGGACCGGGACAGGGACAGGAGAGGCCGGCTGCACTGGCCCGGGCCTCTAGGGCTCTGCATCTTGGAAGGGATGGAGTCCAGCCTAGGAGTGCCCCTGAGGCCTCCAGCACATCGATCCTTCCTTGCATCTTTCGCTGTCTCTGGCTCGGCTTGCAGGGACAGCCAAGTAAAGAAGAGTTTCCCTAAGTCAGGCGCTCCCTCTGCCGGCAAAAGCCCCAGCACTCTCTCATTAACAGGGCTCCCCGGCGCCTGGAGCATCATCCTTCACTCACACCCTTCCAAGGGCTCTTCAGAAGCCGAGCATTCACTCACACTGCTCCCTGCCCATCTCATCCCATACCATCCACTCGCTCACAGAGCTGCCAGGAGAGATGGAATCCCACCTCAGACGCTTGCTAGCTGTGTGACCCTGAGCAAGTCACTTAACCTCTGCCTACCTGTGTCCCCATCTGTAAAATGAGATCCAAGAAATTGGGATAAAATAAAAAGCTCTGCTAGTTTTAAATCTATCATCCCTACACATTCAGTCCCCCAGCTCTTGATATTCTCTCTCTCTCTCTCTCTCTCTCTCTCTCTCTCTCTCTCTCTCTCTCTCTCTCTCCCCATTTAATTCAATAAAATTCAAGTCAACAAACACAGAGCACCTGCTTCTTTCAAAGTACAGGGGATACATACAAAAAACCCAACAAAGTCTGTCCTCAAGGAGCATACATTCTGAGGAAATACAGCATGGACGAAAGTAAATACAAGATACATAGAGATTAACTTTGGGAGTGAGAGTACTAACAACTGGGGAAACAGGAATGGTTTCATGCAGTAGGTGACACTTGAAAGAGGCATTGGTGAAGGACAGCATTCTAGACCTGAGGCACCACTTGGGTAAAGGGACGGAGGTTGGAGATGATCATATGCGGGGAGCAGCTAGTATGCTAATTTGACTGGATCTAGGATTGTGAAAGAGAGTAATATGAAGACAAGCTGGAAATGTGGTTGAGAGTTGTCATGGGCCTTAAATTCTAGGTGGAAGATTCTCTGTTTTATTTGGGAAGCAATAGGGAGCCGTTGAGGATTTTTGAGGAGGCAGGTTGACATGGTCAGATTTGTGCTTTAGGAATATCACCATCAATGTGCATCTTCAGGGACAGTGGATTGGAGAGGGGAGAGTTTGTTGTCCTTCCATCTTGAAGAGGACCATGACATGGGGCGGGGGGAGGGGGAGTAATGCCATGACTTGCAAGTGAATTGGGTTTGAGTGAGGGAATGCTGTGCAAGGTGGCCGGCCTCACTCTCTCCTCCAGAGCCATCTGAATCCAGAGGCCAGATACAGTTCAGGACTGGAGATGGCCCCACCAAGAGGGGAGAGACGGGAAGCAGGAAGGCCAAATAGGAGGCTGTTGCAGTTTTGCAGTGGAGAGGTTGGTAAGAGCTTGAGCTGGGGCAGAGGCTGAGTGAATAGAGGGGAAGGGGTTAGGTCCAAGATGCTCTAGAGGTAAACTGACATAATCTGGCAAATGCTAGGGTAGGGAAGGTGAAGGACAGGGAAGTGTCACCGAACGTCATGAGCCTACCACTTCCCTCCCCGGCACATCTTGTCAGTTTCCCACTTGCCCTTTCAAAGGCTCCATCCTTGTGACTCTAGCCTTTTACTCAGATGTGGCCAGAGATTTAGACAACATAGCCTCAGTTTGAGGTCGTTGGGATCGCCACACAAGGACAAGCTGGAACATCACAAAGACAAACTCTCTACAAAGACGTACTTTGGCAGCCATTTGGTTTATTCAAGATGTAATCCTGGGGAAGAGCTGAGGCCAGTAACCTCCTAGGGCTGAGTTCAACCAGTGTTGCTCATTGGCCCAGGCTTTGGGGACTTGAGAGTCTGAAGTTACAGAGGCCTGAAAAATCTCCAGTTTGGGTTCAGGAAATTCTTGAGCTGGTCAGCCCTAAATATACTTCTCAGACCCTGGTCCAGCCAGACCCACAAACACTGTACTTTTCCCAGGGCATAGGCCTGACCTTTGGGCAGCCCTCCCATTTTGGTCTATTAACAAGGAACTGGTCTTTAGAATCACTGCCCTTCCCATCCCCTCCCCCCCTTTATATTCACACAGTCGCCCTACAGAGAGACATCCCTCTAGGAGAGGCCCATGTTGGGGCCAGGCTCATGTCTGAGCCCCAGTCACCGTACCAGGCAGGACTGAGTAGGTCTCCTTCCTTGTCTAAGCTGGAGCTGTGAGGTTGGGGGCATGGAGGGTGGGTAGGGGAAGCCCTAGGGGGGCTTCCTATTTTCTTTCAGCAGGGAGCTGGCTATAGCCAATGCCCCTCCCTGCGCAAATCTCACAAAATTGTCTCCCACCAAGGGCCCCATGGCATAGAGGTTCCTCTGCCGGCTACTCTGGTAGGTAAAGGGGTCCACCTCAATGGGGTTCCTCTTGGGACTGAGCGGTTGGTCTGGGTCCACAGTTAGGTCAGTACCGCCATGGGCCAGGAAGGAGAGGTCAGGGTAGGAGCCGATAAGGACCAGCACAAGGGAGACCCTGAACACCTTATGTTCCCCATTCTGGTCCTGGAACACAGCCTGATGGTCCTCCTGGAAGAGGAGGGGCTGATGTTTAGGCAGGCTCAAGTAGCCTTGGTAAGCAGTGGAAGAGAAGACAGATTTCTCCCGCATCATCCGGTATACTTTTTGGTACTCTGGGTACATTGTCTTGGGGAGCTGATTGAAGATGAGGCCAGGGTCATCCACAGGCCGGCGGAATGCATGGATCACTGGGAGTTTGTAGTGCCGAGCGTAGAGGATAGCATCGGCTGCTGATAGCCCAGCCCCAACGATGAGGATGGGGTCAGATGTGGGGGTCACAGCCCTAGCCTTCATGGCCTCTTCTAAGGCAGAGAGCTCATAGTGAACATAGGGAAGATCCTCTCCAACAATGCCTAGCCGGGCTGGGCTGTCTGATGTTCCCGTGGCCAGGACCACATTGTGGGCTCGGAAGCTGAAAGGCTGCTGGTTCCCATCCGTGGTGGTCATAAAGCCACTCACTATAAACAGGGGTCTCCCGTCCTGCTGGCTTCTGGTTTCCCCTGTCTCTGGGCTCCCAATGTCCACAGCCGTGACCACAGAGCCACAGAAGAAGTTGTGGCTGAGTCCCTTCTTTACCACATAGTCCTGGTAATAATGGACAATGTCCCCAGCTGTGGCCCGGCTGTCCTGCAGGCCCCTGTGATGAGGAAAGTCAGAGGTCAGTCTCACTGGTCGGAACTATGTAGGCTCATGAGCCCTTATACCCTTCAGAAGGTACAGAAAAGATCAGCTTATGGCTTCCTAGTATGTCCAGTTACTCATATATAATGGTTGTTTTCTCAAAGGGACCAGCCCATTAACTTCTTTGAGGACAGAGGGCCCAGACTTGGAGTTGGGAAGACCTGAGTTCAAATCCTGCCTCAGGACTTGTATCTGTGTCAGGCACACTTACTATCTGTGTGACCCTGGGTGAGACACTTAACCTCTCTCTATCTCAGTTTCCTCATCTGTAAAATGTAAAATCTGTAAAATAATAGTATCTACCTCCTGGGGTTATTGTGAACATAAAATGAAATAATATTTGTAAAAGTGCTTTGCGAACCTTAAATCTCTATACAAATATATTTTATAGATACATATATAATATAAATATATTTTCTATGTAAGGCTTCTGTTGTTCAATCGTGTTAAACATTTCATGACCCCATCTGGGATTTTCTTGGCAAAGATATTAGAGTGGTTTACCATTTTCCAGCTCATTTTACAGATCAGGAAACTGAGGCAAGGTTAAGTGACTTGCCCAGGGTCACACAGCTAGTAAGTGTCTGAGGCTGGATTTGAACTCAGGTTTTCTTGACTCCAGGCCCAGCACTCTATCCACTATACCACCTAGCTGCCCCAATATGAATGCTAGCTATTAACTATAGTCCAACCAGATTGGGGTATGTGATAAGAATTTCTATCCATGCCCTCTCCCTTGAGGGGATGGGGACTGTAACAAGAGAGAGCTGGAAGGGGAAACAGCCAAAGGCAGAAAACGGGGCAGGGCAGAGATTGAGGGGGAGGACACTCTAGACAGGGTTAAGGCAAGGGTAAAGGATGAGGGCATGTTGTGTTGGCCAACATAACCTAGGGCTAGGACTTTGAGAAACTCGGACTACAAGTTTTGAGTAATTTTTGTAAACTACACTTTTGTAAGCTTATCCTTCTGTTGTGGGGCTGGGAGGTGCGTGGGTGGCTATTTTTTAAGGATTATGGAACACCACTATTGGAAGGGACCTAAGCACTCATTGAGTGCAATTCCCTCCCTTTAGAGATGAAGGAGTAGAGACCCATAACGTAGGTGTCCAGGATCTTTCCCATAAATCACTCGGCCCCTTAGCTCCTTAGTAAAATGTCCTTTTTGCAGTCTTGCTAAAGCATGCCTCCTGCCTCTCAGTGGAGAGGGGACATGCACTTGCCAGATGGGGCCAGTTTTTCCTTAACTGACCTTCTTTGTTAGAAGGCAGGGTTCTACATTTGTGGAGGAGTGATCACTGGAGAGTAACAGCAATGGAAAATAAAGAGCATGCATAAAACATTAAAAAAAAACAAATAAACTTTGTCTCAGGATCGAAGAGGAGACTGTTCATAAGTAGATAGGAATCAGAGCCACGTATTTAGAGATGGAAGGCACCCAAGAGGCTATGAGGCCCCCTTCCTCATTTTATACATAAGGAAAGGGAGGCACAAAGAGGTCAAGGAATTTGCCCACTTACACAGCTGGTAAATGTCTGAGACAGCACTCGAACACAGGTCTTTCTGACTACTATGCCACCCATGGAACAGTATGGTAGGGGCTGGTATGTGAGGGGATGCTGACAATGACCAGACCAAGTCCACCACTTATAATATGGGTGGGAATTAGGAAAGGGTTCAATTGGGAAAGCTAAGGACCACAGACTATTCTTTTTACAGAAAGCTAGTTGGTACAGCGGAGAGAGTAGTGGACTTGGACTCTGGAAGACCTGGCTACAAATCTTCCCTTAGACACTTAGCTGTGTGACCTTGGACAAATCATTTACCTTAACAAGGTTAGTGTGGGGATTGAAAGAGATAATATGTGAGGAGGACTTTGGCAAACTTTAAAGTGCTTTTTAAGCTGCTGCTACTACCACCACCACCACCACCACCACCACTATTGTCATCGCCACAGGCTGGGCCAAAAAAAAAAAAAACAAAGTAAAAGGACGCTGGACCAGGTCTAGAGGGGACGTTATCTTGCATTCTGGGTCTTCTGCCCCAACTAGGCTTGGGAGAAATGCATTCTTATGGTTTGGAGCAGCCTTCCTTCCCTACTTCTCCCTCCCTCTTCCCCAACTAGGCCCCTTCTTCTCACCTGCACTTCTTCCGAATCCAGTCCTTAAACTGCAGATCAGGGAGCCCCATCCACTCACCCTGGCTTAAGGTCACCATGGAGCCTTCGATGGACTAGATAAGAACAAAGACCTTTAGTCTCTACTTCCGATACCCCCCTTGCCCTTGGGTCCACTGAAGGGAGGGAAGACTAGGTGGAAAGAGGGACTGAGGAAGGTCCCTTCAGAAAGAGAAGATGGTACATTGGCCAGGGCAAAGGATACACAGGGCCACCCACTAGGAGCATGTTTTATCATTTGACTCCCCCCAGCCCCCTGATCTCCCCAAATGCTATTTCCCCCAACTCACATGCCAGGCACCTCCAGGGAGGTTGCGACCCAGGACCAGGTGGGGGATCATTCGCTCTGCTTGGTATTCCCAGGTGAGGACAGACTCAGTATTTCCTCCAAAATCTGTGTCTGGGCGCAGGAGAGCATCAAAAAGCAGGGCCACAGGGCTTTGACTTCTGCCCTCCAAGCCTTCTGATAGATAGTCCAGGTCCTACCAGGGAGAGAAAGATTTCATTCAGAGCTGGACGGCATCTTAGAGGTCATTGGACACAATCCCTTCATTTTACAGATGAAGAAATTGAGACACAAGGAACCTAAATGACTCCCCTAGGGTTCCTCGATAGGCTTGCCCAAGAACATGGGAGACTAGCTAGGGTGAGGATGGGCATGAGTCTCTCATCTGTTGACTAAATGCTGCTTACTATTCAAGACCAAATTGTGGGGATGGTAAAGGGAAGACACTGATAAAGTTATCAGTGTTAGACACTCACCAAGGAAATCAAGAGAAGGGGAAGGCCTCTGACTCAGTGGGTGAGTGGGCTTCTATGGGGTAAAGGCCCATACTGACCTGGTCCAGGATAGAGACATGTGGCTTCTCAGTCAGCTTCCTCTGCAGGATGGGATGTGGATGGATGGCATTGGCTTTCACATAAGGAGTATAGCCAGAGAGTAGGTAGGACAGACAGATTCCTGAAGGGCCATTGCCTGGTAGGGGAGAGACATAGTGATGGATGGCCCATCATTGCCAAGTCCAGTTTCTAACAGAGAAGAGATAGCTGCCCCAGGACATATCTCTCTATGAAGATCCACCAGTTAAAAACAACACAGAACAAAACACCTACACAACATGTTTGCGACAAGGCCTTTAAGTGTAAAAATGATGGCTACAAAATCCACAAACCAATGATCTACAGCTCCCCAGACACCTTGTCTTTGGACCCAAGCTTGTCTCAATATGAAGAGGCTCAGTGCTAGCCAGGTGTTTTATCTAAGCCCCAGACACAGGCTCAACAGTAGTAGCCTCAATGGCTCTCCCAAACTCAGCCTGACATCTGTTTGACGTTTAAAACCCTGTATAGCTTAACCTTTTCCTATCTTTCCAGCATTCTTACACTTAATGAGTCTCCTCCAGATACTCTACAATCCAGCTGTACTCCCATTCCTTGAACATGTCTCTGATGCCTGCTTTTGTTCTGGGTGTCCTGCATGCCTGGAATACTTTCCTGACACCTCTACCTCGGCTTCCCCAGTTTCCTTCAAGACTCAGCTCATGTCCTACCTTTTACAAGGAGTAGATATGGTCTCCCAGTCCCCTCAACTTCCATGTGCTTTCCCTCTAAGACTGACTTCCATTTGCACCTTAGGATAAAGTTATTTACTCTCCAATTAATTTTAAATTCTTCCTTTAAATATCTTTTATTGAATATTATTTTTGTTGCATTGTGGTCAGTCAAGGATGTGTTTAGTATTTATGTTTTTCTGCATTTGTTTGTGAAGTTATATCCCAACCCAAGGTAAATTTTTGTAAAGGTGACATGCAAGGCTGAGAAATATATAAACTCCTTTCTGTTCCCATTTAGTAATCACTAGAGAGCTATCATCTCTAATTTTTCTAAAATTCTATTCAGGTCTTTAACTTTTTTCCTCATTTATCTTTCTGTTAGATTTGTGTAAGTCCAAAAGGGGTATATGAAGATGTAACTACGAAGGCAGGTGTTCTTGTGTTTACTTACAAACCCTGACCTAAATCTGTTCCTACCTCTCACCTTACATTCTAGGTCTCCTAAAACTATTTTCTTGTCTGTTTAATAGGTCATCACTATCTCTTTGGCAACCCATACTCCAGAAAAGTCCCAGTGGTCAGAAAATGGGCAGCCAACTTGGGCATTAGACTATAAGCCTGGTAATAAGAATACCACCCAGGAAAGGAAAGCCAAATAATGCTGGCAGCCAAAATATAGGACCCTCTAGTAGCAAAATTGCTGCCACTTTTCTTGAAATGCACATACTAGAAGGGAGGCAGGGACTCTCATCCCAAGTAATTAGCCTCACTGCTGGCCAAAGGCATCAATGAGTTAATACAAGTATTAACTTTGTTCACCTTCCCTGGACTCTAGGAAGGTCAGCTAAAGCTATGTAGTACCACGAGTTAGGAGAAATCTGTTGGGTTTATACAATAACTAAGGATCTTGGATCAATATTGTCATTATTCTAACATCTCACATTCACCGATTTTTTTCCTTTTTTATTTATTTATTTTTAGTTTTCAACATTCACTTTCATAAGATTTTGAATTCTAAATTTTTCTCCTCCCTCCCTAAGACAGCATATGATCTGATATAGGCTATATGTGTACAATCATATTAATCATATTTCCACATCAGTCATGTTGTGAAAGAAGAATCAGAACAAAAGGGAAAAACTATGAGAAAGAAAAGAAAGAGAGAGAGAAAATAGTATGCTTTGATCTGAATTCAGACTCCATGGTTCTTTCTCTGGATATGGATAGTATTTTCCATCACGAGTCTTTTGGAATTGTTTCAGATCCTTGCATTGCTGAGAAGAGCTAAGTCTATCAAAGTTGGTCATTACACAATCACATTCACTATTTTAATAAAAGTTTACAAAGTATTGTCACATGGTCCGACAACAGAAATAGATATGACTTTACCAGTGGAAATGACATTTGAAAAGATGCATTACAATCTACTTTGCTGCTGTACCCTATCTGACTTACAACTGAAACCTCTTTTATGTGTTGCCTTCATTAGTAGAATATGAGTTCCCCAGGCACAGGCTGTCTTTACTTTTCTTTTTGTATCCTCAGCAGTAAGCATAGTGCATATAGTAAGAGTTTAATAAATCATTTCTTCATCCATCCATCCATTCTTCCTTCCTTCCTTTCTTGTCTTCCCCCTCTTCTTTTTTCTCTCTCTCTCTTCCCTCCTTCCTTTCCTTCCTTCCTTTCCTTCCTTCCTTCCTTCCTTCCTTCCTTCCTTCCTTCCTTCCTTCCTTTTTTCCTTATTTCCTCCCTCCCTCCCTCCTACCAAATGCTTATGGTAGGTCCTACAAGTATTACTATCCACACTCTTGACCAGCCTCAGGTCTCATGATCATTGGCACCTAAGGAATCAAGAACCTAGGAAACTCTTCTGCTTCATAAGGGACTACTCACCAATGATGATGACTGGGAGGGGCTCCTTCCACACAAAACACATAGCAGCCACAGGAAATGGTCTCAAAGCCAGAAACCAACCTGTCAGGGCTGAAGAAAGTGAGAATTATTAGGGTGACCCATGCACTGTTAAGCGTGGAGGTCCGCAGCCTCTCAGTTGGCCAGCAATGATCCTTGCACCACATCTATGGGGAAGTCAGAGGATAGAATTGGGGTTGGAAGCAAGTAGATCGATTACCTAGTCCAACCTTCTTATTTTCCATATAAGGAACTAAGGTCTATAGAGGGGAAGGGTTTGACCCAGAGCCAAAAAAGTAGTCAGCAGCAGGGAAAAGACTCCAGCCTAGGTCTTCAGACTCCAAATCCAGTCCTCTGTCCATAGCACCATAGTGGTGCTCCATTCTCAGACCTACCCTTCCCAAGTATCACACACTCTGTTCTAGAACCCTGCCTCGGTGGTGAGAGGGCCTCCCTAGACTAGAGGCTGTGGTCCCAGCCTGAGCCCAGGCCAGCTCTTTGCTTCCCCCAGACAACTCTCCTATCCCTTCAGTGTTTGTCAGTGGCTTCCTCCGTCCTTAACCCTGAAGAAACAGCAGCAGCTGCCCCTGGTTTCATTTTATGAGCGTTCTTGTCTTCATCTGATTCTGCTTCTTAGATCAGCCCTGACCTGTCTGCCTGTAAAGAACAACCCTCCCCTTCCTTTGATGGAATTTGAAAAAAATATATTCTTGTTACTTACTATATGTTAAAGGCATTTTGGCATAGTAAACCAGTAATGATAGGATACTGGGGGTAGGGTATAGGGGTTAATACCTGAGTGACAGCCATCAGCTTGGGGAAAGGGTAGAGTCAGTAATGTGAGCTAAGGAAGGTCCATTGGGCTCAAGGTACATCAATCATTTCTGCTCTGCAAATGAGGTCCCTTCCTTGTACTTCCAACAAGAGATAGGAATTTAGAAAGCAGGCCCCAAACAGGCTTAAAAAAAAACTGGAATGATCTCAGAGATTCCATCTAGGAAGGAGTGTTATCACTGGAGGGAGCAGATAATAATGGGGAATGACTTTAACGAAAGATAAAGAGCTGATGATGATGACAGTTTTTTAAGATGTGCAAAGTCCTTCATGTCCATTATCTAACATCTGTGATCTTCACAACAATTCTCCAAGGCAGGTTCTTATCACCCTCTTGCAACAGAACCCATATCTAGCAGTGCCCTGCTCCCTTCTAGGAAAAGTAATAATCTGCTACTATTGTGATAATCTCCCAAACTCAAATCTATCCCAATCTCAGTCCTTCCTATACCCTACTATCGTGATAATCTCTTAATTTGGTCTCCCAGACTCAAGTCCATCCCAACCTCAGTCCTTTCTATACACAGCTGCCCAAGTGACTTTCCTAGAGTATAGGTCTTCTGATCATGTCACCCTCTCCCCAGTAAACATCCACGGCTCCCTATTGTCTCTAGGATCACATAGAAACAGTCTAGTATTTTGAAACCTGGCCTTCAGCTATGTTTCTGCCGTTATTATATCTTACTTCTCTTTAGGTAGGTGTAGCAACAATCTGTTAGGAGCTGCTGTGGGGGTAAAAGACCAACACAAGCCCAACAACAACGCTGCCAGCACAGGTTCTTTGATCTGCTTTACTAAGGGAAGTAACATTAAGGGGCTAACAATCTCAGTTTAATTGAACACACAAATATCATTCACTTAGTTCGGGGGAAAAAGCCAGCACCCTGAGCTTCAGAGCAAATACAAACATCAACAGACAGACCTTGTCTGATTCAAATCTCAATGCATAGTTACCAGGGTTTAACAAAGTCCAAACGTCCAGGTTTACAAGCTGGAGGGCTCTTCACTACAGCTGCCCAGAGTCTCCGCATCAACACACCTCCAAGAGTGAGAGCCCCTCGCAAATAGCTCTGTTCTCTCTTTTTATACTCTCTTTAGGCGTCATCAAACGTCATCTGAGGGACCAGAACTTAGGCTCCTACTGTTGGCTCTGGTCTTAGCAACTCCCCTTAGGACCCTGAGGGCTTCACACCTACATAGGCTTAGCACCTAGTAGATAGGGGTTTGGGCCTGGGGTTTAGCACCTAGTAAGACTCAATCAAAGACACCCAACTCAATTGATTTTACAGTAGGAGATGCAGTGGATTGAGCCCTGAGCCCAGAGTCAGGCAGACCTGAGTTCAAAGGTGACTTCAGACCCTGGGCAATTCACTTTTGCCTCAGTTTCCTCAGCTGTAAAATAAAGACACAGCATATCCCTCCCAGAATTACTGTGAGCTTAGCATAGTGCCTATCCCATAGAAAGCACCTAGTAAATCCTGTTTCCTTCATTTCAGCATTTTATGGTCCAGTCAAACTGACCTTTGAGGTTTCTCCTACATAGTGGCTGATCTCCCACTTGTCTGGAATGAACTTCCTCTTTAGTGGCATCTCTTAAAGCCCTCTCTTCCCCTGAGCCCTTCCTGATCCCACCCAGCTGCTCGAGCCTCCTTGCCCCCAAATTACCTTATATCTGGTCAGATTTTGTTTGGGCAGCTGAGCGTCGCAGTGGATAGAGTGCTGGGTTTGGAATAAGAAAAACTCATCTTCATGAGTTCCAATCTGGCCTCAGACACTTACTAGCTGTGTGACCCTGGCCAAGTCACTTCACTTGTTTGCCTCACTTTTCTCATCTGTAAATCGAACTGGAGAAGGAAATGACAAACCATTCCTGCATTCTATCCACTGCATCAGCTAGCTGTCCTCGAATCCTGGCTATGGATATTATTGCTTGGACTCTTTTGATCTCTCCACCATACCACACCGCATCAGTTTCCTCTTTCGTTAAAAAAAAAAAAGGAGTTGGACTGGACGTAACTCTAACGTCTCAAGCCTGTGATCCTGGCCTGCGCCTGTTTAGGCTCAACAGGCTTCGAAGACAAGGTCAGAGGCTGTGTGCCAGGGAGAGGACACCTGTGGCTTTGAACTCCACCCTCACAACAGGGAAGTTGGACTCTCCCCCAGGGGAATAGGGGTGGAGAAGAACAGGTGCTCCCTTGAGGCCAGGGGTTGGGAACAAGCAAGGGACAACATTCCTGGCTCATGTACAAGAGATCTCGAATCTTCTCCATCATCCCTGAACTACCATTCACCTTAAGGCAGCTGCAGCTTCACGGCTGGTCCTGAGGAATTGAGGCGGGGCTGGTTTGGGTGCCAGGGCCACGCCCCTCAGACACACCTTCAATAACCTAAGACTGTACTAAAGGCATTGAGCCGCCCTGGGCATAGATGGAAAGTCAGCAAAGTTCTCACTGGGAACCTAGGATCTGGGAACTTAGCTAAAAGAGAGTTTAGAGTACAGTCTAATCTCATTTTACAGAAGAGGAAACTGAGTCCTACAGGGAAGTGACTTATCTAAAGTGAATTCCTTGAGAGGAGAGACTTTTTTTTTCTTTCTTCCTTTTTCTTTGTATCCCCAATGCTTAGCACGTAGTATGTGCTTAATCAATGCTTTAAGGTCATACAAATAGTAAGTCGCAAAGCCTGCCTTCTGACTTTAAATTCAGTCTCCTTCTTACACCACCATCGTTATCACAGAGGCTAACAATAATTTAATTTAATTTAATGCTAACAAAGGCATGTCCTGGAATGTTTATCATTGTGGAATTCACAATAAAAGATAAAATTTAAAAAAGCTTTGCAAAGCACTTTGCATCCATTTTTCACTAGATCCACCTGTAAGGGAGCTATGGTTATGATCCCCATTTTACAGAAGAGAGAATTAAGGGTCAGAGGGGTGAAGTCACTTGCCCAGGGTCACACAGCTACTCAGTATCTAAGACAGGATTTGAACCCAAGTCAGGAAGCACCCTACTTATGACACGGCCAAAGACTCTCAGAAATATTCTACTTTTTCACCGTCCCAAAGCCTGATGTCATCCTGGGGAAGATGCCAAAGGCCTCCTGGGATTTAACGATAACAGCTGTAAAAATAACTGCCATTTATACAAGAAAGCTGGCAAAGCCCTCTCTTTAGAGCCTCACAAGCACTCTCCCACAACACCCTGCAAGACATAAATGCCTCGTGGGTAAATGAATGAATGAAGTCTGAGTGAGTTACTCCAGGTATCACTACCTTGATTTTTCAGATGGAGAAACTGAGGCATTCTCAAATCTCACTAGGAATATAATAATGTTTCACATTTCTATAGCACTTTAGAAAATCAAAACACTCTCCACAACAGGCCAGTGAAGAGTTAGTCAAACGTACTATTAAAACTCCCATTTTCTAGAGGAAGAAACTGCCTCAGACCACAGAGCTTTTAAAAAAACAATGCCAGGGTACCCTCCGACTCCAAATCTGCTACTCTTTCCCACTGTGGTAGCCTAGGAGGGTGCTAAGTGCCATGGGAAGCCCCTTGGTATCCTCCTAGAAAATACTGTAGGAGTGAGGCTTGCTGCATCTCCGAATCAAAGGACCAGTGGATTTTATGCAGGCAGACGTCAATCACTAGCCCCCAAGACCACGCTCTGATGGCCTCTGGGAACACACCTGAGCTCTTCCAGCAACTGTCCGGTGGGTTTCCAGGAAACCAACCCTGCGCTGTCCCTAGGATCCTGGGCCCCAGAGGTTCTAGCTAGGGTCGATTTTCCCACAGGCATCTGGGGTGCTGTGGCACGACCCCCACGCCCCCCCAAAAAACCAACAAGCCCTCACCTGATCAGGGGCCACGAGTGAGAAGATCCGACAAGTCTCGATTTCTCAGGAGAACAAGGAGGCGCAGGGTCCCGGATCCTGCTAGTTCTCCAGGACACCCATTGCTCAGTGAGTATCCAAGAGTCTGAAAGCCCAGTAGGACGCTGAATTTATTGCACCGGGCTGCGGGGGGCGGGGTCAGGAAAATCACTTTCATAAGCGTGAGTCAGCAGGGTCCCTTCATATGAATGAACTGGAGCTACTCGGGTTACGGGCATGTCTGAGGGCCTTAAAGGGGCCGTACTTCCTTTCTGCCGCTACTTTCCAGAGTCCGTTCTCCCCCAGGGATTAACTCCCCGGGCTGGGCTTTCAGACTCGTCTACTGGAGCTCCGAATTAGCCGGAACATGAACCACAAGTTAGGCTGATCCCAGGGAGTAAGCTTCGTCTTTTCTGACCTGGGAGGGGAGGTAGGCTCACAGATAAAGAGCCAGAAGGAATTAAGAGACGAGGGATTTTGAGCTGGAAGGGATCGTGGAAAGTCATCGAGATCAGCAGACGAAGACACCGAGTCTCAGAGAAATCAAGTGACTTGCCCAAGGTCACGCAACTGAGGCAGGATTTGGACCGAGGACTTCCTTACTGAGAGTCCCGTGCCTTATTAGAGGAGCTTGGATCTCCCGGCTTGGAGTCTCTAAGACATGAATTTAAATCCAGACCCGGGTCATTTCCTAGCTTGTATGACCCTGGGCAAGTCATTTATAACTGCTGTCTGCCTCATTTAGTATAAAATGGGGATAATAATCGCTCCTGGGGTTGTTATGAGGATACAATGAGATATAAAAAAATACTTAACACAGTGCCCAAATCTTTATTTACTAGCCCAGCTCCCTCATTGTACAGGTGGGGAAACTGAGGCCCAGAGGGGTTAGGAGACAACACCAAGGCCACACAGACTGTATGTAGCAGACAGCCTGGATTTCAATCTCTCAATCAGCAAGCATTTATTAAACATCTACTAGATGCCAGGATAAGCACTGAGGACAAAAGATAAAAATGAAAATAACCGCCCTCAAGAAGCCTTCATTCTTTCAGGGGAGAGCATACTTTATACATGTATGCAAAATAGATGTGGAATTCGGTGCTAGAGGGCACCTAGGAGGTCTGAGTGGCAGAACTGAGGGGGGATGACTTACAAAAGCAAGGAGGGGGGAAATGCAGTGTAGTGTGTGAGGAACAGTAAAAAGGGCAGCTGGATGGTGGTCTAGACTAGAGCCTAGAGCAACTTCCCCACCCCTGCTCTAGAGCCAGGGTTCTCTGACTTCAAACCCGGGTTCTTCCCATGATGTCACGTTATTCTCAAACACTAGCGTTCATTTCTGAGGTTTTATCACTACATTAGCAATGTTACTCCAATTACTCTCACTTTACCCCTGTGTTTTTTTTCTAAAACCCCAGGGTTTTCCCTTATTTTACAACGCATACTTTAAATAGTTAGCCTGCTACTGTCCTGGAAGGGCTGGGAAAATCCCCTACTGCTGTTTTTTGTCCTTATAGGATTCCCTTACTGAGAGCTGAAATGTCCCTTAGAGCATGGCTAGTCTCCCCTACCTCCCAGCTACTGATCACGAGAGGACAGCTAAAGGACCTTCTCAATTTTGAAATCCTATGAACATATGTAGCAACAATCTTGTTGGCTGCTACTGTGGCTGTGTAAAACCAACAGCAACCAGCATACAGAACGCTGCTAATGCAGGTTCTTTGATCTGCTTTACTAAGAAAAGCAATTTTAAAGGGCTTAACAATCTTACTTTGATCCAACATACAAATATAACTCACGTAGTTCAGAAGGAAAAGCCGGCAACCTGAACTTCAGAGCAAATACAAACAAATTACAAACATACACAATATAAACAGACCAAATCACAATTCATAGTTACGAGAAAAGCAGCAACATCCAGGTTGACAAGTGAGAGAGCTCTTAACAACGGCTTTCCTGGAGTCATCCGCCACTCTTCCAGTGACTGAGAGCTCCAAAAGTCAAAGGCCAACCTTGGATCTTATATACGCATGTCAAGGCCAGAAGGATTCACATCTAATCAGCAAAAGGGTGTGAGCCTGGGGTTTAGCACCTAGGAAAGCTTAATCAAAGGCATTTTATTACTTTAGCATTTCTAAAAGAGAAAACAGTTTAAAAAAAGTCTCACCTCAATTACCAATACAACATACAACCTGTGAACAAATTTGTTTGGAGCCTCTGTTTTCTCATCTGTAACATGGGAAGGTTAGACTAGGTGGCCTCTAGAGCTATGAGCCATAGCTATAGAATGCTATGATCCATTTCCTCCCCCTTCATGTGCGTCCAGCTATGTTATAAGTGGAACAGGAGAGGTGGAAGACACAGGCCCAAGTCTGAGAGTTATAAAAAGTTGGAAAAAAAGTACTTTCTCTCTCTCTCTCTCCCCACACACACACATATACATACACATTTATGTATGTATACATATATACACACATATGCACATATATACATATACAGACATACATATGCATATATACATACACACATATATGTATATATATAAATGTGTGATTTAAGTTAGGAAGTGGTGGATCAGATAAGAGGGGAGGCCTGACTGAGGAGAGGGACTAGAATATGAGGGAAAGGTCAGGGAATCAAAGGATTGTAGACTTGAGGCTAGAAGAGTCCATGGGAGTGAGAAGAGTCTCACTCAACTTCTGCATTTTACAGATGAGGAATTGGGGCTCAGAAGAATTAAGCAACTCATTCAAGGTCACATGGGTGACGAGTAGCAGAGGCCAGATTTGAGCATGTGGCTTTTGAGCATGGGTCTTCTGACTCCAAATATCCTTTTTATTGTACTGCGTTATGTTGCTGCTGCTGCCACTGCCGCTGCCACCGCTGCTGCTGCTGCTGCTGCTTGGGAACAGGACTGATGTGATGCAAATTGTAGTTTATAAGAAGATTAAACTTGTGATCTCTGTTTGAGGGACTGAATCACGGAGAGGCTAGGGGTGGGAAGACCAGACAGGTGACACTTGCTATACTTCCAGGTGCTGGTCAGGGGAGTGCCAGTAAGAATGGAAAAGGAGGGAAGCATGCAAGAGGTTTTGAAAGAAGAATTTAATGGGCCTTGATGATAGTTTGGGCAGAGAGGAAGAAAGAGGGAGAAGTCAGTCAGTAAGCAATTATTAAGTGTTCACTGCATGTAAGGCACTTTGATTAAGAAGTCAGAGATAATTGATATTTCAAATTATGGAGGGAGGGGATCATCTTCCTGGGAGGTCGCGGAAGGACACACCTTATAGATGTCCAGGTTGGGGTTTTTTGTTCAATTTTTTTTCAATAATGACCTGATTCTTTGTGACCCCATTTAGAGTAGTTTGCCATTTCCTTCTCTAGCTTATTTTTACAGATGAAGAAACTGAGGCAAACAGGGTTAAGTGACTTGCCCAGGGTCACAGAGCTAGTAAATGTCTGTGGCTGGATTTGAACTCACAATAATGAGTCTACCTGACTCCAGACCAGGCTCACTATCCTTTGCACCATCTGGCTTCCCCATAGACTTCTGTAGGCAAGATATTATAGTGGGAAGATCGCCTGATTGGAGTCAGACCAGGGTTTTACACCTAGGTTAACCACCTGCCACCTGTGTCATTTGAGGCAAACTGGGACTCTGTTTCTTCCTCAGTAAATGAGAGGGCATCATCCTTTCCAACACCCTTCCCATCTTTAAAATCCTATTATTTCGAAGTTTAGATCTGGAGCCTAGAAGTCAGAACAAGACAGGCAAGCTTGAAAGTCAGCAGCTTAGGCTAAAACCTTGAATTGAGATGAACTCACCAATGGTGAGGACAGATGAGTGAAATCTTCGAGGAGAGCCAAGACCCCTGAAATGAGCTATGATTTCAAAGACATGTGGTGCATGTGCTCTCTGTCACCATAACATCCTCCTCTCAACACCCCTCCCCCAATACATCAACATGATTCAGGGAAAAACCCAGTCAGCCTTTCTCCTGCCTCCCTGAGAAAGGGGCTACCCTGGCATCTGTTTCTCATATCTTATCTTCTTTACCTTCCATCACTTGGAAGTGGAAATGGGTTGGAATTTTCCTGATTTTTTTTTAAGATCTGTCAACTGAGGCTGAAAGAGATAGATTCAGTGACTGTTTCTCCAAGCCAACAGAAGCTGACTTTGGACAGGATGGGAACAGGGGTGGAGCCCTAAGGAGGGAAGGAAGGACCACAAGGTTGCCCATTAGCCATTCTGCAAGTTTTCCCATGCACCCAGCTCACAAGCATTCATTCACACTCAGTTAGCCATGCAGAACTGCTCCATCTTCATTTTAATATGGACATTAAACATGAAGACTTTTAACTGATTTGACTTATTGAAGCTCAAAGACCTGGGACACAACCCAGGTCTGGACTAAGTGACTGAAGTGTTAGGCTGGAAGGGAACTTTGGACCTGGATTTTGTGTTCTGGTTCTGACATGGGTGACTTTGAACAGATCACTTCCCCTCTGGGTCTTAGGTTGCTTCCTCATAAAAAGAAGATCTGGATAGATTATAGAGATTTCTAAGGTTTTTGTTTGTTTTTTTCCTCTGTGCTGTCATTTTCTGGAGCCAGCTGGCCCCAGTGCAGATTACCCTTTGGACTTTGGCCTCTTTAGACACTGACTCATGGAGCATGCCTCACCCAGAGGTGCCTAATCTCAGGTTCCACACACAGGCGGTGCCCAATAAATATTTAGGGATTGAACTGGCTTAGATGAAATCAACCAGAAAAGTGAGATACCTTACGTTTATGCCGTGTTTCTTTCTCAAATCTTGCCTCATCCTCTTCGGTCTTCCATCCCCTGGAGGTGGGTTGGAATTTCCTTGATTCTCTTAGATGGGCAAACTGAGGCAGAAAGAAATGAAATCAGTGATTCCTTCTAGACCACAGAGCTAATGCCCCAGTTCATATCTAGGAGCACCTGAGGGGGTCCTGAGGGGAGTCTCTGGACCAAAATGGCTCATGGTAGCCAAAGGAGGGAAAGGGCAGAACAGGGTTGAGGAGTACTAGGTTAATGTTTGACAAATTATTGCCTTTGAATCCTTTGTCCCAAATGACCTTCTGCCTCATCCAGAACTGACCTTCAGTCTCATGTCTGTCTGATTTCACCACTCCTGCACCAAGGCTACTGATAATTACTGGAGAAAGTCATTATACAGATGGACTAGAAAGGGCAAGGGAAGGGTTTATTTATTTTGGCTTGGTCCATATGCTTTAGACCTTAATAAATGCCTAATAAATGTTTTTTGAACTAATGGATAGAGTGATAAAAAGAAAAAAGGAACCCTGATTTCCTGGGTGGGTGGGTCTACCTCCAAATTTCTTCCTTTCACCCTGCTCCCTGCAGCCCCTGCTCCTCATGATGATTCCAAACCTGGCTTTTTTCCAAGAATTTTTGGAAATTTCTAAACTTCTAAATAATTGGCCAAGAACGGACTCTTTTATTTGATTTTTTATTTATTTAATGCCTGGGTTATCAGAAATAGAATTTCTTTTGTTTGTTCTACTTTGGAGGCAGAGATAAGCAAACAGACAGAAAGAGGTGAGGGGAAAGAGAAGGGGCAAAACATTTAAAGGTTTGGCTTTTGTGAATTTGGTTGATTCCTTCCTCCCCTAGCCCTTTATGACTTGGTCCTCTAATGGACTCTATGTCAGTCCATGAGCCCCTTGAGCTCTATCCCCCACCCCTTATCTACTAGCTAGAAGCATCTATTACCCTAGGACCTGGCTGGATTGGAGGACATAGGGGAAGGGGCTTGGGAATACAAGGAGAAGGGGTGGCCAGGGCACATGGAATTTAAACTGATCCCATTGGCCTCATCTCAGAGCACCAGCTCCTCCGTTCCCAGCCCCCTCCCCAACCTGCCACCCTTTCAAAAGGGCCTGCATCTGCTTCTTCTCTTTACTTTTCCTGCCCCTTCCTAGATCCACCAACCCAATTATATATCGAGGGACTCCTGTCTCTTTATCTTTGCCCATAAGGCATCATCCAAGACTCTATACACAGTGGGAGGCATTTTTACAGGAATGAACTCTGGACAGGGAGTCCAAAGGCCTGTGTTCCAGATCTGCCATTTACTGCGTTTCTTAGAGGACACGTCCCCCTTGCTGCTGCTCTGTAAAATAAGGGGGTTGGATTCCATGTCTGAGGTGCCTTCTAGAACTAACATTTCAGAGCTCAGCTCAAATGCCTCCCACAAGGCCTCCTACACGAGGTCTTTCCTGAGTTCCCAGCTGCTAATGCTGCCTCCAAATGAGCTTATATTGCTTTTTTAATACATTTTGTTTATACTTGTAGGAATGAATGTTATATTCCCCTATAGAATAGTCCCTGAGGGCAAGGACGATTTCATTTTTTTCTCTTATCTCTCCCCAGTGCCTGTCTCCCACCTTGGGCATTTTCACTGACTGTCCCCCGTGCCCGAGGTGCTGTCCTCCCTCATCTCCATCTCCCGGCTTCCCTCGCTTCCTTCAAGGTTCAGCTAAAATCCCCCATTCTGGAAGAAGCCTTTCCTGGTCCTCCTTTATCTTAGGGCTTTCCTTCTATAACTGTGCCCCAAATATATGTGACTGTGTATATGCCCACCCACACCCACACATATTATATGTGTGTGTATACGCCCACCCACACATATATGTGTATGTGCACATATATATATATATATATACACACACATACACACATATTCTCTCTCTGTCTCTCTTTCTCTTCCCTCCCTCCTTCCCTCTCTTCTCCTTCTTCTTCTTTCTTCTTCTTCTTCTTCTTCTTCTTCTTCTTCTTCTTCTTCTTCTTCTTCTTCTTCTTCTTCTTCTTCTTCTTCTTCTCTCTGCCTCTGTCTCTCCCCCTCCCTTTTCTCTCTCTCCCTCCCTTCTTCTCTTTCTGTCTCCCTCCCTCCCTTCTTCTCTCTCTCTCCTTCCCTCCCTTCTTCTGTCTTTCTCTCTTCCTTTCTTCTCTCCCCCCCTTTTTCTCTCTCCCCTCCTCTCTCTTCCCTTCCTCTCTTTCCCCCTCCTCTCTCCATATAATTTTTCAGATACATGTAAGTATATATGCATGTGTGCATATGTATGCATACACATGTGTATGTGTATTCATGTATACCCTCCCTGGGAATAAGTTTTCTCCTATAAACTGAAAGGGTTGTCCTGAATAGCCTCTGAGATACCTTCCAGCACTGGATCTATGATCATATGGGCTTATGATTCTATGGTCCACCTGGTGACTAATAGCGCCTGACTGACTGACAAAGAGTGACTGCCTTCCTTGACATCTGGGATTGGTCTCTCCTGGTCTTCCTCTCATCTGACTGACTCTTCCTTGGTCTCCTTTGCATGGAGATTCCAGGCATCAGTATTCCCCAAGGCTCTGTCCCTAGGCCTCTTCTCTTCTCTCTAGACTCTCTTCCTAAGTGACATCCTATGTACCCATGGAGCTGAATATTATCCCAATGCAGATGTCCTCCTAACCTATAGATCCAGCCCTGAACTCTCCCCTCGCAGTTCTAACAGCCTGCTGGACTTAATTTCTATTTGGATGTTTTCTGGGCATTTCAAACTCCATGTTATCAAAACATCTTTTCCCCAATTAGGTCCTCCTTGAAAATTCTCCGTCTCCATGGAAGGTATCAGTATCTTCCAATAGCCCAGGTTTGTGCCTTGGACCCATACTTGACTCTTCACCCTCCTTCACCCTACATATCCATCCACTCAGTTACCAAGTCCTGTTGATTCTGCCACCCACCCCCACCCCCAATGGCTCTCAATTTTCTCCACTCACACAACTACAGAGCCTTCTAACCTCTGTCATGGACTATTGGAATAGCCTGTAACAGACTTAATGGTTCTCCCTGCCTCCCATCTCTTCCCTCTCCAATCCATTCTCTACACCCAGATGTCAAGATAACTTTCTAGACCAGCGGTTCTTAACTAGGAGCCCATGAACTTGTTTTTAAAAATAAAATACTTGCACAACTATTTCAATAGATTTGGTTTTCTTTGAAATCTATATGTGTTTTATTTTATGCATTTAAAAGCATCGTTCTGAGAATAGATTTCACCAGACTGCTGCCCAATGGGCCCATGACACAAATAGAGTTGCTTAAGGACTTTTGCTATAAAGGTTCAGGAGACTGACCATGCCCCTCTCATGCTCAAAAATCTATCACGGTCTTCCTTTGTTTCCAAGAGAAAATACACACTCTTTTAATCAAGCAATCAACCACTAAGCATACATTAAGCACCTACTGTGTTCCAGGTACTATTGTAGGCACCAAGGATGCAAAGACAAAAAGGAAATATTTTATATAGAGAACTGAGTCAAATTTACAAGAATACAAGTCATTCCCCAATTGATAAATGGTCAAAGGATATGAACAGGCAGTTTTCAGAGGAAGAAATTAAAGATATCTATAGGCATGTGAAAAAATGCTCTAAATCACTATTGATTAGAGAGATGCAAATCAAAACAACTCTGAGGTACTATTTCATACCTATCAGATTAGCTAACATGAAAAATCAGGAAAATCAAAAATGTTGGAGAAGACGTGGGAAAGTTGGAATACTAATTCATTGTTGGTGGAGCTGTGAGCTGATCCAACCATTCTGGAGAACAATTTGGAACTGTGCCCAAAGGGCTATAAAATATGCATGCCCTTTGACGCAGCAATATCACTTCTAGGGTTACATCCCAAAGAGATAATAAAAATGGAAAAAGGACCAACATGTACAAACATATTTATAGCAGCTCTTTTTAAGGTGGCTAAGAACTGGAAATCAAGGCAATGCCCATCAATTAGGGAAAGGCTGAACAAGTTGTGCTATATGAATGTAATGAATACTATTGTGCTATAAGAAATGATGATCAGGCGGACTTTGGGAAAACCTGGAAAGATTTATATGAAGTGATACAGAGTGAAGTGAGCAGAAGCAGAACATTGTACATAGTACAGTGTGTGAGGACTGATTCTGATAGACTTAGCTCTTCTCAGCAATACAAGGATCTAAAACTTTTCCAAAGGACTCATTTTGGAAAATGCCATCCACACCCAGAGAAAGAACTATAGAGTCAGAAGGCAGAAGGGAGCAGACTCTTTTCTCTTTTGTTTTGTTTCGTTTTGTTTTCTTTGTCATGGTTTCTCCCATTTGTTATAATTCTTCTATGCAACATGACTAATGTGAAAATGTGTTTAATAGGAATGTATGTGTAGAGCCCATATAGGATTGCATGACATCTTGGGGAGGGAAGGGGGAGGAAGGGGGAAAAAATTTAAAACTTCTGGAAATGAATGTTGAAAACTGAAAATAAATAAATTAAATATTAAAAAAGGAAATATTTCTTATCTTGTCGGCTTATATTCTAAGAGACAGCTAGATGGCACAGTGGATAGAGTATGGAGTCAAGAAGACCTGAATTCAAATTCAGTCCTGGATATTTATTAGCTGCGTGACTCTGGGCAAGTTACTTAACTTCTGTTTGCCTCAGTTTCCTCATCTGTAAAAATGGGGGCTAATAACAGCTAATAACCTCCAAGGGTTGTCTTGAGGATCAAATAAGATAATATTTATAAAATGCTTAGCCTGACACAAGTAGGCACTTAATAAATGCTTGTTTTCTCCACTCCTATGAAAGGAGACAACATGTGCGTACAAGACATAAAATAAATAATGATTTTGGGAGGGAGAGCACTGGCAGCCACGAGGAAGATCAGAAAAGGCTTCCTGTAGGAAGAGATAGCACTTGATCTAGGTTTGGAAGGAAACTTGAATATTTATTTATTAGAAAATTGCCCTGGAGATTCATCATGTCCCTGCTTTGAAGGAAGGTACTTTTTCAAACTTGGTAACAA
This sequence comes from Trichosurus vulpecula, assembly GCF_011100635.1. NCBI lineage: Eukaryota > Metazoa > Chordata > Mammalia > Diprotodontia > Phalangeridae > Trichosurus > Trichosurus vulpecula. The sequence continues at coordinate 381,825,036 of NC_050575.1, read as the reverse complement.
GGGGTTTCCTTCAAGATGGAGGGAAGGAAAAAGTGCATTCCAGCTACCAGGATGGCTGGACTGCAGAGTATGGGAAGGAGTAATGGTCAGGGCCAGGCTATGATGGGCTTTAAAAGTCCAACAGGCGAGTGTACATTTGATTCTAAAAGCGCCACGGGAGGCATCAGAGTTTATTGAGTAAAGGAAAGACATGTGCAGACTGGGACTTTAGGAAAATCGCTTTAGAAGCTGCACGGAGATGGATGGGAGAGAGGAGAAACTTGAGGTGATTATGCTAGTCTAGGCCAGAAGTAATTAAAGTCTGAAGTAGGATGGTAGCTGTGTGAGTAGAGAGAAGGGGACAGCTTTGAGAGGTGAAGCGAGTGTAGAAAGGACAAGATTTGTTGACTGGTTGAATAGATGGTGTAAAGGTGTATTAGGGGAAAGTTGAAGTCTAGATCACTGGAAGGATAGTGGGACCTTTGAGAGCAGAAAAGAAGTTCAGGGAGAGGGGTCATTTGGGGCAAGATAATGAGTTCTATTTTGGACATGTTAGGCAGTTGGTGATGGGAAATAGAAAGGAGGATAGAATCCGGGGCTGAGAATTATCTGCTTACAGACAATAAATGCTTCTTAGTCTGGCATTTGTGGCCCTCCCCGACATCGACCCCCCCACAGGTAAGGAACCTGTGGCTTTGAGGACACATGTGGCCCTCTAGGTCCTCAAGTGCAGCCCTTTGAGGGAATCCCAACTATTTCACAGAACAAATCCCGATATTTATTCCCCACCTCTGCCCCAAGCTAACCTCCTTTTCCAGTCCTAATTCCCTTTCCTAATCTAGTCCTGTATATGTTCCATGTTCCAGGTAGTCTTACATTTTTGCAGGCCAGGAAAGCTTTCCCTTTTCATCTTGTCAGAATGCTTACCTTCCTCCAAGGCTGGGCTCTGGCAGTTCCTCCTAAATGAAGATTTCCTTAACCCTCCCGATTTGTTGATGCTTTTACCTTCCTCAAGTAGCCTTGTATTATACCCCATTCTACTCCTCCCCTACACCCAGTTAATTGTAAGCTCCTTGAGCTCCTTGATGGAAGGGGATGTTTCAATTTTGTCTCTGTCTCTGTTTCTTTTCTTTTTTTTTTTTGGAGGGGGAAAGGCAATTGGGGTTAAGTGACTTGCCCAAGGTTACACAGCTCGTAAGTGTGTCAAGTGTCTGAGGCCAGATTTGAACTTGGGTCCTCCTGAAACCAGGGCCGGTGCTCTACTCACTGCGCCACCAGGCTGCCCCTTTGTCTCTGTTTCTACAGTGCCAAACACAGTCCTCTGAACATAATCTGTGCTTAATCGACGTTTCATAAACTTTGAGCTAGGAAAGACCTCAGAAACCATCTACTCCATTTCTCTTCATTTAAAAAGAAAATTGAGGTTCAGGGACTTGTCCCAAATCACACGGAGGCCATCTCCAGTCATTCTGATTCATATCTGTCCACTGAAGCCAGATGGCTCTGGAGGAGAAAGTGAGGCTGGTGACATTGCCCAGCCCTACCTCACTTAAATCCAATTCCCTTGCGAGGCATGGTATCACCTTCCTGATGTCATGGTCCTCTTCCTGACTGAAGGACAAACAGCAATAACCCAAATTACACAGGTATTAAACATCACATGAACCTACATTTTTTGACTCTAGATCCAAGTGATCTTTTCCTCGGACCCTTTTTCCTCCAGCTATATTGTTAAATTGAATGGAAATGAGAAACTGACCATGATAGCAGAGAGACTTGTGACCGCTGATGGAGTGAATGAGTTCATGCCTTCTGGCTGGAGCTGATATCATAATTTCAATTAAGATGTTAATTTCAAGTTACACAGTGTGTTCTGAGCTCCACTGTGCATAGTGCTAGCTGTTGATTTACTCTCCGTGGTCTCTCATTTTGGGGAGGTAGAGAGAGGAATGTGTCTGGAGTGTGCAACGCTCGTCTAGAGAGGATAGTATCAGATGGGGGATCCCAAAGAAAAACTTGGTCAATTTTGCACTTTTATCTGTGTCTGGTTTTGTTTCCAGGCTGAGCAATGGTGCAGGCCAGGCTGATGCTTTCTCTGGTGAAGATTGAGAAAGGACGGAGGAAGGAGGATCCTGGTATAAACATCTTTTCCCTTGGTGTGTGAGACAAGAAGGCAACTCTGTGGGTTCACGTGTTGGATGATCACATCTTTAAGAAGCAGGGTAGTGTAATAAAAAAGGAGGAATTTGAAATCAAGATACCTAATAGATCTGGTCACGACTTTGCTCAAAAATCCTCAGTGGTTCTCTATTTCTCTTGCACATTAAGGTGATTAATAAATGCTTCTTTCCTTATAGGTGCTTAACAAATGCTTGTTTCCTTCCTCTGTACTCCAGTCAAATTAGACCACTCTCTGCCACCTTTCCTAGGCTCAGTGCCTCTTGCCTTTGCCCACAGGGCTCCCAGTGCCTGGAATGTTTTTTCTCCTTGACCTGTTTGCCTGATAAATTGCTTTAAAGCTTGACTCATATATCACCTCCAACTTGAAAACTTCCCTGATTCTTGTTGGTTGGTAATGATGTTCTGCCTGGGACCTCACCTACCACTCTGTTGTCTTTGGTAATGCAGTTATGTAATAGACTTAGGTACATTAAGTTACCTGGCTTTGTATCTTATTTCCCTTTTAAGTGGTAAGCTCTAAGAAGAGAAGTACTTTATATTTTATCCACGCTCTGTATCTCTCCCAGTCCTAACTTAGTGCTTGGATCATAATTGGTCTTAAAGAAATATTTTCTGAATGAGAGTCAGTGGGGTTTACTGGAGTGGGGGGAAAGCCCTGGTTATGGGGTCGGAGACGCTGAGAGGCTGCTTTCTACTGCGTCAGACACCTGATGGCTGCATTACCTCGGACAGCTCACCTAACTTTCAGAGACTTGGTTTCCTCATCTGTAAAATGGTGATGCTTAGTAATACCCTCACAGTTGTTATGATGATAATAGGAACGTAGCTCAGAGGGAGAGGTGACCTTAAAGGTTATCTTGCTTATAGCTCCTCATTCTACAGATTAGGAAACAGACCAGGGAGTGGAGAATTTAGGTGACTTACCCAAAGTCACACAAATACGAAGAAAGGGACAGAACCAGAATTCAGACTAAGGTCTCCTGACTGCAAAGTCAATATTTATACCTCCATACCATATATGAAAAAAAAAACTAAACCTAAAAACCTAAAAGCACTAAATAAAATAACTAAATTTAGAAACCTAAAAGCATTATATGAATGGGAATGATGGCTCTCTCTGGGCCTCAGTTTTTGAATTTGTATAAATTAGGGGGGCATTTAACAGCGTTTTTCAAACTTTTTGTTCTCATGACCCCTTTATACACTTAAACTGAGGACACCTCCCAAAGAGCTTTCGTTTACATGGGATTTATCTATCGATATTCACCATATTTGAAATGAAGACATCTTAGTATTATTAAGAAAATAGATTTGACCTTAATAGACCCCCTGAAAGGGCTTCAAAGCCTGTCCCCAGATCACACCTTGAGAACCACTGGACTGGAAGGTCTCCGTTCCAGCTTTAGATTCCTTGACTGAGTATTTGAGGGCACTGTAAACCCAAGAGCTAGAGTGTTTAATCCCACGCCTTCATTCTGCAGATGAGGAAGTGGAAGAGAAGTGACTTGCCCAAGGTTGTACAGTGAGGTACCCTTCCCTTTTCTGAGCCTCAGTTTCTCCATCTGTAAAATAAAGTGATTGGACCAAACAATCTTCTTCTAATTATGACGCTAATGGAAGAGCAGGCCTCCTGACTTCCCAGTCTATCCATTCCACCATATTTCCTTGGGAACCAAACTCCTTTTGGGAATAGTCTTGTTTCTTCTTCACTGGCGGTTGCATCCAAGGCAGCACATGCATCACCCTTCCCCACCTGGAAACATGTGGAGATCACAACATGTGGGTACCTGCCTCTTCCTCCTCCTCCTCCTGAGGTCAGGTCTGCAGGCTGGATCCTGGAGCTCCCTCCGAGCTACGGTTGCAGAGCTTTTGTGTCCTTGGCCTCCTTCCCAGCAGAAGCTGCATCGACTGGGATTTCCTGACGAGCCCTGGGGACTTTGTGGAAAGGGACTTTTCATCAGCGTTGTCTTTCTTAAGTAGCTGGGTGGTTGTCATGTGACCCCAAATAACTCTGGCCCTTGGGCCCTCCATGTTTCCAAGGTGTGAGGCAGGCTGTAGGACAAGTCTGGACTGGGCAGGGCCCAGTACTAATATACTATGGTATTATATTTAAAAAGGTCTGGGCTCTGGTTTGGGGTTTTAAGAGGGATCCATGGAAGAAAAACTGCTTTTAGAAGAAAAAAAGACTTCTGAGCTGGAAAGGAGTTAAATTCCCTAAGAACCAGAACCAGAACTCAGGACCCTCTTAAGTCCCATAAAGTGAACCCCGGAGACAGGAAACATTTTCGCCGAGGTCACACAGCCCCAGATTTGCAGAGAACCACTACAATGAAATTCTTTAGAATGACAACTCAGATCATTTTATTATTCCAAATTCAATGCTTTTATCATTTCACCTGAACAGTCTGGGTGAGGGGAGGGAGAGGAGCTCTATAGCCTTCACTAAAGTGGTAGAAAGCATTACTTTAATCGAAAGGAATTCATCTCTAATGGTAGAATTTCAGGCTCTATGCCAGGAAGGTGGGGAAGGTATTTGGGGGGGGGGCAGGAACGCCTTTTTCCTGTCCCATTAAGCACGTCATTCCAAAAACTATGTGTCTTTGGGATTTGTTAATTATTAATTTATTACATAACTGGTTAATTATTATTTATTGATAGTATGATTCAATTTTGATTTATTAACTAGGAGGGGTATGTAAGGATCAGGAAGCTTGACTACCAGTTAGCATGCAGTCATGGCTTTCTGAGAGGGCCAGGGAAGAACCACCAGTGGCATTCAATAGCCCTGGCCTACTCCATTCATTTCCCCCTTCTCTGAGCCTACTGCAGAGTAAAATCAAAACCATTGTAATCTCCTATGGACTACATAATCTTGTCCTCTGACTTTAGAGTATCTAAGTTATTGCTCATTTTCTCAAAATAGACTTGGAGCTTTTTTTTTGTTTTGTTTTTTTGGAGGGGGTAAGGCAGGGCAATTGGGGTTAAGTGACTTGCCCAAGGTCACACAGCTAGTAAGTGTGTCACGTTTCTGAGGCTGGATTTGAACTCAGGTCCTCCTGACTCCAGGGCCGGTGCTCTACTCACTGTGCCACCTAGCTGCCCCTAGACTTAGAGCTTTTGGAGAGCAAGAATTATGTTTCCTTCTGTGCATTCCTTCCCCACAGTTAACTAACCCAGGGCTGGTCACAGAGTACTCATACTTCAGTACAAGATGCATAACTCCTGGCTTGGAATCCAAGCTACATGGATCGCATTCAATATTAGGAGGCTTCTAACCAAATCTCTCATGCTCTTTTGATTCCCTTCCTCCCTTCCCTCCCCTCCAATTCCCGGGGAACATCAGAATATATCTTGTGTCTAGGTCTCCATAGAAAAGGTAAAAGTACAATTTCCATGCACTCAGGCTAACAATGCATCAAATATAGGACAGGTTCCATTGCATCCAATAGACAAATGCAAAAATATTAAGCACTCACAGGTAAATTTTGCTTCACTTTCCTAGGTTTCTTTACAATTTTCCTTGCCCCAACACTACCCCTATGGCTGGGGGTCCCCACAGAAGGAGAGCACTCGGGGTTACCAGGAGATAAGCTTCCTCACCCTTTGGTGAGCACCCCATTCCCCAGAAACCTAGAGTACTCCAGACTTACAGTACTCCCTAAGTTTAGGAGAACTTAAGGTTGATAACAGAGTCAATCTCTTTCCTCTTGGGCCTGAAAGTTTACATAATTTACAGTGTTTGTGGAGAGGAAGGGCTTGGTTTCCTTTTCTACATCATGGTTCTGGCTTTTGTTGCCTCTTGGCCCTGAATTTATATTCATCACAGTTTGGGTGCAGGGGGAGTATCATGTACATACAAATCTATATCATATGATTTTCATTTTCAGGGGCTGATAATCTCCTAGGAACTGAAGTATGTCCGTATCTAGGTGGTGTGCATATAGGTAAATAAATATAAGCTAATTTCAGAGGGGAGGAGCATTAGTGGTTGCTGGGGTGGGAAATGGGAGAGGATTTTAAAAAAGACTGAGTGGGAAGTGGCACCTGAATGTAGAAGAATGTGAAGGTGAGTAATGAGAAAGGACGCAAAAGGTAGAGTGGGATCCATTTTGTGGTGGGCTTTAAATGCTAGGATGAGGATTTTGTGCTTTATCCTTGAAGGACAGGGAGTCATTGAAGATGTCTGGATAGGACAGTGACATGCTCAGACCCATGACTTAGAAGTATTAATATGATCACACCATGGCCATCTTTTTGTTGGGTGTCTATCCATCTGGCTAGGCTGATCCTCAGTACCTTTCACTCCTCCATCACCCAGCCTATCCTGGAAGTCTTTCCAGTTTGGTAAGACCTGCCAGAGCTTGCCCTCCTATAGCACAGCCTACTGGGAACAAGGATCAATTCCATATCTGGATGGCTCTTAATTTGATTGAAAGAACACAGGGGAAGCATGAATAAATGTGTACCTAGGCTCAATTTGGTTCAGTTCAGTTCAGTCTAATCCAATCCAATCCGATCTGATCCAATTCAATCTAATTCAGCAAACATTAAGTACCTAGTTACTACACATGGAGTGCTATGTTTAGTATTTAGAATACAAATTAAAACCACCTCCACCACCACCAAAAAACAGAAACAGCATCCCCTTTCTAGGGGCCAACAATCTTCTAAGAACTGAAGTATGTATGTATCTAGGATCTAGGTGGTACATATATATAGGTAAATAAATACAAGGTGATTTCAGGAGGGAGGAACATTAGCAGTTGCTGGGATGAAGGGTAGGGGAGGATAAAAAAAGACTCTGAGTAGGAAGTGGTACCTGAGCTGAGCCTTGAAGGAAGATAGGGATGCCTAGAGGCAGAGGTGAGCGGGAGTAGAATCCAGGTTTGGTGGAGAGTTTGTGCAAAGAAGGAAGAAGGGAAATGGAATGTTGAGTCCAGAGAACCAAGAAGCCAGTTAGTCTAGAGAAGGTGAGTCATATGGAAAAGGACTTGAAATGTAGGGTAGGATCCATTTTGTGGTGGTCTTTAAATGCTAGGCTGAAGATTTTGTGCTTTATCCTAGAGGGATAGGGAGTCATTGAATATTTTTGGACAGGGGAGTGACACAATCAGACCTGTGTGTTGGAAATATTAACCTGCTAGCTGCTTATCCCCTGGAAGATGGATAATGAGCCAGCAAAGGAGGCTGAGAAGTATTATAGATTCAGAGCTGGAAAGGGATCTTAGGGACCATCTACTCCAACCCCCTTATTTTATAAGTTGAGGAAATTGAGGCACAATGAAGCTATGCAGTGTCACCACAGAGGTAGTAAACGGAAGAGGTGGAATTTGAACCTGGAACCTCTAACTCCCAATCTACTACTCTTTCTATCATACCACACCGCCTCTCAAGGAGGCAATTGTCAGATAGGTAGGAAACCAGGAGAGATCGGTGCCATACAATCCAAGAGAAGAGTCTCCAAAGATGGAGCAAGATCCAGTGGGGAAAGGACATCTGATTTAGTAGTTAAAAGCCAATTTTCTCCTGATTCCTATTTCAATGCATCCTTCTTCCCCTGCAGTAGGCTGTCTCCCTTGTGACTGTGGGAATGTTGAGTGGCTAGGTCTGGATGCCAGAAACATCAGCAGAGCCCCTCCCCAGTCAATGCTATGAAAGGGGCCCAGAGACACACCTCTCCATAAAGGGGACCCTTTAGGGATTCGGAGGAACAGGATGCCTCTTGTCTCCTGGTCACCTGAAAGGAAAAGGGAGTAAGGGCATCATTGAGGGAAGCCTTGATCTCATTGTTCTTCCATTTCTTCCCCTGTGGGCCTTGGTGACAGACCCACACCACCCCCTAGGTGCTGCCCCACCTCTCCTTTCAAACATTTCCTCCCTTCTAGACCACCCCTTGCCTTCTAGGATAGGTAGAGAGCTAGTTAAGCTCCCAAGAGCACTTTGCAATGGTTCTCTCCTCTCCCATTCCATGCCATCTACATGGCTTCTGGAAGCTTCTTCCCCCCAACCCTCCAACCCCACAACCCCACCTACTTTAGTAGTTCAGCCTTTGAGTCAAGACAGCTGGGATGGCAGAAAGAACATGAGTTTGCAATAAGAAGACTTGGGGTCTGAAACCTAGTTTGGATACTAGATGACCCCTATAGTCCTTTCCAGCTCTACACCCTATGGTTCTTCCTTTTTTTAAAATTTTTATTTATTAATTTATTTAATATATTTAGTTTTCAGCATTAATTTTCACAAGAGTTTGAATTACAAATTTTCTCCCCATTTCTACCCTCCTGCCCACTTCAAGATGGCATATATTCTGGTTGCCCTGTTCCCTAGTCAGCCCTCCCTTCTGTCACCCCACTCCCCTCCCATCCCCTTTTCCCTTACTTTCTTGTAGGGCAAGATAAATTTCTGTGCCCCATTACCTGTGTATCTTATTTCCTAGTTGCATGCAAAAACTTTTCTTTTTTGTTTTTGAACGTCTGTTTTTAAAACTTTGAGTCCCAAATTCTCTCTTCTTTTCCCTCCCCACCCACCCTCCTTAAGAAGGCAAGCAATTCAACATAGGCCACATGTGTATCATTATGTAAAACCCTTCCACGATACTCATGTTGTAAAAGACTAACTATATTTTGCTCCTTCCTAGCCTATCACCCTTTATTGAATTTTCTCCCTTTACCCTGTCCCTTTTCAAAAGTGTTTGTTTTTAATTACCTCCTCCCCTATCTGCCCTCCTTTCTATCGTCCCCCCTTTTTTATCTTCTTCCTCCTTCTTTCCTGTGGAGTGATACCCAATTGAGTGTGTATGTTATTCTCAAATCAAGTCAAATCTGATGAGAGCAAGATTCACTCATTCCCCCTCATCTGCCCCCTCTTCCTTTCCTACAGAACCACTTTTTCTTGCCACTTTTATGTGAGATAATTTACCCCATTCTATCTCTCCCTTTCTCCCTCTCTCAATATATTCCTCTCTCATCCCTAAAATTTAATTTTATTCTTTTAGATATCATCCCTTCATATTCAACTCACCCTGTGCCCTCTGTCTATATATATGCATATATATACATATATACACACATACATACATACACACACATATACATATGAATATATATACATACACACACATATATTTATATGCATATTACCTTCAGCTACCCTAATACTGAGGTCTCATAAATTATACACATCATCTTTCCATGTAGGAATGTGAACAAAACAGTTCAACTTTAGTAAGTCTCTTATGATTTCTCTTTCTTATTTACCTTTTCATGCTTCTCTTGATTCTTGTGTTTGAAAGTCAAATTTTCTATTCTACTCTGGTCTTTTCACTGAGAAAGCTTGAAAGTCCTCTATTTTATTGAAAATCCATATTTTGCCTTGGAGCATGATACTCAGTTTTGCTGGGTAGGTGATTCTTGGTTTTAATCCTAGCTCCATTGACCTCCGGAATATCATATTCCAAGCCCTTCGATCACTTAATGTAGAAGCTGCTAGGTCTTCGGTTATCCTGATTGTGTTTCCACAATTCTCAAATTGTTTCTTTCTGGCTGCTTGCAGTATTTTCTCCTTGATCTGGGAGCTCTGGAATTTGGCAACAATATTCCTAGGAGTTTTCTTTTGGGGATCTATTTGAGGAAGTGATCTGTGGATTCTTTCAATTTCTATTTTGCCCTGTGGCTCTAGAATATCAGGGCAGTTCTCTTTGATAATTTCTTGAAGCCCTGCTTCCCTCTGCTATTTTGTGGGTTCTGCAGTTCTAAAATTTGTTCAGAACCCTATGGTTCTTCTTAATGGATGCTTCTTCCTCCACCAGCTGAAATATAGAACTAGGAGGATGTACTCAAAGCCTGGGTATCATATTCCCATCTCCCCACTCCAGGCTAATTTAGGACAACAGTTAAATAGCAGAGTCAGGATTTGCCCCCAGGCCCTCTGAGTCCATAGTGAATTTTCTGATACAGTGTGGGTGTGATTCTCCAGGAATTGTGGTTCTCCAGGAGCCCTTTCTTCAGTCCCCAGATGTTTCCTCCCCATCTCTGACCATGTCCTCCTTCTTTCCTGGTGCTGCTCTTTTTCAGTTCCTCACAGAGCTGAGACAATCCCAACCTAGTTCTAATCCAGTCCCAATATGGTCCTGTCCTCCTTTTTCAGCTCTTACCTCCTGTTACTCCCAATACCTTCTTTTACTATATCAGTTAAGTTTTTTTCATTCTTCTCTAGACATGCCATGCTTAATCTCACCTACATGTATTTGTCTACACCTTTCCTCCGGTCCCATAGGTGGAGATGGGTGGTGGTGGTGGTAGTGGTGGTGAATTTGGATGAGTCTCCCACTCCAGTCTGAACCTCCTGGCCACTGTGGGCTTCTTCCTTGGGGATGAGATCCCTCAGCTCCTAGGGTGAAAGCTGAGAGCTCTTTCAGACAACCACAAGAAAGAGTTCAGGAGCTATCTCACTGAAAATCACCATCCAAGAGATTAGATTCCAGCCACTCTTGGTATGAGGTTATTCTTAGTCTCATGGCTATTATTCCCCTTCCTGATTTTCTAGGAAAAAGACAGAAGGTGGGTTCAATTCCAAAATCTAGGTCATGCTCTCTTCTGACCTCATCAAGTTAATGATTGGCCCCTAGATGGTGTCCTCTTAGGAGATGGCATCTGGTGCTTCCCACCTCTTGGAGAACCGGGATTTTTCTGACTCCTTTCTCTCTCTTCTCTTCTCCCCTCCCTATGAGATAGTGTATGGTGGCTTTGATCACAACATTTCCCTTATTTCAGGGGACCTCGAAGGGTTCCTTTGCCATTGCCTATAAGTCAAGCTCAAACTGCTCTGCCTGGCTTTCATCCAGAGGAGCCAAGGATTTAGAGCTGGAAGGAGACCTAGAGGTAATCTAACCCAAGCCCTCCCCCTGACCCCAGCTTCATATAGGAGGAAGCTGAGGTCAAGAGACTTCCCAAAGGGTACATGGTCACTAAAGGCCAGAGCTGAGATTTAAACCCAGGTCTTCTGGGTGTAAATTGAATGCTCCTTCCACTACCATATGGATATATTACAATATAAAATACCATATATGATATATAGTACTTATAGTATGTGTGTATATATACACACAATATATGTGCGTGTATATATATATATATACATACATATATATATTATGCATATGTACACATACACAATATAAGTACTATATATTATATTAGCATATACACATGCACACATTCACACACACACATATATAAATATGTATATATCAGTATGTCTTTCTCAAGGGCATTCCCATCTTCCCCCTTCCTCCCTGTCTCCCATCTTCCCCCTTCCTCCCTATCTCCCATCTTCTCCTTCTTCCCTGTCTCCCATCTTCCCCCTCCTCCCTGTCTCCCATCTTCCCCTTCCTCCCTGTCTCCCATCTTCCCCCTCCTCCCTGTCTCCCATCTTCCCCCTCCTCCCTGTCTCCCATCTTCCCCTTCCTCCCTGTCTCCCATCTTCCCCCTTCCTCCCTGTCTCCCATCTTCCCCCTCCTCCCTGTCTCCCATCTTCCCCTTCCTCCCTGTCTCCCATCTTCCCCCTTCCTCCCTGTCTCCCATCTTCCCCCTTCCTCCCTGTCCACCTCTTCCCACTTCCTCCCTGTCTCCCATATTCCCCCTTCTTCCCTGTCTCCCTCTTCCCCCTTCCTCCCTGTCTCCCATATTCCCCCTTCCTCCATATCTCCCATCTTCCCCTTTCCTCCCCATCTAATCTTACCTTTATCTATTTCCTAAAGTCTAGGATTATTAACTGGGGGATTATGAACTTAAAAAAAACCCTTTGATAACTGTATTGCAATTGATTTCCTTTGTAATCCTATGTATTTTTTTTGTTGTTATTTAGAAACACTATTCTGAGGAGTCCATAGGCCTTACCAGAGTGTCACCAAAGGAGTCCGTAAAACAAAAATGGTTAAGAACTCTTGCTCCTAGACCCAGACCTGCCATTCCATCAGGGCAATTTCCCAGCTGCCCTTGGCTCATGACATTCTCGATCTCACCTTTGTGCACTTGCTCACAGTGTTCCCTTTGCCTGGAATGCCTTCTCCTCTCCCATCTATCCAAAGCCTGTCCTTTCTTCAAGGGTCCGGCTGTGTCTTTGCACACTCACCCCAATCTCCACAGCCTCCATCCTTGTTTCTGTGACCTTGTGTTGTCTGGGCTTATTTGCTCAATAACTGTCCAGTTACCCACACTGCTCCATGTCTTCCAAATTCCTGCAAAGCCTCCTCTCCTGCAGGGTTCTCTGCCTGTGCCTGCACAAAGAAAAAACCCAGAGTTTCAGAAAATGATGAAGGCAACACTTCTCTGCCAGAGCCCCTGCCTCCATCATCCACTAGGATCCTCTCCCTTTGAGTTCAAGCCTCACCTTTGACATGAAGCCTTTGCTGATCCCTCCCCTGCCTCAATGACTATTGCCCTCCCTCTCTAACTAGCGTATATTTCATTTTCTTGTATTTATTGTATTTCTTCTTTTTATATTTCTTCTGTATATTCCTATATTTATACTTGTTTATCTTCCTTATCCCCTGCCCAATACTGCCCCACCTTCCAGTTCTCCCCATGCTTAAAATGTAAACTCTCTGCAAGTAGGAATTGTTTCATTCATTGATATTCATATTCCAATGCCTGGCACATAATAGGCACTTTAAAATGCTTGTTGATTAAGCCTATGATTCCAGTGAACCAACAGGGCAATCAGTCTGTTATTGTGGAATGAGAACAGGACAGGGAGTAAGAAGTCAGCATTGTAGCCCTGGGTCTATCTACGATTATGATAAGGTATCTCTTCTTTCTGGGTCTCAGTTTCTTCAGATGTAACGTGAAAGGGTTGAATTAGAGGAAGTCCTTTCCACTGAAGCCCCTTCCACTCCCAACATTCTGAAGTTAGATTATGTTTGAGGCTTTAAAATTCTGTGATTCTAAGAATTATCAGACACCTATGGTGTGGCCAGCCATACTCTAAGCATTATGGGAAATCCATAAATAGGATGCCAACATGCGATCCCTCCCCCAAAGGAGCTCATGCTGTGGTTGGCAAAGGATGACTAGCAAAAGTGAAACAACAATATATAATCATGTAGGTTGTTATAGTATGGACTAAACACTGTGGGAGTTCTGAGGAAGGAGTGATCACTGGGGGCTGGACTGGACAGGGAGAGCTTTGTAGCAGAGATTGGAGACTCTCAAAAGTGTTTTTCAGCTTTTTGTGTTGTGGATCTTTTTGGCAGTCTGGTGAAACCGATGGCTTCCTCCTCCCAATAATGTTTTTCTATTTACAAAATAAAATATGTAGGATTACAAAGAAAACTAGTTATATACTGAAATAGTTATAAAAAATTTAAAATATTTTTAAAAATGTGCCCTAGAAGAACACAATGAAGGTGGGGCAATCAGAACTTTGATCCAGAGCAAAGTCTTGAACTACAAGGGCATATAATTCCAAAGCTTAGTACCTGGTTAGTAAAAGTAATTTGTTAAAATAAGTAGCCATGAGATGGCAGGCTGGAGTGAGCTTTTCTTCTGCACCCTCATTCCCCTCCACCATCGGGAGGGTTTTCTTATGGCACATAACCTGAGGCATGGTTTAAGATACTTTGGTTACATAAAATCTTAGTTATAGTTCCATGGGGGCAAAGTTCCTGTTGAATCGCCTTTACTGATACACGATTTAGGCTATTTTGAGTCACAGATCTGTGTCATTGCCCTTGGCAAGAAGATGCTATTTCTAATCAAAGGCGGTCGAACAACCTAGCTTTAAGTCCAGAAGAGGAGATAAGGGGACTGCCATATAAAAGCTGTCTGTATATCTTTATCCATATCTACACATACACACAATGTGTGTGTGTGTGTGTGTGTGTGTGCATTTAAAGTTTGGCTCAAAAGCCCTGTGAAGTGAAAACAAGTCAGGAAGATGTGAGTTCAAATCCAACCTCAGAAATACTTGCTGTGTGATCCTGGATAAGTCATTAAAAAAAACTCTGTTTGCCTCTATTTTCCCATCTGTAAAATGGGGATAATAATAGCCCCTACCTCCCAGGGTTGCTGTGAAGACAAAATGAGACAATAATTGTAAAGCACTTAGTACCTGGCACATAACAAGCACTGTGAAAGTGTTAGTTATCTATCCTTATTAGCATTATTATTATATGGCCAGCAGGCAATTTGTTAATAGAAGTGAACAATAGAAGTTGCTCAAAGGGGTGAGCAGCTAGAATTACAGGGATTAGGAAAATGAAGTTGGAAAGATTTGTGGAGGATAGATTGAGAAGAGAAAGAACGAGAACTGACAGGGCAGTTATTACAAAGGGGATCCCATAGTCCGATGACCACGATCGTCCCTATCGGGTACCTTCCCAGTAGGTCAGCCCAATAGGGGAGCACATGGAAAGCCTCGAGAAGGGAGCCTTCCTGAAACATCCTTCACTTCACTGATGCCCTTCCTTACACCCGAAAGGCAAAATCAGGCAGATCCCTCTTTCCACAGCAAAGTCTGTTCTGCTGAAGAGCAACAGGCATGCAGCCAGTCTTACATTTCCCATAAAGGGAGTTACCTTCCATTTTACATAAATGCCTCAGAAGAGTAGTGCTTTCAAACATCAGGGTGTCAACACGTTGACTTGTGATGCATCAGCAACTCTGCTGGATTCCCTTAGCTAGGGCGCCAGTTCAAGGGGCAGTTCAAGTTCAAGGTGACTTCAGTTGGGCATTGAAGGGATGGGTGGAATTTGGATTAGCAAAGAGCAGAAGGGAGGGCATTCCAAGTGGACAGAACAATATGAATGCCAACATGGAGGGAGGAAGGCATATGGAGTGTTCATGAGACAGGGAGGAGACTGATTTACCTCGTGTTAGTGGGTAGAGGACAGGGGACAGGGCAAAAGAAGGTTGGATGGGTGGGAGATTGGTTCTCAAATGCCAAGCAATGGTGTTAACTTGTCCAATCCAGGAAAGACCATTCCTTGGTAGTGACCATTCGCTTATTCTTTCTCACCCTGTACTGTTTGCCAAGGATAATACACCAGATACTTCTGTGAGATTAGACTCCATCACCTCTTTGCTCCCTGTCTTCCTTGCTCCTTTCCTGTTTCCTTTGTTCCCTCTGGGATTTTTGTAGCAACAGGATTCCTGCCTGTTCTGGTTTTATGGGCCAGATTGCCTCTCCTTGGCTTGGCAGCAATAGGAATTCCCTCTGCCCTGAGAGCCTGTCTGAAGTGGAAGATCTAGCTCCCTATTCTGATGGGGATAGAGTAGGACTTCTCCCCGCTGCATAGACTTCCATTGACCTGTAGTGTTAGAAATGTGTTACATTAGTGATTGGCTATTTTGAATTCCTCTTGCTTCCATTTTATAGAGGTAAAGACTGAGGTCAAGAGAGTGGGAAATGACTTGACCAAGGACACAAGCTAGAGTCTGTATCTCACTGCACAGACCCCATTCCCTTCATTCTTCACTCTTAGCCTGAACTACAAAAGCCCCTGTGGGGTGCTCATTAATTCTCTGGCAATTATCCAGGAAAAATGTTCCACCCCTACACCTCAATGCCTGGGGCCCCAGCTGGGCTCTGTGCCCAGGGCTGAGCTCATATATTCTGTCCCAGGTCTGACTTCACACGCAGTGGAGTCAGATTCTAAGGTCTTTGTTTGTTCAACTGTCCATCCATCCTCATAATAACCCCATAATAAGGTTTCTATGGCACTTTATGGTTATTCATAAATCTCCTTCACTTTCTCGCATTTGATCTTTATCATGATTCAAAGATGTAGACACACAGGTGTGATTATCCCCATTTTACAGGTAAGGAAACTGAGATGAAGAGTGAGTTAAGTGAGTTTCCAGTGACTAGAGATGATCAAGTAGAGGATAGTTAAGCCCTTAATAAGGTGTTATCATGTGCATCTATGTTTCTGGCAGGGGTTCTCTTAAATCATCTTTAAGATCCCTTTTATCTCTAAGACTCTATGTGCTATGACTTCCCCAGGGTCATACAATGAATTAATGGTGAGCAAGAACTAAAAAAAAAGCAGAGCAAGAACTAGGTCAGGGCAACTGGGGTTTTGCCCCTGGGGTGCAAAATTTAGAGAGCACCAAAAGAATTTATTAAAGCGCTGCATTTAGCACCTAGCTAGCAAGAATAATTAATTAAAGCAGAAAGCTACCAGCTGGCCACTTGCCCCAGTGGCTGTACCTCAGGCAAGCCTCTCCTTAATACAGTTCCCTCCCTTGGTGGTAGCCTCCTTGGCAGGATCTCCTGGGAGCTGATGACCTAGGGTCCTTTTCTTTCCCACCAGGGTCTTGTGTCTGGTGGGCTGAAATCTTTCCATGATCAATAGCATTTATCTTAGAAACTCAATCGGAGGGAGTTTTTCACGCTGCTTGTCTCCTATGCGTTCCATTATGTTTATTCCTGGGAGCTGGAATGCTACTTATTGTTATGACTAAAACCTGGGTTGTCTGATTCTCTTTTCACTCTACTTCCCTGACTCTCATCTGTCACTCCCATCTATCCCTTTCTCCTTGCCTAGTCTTTAGGGTTGGCAGCCATAGACATGACCTTGTGAGATACCCTCGATTTCTAGCCATACTGGTCTCTCTCCCAGAATAGAGAAAGAATTCTCTGTTCCTTCCTTCAAGTCTATGAGGTCATTCATTTCCTTTCTGTCCCAGATTCTTTACCACCACAATAGCAACCGTCCTAGCCTCTAATCTTAGAGCTCCTTGGACCTCCCATACCCACTGGAGGGTATGGTCCCGTCGTGGTGATCCCCTCCTGACAATAACCAATAAACATTTATCAAAGGCAATACGTTCCAGGCAATGTGCCAAGTGCTGGGGATACACATATAAAAGAGAGACCCTGCCCTCAAGGAGCTTACGATCTAATAGAAGAAGATAAGCTTTCTCAACTCAAATCATCTAGTCGTTGAACCATTTTCTAGGAGTCAACATGTATTTGAGAGTAAATCCTTCTGTCAGTCGCTGAGAACCAAAGGCAAGGGCATAGGAAGAAAGAGATTCTCCAGAGTTGTACAGTTGGGTCTCATAAAGCTAACATTTTTGTAGAGCTTCAAGGTTTGCAAAGCTCTTTCTATAAGTTATCTCATTTGATTCTCACAGGGAGGTGCCATTATTATTCACATTTTCTAGTTGGGGAAACTGAGGCTGAAAGTAATCATGGTCTCTGTTCCTGTAAATCCCCCCTCCCCAACACACACACGCACATACACATGCATCTCTCTTCCCCACTCCCATACACATTTCCTTTATGACTTCAGGTGAGGGGATTGTAATGGTGTCATGGAAACTGTCAGAAATCTCAATTATTTCAAGTGATTCTCTCTGTGGCCCTCAGTTCTCTCATCTGTAAAATGCAGGGGTTGGATTAGAGATGCTCTCTAAAGCTCCCGTCCAGATTGGAAAGGGAATGAATGATTTGTGAAGTGGGAGGAAGGGACCAGAGGGAATCTTCCCTCCCTTTCCCGATCTGTCCAACAGTGGAGGCGGCAGCTCTTGGAGCCAGAGATGCAGACATGTACTCCGCTGCCAGGGGAGGAGTGCCAAAGACACCCAGCAAGGCCCAGAGGAGGCTCCAGATGCAAATGCCTTGATAATGTAATAACCAGCTGGGAGCCTCGACCGTGGGAGTAAAGGGGAAAGAGGAAAGACCAGTTGTCATGGCAATGTGGCTGAGCCTGGGTCACTGAAGAATCAGATCACAGGAACATGGATTTTGGACTGATCGCCTCATTTTACAGATGAGGGAAACTGAGACACAGAACGGTGAAGTGATTTTCCCAGATACCCAAAGTCAGGAGGTGTCTGAGGCAAGATTTGAACCCAGGCCTCACTGACCCCAAGTTCAATGCTCCATCCACATTCACTATGTTAGGCTGCCTCTTATCAATGTGCTCAGACACACTTTCTCCAAGCTAAGGGCTGGCTGTTGTCACTACCATTCCCTCCTCTCTGCCTCTCTTCCCCCATCTTCCCCTACTGTAGGTAGTAAGGCTAGTTGTAGTATGAAGGAGAGGAGATACGGCAGGCAGCAGATGAGGATCCAGGGGGCGCTTCCCTCTTAGCCTTATTTTCTCACATGTAAAATCAGAGGGGGTGGAGTGAGTTTAGACAAGCTGGATCATCTCTGGGGTTCCTTCCATCTCTGACATTCTATGCTCCAAAATTGTTTCCTGATCTAAATCCTACAATCCAATGATCTCCTTGCTGGGGCCATAGACCACTCCAGGCATAGGCCCCTCATTGAACTTTCATTCATTAGGGAAGCAGCCAAAGCCTCATAAAGCATTTTGCTAATGGCACAGTGATTAAACCCTACAACTAGGGGCATGTTTTGCTGGACTCTAAACTCCAGAACAGATGGAGACATTTCACTCAGATGTTCACCTTCACCTAGAAACAAAACAAAATGTTCCAATCCTGGGAGAAAAATGTAAAGAGCATAGGACCAGTTTCAAGAAAGGCAGCAGAGGAAATGTTCATTACGAAGCCCAGATACCCTGCATCATCTTTGAAGGATGACAGATATACCGAATAATATAAACCAACAATAGCAATGGAAAAGGAAAAAAGAAAGAAATGTTCTTGGAGAAAAATGGACAGAAAGACAGAAGAAATGAGCAAACAAAAAAGAGGACACACTATCAAGAATAAATACTGTGGGATAAAAAGAAAGTAGAGAGAGACCTCCATTGGGAAGGACAAGACCACCACCATGACTCTTATCTTCCAAAGGGAGACTGGACAGTGGAAAGAACTCTGGATATGGAAACAAAAGGGGATCAGATCCTGACTCTGTCAATTACCACCTATTTGGTCTCGGGCAAGTCATTATTTATATCTCTCTGGACTTAAATCTCCTCATTTGTAAAAGAAGGGATTTGGATTAGATGATCTCTAAGACAGTTTCATATGTGTTGTCTCCCCCATTAGAACATGAGCTTCTTGAGAGCAGTGACTGCTGTTCTATGTGTTTCCTTAGAGCTTTGAACATAGAAAATGCTTAATAAATTATTTATTTATTTGTTCATTCCTCCTTTGAACTCTAAATCTGTGAGCCTATGAACCTTTAGTTCAGATGTTATTAACCTTGTTTATATCCTGGATGCCTTTGGCAGACATCTATAGAAGGCTATAGACTCCTTTTCAGAACCATGTTTTTGAATGCATGAAACAAAACACATAGGATTACAAAGGAGAACAATTATATTGAAACAGTTATTGAAATATTAACACAAAAGACGTTCATGGACCCCAGGCTACAAACTCCTGCTCTAGAGTGATTTAGGAACAGAATAAAAGATATAAAGAAAAATCTGTCATCCGTAAGATTGGAAATAAGATCCTAAGAGAAAGGAATTCAAAAGACTGGTTGTAAGAAATGACAACATAGAAAAGATGTTGGAAAATCTCCATGAAGCAGTAGACTCCCTGAGGAGCAGATAGCCTAAGGCAGAATAAAAAAAATCAAGAGTAAAAAAAAATATAGCAGTAATAGTGGATTCCCAAGGTCTGTCTTTCACGTGTGCATGTATGTGGCGCAGGAATGATAATGTTTGGATTGTTACAAAGATACACGTTATCTGTGTGTGGGGTGAGGAGGGAGTAGGGTGATGACTGTGTGTTCATGCAAAGATTACCATGATACTATTAAAAATAAAACATATGCTATGGTACATTGTGTTGATAAAATTTCTGAGAAAGGAGTAGAATAAAATTTAATGGAGGAAAAACAAACTTATACGTTAATGAACCCAAATTTAGTCCAGGAAGAATGCATTAGAAAACAAAACCCAACAGTTTTCTCCTTAGACAAAAACATTTAAAACTTAAAGATTCACATAGATTCAGAGGGAAGGGCTGGAATAAAATCTGTTACATTTCTTATATTATTGTCCCCCCAAACACCTTGGACCCAATGATCATCTTCATTCCACTTAAACACACATATAGTCATACTCTCAGTGTCACCATTCCCATAACCACGACCTTTGTGATCCAGAATTCTGAAATTCCTCTGATCCTAACATCCTATCATATCTGTCTCTCCCTCTGCCTCATTCCTATCAGTCCTATTTTTTATCTTCATCACAACCCCTGCCCCCCATCATTCAATCTATGCCTGCTGCCTCAGCCTACCACTCCTATCCAGCCCTTAATTTCTTCCCTTTGAAATATTGACCTTTGAGAGTTTGGTAATCTGGGGTCCTTTAAATTCATTTCAAAGTAATTGGTCTCCCTTGTAATCCTCTGAATTGTATTTTGAACCGGCAGATACCAGTTCAACTTCCCCCCCCCCCTGCTTATCTCCTCTATTGTACTTTCCACAATGTTTGTGCCAAAACTCTTCTCTCTTAAAGCCACCTTTATCACCCTCATCCCATCCTTCTCAGAGGAACTCACATCTTACTCTACTGAGAAAAAAAAGGAAGAACAAGGTCTTCTCTTTTTCACAATTCTATTATCTCAAAACCTCCCAACATCATTCCTTATTCTCTCCTCCTCGGCTGCAATTTCTGTTAAAGGGACTGGTCCTTCTTGCCAAAGCCAGCTCCTCTAGTTGTGCCCTTGATCTCATCTGCCCAAAATGGAGCTTCTCTTTCTCTCTTTGGCCCATCCCTTTTCCTAACTTTCCTTTTTCTGTCAAGAGCACAATTATTCTTTTAGTTACGCTTTTCACAAATTGGAGTCATCTGGATGCTTCGTTCCTCCTTACTGCTCATGTCTAATCAGTTGCTAGGAACGGTCACGATAACTCATATCTATCCCCCTCTCGCCAGTCCCCCCAGAGTGGGGAGGGAAGGAAGTAACAAGCGAGTGTATTCTGCCTGCTATTAGCCAGGCGTTGTGCTAAACACTTCACAATTATTGTCTCATATGATTCTCACAACAACCCAGTAAGGTAAGTGTTGTTATCATTCCCTTTTTAGAGTTGGGGAAACTGAGGCAGAGGTAAAGTGACTTGCCCAAGATCACACAGCTAGCAAGTATCTAAAGGCTGGATTTGAATTGAGGTCTCCTTGATTCTAGGTCCAGAACTCTATCCACTGGGCTGCCTGATTTTTCAACTTACTCTCTCCTCCATCCTTTGCAGTCTAGTTTTTTGCCACCTGACTCTAGTGAAACTTCTCTCTCAGATAACACCAATGATTTCCTAGTGATCAACTTCAAGGAGCTGTTTTTAGTTTTCATGCTCTTTGACTTCTCTGTGGCATTTGACATGGTTGATACCTCTCTTCCCTTGGTTTTTTTTTTAATATATAAATTTTCTTTTTTTCTCACAAACTTAACACCCACCAGTCAATAAACATAAACATTACAATAGACAAAGAACAACAGAAAATAGGATCATCTATGAAACTGTGACTTCCTGGTAGGTAGTTTTTAAAAATGTGTAGTAAATTAAACATGGTGGTCACAAAACTGCCCAGCTGTTGATATCTTTTTCTGAGCTTCCTTCTGCTCTTTTCTGTGTATTTTTAAAATATTTCATCTTGTCCTTTATGTCCTTTTTGTTTTGGCATCATTGTTATGCACCAGATCCACCTCCCCACCCCTCAACTCCACCCAAAGTGAAGCAACCATCACTTATAACAAATAAGGACAGTTGAGTGTAGGCTTCCCTTTGAAGATTTCCCCCTTGGAGAATGCTCAGTTGGCATTCCATTCAAACACATGGAGGCTTGGAGTCGACCTACTTTGGGGTATGTGTGTATGTGGGATGGAGCCTCTGCCCCACCCCACACCCACTTCAGAGAAGGAACAGAGATCTTCATTCACTCCCACAGCTTTCTGTCATTCTGCCATGATGGTTCAAGGGTTCATCCTATGTGGTGACAACCAGCTTTTAGGCTGAGAAAGAACTCCGTGGATATACTAAAAAGACAATCCTGACCCCTTGAGCTTCTTCACCCTTGAAGTTCAAGGCTGCATCTCTGAGCTGTCAGTAGGGTCAGGCATGTATGTGTGTTGGGGGAGGGAGGGTGCATTTCTTTCCTAGCTGGCTGAAAGCCCAGAGTTCAGGGGCACCTAGGCATGCCTGTGCCTGGGGACATTTTCCATTCCTGTCTTCTTTCCTTTGGTGCAGGGCCTTGTGACATCTCCACAGACAGCTGGTGTCTTTCTCCCTTTCTGGGACACTCTAGCAGCTGTTGGAATGGCAGCAACAGTCACCAAAGACCAGCCAGAAGGCTGGAAAGAAAGAGCCTCCTTTTTAAAAAATTTTTATTAAACTTATTTATTTTTAGTTTTCAACATCCACTTTTATAAGATTTCGAGTTCTAAATTTTTCCCCCTCTCTGCTTTCCCTCTACCCCAAGGCAGCAAGCAATCTGATATTGGTTATACATGTACAATCATATTGTACATATGTACAAACATATTTCCACCTTAGTCATGTTGTGAAAGAAGAATCAGAACAAAAGAGAAAACCATGAGATAGAAAAAAAGAGAGAGATAATAGTATGCTTCAATCTGCATTCAGACTCCATAGTTCTTTCTCTGGGTGTAGATAGCATTTTCCGTCATGAGTCTTTTGGAATTGTCTTAGATCATAGCACTGCTGAGAAGAGCTAAGTCTATCAAAGTTGGTCCATCACACAATATTGCTGTAACCTTGTACAATGTTCTCCTAGTTCCTCTCACCTTACTCAGCATTAGTTCATGTAAGTCTTTCCAGGTTTTTCTGAAATTCACTTATTCATCATTTCTTTTTTTTTTTAATTCCGTACTTTATTATTTGACATTTTTTAGTTTTCAGCATTGATTTCCACAAGATTTTGAGTTACAAATTTTCTCCCCATTTCTACCCTCCCCCCACTCCAAGATGGCATATATTCTGATTGCCCCATTCCCCAGTCAGCCCTCCCTTCTATCATGCCACTTCCCCTCCCCCTCATCCCTTTTCCCCTTACTTTCTTGTAGGGCAAGATAGATTTCTATGCCCCATTGCCTGTATATCTTATTTCCCAGTTGCATGCAAAACAACTTTTTTTTTTGAGCATCTGCTTTTAAAACTTTGAGTTTCAAATTCTCTCCCCTCTTCCCTCCCCACCCACTCTCACTAAGAAGGCAAGGAATTCAACATAGGCCAGATGTGTATCATTATGCAAAACACTCCCATAAATAGCCATGTTGTGAAAGACTAACTATATTTCCTTACCTCCTATTCTGTCCCCCTTTATTCAATTTTTCCCTTGACCCTGTCCCTTTTCAAAAGTATTTGCTTTTGATTACTTCTTCCCCCTATCTTCCCTCCCTTCTATTGTCCCCCATTTTTTATCCCCTTCCCCCTACTTTCATGTGGGGTAAGATACCCAATTGAGTGTGTATGTTATTCCCTCCTCAAGTCAAATCCAATGAAAGCAAGATTCACTCATCCCCCCTCACCTGCCCCCTCTTCCCTTCCAATGAACTGCTTTTTCTTGCCACTTTTATGTGACATAATTTACCCCATTCAATCTCTCCCTTTCTCCCTCTCTCAATATATTCCTCTCTCATCCCCTAATTTTACTTTTTTTTAGATATCATCCCTTCATATTCAACTCACCCTGTGCCCTCTGTCTATGTATATGTATATTCCCTTCGGCTACCCTAATACTGAGGAAGGTCTCATGAATTACACACATCATCTTTCCATGTAGGAATGTAAACAAAACAGTTCAACTTTAGTAAGTCCCTTTTGATTTCTCTTTCTTGTTTACCTTTTCATACTTCTCTTGATGCTTGTGTTTGAAAGTCAAATTTTCTATTCAGCTCTGGTCTTTTCACTGAGAAAGCTTGAAAGTCCTCTATTTTATTGAAAATCCATATTTTGCCTTGGAACGTGATACTCAGTTTTGCTGGGTAGGTGATTCTTGGTTTTAATCCTAACTCCTTTAACCTCCAGAATATCATATTCCAAGCCCTTCGATCCCTTAATGTAGAAGCTGCTAGATCTTGTATTATCCTGATTGTGTTTCCACAATACTCAAATTGTTTCTTCCTGGCTGCTTGAAATATTTTCTCCTTGATCTGGGAATTCTGGAATTTGGCAACAATATTCCTAGGAGTTTTCTTTTTGGGATCTTTTTGAGGAGGTGATCAGTGGATTCTTTCAATTTCTGCTTTACCCTCTGCCTCTGGAATATCAGGGCAATTTTCCTTGATAATTTCTTGAAAGATGATGTCTAGGTTCTTTTATTGATCATGGCTTTCAGGTAGTCTAATAATTTTTAAACTATCTCTCCTGGATCTATTTTCCAGGTCAGTGGTTTTTCCAATTAGATATTTCACATTGTCTTCCATTTTTTCATTCCTTTGGTTCTGTTTTATAATATCTTGATTTCTCATAATGTCACTAGTTTCCACTTCCTAATTTTTAAGGTGGTACTTTCTTCAGTGGTCTTTTGGACCTCCTTTTCCATTTGGCTAATTCTGACTTTCAAGGCATTCTTCTCCTCATTGGCTTTTTGGGGCTCTTTTGCCATTTGAGTTAGTCTATTTTTTAAGGTGTTATTTCCTTCAGTATTTTTTGGGTCTCCTTTGCCAAGTCATTGATTTGTTTTTCCTGGTTTTCTTGCATCTCTCTCATTTCTTTTCCCAATTTTTCCTCAATTTCTCTTACTTGCTTTTCCAAATCCTTTTTGAGCTCTTCCTTGGCCTGAGACCAATTCATATTTTTCTTGGAGGCTTTGATGTAGGCTCTTTGACTTTGTTGACTTCTTCTGGCTGTATGTTTTGATCTTCTTTGTCACCAAAAAAGATTCCAAAGTCTGAGTCTGAATATGAGACCATTTTCACTGCCTGTTCATGTTCCCAGCCAACTACTTGACCATTTAGCTTTTTGTCAAGGTATGACTGCTTGTAGAGTAGAGAGTTCTTTATCCCAAGCTTTAGAGGCTGTGCTGCTGTTTTCAGAGCTACTTCTACACATCAAGCTCTGCCACACCAACACTCCTCCTCCCCCAAGAACCACCAATCTGGACCACAACCCAGATCCAAGCAGGATCTGCACTCCTGCTCTGATCCGCTGCTTAATTCCTCCCACTGGGTGGACCTGGGGCCAGAAGCAACCGTAGCTGGAGCTCTGGAAGCAGCCCTAGAGCTGCACCACTTGTGCAGCCCCAGCTGGGGCTGAATATGCACTTCTTTCACTCCAAACCAGCAGTTTTCCCCACTAACCTGTTGTGTTGTCTTTGGTGTTTGCAGGTTGAGAAGTCTTGTAACTGCCACAGCTCACTGATTCAGGGCACTATGGCCTGTTCTGCCTGGCCCCTGGTCTGGTTGGTCCTAGCACAGCGCACACTGGGCTGTCCTCCACTCCTCTCTCAGCTCTGTGCGATGGACCCTTCCCGGTGATCACGCAGGCTTTCCTGGGCTGGAGCCCTGCTTCCCTCTTCTATTTCATGGGTTCTGCAGCTCTAGAATTTGTTCAGAGCCATTTATTACAGGTGTTTGGAGGAACCTGGGGGAGAGCTTAAGCAAGTCCCTGCTTTCCAGCCACCATCCAAGAAAGAGCCTTCTTCATACTGATGAGTCTGCCCTCATTGGAGTTGAGATATAAGATGACCACTTAGTAGTCCTTGAAAAGACATTGTTTGTGAACATTCCAATAAAACTTGGATATTTTACCTCTCAACTGAGTTTTTATCTGTCAGGTAAGTTACTGGACTCTGTCCTAACTAATCTGTCATTCTTTTTAGTCCATTATCCTTTATTGTTTACCATTCCTTTTTTGTGTGGGAATTAAACTAGTTTATACCTGATTAACGTTGGGACTCTGTGTACCCTTGTACTTTCTCCCCTTTCTGGGGAGAACCCTTAGATTAGAGCCAAAAATAGTTGTCAGGGGTGAGGGTAGACTTAAAGCCTTGGGGAGCCTAATGTTCTTGAGAAGATAAACAACTTCACAGCAATGGACCCAGGGCAAACTTCAAAAGTAGAGATGGGATGGGAATTGGCGGAGGTGGCCAGTCCCTTTGGCCTCAGCTTGGTGGTGCCTGCTCATCATCCTACTCAACAAGCAAACTTAATCAAAACATTGGCTACATCTGAAAATGAATGTCTCATTGTGTGCCTTTAGTTTAGCTCTTCTCTGCCAAGAGGTGGAAACCATGCTTCATTATCAGTTTGCTGAAATAGTCAAGATTTCATCAGCATTGATACTCAATGCTTCATCTGTACCCTCAGGACTCTCTGCCCCTCTGATCAGAGGGTGAGGGAAAAGCTCCTCTCAAAGCCTTCATTTAAGGAGGGTACCCTGGCTAGCCATCTCTTCATTTCTCACAAATTTCATTTTTTTGAACTTCCGCATCAATTCCACTTCCCCCCATCAGCGAGGGTACCTTCTTCTGGCCTTGTACCTTTTCAGCTTCCTTTATTGCATTGTCTTCTCCCATTAGATTGCAGGCTCCTTGAGGGTAGGGACTGTCTTTTTCATATTTGTATCCCCTTGCCCTTAGTACAATTGCTTAACAAAAGCTTCCTGATTGACTTCTAAAGTCATGATTGATCACTGGGTTGATCAGAGAGCTGAAGTCCGTCAGAGTTGTTCTCTTTTACATTATTATTTTCATGGTGCAAATTGTTCTCCTAAGTTGAGTTCATGCATCTTCCTCGGTTTCTCTGAATTCATCATATTTATAATTTATTATTTCTTATAGTTTATAATGCATTAATATTTTCATCACATGCAACACAGTTTGTTCAACCATTTCACAATTTATGGGAATCCACTTTATTTTCATTTCTTCATATTACTGTAAATACTTTTGTAGCTGTGTCCTTTCTCTCTGGTCTTTCACCTCTTTGGGTCAACGGGCATGCACAACTAAATGATTTAGGAGGTAAATAGTTCCAGAATGATTTCCAGAATGGTTGGACCAATTGACAAAACCACCAAAAGTGCATTACTCTGCCATCTTCCCACAGATCCAACAAATGCCATTTCTCTCTTCTGTCATCTCTGACTATCCTGATGGGTGGGAAGTGGAACTTCAGCATTGTTTTAATTTGTGTTTCTCTTTCCCCTTGGCTTCAGAGACATCCCATTTTCTTGGCTCTCAATCACTCCTTTATTTCTTCATCCTTGTCCTTCCCCTACAAGGTGGGTTTTCCCCAAGGTTTTGTTTTTTGGCTCTCTTCTCTTCTCTCTTGGCAGTCACTGCCTGAGAAATCTCTTTCACTCCCATGGCTTCAATTATCTACACAGATAACTCCAAGATTCCTATCTCTGGCCTTCAGCTCTTTCTTAAACCCTAACACTCAAGTCTCAGAAGAATATCAAGAAATCTTCACTTGGATACCCTGCTAGCACCTCAAATACAGCATGTTCAAAACCAAGTTTTATCAGCTTTCCCCCAAAACCTGCTCCTCCCTTCTGATGCCAGTATTTCTGTCAGTGGCACCACCAGATCACTCCACCTGGCCATCATATTTGAAATATGGGCAATTGTTACTCTTTTCAATAAATACTTATCAAATGCCTTCTATGGGTAAGACATTTTGCTAGCACTGGTGACACAAAGATTTAAAAAAAAAAGACATTGTTCCTCCCTTCAAGGAGCCTACATTTGACTGAAAGGTAAAAAAGTGATCTTTAAATATTTTCTGTTGCTCTCCTCTTAACCTCTTCAACTGTGGAACTCCTGTCCTTAATCCTTTGCTGTCTTGACTAGTGAGTGTGTCATATGGTTCACTCTATCTAGATAGTCTAGATATATAATCTAGATGCTTCACCTTCTACATTGGCCATCTTCTTGCCATCTGCCCTGACACAATGGAAGAATACCCTTCCCATCTCACTTCTGGCTTGGGAACCATAATCAAGTAAATATTTTTTATTACTATGGAAAGGACTTGATAATCAACTCCGCTCTGGCTCTACTCACAGTCCTTGTGACTTTCCAAACCAACCAACTTCCCCTTTCCCCCAACAACCACTTCCCCATGTGCATTGCTTCCTCCATTAGAATGTAAGTAAGCTCCAAGAGGGCTGGGGTTTTCTTACTTTTGTATTTGTAATCTTAATACTTAATTAATAACTATAATAATTAATTAACTAATTAATCTTAGCTCAATGCTTAGCACATAGTGTTTAATACATTTTTTCATATTTGTTGTCATTGTCATTGACTCATCTTTCAGTCTTGTCAAACTCTTTGTGACCCTATCTGGGATTTTCTTGGCAAAGATACTGGAGTGGCTTGCCATTTCCTTCTCCAGCTCATTTTACAGATGAAGAAACTGAGGCGAAGTTAAGTGACTTGCCCAGGTTCACACAGCTAGGAAATATCTGAGGCCAGATTTGAACTCAGGAAGATGAGTCTTTCTGACTCCAGGCCAGTCATTCTTATTTACTGCACCACCTAGCTGCCCCCTATATTTAATCAGTTATAAAGTCCTGGCAAGTCTTTCTCTATAATAGTTTACATATTCATCTCTTCTCCATTCTCACCATCAGCGTCCCATTCATTAGAGGTCCTCATTTCAACATTTCTGGGCTATGGTGTTAGTCTCCTAACAGTCCTTACTACTGTCCTCCTAGACTAGCATTAACAGGCCTCTAACAGATCGCTTTCCCCTCTCCAGTTCATTCTTCGCATTCACATCTGCCAGGCCAACCTTCCTTAGGAATTGATCTGGACATGTCACTGTTCTGTTGAAAACCCTACCATGATTACTGGCCACTCAGTTCAAGCTATTTATAAGGTTCTTAACAATCCAGCAGCACATCAACCTTGTCTCACGTTACGTTTCTTAGTGTGTAGCCAAATCAGATTCCTTGCTTTGTACATGGCTTATTCCCAACCCCGCCAGCTTGCTCCCCCATCTTCTTTCCCCCCTTCTCCCCCCCCACCATTTCTCTCCCCGTTTCCCCTCCTCCCTTCTCTTTTGCTCATACCCTCTCCAGGACCTGCTGGATTCCTGCCCTTCCTCATAAGCCCAAATCAAATACTATCTAAGTCCTTTTGATCCCCATGGCCTTTGCCCTCAGGCCCTGTTTGACATTTGCACATCTTGCATGGCTGTCTCACATTATTTTGTATTAGAGTTAGTTAAGTGTTTGTCATCTAGCCTCCTAAACTGCAAAGTTGATGAGGGAAGGAACTGTCTTATCTATACTTTGTGTTCCCTCAAGTGTGGGCTTTTGCACACAGCAGACATTCCATAAATGCCTGAAGTTGTTGCATTCTAATTGAGTTCAGACTGTGTTTGTACTTGGGCTTTCAAAGTTCCAGAGCTCGATGAATCCAGAGACATCACTGCCCTGAGAGAGATATAATCTGGAAGCAGAGGGGTGGGGTAGCCCTGCATGTGGATGGGAGGGCATAGGGAAGGCCAACCGAGGTTTAGGAAAATCACCTCCCAGGCCCGGCACCCTGAGAGCTTGCAATATAATGGAGAAGATAAGATTTGTTTCCTAGAACAGTGGGTGAAAGTTGAAAAGAGGTGGATTTTGGCTCTATGTGAGGGATAATTTCCTAACAATTAGAGCCACCCAAGAGTGGAATTGTCATGGGAGATGGTAGATACCTTCTCCTGGCAGGTAAGCAGGTAATCAATCAAGTAGAGGATGACACCGTTTATGGGGCGTGTGAAAGCAGGGATTCTCGCTCAGGCACGTGGATGACTCTATGATCTCTGAGATCCTTCCAACTCTGAGATTCTGTGACTCTGTGATAGAGCCAGACCAAGTAGGAAAAAAAAAAAACTCTGTTATTAAAACTGGACTTTGAATCTCTTCTATGGCATAGAGGTTGCTTTACCTATAAGTAGTCCATGTCTTCATTCATTCAACAAACATTTATGCAACACCTATTCTTCATGGGTACTGTAGCCCATGCAGTGGAGCTGTCAGCAGTGAAGCAGTCTCTGAAATCCTCATGATGATAATAATAACAAACAAGGACAACAGCTGACATTTATCTGGGGCTTCTGGGCTTGCAAAGCGCTTTACGAATATCATTTCCTTGGATTCTCACAACCACCCCGGGATGTAAGTGCTTTCATTATTCCCATTTCACAGAAGACAAAACTGAGGAAAACAGATCAAGTGACTTCCCCAGGGTTATGTAGCTGGTGTCTGAGGCTGCATTTGAATTCATGTCTTCCTGACTCCGGGTCCAGTGCTCTACCTTCTGTGCCACCTACCTACCTCCCATAATATGTTGCTACCATAAGGAAATTCTGGAG